>NC_047592.1:6710178-7910178 GCF_011004845.1 Esox lucius | reverse complement strand
TGGCCCCCTCCTCCACGTCACCACCGATCCACAAACAGGCCTATAACCGTGATGGTCTAGTCCAGAAGATGTCCTCCCCGCCGTCGCTCAGCAACGCGCCACTGACAGACCTACACATTCTACAGGCTGAATGGTGAGAGGAAGCATGAGTGTGGAAAAACCCAGGTGGTCCAGTCACCCCCTCCCACCTCCCCCCCCAGGTCCAGTCAGCCTCCCGCCTCCAGTCAACCCCCACCTGCCTGCCCCTCCCCGCCTGCCTGCCTGCCTGCCTAACAGCTGGACTCAAGCATATCCTGTTGATGGCCAGTCACGCGAACCACGGCCAACAGAACCACCGGCATGCACGGGCTGTAGGAACAGAAGTGGAGAATCATATTGTGACTTTAAATATTGACACTAGTCAGGCCAGTCCTGTTGAAATACTGCGGCAGCCTAAAAAGTAAGACTCCGTTCGCACCGCTAACGACAAACAAAATGCAGCGCATTAAGTAATATCAATGTCATTGCACAGGGTTAGTTAAGTGACCACGAAGTCCACGCTCTGTTCATTCGGGCTAGATGTCACACTAGACTGAACACCCCCCACCCCAATATATTTTTTTTTTATCTGCCTTTCTGCCCTTGAGCAAGACAGTCAGCCCTCAATGCTCACGCACACACCTCGGTTTGCAACAGTCGGTTAAATAACTTCGATGTAAATCACAAGCAGAAAGCTAAGGACTCATCACAAAACTGCAACAAAGACAGACGCGCCTCTCGACTAGCTGTGCCAGTGGTGGGTCTATGTACTATCCTACACACGGTACAGAAGGGGCTTGATCAAACTCAAACAAAGCAGGGACGACCGAGAGGAAGCCTGGTGGAAAGTTCTGAAAGACAGTGCTCCAGCTCCGAGCCTCGACTGTCACACACCCACACCCCCCCCACACCCCCCCACAGGCGGGCCGTGCGGATAAGACGGGAGACCCGTGTCTGAGGCGTGATCTGGATGAAGCTGTGCCACATACAGCCACAAGGAGGTGATACGCGGCGCAGCGGGTGGATTTACATGGACAGCGTGCAATATGTAACTTCAGCGTGAAATTTGGCGGTACGGGACAGGAAGTCAGAAGGTAAGTGGGCTAGCTTTGAAAGCTTGACTGAGAAGAACACCAACGCTTAACATGTCACACAGACGGGGGGGGGGGGGGGGGGGGGGGGTCGTCAACTCACTCCAGTCTTTTATTTCCCTCCACGGTCCACAGAGACATTTGGAGATGTCAGAAACACTGGCGCCGGGCCCTGGTAAACTTGACTAGTGAAGTGAGTCACCAGAACCCAGTTTGTTTGTGTCCTGCCAGGGTCCGTCCTCCACTGTTCTAAGGGGAAAAGGACTAGTGACTCACTCTCTGGCATGGCCCATTATCATTAGGCAACAGGCTCTCCGGAAGGGAACCAATCAAAGCAGTAAAACGGAAAAACAAGAACGAGGAGCTTTAGAGAACCTCTGTGAAAAAAGTTCTGAATGTTTCAGAGTACAAAGTATATGCACTTTTACGCAGCCCAACTTACTCTGATTCTCTCTATGGCAACGCAGCAGTCACATCACAGATGTTTTTAGGTCTAAATGCTGGAGGAAATAAAACATGCACACCCCGTTTTTTCCCTCCTTTTTCACAGTTAACACAGTAATTACAAAAGTTCACTGATCACGATCTGCCTAATAATATTGTCAGCAGATACAGTTCTAAATTCAGTAAAAGGGATATTTTCGCCCTTTCTCCAAAAGTTTCAGAAAAAGTCTGTAGTCAATTGCAGAAAAACCTGACATAACAGACTCCAGTAGAGTCTGTTATGAAGCCCACGCCCAATAAAAGCCTCAGGATTTTTTTATTTTTATTAATGACAAATGAAGTGTGTTCAGAAAGACTACGGAAAGAGAGAAGGACAAGACTGATTAATATGCAGGAGGTATCAGTCTGTCTCTATGCTCATGTCAACAGTCTTAACAACAATAAATATGTTTTATCTTCATGTTTACATGCTCCATTTCCTCCTCTCTCTCCAGAGACGGGTTAGGGGGAAATCTGCTAGGTTCCGCTCTGTTCCGAGGCCCCAGCGAATGGCTGTGAGGGGGCCCGTCCATCACACACACACACAGGTTATAATTGCAGACCTCAGGCTGTGATGCTATTCCAGGCTACCTCCTCCACATCTGCACATGCAAATTGCCTGTGATAACACCAGCCCCATTCAAATATGTGGAGGTTTCAAGCTCTGCGCTGTTTTTTGCTCTCAAAGTCCTGGGAGACATTTGAATAGCTGGAAATAGTCCAAAACGATGATCAGAGGAAAAAGAGATGCAGAAAGAAGGGGGCGATGGAGAACACATTAAACAAATAAACGAAATGTTTGTCCGTCTGTATACATTACCCCAGAACAAGCATGGGGCCTAGCCTTTCCTACGGCTGCGGGTCTTGAGCAACTCTGTGGTCCGGAAAAAGTTAGAACACCACCACAAATGATCTGGACAGAAGACGAAACGCCTCGTAGGCCTGACATGACTTTCGGGGAAACATTTTTTAAACACGTGCTGAACACGGGACCAGTTATTAAGTAGAAACCAGATAGGCTAACATACTGAGGTAATGCCAAATGCTAATGTGCATTGTGGATTCCCAACGACGTTTGGGGTGACCCTGGGCTTCTATCCAGCTGCCCTGAACTGTCTTCACCACAGAGAGTAGTGGAAAGGGACTCATTTTGTGCATGCGCGTGATGAGATAGGTGGGGCAGCGACGATGACATCACCCCTGGTCCCAGTGGTACACACAGCAGTCTCCGTGGCAACCCTGAGGAAAAGTTGTCCTTTCGGGTTTGCCTCACTTTCCCCCCCACCTCTCAGCAGCGCCACTCTTAAACCACTCCTCCCTCTATAATCCTTCACAGCTAAGAACAGGTGGGCTTTTAAGTGAACTCCTGTGGGGACGTTACAGACAGTTCAAGCACTTTGCTCTTTAACAACAAAACGGACACATGTAGACGCGTTTAGATAATAACAAATATGAAAGCGCAATATAAAAGGGAAAATAAGACTTATTGCCAGTGCATTACCAGAGGCCATTACAAAATGCAAACAATTAGAAATCGTTCAGAGCGCTCTGCGCTGGCCGGTTAATTTTGCAAACCAGGGACGATCCGTCTTTTGTTGATGAATAACAAGGCTTCTCCATTAGAATGCAATTTGTTAAGTGTGCCCAACCTTGTAATTCCACAATTAATAAAGACATATTAATGCAATTACTTTTGCAATGGTCCTTTAAGAGCAAAAATCGGTTACAGTAGCCTAACAGAGTGGACCCAAACATTCACATTAATCTCCCTCTTCTTCTAGGTCTCCCTGCCTCCAATTCTGCAGGTCAAAACATGACTTGGCCTGCAGGAATGGAACTAAAACACTCTGCTGAGACTACGGGGCGGGGCATGCCATTCCACTCCAGGCGGGCCGCACATCAAGCGCTGCGGCGCCGTTACGGTCATCCCGGCTTGAAGGATTAGGGGTGACGTCAAAAGCCTAGAGCAGTGCGGACGAGGCCGCAGTCACCGCGCCGACAGGCCCGCTCGCTGCCTTTCACGCGCTGGCATCGCATGGGGGCCGACGGGCTCACAGACGCCAGGTTAATGAGTGGAAGGCCGGGTGCATTCCAACAAGTGACCTTGACAGGTGCACACACCCCATCGACCACAAAGACATGACCGGACCGGAAAGACGCGGAACGCAGAGGGCTTTATCACTCAGCTCCCAACAGCACAGCCCGCATTCATTTGACTGAGGCATTTTTCAGCTGTAGGAGATTAGAACGGTGGGCAGAGCTACATCAGCACTGGAGATTAATCAACCTCTTACTCATTCCTACTGAATCTTCCTCTAATCTGGGGGGGGGGGTTCAATCCGCAGACGCAGTGGGGGGGGGGGGGGGGGGGGGGGGGGGGGGGACAGCACAAAAAGCATAAACATTCCCGGATTAACAGAACGCTGATGAACAAGATCCATGTAACCGTAGTTGTAGTAACATTGGGGGCTGGATCAATAGAAAGATGAAGGCCTGAGATTGTTCTCTGCAACACAGAGTACAGCGGGCTCCGTTTCTGACTGTCTCTGGTAACAAGGCCACATGGAATGAAGAGATGGATGATTCATTATGGGGGATATCTGATCTGAGGTCTGACGTAAACAGGCACGTCGTTGGTATACGTTTCGTTACAACCACTGACCTGTGTACTACTGAGCTACAGCCTGGATATGGTCACGGATATGTGGTTGCCCAGAATATTCCAGATTCGGACATTACACAAATGTAGTGTCTACAGTGGATACTAGTGAATAATAGCTTTTTTATTTTGTTTTATCGTTATTTATAGAATCATATTGTATTAGTTGGACACTGAACAGTCTTGAACTACTAACAAAATCTGGGTTTATGGGTATATGGGTATATGTGGTATCTGGGACTTGAAATATACAATGCAATATTGAGTTCCCCAACTGATCAAACCTATGTAAGAAACTACTGAAATACACACAGACCTGAAATCTGAGTCTGGTGGAGGTGAGGGTCTGAATCTTTCCGGTCAAGGTCAAAGTTAAGCTTAGGTTTACACATGGATTGATGAAAGCTAGAATGCAAAGATTGAGGATTCTGCTTTTTAATCTGTGAACTGTGGCTTTCTCACCCTGGATTTAAAGTTTCTGACATTTCGTACACAAAGGAGACGCACAGGTATATACAGATGGGGATTTGAGCGTGTGGGATCTCATCATTCTGGCAAAATTACACTCAGAGTAATAACATTGTTACATTTGTACCAATACTCAACTATGCTTTTCACTAACTTACTAACCCTTACTCATTCTCCTCCGATTCACAACGGAACTATAAGCCACTGAGGTTTCAGTCTTGTGATGAATGAATATTCATAACAATAACCAAGTGGTTCAGATCTAAAGGACCAGGGCTCACAAGGGCCAGGGCTCACAAGGGCCAGGGCTCACAAGGGCCAGGGCTCAAAAGAAATGTGAAACCTTTCAATGGAATTGTGGTTCCCAACCCTTTTTGGTGCATGACCAATCAGAGAGAAAACAGACACAAAGACGTGAAAAGTGAGTTGAAATAAAACTAATTGGGAATTTCTAATAGAGTTGGAGAGAGTGCGAGAGAGAGCCAGAAAGAGTGCTGAACAAACTCAGCTGCCAGAACCTGGTAAGCATCTCCACGTTTTCAGGAGGGAAACCAGGTTGGACAGGTTTATGCCGACCCCTCTACCCTACACCTGTGTGCTCCAGGCTTGGGAGAAGCGAGCACTCCTTTCAGACACTCTCCAGCAGTGAAGGAATGTATAAAGTGTGACTCACTAATACCAGAGAATTTTTTTTTTTTACTCAGCCTGCTTGCTGCTCTCTGACTTTTATTGTGCAGGAGGATATTCCCCAGCTACTACAGAGACCCATGAACAATCAATGGGGGAAGCAGGAATTCCAGACTCATGTGGGCATATTGTCTAAGGGGCGTGTTTAGAAAGACTGACGTGATTTCATCTGGGTGAAATTCTATTTCCATTCAAGTTTTAACACTTAAGAGAATATTTAAAAAAAAAAAAAAAAAAAAGTGTGAAATCTTTGTGACATTCAAACCAAAACACATACAGTGAATAGCCTTTCTCTGCAGATCTATATAAATACATATATTTTTACACGTACAGATGTCAGCAGAAGAGAACAAACTTGCAGTCTTCCTCCCATGTGTTAGGTGGGTGTGAGTAGCGCGCGCACACACCCACACCCCCACATACACACACACACACACTAAGAACAGAGCAGATTTAGCCTGGGATTAGTAGAAAGTGATCAGTGCTGACCGGGTTCATCCAGAAGGAAAGAGGAACGGAAACATGTGGATCTTAGGTCACTGTTGGCCGCCTGCTGAGCCGTTACGCAATCAGAGTTCAGTGTGTCAGCAGAATAAGAGAGTGACTGCGGGGGAGGGGGGGGTGTTAAAAAAGGAAGTCTTGGGCTCAGAGTCTTCATGTTTATGAATAATGAAAGCAACAGTAACCAGCCTACAGAGAATAAATGACGGAGCAGTAACACACTTACTGTACATAAAGAAGACCAAGGAGAAACGCACGCGCTGATCTTCCGTGATAGAAGGAAAGATGGTTTAGAGAGGGCTGTGCACCTGAGGGAGCGGCTTAGAAAGCAATGCCACCATAGCCCACCCAGAGTGCTCCTGACATATCTATAAATGTGTCCAGAACACAGGAGCAGGAATTAAGGTGATGTAATCCAGCCATCTGGAGTGGAGAACATGCAGAGTAGTGTGTGGTGCTGGGCCCGTGATGCAGACACAAGGATTATTCCAGAACTCTACCAACAAAAAACAAAAAAATCCACCCTTAGCAGAGTTCAAACCTACCTGTGCTGCGTATTTAATTTTTTTTTCTGTTATCAGCCCCCCGAAACTCAAAATTACTAGACTTTAGGGGGGGGGGGGGGGGGTTACAAATGGCAGAGATTAACCCCAGACATAGTAAAACAATATGTGTTTAGTCCATTATCCTCTGAAAGTAGCGACAGGACATAAAGCCAGGCAGTCAAACTCACCCTGTGGACCTGTCCCGTGAGGTTGGGTGAAGACCCGGACAACCAGGCAAGCAGGTTATCAATCCGAACAGGGATCTTAAATGATCAGTCAACTACAAGAGGAGAGCCAAAACCCCGCTGGCACTCGGCCAAAAACCCTGCAGGCACTCAAACCTTCATCCAGATAAAACAACCAAACCAAAAAAAGAAAATCTTTGAGAGGCAGAGATAACTTTTAATATCCTATTTCGTTTCCTCAGAGATGACATCTGATGTTACCAGATAACGTCAGATGTCAACGCTAAGTGTCTGAATGTAAATGTCTGGCACTGAAAGCAATCCCCCCCCCCCCCCCCCCCCCCCCCCCCCCCAAATTATCATGAGATTATAAAAGATATGGCAAAATGTCTCAGTCGGCTTGCCGTGTTGTGAAGGACGGGGGGGGTGCACATCCTGACTCATTGACTCCACTCTAACAGAGAACCAGACAGACACGTTAGCGAGATGCACGCACACATGCACGTGCGTGCGTGCGTCTAATTTCTGGGATTTAAGTGAGTTTTATCACATGCGCGGGATGTCAATCCCCCCCCCCCCGCCCCCAACGACGTCAGGAATTAGAACACCATCAGGACTAGTTACTTTCACATGCACGCAAAGGGGAATATAACTGATTGTTATCATTAGAAAGTGTATACACACAGACATATACACAGGCACAATAACGGCCCATCTCTGGATTGATAGGTCTCCATTTCTCGTTTTTTGAAATTCAAATAGCCTGTGTGGCGTTTCTCTTTATTTGACTGTCATCTACTGGGACAAATTTGCATTCATGAGTCCCGAAAGGCATCGACTTAACGTGCTCCCGTATGCACACGTCTCCCACTGCCGACATTGAACTGAGTCACCTTCAGCCAGAGGCAGTTCATCTTAAAAGCCATCAAAACCAGAACATCCATCTCAAATTGCTTCTTAGTGTGACCCGCATAATTTCAAGTCCAATGACTGAAAGTATATATATATATATATTTTTTTTTTAAACGTGTTGCATTGAGTAATAAGAAAAGACACCGTCGCTTTTGTTTGTTGAAGCTATACAGAACACATTTATTCCTCCCATGGTTACTTACATTTTCTGTATTTAAAGTGCAGATTTCCATCCATGTAAAGTAAGTGGGGCATACAATAACTGGGGCGTAGCTAGCATTCAAGCTCTCCAACCACACCGGGAGACGTTTTGCATATAGGATAGAACCCTCATTCTCAGGAAATGTGAGCGGGGGCTAAAGCTAACCAAGCAAGCATAACATTCTCAGCAAATGGTGAAAGCGGAAGGCTAATGCTAGTAAACGTAGCCTAACATTCTAAAGCCAACATAGCCGGCACAATATTTGAAAGGCTTACTGTATTTCCCCCTCTTACAAGCACAAGTTATTCTTCTTTCCTAGCAGTGCCGGGAGAGGAGTGAAACAACAATTCCAAAAAGCTAATGTGCAGTTACCCCTTACTGTTGACAGGTTGCAGCAACACTGGCAATGCTAGCAGTCAGAACACACCTGGCGGGTCTAAAATACCCAGTGAAATTATTTGTAAGCAGGCTCACAAGAGGTTGAAAATAAAATTCTAGAGAAAATCTGCTGAATAAAAGCTTCTTGTTCAATGAAATCTAAGAACATGTTGGAGAATGTGCTACTTAGGGGGGCATACTTGTCGACCAAGTACAGACTACCTGTATGAATGTGGTGACAAAATTTAACTGTCTAGGTGTCCTTTTTATTAAGTATGCAATAACTATGAAACTGGGATTCCTTTTTGGGGAAATGTACAGTCAAAACAGTAGAAAGCCGATATTCATGGTTGTGTTGCATCAGGCACTACAAGAAGAAAACATTCTTGGAGGGCGCCTTAGGAGATCTGAACTTTAAAACTCAGGGGAAACCCCTATACATTCCTCCAAGAAGCTTTTTATGTAAAAAAAACCCTTTTTAAATGGTTCTTTAAGAACCTTTCGGGGGAGGGTTTTGAGCAGGCAGGTTTTCTGTATGGTTCTATTAGTAATACGTACGAATAGTTAAAAGGTACAAATAGTTCTTTACAATAAGATTTTTCTTTAAGAACGAATCAGGGTTTTCCCTCAGTTTCAAAGAAGAGGCTACTCCAAGACCCTTTTCAAAGTTTGCGCTGAACCTGTTCCGTTTCTCCGCATGGCATGATAGTTAAGCCGGAACAGCTAGCTGCCATCTGTTCAATGAGGTATCATAGTCCAGCGAATCAAGCACACTTTCATTTTAATAAAAAATAGGAAGTTCCCTAATGGACAGCCAGCAGCTAAGAGGGCTGGATGGAAAAAGCATTAAGGTAGGAGACTGGATTATGGCAGTATGATCAATGTGTTGTCAGTCAGATGGGCAACTTCAGGATCACATCATTTCTTTCTTGGTTCAGCTGATTAGAAATGTTTTATTCTAAGCTATGTACAGTATACACAGACCAGCACAAACAGGGTTTTCAACTGGGAAGGAAAAAACAAACAGTCAGGAAATCTTAGGGAAAGGTATGTGTAAGACACCAGCAGAAACTCAGTAAACCAGCAGAACCTCAGAGGGTACAACAAAATAAATAAAACCACTAGGAAGACTCCGAGACCATTTTAAAAGTTAGCTTAAAAACTTAAAGCGCATGTGAGGTTCTGTCAGTCTTATCGACAGATAAGAAATGAAGATAAACATGTATCAGAGAGATGGAAAGCGTGGCGATAAAAATGAGTTGCCAGGTGCCTGTAAACTCATTGGACAACAACATGCAAAAGGTTCTCGATTGGACGAGTCAATCAGCTGATCTGAATCAAATTGAGCATTTCATTCACGTGCTGGAAGCAAAACTGAAGGCAAGAATGCCACAGAAACAAGCAGGAACAAAAAAGATGGCAGTAGAAGTACAGGCCTGGTGGTATCTCCCCAGGGAAGATACCAAGCATCTGGTGATATCTATGCCTGCAGACATCACTTTGTGTCTAAATCGAAATACTTTTGTAACCCTAAAATGGGAGGACAATGCTACTTCCAAATGGTTCCTCCAATATGGATGAATATCTCCTCAGATCAAAACTCACAGTCAGCACATTAACCCATGTATTCTGTTCATGCTAGAATACAGAATACATGGCTGTGAATCTGAGATGCACTGGCTCAGATCGGTTAGGCCAAGAAGATTTTGTCAATCCGTTTCATTTCATTCTCACTGATCTCGTTCTGTGTATGATATCTGTGCAATTGGTTTTAAAAACAAGAAGAGCGTAGAGGAGAAACTAATCTCTTTGATACATAAACTAAATAAAAATATATTTCAATTTAATGAAGGCTGATCATTCGTGACCATTTGTTTTGGGTATGTGCATGTTCTTTAAGTTTCAAAAGTTCTACCAACTAGTGGAAAGAATTCGCAAAATGTTACCGCCCGTGTAAACAGCATTAGAGTAGACTTTTAAACAGCACAGACGTCCGACTGTAGCAGCTACCACAGAGCGCTCCAAGAGGTTAATGATTAGTGGTCCGGAGTCATACTACAAACAGTCCCAGCCGTAACGCGAGGGGGACAGGTGAGGCCATTCAAACTAGGCCAACAAAAAAAATGTGTGACACGACAAGCAAATACATCGCACACATTCTTACGAGTGAGACAGTTGATTAGCCTCTTAACCTGCCACTCACACGGCCCGTCCAGTGTGAGCTCACCATGACGTGGCTCTAGTCTAGGTCACAGTCGCGGAACAACCCCATTTCCTCCTGCAGCCCAAGACCGGACAGGACAGCCCACTCAGAAAAAAAACAAACACAGGGTCATGGTTAAGATGTGCGGGCGTCTCCCTCTATTCGACTCTTCCTTCGTCTCCCGAATTTTGAACCAAAAAACATCCTTCATCTTCCTGCCCCCCTCCATTTGTGCTGACAGAACCCAGCTGGGTTCAGGGACGTCTCGTCCCTTCACGTGACCCCCATCTCCACGGTGGAGTATTAGATTGTCCGCCCCAGAGTGCCCTCAGGCCTCACTCCTTCCCCGCGTGCGTGCGTGCGTGCATGCATGCATGCATGCATGCATGCATGCGTGCGCTTCATCTTTCAGTAACTAAGTCTATTTGCATCCACTAGCCATTTTTCTCCACTCCATCTCTTCTTCTAACTGGAAAGAATGGGGCTTTCATCACGATCCCATTGAACCCCACTGAGGCAGAAAGAGACCATCCTCAAAAATAATTAGAACCATAATGTGACAGTCAGAGAGATGGAGACAGTGAGAAACAGTCAGAGAGAGACAGACTCACTGGCCACAGCAGACCCGTAGACTTCACAGCATAATGAGGATAATGCACTTTACTGTTTGACCGCTTCATGGTTAGAGCCTCCTAAACAGTGGCAGCAATGTTCAGCAAGCTCTTGCCGATGCGACTAAAATAAGTCTGGGAGGGGAGAGGGGGGGCTGCACATGGCAGTCGTGGGGGGGGGGGGTTGACTAGGTCCGTCATGGGGTGCCGCTGGTTCATGAGAGGTATTCCAACTGGTTTTGAGAACACACATTCACTGAGAAAACACAGTAAAATCACAGACTAGCCATGTTGAGGGGCCGTGCCTCTGACTAGCGGGGCGGCAGATTTAAATAGACCCTGACTGACGGATCATCGTTAAGAAAAACTGGTGGTTGGACCTCACAGGGAGCGCAGTGTGACAGACAGGAGAGCAGCCCGTTATTAAAGAAACTGACAAAAATCCTAACCGACGCCTGCGTTCCAGTTAACACCGGAGGCACTCTCAAGATTGGCGCCGGCCGGGTGCGTGTGGGCGACGGGACACGCGATTGGTTCTGCGGCTCAGAGAGGGGGCTCTGACAGCGACGCCATGTCCGGACAGGGGAAACACGTCATTAGAACCTCTTAACTGGCCCCCCGGGGCGACCAGCTGATTAACAGGGAAGTGCCTGAGGGTACGCAGGGTCACACACGCTCCCCGACCATTGCCCGGGCGTTGATAGGAAACCGCCCGCCCGCGAGCACGTTGGGAAGGCGGCGCGATGGTCCAGAGTGGAGCTACAGGGCGGTCTTGCTGGGGAAAACGCCACGTTTAAGACGGCGATAACAGCTTAAAGACATTTACAAATACGCCGCAGCAGACATAGGTTATATAGGGGAAGCATGCACGAGGACACGCATGCATCTACTGTATCAAACATATCTACAGTAGAGATTCGCGCGCATACATTTTTGCCCGGGCACACAAGAATAATGTGCAGTAAGCTGCGTGTCCATGGGGCATAATTGACTGACTGAGTCCCTACTAAGTATCTCTATAAATAGTGTCATCGTATTCAAGTCTGCTCCACGGGCGAAGAGAGAAAAGGCTCTTTATAGAGGATGCTCAAAAGGAGAATAGTAAGCCATAGAATTATAACAAATAGAACGGCGGTCGTATTGCAAGAGGGACCAGGCCCCAAACCAGTTCCGTGTTTTATGTAGAAGAGACTCAAACAATTTTGACTCATCAACCAGCCACGTGGGCATGAGAGGCATCGGTATGTAGTTCCGTTCATTGTTTTTACCGCACAGCCTTAACACATTTACTCTGGGCTAATCGTGTCAACAGCCGCACAGATCGTTTCCACGTCGGTGCAATCTTTTATGGTGCGTCCAGAGGTATGCATAGGATGGGGTTAATCACGATATCGGTAAGGAATTTGAACGCACGGTGGAAGAGATCACCATTGCCTGCTTGTATTTTCGATAATGGCATTCCGCCAATTAGCCTTTTGTCTTTGTCTGGCAAAGGGTCAGAGGTCAACATAATAAATTAAAAAAAAAAAAGAATAATGATCCTGAATGCTTTCATTCCTCTGGGTCTCTCAGCGGTAGAGAAAGAGGGGGACAGTGGGGAACCGGCCTGGTGGAGGGTGCCATCCTTCATTAAGACTGGATGAAGCCCACCTGGCTCGCCCTTCCCCAGACTGAGACGCTCCAATTAGGAGAGCCCTGTCTCCCCAGAGCCCCTTGGCCTACTTGGCTAAATGAGGATTTAGACTGAAGCCACAGGGACATCTCACATTCCTACACTGGTGGAAATAGATGGGAAAAGAATCAATAAGTGACGACAAGCTTGGCAGCACCTAAGGCTTAAGTATATGTCATATGGGGTACAGCAAGTGCCTGTTCAAAAAAAGTAAGGACCTTCTGCCTGGCTGAAAAAAAAAATGGGCTAGTTGAGTCCTGGGTAAATGGCGTGTTATACTGATGTTAGAATTAGGGTTAGAACTGGGGTTACGTTTAGGACTTGGAGATATTTTGTCATTTCTAAACATACTGACTTTAGACCCATTCCCTTTCTCCAGGTTGTTGTGTTATTGACTTCATTTATTCAATTTTTAAATGTTTTGCCACCTACACACTGAAATATTCCATGTACATTAGTATTTAGACCCTTTTCTGTGACACAGCGAATTGAGCTCAGATTCAACTGATCGGACATGATTAAGGCCTACACTTCACAGCACCAGTCAAAGCTGAAACCAAGCCAGGAAGGAAATCCCAGTAGACCGCTGAGAAAGAATTGGCTGGTATCAATCTGGGGAAGGTTATAACAAAAAACACCACTAAACCACTGAAGGTTCCCAGGAGTACAGTGGGCTCCGTCACGAACCACCTCAACTCTTCTTAGGAGGTAGTCGTCTGGCCAAAACAAAGTAACAGTTTAGAAGGGCCTTGGTCAGGGAGGTGACCCAGAACGAATGGCCGATCTAACAGATTTTCAGGGTTTCTCTGCAGAGATGGGAGAACCAGGCCTGGTTGATTGGCTGGACTCAAGTCACTCATGACATGAGTTAAAGGCACATGAAATGCTGCCTGAATCCCAAGCGCTATGTACAGCAAAAACAAGGTACCGTTCATCACTGGGCTAATACCATCCCCCACAGCGAAGCACGGCGCTGGGAGAATCGTGCTAAAGGGTGCTTCTTAGCGGCAGGGACTGGGAGACTGGTCAGGATTGAGGGAAGGAAGAACAGAGCAAAATACTGAGAGGACCTCAGCCTGGGGTAAAGATCAACCTTCAAGTAGTACAATGAACCAAAGCACACCGCCAAGACAATGCTGGAGTGGCTTCAGGACAAGTCCGGGAATGTTCTGGAGACCCGGACAAAGCCCAGACTAGAAACCCATTAAACATCTCTGGGGAGACCTGCAGTTCACAGATGTTACTGACAGCGCTTGAGAGGATCTGCAAGGAAGATTAGGAGAAGCTGTCCAAATCAAACTGTGCAAAGCTGGTAGAGGCATGCACATGAAGACATGAAAGCCACTTCCACAAAGAATATTAAAAGATAAATTTCAACAACTTGGCAAGTCTCAAAAAAAACATTTGCTTTATCATCATGGGGTATTGTGTTTAGATTGCAAATATAATGTAGAAATGACATCTATAAAACAACAGAACGGGGCTGGGTCTGAATACTTCCCAAAGTGACCATACATTACATATGGAATTAATTTTGGTACCTCACAAGTACAGCAATATGTCTATTTTCAGATCCAATGTGAACTCGCCAAGAGCATTATGTTAGCTAGCTCCAGCAACAAACCACTATACCACTAGCACAGAAAAGCTGCTCACATTTTACATAGAGTATCCAAAGATCCACAAAAACCATTGGAATCAAAGGGGATCCTAAAAACCAGGAATCTTTGTTTTTTTTCTCTCCCCCAGGGGGAGATTTGGCCAGAGGGGGATTTTCAGTGTATGAATGAAGGCAATATAGTCAAGACGTTGAGTGTTTGGGGGAGGAGTGAGCCTACTAGAAAATTAGCTTGCAAACACACAATGGAAACTAGAGAAAGGACAGAGACTACAGAAGTGAATCTTGTCAGATACGTTTTAGTGTATAGCAGTGAGTGGTATTTTCAAATGCAATGTGTTTAATGGCTTGGATGAGTTCATCGAGCACATTGACTCTGACATTCCATGAAATGCACCCATTAATGTAAGATATCTTAACCAAACCGTTTCCCTTTTTCCCCTGCTGCTTTGGAGGTGATTAGACCAACAAGTAAAATTCTTAGAAGGTGTTTTCAATGTCTTATGTTAATGGGGATATTTTTAGACACATACACTTTTTTTTGAGGTACAGACGCACTGAGAAAGTCCTAGTTCAGCATAGTAAAAAAGGTTTTTAGCTATGTAAAGCGGCGTGCACACACACACACACACACACACACACACACACACACACACACACACACACACACACACACACACACACACACACACACACACACACACACACACACACACACACACACACACACACACACACACACACACACACACACACACACACACACACACACACACACACACACACACACACACACACACACACAGCCCGTCCCACCTCTCAGTAACATCTCACCCACAGAACATGCTGTTCATCTGTGATCATCTTGAGGAGCAATCAGGCCTTCATCTCCACCAGGCCTCCAGAACCGGAGAAAACCTCCCCCTAGACAGCGAAACCCTCAGAATAGATACATAATAAGTAATGTTTCCATTTACATTCTTCCGAACAACAAGGGAAGATTAACAGTGACGCAAGTACTTCTGCCCGACACAAAAAGTAAATAGAAGCATGAAAAAGGTTGACAATGGTAACAACGAATACGCACACAAAAACAAGTTTGCCAGCAGGGGAGAAGCCCTCAACTTCCATATGCACCGTTCCCTTATAGTACCTCACGGCACTATCTGCCATGCCTGTCAAAAGGCAAAGACACACCCAAGGAACACCACATCGAAACAACACCCAGAAAGTAACTCCAGTAGGACTTCTGCTACCGCATTCCATAACGGGCATGGAAAATAGGTCAAATGGAATGTTCGGTTGCCCTTGAAATTGACCACTTGGGTTAACCAGGCACAGATCACCAAAAATAACCAGGAGTAGTAAAAACACAGAAAAAATCCATCTGCTCTTTCCCTGGCAACACGTACACGGCGTGTGACTCAACCCACCCCCATTTAGTAGAGGGCAAATGAGAGTGACAAACAGACAGTGCAAAGGAGAACATTTTGGAAATGCTAAAATAACACAGGAAGAATCCCAACACAGGTCAACATTCCCCCTGACCTCGTTGAACCTCACCGCCCACAGAGTCACCATAACAGAGTCTACGGAGTCATGTCTATTAATGCGGGTGCAAACAGGGAATTCTTAGACACCAAGGTCAGACATATTGGTCAGACCTGGATCGGGGGGTGGGTGGGGGGGGGCTGACAGTCTCTCTCTCATTGGGTGCCTTCATCTCTCCTTTCACGTGACACCTTAGTAGAATGATCTTTTTAATCACCCTGTCATTAAGAGTAAGATCCTCCACTGGCCCATCATGCCTCAGGGCTGCGCGAGGTCAATTTACTTAAAACCAGAATATGGAGGGGTTTAATCCTCTGGTGTCACTGGGTCTTTAGCCTACAGTCGGGGGGGGGGGGGGGCCCGGGAAGGAGAAAGCAGCATTAGGAAGGAGAAAGCAGCAGGAGGTCGAGCACTGGAAGCATCTGATCTGTAACCGAAGGGTTGTCATTTCGAATCCCTGAGTCGACAAGGTGAGAGCAAATCTGGCGGCCTTCAACGCACGCAGGCGCTCTCAGTGGCACCCCCCCACCCCCATCCCACGCCAGTTGGACGGCAGGGTCAGGTTTCAACTGATAACCTACTTCTACGAAAGCTCCTTCTAAACGAAGCCAGGATGACGGAGGCGTGGCCGAGGAGGTGCTGTCGCTGAGGGGTAGCCATATAACGAGGACTACGGCTACTGACTACTACGGCAACATATGGATCCCGGGGAAAATCTGCTTCCTCTTGAATCCCAGGGGACTATATTTAGCTTTGTGCGTCACTGTTTCCATGGGGATTAAGTGTTTCCCCCACAAGTTCACGCTCCAACACAAATATTATTCTCTTGGGAGCAATTTCATTGTCATCTAGGAGATGCTAGCAGCGGGACGGTCATCCAGGTCAATGAAACATCACTGTCCCAACAATGCAACTTTGCTCCAAAAGGCAGAAGTGGCGGCGATAGTTTTCCACAACAACAAAAAAAAGGTTCAATGACCACGTCTTTCCAGGCGTCGATACTGACAGGATCAAAAGAAGGGCAACAACACTCTCAAATCAGACTCCTCAATTCAAAACAACCTCTCCTGGGGCCGCCCTGGCCAGTCCATGTATTAGATGTAGCCCTGATCCGGCTCATCTGAATCAAGCAGCAAAGGGCTTGATAATTAGTTAACTAGGTGATTCAGGTGTGGAAAACATCTAATACATGGAATAGCTGGGCAGGCCCCAGGATAGGTTTGAGAACCACTGCTTTAACATTTAAATTACTCCACAATGACATATCAACTGAGAAAATATTACTTTCACCTGAGGCTGCCAACAGAGGCATATTGTAATGCATTTAATACAAATGACACACAGACATACAACGGATTGCATAGGTATCCATCCCTCTTAGGTTTGTTCACATTCAGCGGCTTCACAGAGTGACTGAAAGGGATTTCATTTGGCCTTTTTTGTGACTGACCTACGCATTCTATAATGTGAAAGTGAATGAAAAATGAATGTTTCAGCAAGCCCCTTTTTCTGTTTTCAGATATCCCAATCAGCAAGGTCCCTCAACGAAGCACTGAATTTCATTAAATGCATTATTTGGCAGATTGATGAGTATACCTAATTGGACATCTGTCTTTAAGCAAGTTAAATATTCATTGGATAATGTATCAAACCACCCAGACCTCAGAGGTGCTTTTCTCCCACTAACTTTAAAAATTATTTCTGAATGTTTTTGAAAAGAGAAAAAAAGTAAATCACATGAAATACATTGCAAATGTGTGTTGGTAAGGTTGAATATTTTTGCAATGACTGCAATCCACATTAAATAGGCTATAATTAAATATACTTAGCAAATACTACAATTATTGAATTATATAGGCCTAGTGATATAAAAGGGAATGAATTATTAACATAGCGGTTGCAAATGGTCTGGTACAGACATTAAATAACAAGCGTAATGATGGCTTTGGGAAATTGCTCAGCGTTTTAACGAAGCTACTAAGAAGGTTCAAACGACAAACTCAGCCTTAGGTGCCATGGAAACCAGGCCCTCGGCTGCGAGACAGCGAATCATTTCCTCGGTTACTGACTGTTTTTACAAAACCACAGAAAGTCCTAGCTGGCTCAATCTGACCACAGGTCCATATTTCCCAATGCACGCGTAGACTGTCAGACAATCTTGTTATGAATTTTTTTTTTCTCCATGCTAACTTTTTGAATTTGTGGGAACAAAACAGCCCTGAACACCTGGCACAGAGAGTGGAGCAGTGGTCTCGTACTTCCGAGGTGACCTTCGGCCGAGGAGAGCAGAGACGTGATTACTCTGCCAGCACTATCCGTTAGATAGTCGTGATTACTCCCCTGGCACTACGCTCTCCCGTCCTCACCTCCATTAACTCCCTCTGTCCCCACCCTCTCTCTCCAGCTCGTCAAAGTTTCTCTTCTGCCTCCCGGTTGCGCCGGTTTTCACTCACCTCTAACCACCTACTTCTCACCCGCTCCAATTTCTCTAACTTTCATGCTCTGCGAGAGACATATTTCCCAGCACCTTCCCAGCTCTCAGCCTTGACCAGCAAATTAAACCACCTTCCTTGCATCCATGCCTTCCTCTCCTTCGCAGCCTGCTCTAAAACACACAATGGACGGAAATACTCGATTACCCAAGAGACATCACCTATGTGCCTGCGTGTCAGCAGCCCATAGAGGATTGTGGAAGGATCAATCAGTAGAACAGAGACAGTGGGAGGTCTGCCCTCATAAAGAACCCTGACTGAGTGAAAGACCAGAGCTACTTCCCGGACAGGTGCTCTATTCTACATAGCCAATTCTGTCGATGGTGCCTGCAGGACATGAACACGCAAAAGGTTGTGAAGAAATTACGATTGACGTGTGCACTGTCCGAATTCGCCAGCTCCTTCTTTGAGACACAAAACAGAAACTAAACTACGGCAGCTTCTCCGATCAAACGGGCTGGCCTGGGTTAATTCGCTGCACGCGCAGAGGTGCTTTCAATCCGCAAAGCACGTGATGTCACTCTGACGCCAGGGAAGGGCACGTCTTCTTCCGTAAGGGGGAAAGGAGGAAGTCCACGGCCGCATTCCGGTCGATGCCCCGGTCAAAGTCTGTTTTAGCGGTTTTGTAAACGTGTGGTTTAGTCTGATAAACCCCGAATAATCCCGTATGCAGCGACCAGCAGAAGTGTCACCAAACGAATGCCAAATATAAGGGAGACCAGTAGCCTACGCATTTTCCCTCAAATGTATTTTTCAGCATTGGTAGATCTATTAAATTCATTTGAATATTGCTGAACGGACTATGGTTTTGCCTTTAAAAAAAAAAAAAGGCCGGTGCCGGCAAACAATAGGATACTTGATACAGGAAAAAACGTTGATCAAGTGTTGAGAAAGTTTGCATAACAGTGCAAATGTAGCCATCGCATTGAATGAGTAGATACGTTTCAGACGCAGGCAGCGCCGTGAATCGGTGTCAGCCTATATCTGGGGTGTCCAAGCCGTTCCACGGAGGGCCGAGTGTCTGCAGGTTTTTGTTTTTTCCCTATAAATTGGTTCCCAGTTCACACCCAAACAACCAGGTGAGGGTAGAAACTAACCAATTTGTAACCTAATTAGCAGTGGCGTCGTTAGGCCTGGGCATTAGCCGCGGTTCTTTTATGAATAGCCCGGATCTCAAATTGCCCCCCCCCCCCCCAAAAAATGAATTGCCCCATATCTATTCATCTATAATTCCGATTGCGCATTATGACAATGTAGACCGCCAGCGTGTACATCGAAATGTTGGCATTGAAATTTAAATCATTGTACTTTGTCCCGGGCGTGGGGCAGGTGGGTGGGCTAAGCCCCAAATGTATTGTGATCCTAGCGACGCCTCTGCTAATTAGTCAATCAAGTTCAAGGTGAGGGCGAAAACCTGCAGACACTCGGCCCCCCTGTGGAACGGCTTGGACACCCCTGGCCTACATGTTTCAAAGGCACTAATGCTGAATGGGTTTTTTCCAGTTAGCACAATAAGTAGGCGGTTATTTCTATTAACTTGTTTTAGACGCGCGGTTCTCTGAACTGATTTACCCCAAGTGTTTGATAACAGCATTTTGTAATTGTAAAGTTGGCCCCCAAAAAAAAAATCATGATTGCAATATTTCATCCATATCGTAGAGCATTAACATGGTTTATAACCGCTATGACTGGGGTTGGCTACACCCCCATGAATAATTCATTAGCAATCATAACCCAAAGCAAGGTTTTCAACTCTCACTAACAAGAGCTACCATGGGTAGGAAACACGTTTCAATCTTCCCGCGAGCAAATCTAACCCAGACATTGTTTGTCTAACCGCAGTGGCAGCAGGCACCTGACCACTTTCAACTACTGCAATGAGTCATGTTTGTGTAGCTAGGACTGCATACTGAAAAAGGAAGTCTGCTGATCACCTTAAGCCCAATAATGGGGAGACGTATCATTGATTGAGGTTAGAGGACACAGGCCTTCTCATGTACTGGTAAACCTTTAAGAAAAGTCCCCTTACAGAGCAAGAACCGTGTGCCTTTAGGTTGTTTTTTTTTCCCCTTTTGCTTCAGAGGTCTTGAATCATTAAACAAGTTTGGGGGAAATTAAATCAAAAACAAAACAAGTGAAAAGAGAAGTGGGATGACAAGGTCTTAACGATGAAACTGAATATCGTATACAGATTTCTAAAACAAATTTGACTATCAGCATTTTCTAAGACATAATACGGCCCTAGGTTTCAGTGTCAGCTCAGCTCTGCATCTCAATCCAACTCCACTTTCTACCCTGCTACGGGTAAACACATTCAGCCATGCGCTTCTCAGGAAATGTTTTTGTTTTGCAAAATGTCACGCCCTTTCACTTCACACTGGGACACGTTGGAGTGTAGAGGGGAAATGAAAGGTTTTCAACAGAAACGACAAGGACAATGTAAAGACGTGATTTAAAGGGAACCTACCCCGTGCAGACAACTTCTTAGTGTTGATGATTTTGGCGGCGTACTCCTGCCCATTGGAGATCCTCATGCATCTTTTCACTATGGAGAAAGCTCCCCTTTAAGAAACAGTAAGACGGTGATGAGTAGACAGCCGACTAAGCTGCAGTAGGATAATTACGGCATGTTAGATAGGCCTACGAATCAGCAGGTGGGGAGAAGGCTGACAGACACGAAGGCCTGCGGAGTAATGGTCCATAACTACGCTTTGTAACAGCATGTTAGTCTGTCCAGCACACAACAAACCAGCGAAAGAGGGGTGGGCCTTCATTCACCAAACGCGTCTATACACTGGGGGGCTTGGTACAGCCGGGCTACACAGTCGTCCAGTTTCGATGGGGAGAGCAGAGGGCCCCGCCAATGGGCTATAGCCGGGTTTTAGGTAGAACACACAGCTTCCTGCCACCTCGACACGTGTCGCTGGAAATAACACTGAAGAAGGCGAATGTGCGTTCGACCTAATTGTCCCCTTCCCCGCGTGAAATTGCCCTGTTCTGACACAGTCGGACGGATTGCAGTAATGCCATGGGCTTTCTTCTATCACCCGGGGATTTGGCTGCCGTGCAACACTACGCCAATTTGCTTGCCTTCTTGCAATGCACAACACTGTGCTGCCCCCAACAAGATTTTTTATTAGTTTTTATGCCTGATTAAAAAAAGAATGAAAGTATAGCAGGGGTCAGAATGAATAGGGTGCTCGGTCATTGGGAAATGAATCAACGATGGTAGAAATTGGCAATCTTACCTTAACCCATTAATATACGGTCTCTTATCTAGCTAATTAAAGGGCATGGGCCACTTCGGTTCACGTTTAGGTGTTGGATTGGCAGTCGCTGGACTTCTTTTACTCAAAATGTACTATTTGATTTCATTTTCATCGTGCTGTATCGCAAATGTCATCACTACTGAGAAAACCAAGCGTTTCACAATAAACTTGGAGATTCTACCCTTGATTGACGAATAATTTCAACGCCCCTGCTATATGTGCTGTTCACTAAAAGGGCGGTGACCTGTTAAAGACGAAAATATTTTCAAACGGGAGCGAATTACTAGGTAAACATGAGTCATAATATCTAAACAAACGCAACGACCGACCTGTTTGGATAGGCTATGTTTGGGAACATAATTGAAGACATGGGCTGTTAAATACAATAGTAAAGGTTTGTGCAACACACACACAGGTCGCAGTTTTCGCTAAGTTTCTTAACTCCATCATATCGTATCATGGGGCTGAGAAACGCAGATAGTAACAGGTCTTCTAATCTCGAAAAAACACATTTAGAGCCTTAGAACTATATACAAGGAAATCAAGGAAAACATGTTTATCCCTTTAATACTTACTTTCCCAGTTCTTCGTAGAGATTATACTCGTCGGTAAATCTGGTACAGGTTGTCGAAGCCATGGCTAAAGAGGGGTGTGCTGAGGAGAGGGAAAGACTATCTTGCTTGGTTGGGACTGCAAACGTGAACCTACTATCCAATTCCTCTCCTGTGTTTCAAAGTGATAATTCTCTCTTCCAAAACGATAAAACAGATTCATAAAATGTGTATTAAAATAGTAAATCTTCTCTTTACTTTTTCGACTCAGTTTTCGAATCCAGGAATCGTTCTTGGCACGGGAGTTTGCTGGTAGTCAGGGACGTTAAGACCTGCTGTTCTCTGTGCCTGCCTACTGACAGTTCGCTTTGAGTGCGATAGTTTTTCTATCGAGCGCTTCCTGGTTGTAAATACTGTACAACAACTCCCCCTAGCCGTAACCCAGAATCCTCACTGTATGGAGGCCTACGGTATTGTTTGAGCAGAGAATAGTATCACGGATAGACAAGGGGCCAGAAAGTTTACCGGATGTATAAATCTGAAGCATTATGTCGTCTTGCCCTCACCTCGGGGAAGCCCAGTGGTTTGCCAACTGGGTCGACTTCCGATTTGTTCAGTAAACTGTTATGCATTGAGTGCGGTGAGTTTGTTTAGCCTTGACACGTTGCCAACGTTCAAACTGCGTGATTTATGAGTTTAAGGCAAGTTGACGTGCAGTTAATATAGGCATTTTGTAACAGAAACGGTGGATCGCGTCAATTCCTATACAATGTTTTACTTTACCATAGTCTATATGCGACTCCATATACTTTTTTTTAAAGTTATTGTGCTGAAGCCAAACTCTAAATAAAATCACACTATTACATCAGTTTTGCAAATGCAACTTTCAAATGTAAACACATTTTCACAATACGTTTCAAATGATTTCCAGAATAAATACAACACCCATACCACCTAACACTGAAGCCTTTCAGACAATTGAGAACAGACGAGCATCAATAGGTTCACATAACATGTGCTTGTTATTTGAGGGAGATATCAATTCAACCATGGCATATGCAAAAAAATAAGTCGTTTTTAACTGGTGTATATATATTGCGATGTATCGAAACACATTCTGCTTGGAAAATGTATAGTGTCAGTAATGTCTCATATTATGATAGGCTTCATAGGCCTACTGTTAAAACTCACTTAGATCTGATCTTGTCATTGCCCTTAATAACGTTAGTATTTTTTACACCTCAAGCTGAAATATTTATATCCGCTTCAGCTCCATCCCCACGACAATGCTCTATTTTTGGAATGACTATTTATGCACTAGCTAGAAAACGGATTTTTGGACTCACACCGCCCTCTTGTGGGAATGTAAGGAAATGTCTCAGTGACAGTGTACTACTCCAGTGAATTATGCGTCGTAACAGACAAGAATAAGGAGTTAAACACTATGTTTAGGACCTATATTGTTAGGCTACAGTGTACTTTCCGGTGATGTTTGTTTGTGGTGTGCGTCAGCTCATGCCTTTCACAAGACTGTAATGTCCAGCAATTACATGACAACTATTGACCGCAGTACTTTATACGCTCAGTCAACATTCGCACACACACAACGCTTAAGTTAATCAGTGTTATTTTTGACAAGACGTATTATTCACGCAAGTTCACCCAACATTGTGCCAGTGGAGTCTGAGATATTTTATTGGTTAGCCGGAGAAATGTCGGAAAAAAACAGCGTATTGACGCTCTCCACAACGCTATTACAGTGGGGGCTGAGTCACTGACTTACTCATGTTTCCCTTGTTGTCAGTAGGAGGTTGCATCACGTCATGTCAGGCTTTCTTCCATACTTGACATCATGTCAGGCTCTGCACCTCCTGGGGCTTTTGCGATGGGAGAACCCAGTGCGCTTTTCTCGGCCTTGTCTCAAGGTGGTTTATAGTCTGTTATTTTCGCTTTGATGATCTGGTGCTGTGTTAGGCAAAATGGGAGTAACCATTTCTTGGCTGGTTGGCCATGTCCAGGTTGTTGATGGACAAGGCCCTAGGTCAGCTGATATAGAAATAGATACCCCTAATGTGTGCCAAATATACTTTATAAAATATACTAATTATACTTTTGAGTCAAATTAAGATATATAATTATAATATAAACATACCTGTTTGAGTGCCACCATATATTGTCCAAATAAATGTACTTGCATAGTTTGAGTCATGCAGGCACAAACTATATATTACAGTTATCTTTGATTCATTGTTATGCATTTATGTGCTAGTCTAATGTGGCCATTTTGTTGTAGGTGCTGTACTAATCTGGAAATATTGCCTTAAAAGGAGTTTGTCCAATGTGGCTCATCAAATCGGCCATTTGATGCCGGAGTAGAGTTTGTAGGAGTAGAGTTTGTAGGAGTAGAGTTTGTAGGAGTAGAGTTTTCAGTGTGTTTCGAAAAAATTATAAAATTATGGAAAATCCCTTTTGGCTGACATTAAGGACCAATCCTGACCATTAGAACGAAGTCATTGTTGCAGAAAAACCAGGGTGATTCAGACCAACATGCTATTTATTTACATGGCAGGAGTGACTGGCAGTACATACTGTGCTCCTACCGTACCAGACTGTGCGCGCGTGTGTGTGTGTGTGCGTATGCGTGTCCGTGCATGTATTATGAAGCCCAGCTGCCGAGGAACATTCATGACACGAGCCGCCAGAGAAATGTCTCTAATAAGCTATTCAATTTCTACAGTATTGTAGCGCATTTATGCACTATATACATTGTGATCCCACACATTGTAGCCTTGCAGTGATCAAACATAGCTGGAAATGCACAGTACACCCGTTCTACATGACCTCTGGATGCAGATCTGACAGTTTTCATTGTGACTGACTGTTTGGTATTAAAAACATAATTTCCTCTTCTCAAAGGTGGTCTCGCCTAGCATTGTTCTAACAATGTATTGTGCACCTCCTGAAATTTACCAAGTGGCTCGTCCACCATCGTTAAAATGAATGATGAAATGTGACATCTAATAACACTATTTCCCAATTTCCCCTTGACATGTGAACTTTGCATATAAAGTCAAAGCTCCTCCAGTTCAGGGAAATTAGTGCCAAGGCAAAGATTATCAGTAGACAACTAAGGCCCAGATGCGATTGAACCCAGGTCATCCTGGGAGATGAGGGATCAGGGGCCGGTCTTTCAAAAACTGTCCACCTTGATCACGCCTATTGGATAGGAAAAACTGCATAGAAGTAGAACACATAGAACATTAGTCCCCATTCAATTCAATGAATGTAACCAGCTCAGCCTTATTGTTCTAATACCATGGTCAGGGCCTTGGACACTACCCTTAGGCCTTGTGTTTGCAGAGCAACATCAATTATAGGCATCAACGGGGTCCACTGTTGTTGTTGTCCCCCAATCAGGATATAAACTCCAAGCATGATCTTCAAAAGCTGTACAAATTAATCTGTCTGGTGTGTGGCCACGGCCTATCCAGGCCTTTCACCCACTGACATCTCCCAGAAAGACGGGGGAAAAGGCGAGGGAAACGAAACCACGGTGAACAGCTGGACGGTGTGAATGACTTCATGTGAGAGGCACGATGTTCCCTCCATCCTGCCATGCCTGCCGCGTGCTTTCATATGAGACTTCGTCGACAGAGTGATTCCACTCTCTGCCTGGTTCATTTCCCCATGCTTGTCCTCTCCCTCTGACACTCCGGTGCCTCCCTCCCGTGGTCTCGTCCCCTCCTTCCTTCCCGCTCTCCCCGTTCCATCCTAGATCTGGATAACACCTCCTCTGCTCCATTTCTCCCTCTCGCCGTACACGCTCCATCTTGCCCTCTTGCCGTCTCGCTCATCGTCTCTCCATCTCTCGCCATCCTCCGTGAAGACCCACGGCTGTAGGAAACCGTGGCAGTCAAATAAACAGTGATTCAGAGACCTGGGGGCGGCTGGGTCAGGGGGGCTGGTATGTTTGGTTTTGGGAAGTCCACTACAGCTGTGCACTTCCCTCGCCCCCATAAAGACCTAGAAGGTTTTCGGGGGAACAGCGCTTCTTAGTGCAGCATGGCTCGTCACAGACAAACACACACACACACACAGCCGTTATACAAGCACTGACAATGCATATATTAGTTCAATGTTGGCTCACCCTCCTCCGGGTTAAAGGGCGTGTGTTTTGGGAAGGTGGATGAAATGACTGCCCTTTCGGAGAACCATTAAGGACTAGTTGGCAGAGAGCTACTAAACATTTCCTCTTCTTACTGAGTCACAAAGCTGTGAAAACCACCCGCTGGCGCCCAGCCTGTTTCTGTTTGACACACAGTGACTGAGAAACAGATGAACACAGTGATCTCATACACATCGTTTGGACGGACAGATTCATTAAATACGAGTTACAAGAACCTGCCAAAGGAAAACAGTGCAATGCCCTTTCTGCATCCACGCCTAAGTTTGCACGTTGAACTGTGAATGACTTCCTGGTGGCTCCGCCTTGGAGGGTCTCATCCGTGGATGCACGGGTGTGCTTCAAAAGCTGAAAGTGATTAGCCAAAAGAAGGATGAGTCGGTGAATCATACACCATTAAAAGTTACGTCACTGGCAACTTGGCAGGAGAAACAATGTCTTCCCTTCTACGGTGTAACCCGGGGAGACATGAGTGGTCCGCATCGCGGTCGGCGGTCCATTGTCAGTTATGGGTTGTGGTAACAGTCTAGGGACATCTGCGGTCGAAAGGGGTCACCTTTGACGTCACTGCACACAAAAGCATTAGTTATGCGCACATCCTATTAGAGAACATGACATTACCTTTTTCTTGTCACGTCAGGCAAGTCAGCCTTCCGTCCTGGAGAAAGCCTAGATTTCTGACGTCAGCACATCTCTGTCTATTGTACAGAGTGGAAAAATGTCTTCTTACTTCGCGTCCCCTCTGGGGAAACGTACACTGGAGGTGACAGCTCACTGGGAGGGCTAACGTTAGAGGTGTTGGACCGGGGGGAGAATCGGAGGAAAGGGAGGGATTGGAGGGAGGGAAGAGAGAGGGAAGTGTGAGCGAGGGAAAAGGAGGAAATAGACATGGGAGAAGGAAGAGAGCGAGGGGAAGAACGGAAAGAGGGGAGGTAGATAGATAGATAGGAGAATGGAAAACCGGAGCGCAAGCACAGTAGACTGGATAGACAATGAGAGATGGACAGAGAGAGGGGGGGGTAGAGAGAGAGGAGGCAGGAGACACACTATGAGGTTGAGAGGGACAGAAAGAATTAGGTTGAAGGCCTGAAAAACAAACGGGGAGGACAGACAAAACCAGGTTGACAGCCTGGGAATGAGGGGGAGAGCACAGACAAAACAAGTGAGGATACGGTCCGGAGAAACTGAAGAGAGGAACAGCAGGACAATTAAAAGCTGCCAAGAGTTCCAGTTGTGCACAGGGAAACTTCTAATCACAGGATATCTCCAGGTCTGCTTCCTGGGGATCTGAGAGCAACACCCAGCCAAAAGGACCTGTCCACCAAAATACACAAGGAGACGAGAGGTTCTCACACAGTCAAACATCCATACCAAACACACACACCAATGAAACACGTGCATCCACACTCTGATGCATCAATCACAGACCTTTGGTTTGGGCGTAGCTTCTCCGCAAATTGCAACTGATAAATATTAGCTTGGGCGGCGGCCATCTTTAATGCCATTGAGACCCCCCCCCACCACATACCCCATTACTCCTCTGGATTGGAATGTGACCCTGTTGCCAAGAGATTGGGAAATGCAGACATGCAGCGATTTCTGTGTGGGAATTTGCTAGTGACAATTATGTTCAGTGTTTCTGGTTGCTTTCACAGGGTTTCGCATCGATTATTACGTCACCGTATTTTCTCTTGGTTGGAGAACAGCTGCATATTATTTGTATCATCTTTCATAGAGAGAAGGAGTTGGTTTATTACAGGATCTCAGCTGAGTCATCGTGGTCAGACGTAGTCGCTGACAGCCGTCTTGGGCGTTCTCCATCCCGTCGGCTACGAATTGTTCTGCTAATCTGCACCTCGATTACAGAGAAAACCCAACGCTAACATGACATCCAGGAAACGTCTGTCCTTGAGCTGACTAAAAAGATGCCATAGTGATGAGGACAGCGCTACATGCGGAACATGTGTTACTGATGCTTTTTAATGTTTCATATTATTCCAAATTAGCGGTAATGGGTTGTTTATTAAGGCTTCATGTACATGTTCTTGGATTCTCAATGTTTATTCCCCAAAATAATTATATTACCAAGAATCATAGGAACACGCGGTTTCCGAGAATATAAGAATTAAGAAAAATATGAATCTGATACCTCGTATGTGTCATGTGCTGCAAGTTAGCCGGCCATAAGGCACTGTTCAGCCCTCCCATAACTACAGTATATTATAGATAAGTGAGGCTAAGCTTCAACGTGGATTGAAGGCAAATGTGAAAAATATGTCAGAGCCTAAAGTGACCTAAGTTAGAGCAGTAGCACATGCAACATTACTGGGTTGGGAACTGCAACACAAATACGGACACAAGCAGGGCCGGAGTGGCGCAGCGTTCCAAGTCACTCCCGGCACAGCAGCGGGCACTGCGGCCAGGGGTTTGAATCCTGGTTGCCACGCAACGATCATGAGGCAAGGCCAACACTGTGTCACGCAGAATATGCTCAGTCTTAACTCAATTCACTGTCTTTCTCTGTAGCCTAAACCAATGAGTGTCAATCATACTACAGTATAGCCTATTGCAGAACGCATGGCCTGTTTCTGACAGAAGACGTCCACGTTTATTCTACATCAGCCGCACATGGGATCCATTTGAGTGAGAGTCCTGCATGTTAAGGTTGGTTCCCAGTAGTGGAACATTCAATAGACAACCAGTAATAGGAATCAGAGGCCAAGGATCCACTACATAAATAACCAGATTACTTCTTCACCAGCTGAGGATTTATAGTGGCCTTCAGTCACAGGGAGCCATCTTCATTTCGGCTTAGTCAGTAAGCCCCAGTAAATCCATGATGGGGGGGGGGGGTTAATGAGGTGTAGCTTGATGTCATGACTTGGCACCTGGTGCGAGTTGAGTTAGTGGACAGCCGGTGTGGTCTGCATGGGAGAAGAGTGAATCAGGCCCTGGGGAACAAACCCAGGGGCGAGCCCCTCTCTCTGTCAGTCTGGGTGGAAGAACCGTGCTCCTGTAGATGGTGGAGTCAATGGAAAGGAAAGCTAGGATTTTACCTAGCCTGAATATTGGTATTTCCGTTTGTCTTTTGGATAGCAGGGTAACAATTTGATCTGGTTACATTCTTCAGCTATGACCAGCAGCAATGCATCCCATGGGAAAAGGAGATCAGAATGTGGATTTAGTAATGTTTCAAAATGTTGAGATTCAAACTTTGTAGGACCGAAAATAGAAAGCTACACAAATAGGTCTGTTTGCTCACTAAGAGCACCACTTTAGCTAACATTAAGACAGCAGGGTGGAATGCACATAGAGACCAACATTTTACCAGAACAACACATTTTCAAAGAAATAAATGTTGCTTGGGATCTATCATTAAGCATTGTATAGAGCTTTAGTGGGCACTTAACAGTCCAGAAGTGTCATTAAATGACTGACTGGTCCATAAAAATGCAAATAAAACAATGCAATAGCATCTCTTTTATTTTTTCCTAACATGGAAAGTGTGGTTTCCTGCATGGGTGCACGTGTCTGTTGCCCGCGCCGACCAGCAACCCAAAATGCGATGCTGCTTGTCTTATTGTGCGCAAGTCGCATTTCTTTGCCCATCCCGTGCGACTTCTTTCCATTGATGCCGTTTACATTCTTCCTGTGAATGTCTTACAGTTAAACACTGAAATGACGAACCTGGTGCTTTCCGGTCCAGCCACAAAGGAGTTAACTTGGTCCTGCGTTGCCAGATTCAAATTCAACCTTTATTGTGATTCCGGGAAAACAGTGGGATCTAAGTAGCCACGTGCCAGGGGCTTGCAGAACCTACAGATCTTTTGAGAACGTTCAGGGACTGCCTGAGGGACAAAGAGATGCAAATAGACAACAAGAGGGCCGGGGAGACGAGCACAGAGGGAGAATGTGAGAACTGGTGGGTGAGAGAAAAACAGAGGCAGTAGACATATTTGAGAGGCAGAAAGATACGCATCACGGTCTTTATTTGGTTAACTACTTTGTTTTACATTCAAGTTGAACTGGTTCCAGACCAGATACATTTTTCTAAGGTTCATATGGACTGTGCTCACAAAACAAAGTAAATATTAGTTGACTATACAATTATTTTTTTATCTTTTCTGGACTGCAATTGACAACTAATTACAATTTGAGTTGTTTCTTAACTATTTCCTAGCGCCCCAAAAATATGCCATCGTCAGTTATTATATTTCTATATTAATTTCTCTCTGCCTAAAAGTAATAAATCTATTGACAATCGAAAGGTCACAGGAGTTCAAGCATGCAAAAAAATTAACTAGAAAAGTAAACATTCTTTAAAGGCCCTAAGCCATGGTCATGAAGTCATGAGGTCATGATGCCATAGGTCATGAGGCCATAGGTCTTGGGTCTGACAGTAGTGGTTTAAGTGTGTTTCTTCCTTAAAGCTTTCTCTCTGAGGCACATCTAGGTTTATTTGTCCATTGTTTTCTATACTATCCAAATCACCAGTCTATTAAAATATTCGAGCAGGACATTTGTTTAAAGCAGATCATGTGTCAATCCCTGAGATCTGACCATTCTAAAAGTATTTCACACAAAGAAATCACATCATAAAATAAAAACAAAACTAGTCCTCCACTTTTCTTTTTAGCTTCTTCTTCTTCGCTTTCTTCTGCCATTTTTTTTTGGCCAGGTAGTTAGTGAGGAGGTTGGTCTCCCTGTTATCTTCATCCTTTTTCTCTTCCTCCTTGTACCAGGGTCCCCACACCCCTCCGTTTAAGTTGGGGTTGGAGCGGGCGTCTTTAGCTGGGTAGCGCACTGGAATGGCGGTCCTGTTGTACTGTGCTAGCCTTATTAGCATCTTCTTCACTATGTTGGGGTAGCGTGGAGACAGGTCCACTCTCTCATAGGGATCGGCTGTGATGTTGAAGAGCCAGACGGATTTCCCCCGATCCCAGCGGACACGTTCATTGTGCCAGCGGTTGGTCAGAGGTAGATTGGAGAACGTTTGCGGGGGGACCCAGTCGCTGTAGCCCGGGACGCCGGTCAGAAGCTTCCAGTGGCCCACCCGGAGGGCGGCCCGGATGGCCGTGTTCCACAGGCCGTAGCCGGCCTTCCAGGACCCGTTCTTGGCCTTGGTGTAAATGGGGTCGATGTTGTGCAGAATATCCTGGCGGGGGGACGGGCGTCCCTCGCTGATGGTCTCCCACACGTCATAGCCATCGAGGTTCAGGTCTTCGTCGAGGGTCCCCTCCCCCAGAGACACCAGGGTGGGGAACCAGTCCGTGATGTGGATCAACCCCCGGCTCCGGGTCCCCTTGTTCAGCAGCAGCGGGCTGTGGACGAAGCCTACGGCCCGGATCCCCCCCTCCCAGTAGGTCGCCTTGCTGCCCCTCAGCGGCCAGTTGCTGCCCCCCGCCATGGGCTGGCCCCCGTTGTCCGACGAGTACACAATCACCGCGTTGTCGTAGAAACCGTAGCGCCTCAGCGCCAGCGTGATGTTGTGGACGGCCTCGTCGAGGCAGGACACCATGGCGGCGTATTTGCGGCGGTGCAGGTTGGGGATGGATTTGTAGCGCTCCAGGTAGCGAGCGGGCACCTGCAGCGGGGAGTGGACCGCCTGGAACGCCAGGTAGAGGAATATGGGCCGCCGGGGGTTGTGGCGTGCCAGGATGTCCACGGCCTTCTGAGTGAACATGGAGGTGGAGTACTGACCCCGGTCCTGCTCCCAGGCCGCCTCCTCGCCCTCGTGGAGGTCGTAGCCGCACATGCCGGCGCCCTCGCACTTGTAATGGCTGTAGTAGTCGCCGCTGCCCAGCAGCGAGCCGAAGAAGGTGTCGAAGCCGCGCTGGGTGGGCATGCAGCCGCGCTTGTAGAAGCCAAGGTGCCACTTGCCCACCATGTGCGTGGCGTAGCCGGCCTCCCGGAGCTTCTGGGGCAGCGTGATGTTCTCCAGGGGAAGGCAGTTTGCCTGGGTGGGCCGGATCACCGAGTGCTGGAGGCCCGTGTGGATCTGATACCTGAGCAGAACACAAGAAGGGACGGTTTGGTAAGTCAACCGATTGATGAAATCTCACCTACGAATTCTGTGACGAGGTCGAGGTACACCTCCACAGAGGAAACCGCAGTGACAGGCGTCTGGGGGGGGGGGGAAATCGAGGTGACAGGCGTCTGGGGGGGGAAACCGAGGTGACAGGCGTCTGGGGGGGGGAACCGAGGTGACAGGCGTCTGGGGGGGGGAACCGAGGTGACAGGCGTCTAGGGGGGGGAAACCCTAGATGCTTTGTTTTGGATAGGCAGAAAAAGAGTAGACGGGGAGGGGCCATTTATATCTGGCTAGACAGAGTATCTAAAATTCCAAGTGACACCTTATAAAGCATTTGTTTAAATTCACATTTGAATATAATTCAGCTGATTGCAAAAATGTTGCATGAGCCTATTCTGCTATTGTGATTGGACGTTTCTCATTATTTGACATTTACCTGTCTTCCTTATACAAATTTGAAATGTGCTTCCGAAAAATTCTAGGCTTGAAATGTGAAGAGCTGTGTTGCATTGGATGTGAACACAAATAGTTCTGGATATGGGAAATAGGTTATAATGGACAAGCATAGTGTATTTAATTTCAACACTGTTAAAATAAAACAGACTCTCCCAAAGTGTCTATTTCACATAAATCCACATCAAGATTCACAAATTCCAATTAAGCTTATCCCTCCTCCCCTCCATTTGACAATAAGGCCTTTCACAAACCATTTCAGACTGTATAACGGCATACAGCAATTATGCAATGTTCATAACAATTGTAATTACAATGGACTAGGTACAAAAAAAACATGCTAGAAATGACAATTCAGCATTAAGGCCAACAAAGGTTAATGTGTGACAAAACTCCAAGAACAATATGCCAAAGGAAGTTGTAGTAATAGCAGTGGTTATTTGGGGCTTCGTCACGACGGAAACGGCATCTTAAGTGAACACAAGCCAGGACACGGGTCTGTGATCGGGATCTGGTGAGGCTGCTAAGTTGCCTTATTGTGGCGCAATGATTGAGATGAGGGGCGGGGATTGGAGTTCCAAAACAGTCACAATGAACGACACCCATCCTCGTCGGTAACCATGCGCACACCAGAACATTTACGTGGTTTTCCCAGGCCCTGCTCATGACGGTAAGCAATCAAAGTCCAGAAACAATGTTTTTTCCCCTTGTGGTAACAATCAAATCACAGTGTAACAGCCTCTACCGACCGCACACACACGTCATAAAAACACTGGAAGCTTATCCTTTTGCTATGTTTACAGTACCTAAAACCATTCCCTAAATGTATTTGGCAATGGGGGGGAAAAAACCCTACTTTTCATCTGGGGTCAGTCAAAAATAAAATAACTAAATAATGGTTCAATATTTTTATTTTTATAATGTTTATTTAAACAACAGAATATACTTTTTTTTTTTATCAATCTCACTGTCTTTCCTGTCCAACTCTAGTGACAATCACTTTGATTATTAAAAAGGCCTTTGCACTTCCCCGTCTCATTCAGAAAACTCTGTAGTCAGGGCCATGACAAAATGTGTACAGAACATTTGCTTTAAAACTGCAAAATGCTCTCTGCAGAAAAGTGGGCTCATTACGTGTCATTGCCAAACCTCACAAGCGGCATGCGACTCTCACGCAACTTGCAGACATTTTTTTCTTCTTCTAAGAATCAGGTCCATACCCAGGGTCTCATAATATTTCGGCGTCCTTCACGTAAAAAAAAAAAAAGTAAAAAACTCCTATTGGATACAATTGAGTAAATAATACAATATCGGTTTTTGAATTCTGAACTTAAAATAAGGTTATCAAGGAAGGCTCTATGTTGTCGGATGAAGTAAAGACCTGCACTACCTTGCCAAAACAATGACTATCTGACTGATTTCTGGCCAGGCTGCCCAGGCAAGACTGGGAGATACAAAGGCAGCCAGTCTTTTAAAACCAGGTCCTCCAATGTCAGCAGGTGAAAGTCTTGGCTCAGAAGGTAAAGCAACCTAACCAGGGACACTGGAACTCTGTCTTGCCCCCCACCTCCAGCAAAAACGGTACAATTACCCCTGAAGTGACAGAGAGCCAGGCTACCTCTTTCTCGACTATCCTCGTCCACTTCTCATTGAGAACCACCGCTGACCTGGGAGATGGAGGCCAGCCGGTAGGTGGCCCAGCGAACCATGGATTTCGTGCCAGGTTACCCTTCACGGAGGTAGTGGCCCTGTCCCCAACCTGCACCCGCTCACTCCTAGGGAGCAGAATGGATGATTTCCTCCCACACACAGCCGTCCCTTCCCCACACGCGCAAACTCTGTTGCACGCTCTAGCGCAGCACAGCTGGGCTGGCCGTCGTCCGACACTCGAAGCCATTTATACGCTGCTTCAGTCAAGGTCGACTTTAACTGCTGTATGGAATCTGAAGGATGAAGCAGGAGGATTCAAACGGATTCTCAGTCAAGTCACATTTATTTATACACTGCACAAAATGTGTCTTATCCAGTATATTTAACATGTTTTCAGGTTAAACAATCTAACCATCCTTAAAATAAAGTAAATAAGCTAGAATATACTGCTTTTTTTTTTTGGTTGAAAATATGTCTTGAATATCATGTAATTTGTCTTGTTCCATTGGCAGATGATTTAAAAACATAAAGTGTCCACCAAAGTGCTGTACAATTAAAGTATCTAGGACAGCAAAAGGAAAACCATGCATAAAACACATAGCTAACTAAACAGTTAGCTATATGCAGCAGCAAACACAGGTTTATTCACACTTGGCCCCAGATTTAAGCAAGTCTTTGCATGTTTATTTTCAAACTGTATCTTGGGAGTGTAAACGTGCACACAACAGTAATACAGCCAGTGACTGAACTTGAATAGCAAATGTAATGAAGAACAGCTTTACTGCAGGTGTTTCAGGGAAACCGCCTATTCATCCTCTGTTGAATAATGAGTCTGAAATGTTTGGTTGGTGAAATATTGGAACACTCTTAGAGGTTTTACAAATTACTGGCTGTTCCCGCAAAGTATTTAATGTAACATTTTCACACAATATTAAACTGTCAGACAGACGCTGAGCAGGATTTGCAAAAATGTATTAGGAATGTTGTGTTTGTGCGTGTGCGTGTGTGTCAGGTTTTTGCATGTGTGTTTGTGTGGTGTGTGTGTCGGATAATTGCGTGTGTTCAGATTGTGTGTGTGTGTGTGTGTGTAACAGCCAATCACAGCCTGTGTCACGCTGGTTGTTGCAGTTCTATGTTCTGTGTGTTTTAATTCTAGTTTTCCTGATTCTATGGTTTAGTCTCATCTTAGTGATTGGTTTCTCCAATGTCTGGGTAACCCCTTGTTAAATCCCTGTTTAAGTCCCACCTGCTCTACTGTTTCTTCAGTCACTGTTTGATGCCACCCGTGCTGTGAGGTTCCACGTTCATGTTCCTGAGAGCAAAGCTTTAAATGTAAGTCTGTCTTTTGATATGCCTCTGTGCTTGTGTCCTGCCTCCTACAACTGTGCCAGTGTGTTTGGTGTGTGTGTGTGGGGGGGGGGGCTAATAGATATACAAACTGGAGAGTGAGAGAGAGAGCCATAGAGTGGGAGGGAGGGGGCTAATAGAGCAGTCTTTCCTGGCAGTCCCTAACTCTCCACGGTACACTATGCTCTGCCTCGGGAGTCAGTCAGATGGGAGGACTGTCTCAGTTAACAACGGAACACGTGGAGCACCTCCTTCTCCACCTATCCAGCTCCTCCTCTTACACCGCTGCGTGGCAGATGTGTTTCAACGAAGGAGCTGTGTGGTCGCTATGGTTTCAGACAACTACATTCACCTGGTAGCACAGGCTGTTTGATCTCATCTCCTCAATAGCACGGACACGGTCATTGCTATTGTGTTCTCAATGGGATCTGATGAAGATTTGGTCGAAAGCACATACCCCTTTAAAACACAAACGTTTTGTCATAATTCTAATACAACCAGATTTAATTTAGATTCAGTATAACATTTGCTAGCGTTAGGGCTAATGTTAGCATTGCCAGCTATTTTTGACTGACTTCTCGCTAATCACAACACTGATGTAAAATTGCTGACATTATGACGTGGCAAAGCGGTGTGTATTTCCAAAGCCTCACTATAGCGTGAGTGTAGATGAAACAGTCATTAGCCCCTGTTCTACGTTCGACCGCCAACATAGCTGCAGACTCTGTAAAACGTTGATAACGATGGCCACGGCGTGACTAAATGAAGGTGGTTGAAACGATGAATAACCTAACCTCTGGCATTTAAAGAGTTAAGGGGTTTTAGAAAATAAGATGATAGATATCGATATCACCGTTGTTCATTGATGTCCATATCGTGAGGACAAATATGGAACATGTTTGGGAAATAATCATTAAATGCTGACCATCCACGGGCGCACCAGAGCTGAGGCTGGGAACAGGTCTATGTTGGTGGGCTTGAGATAATGGCTTCTCATCATTTTGCGGTCGAAGCCGGAGGCCTCTTCCCACCACTTCACAAAGAAAGCCCTCAGTGGGGGGATAGAGAATGCATTGTTGCACTAACTAATTATCGTTAACTGGATCCAAAATGTCTACAATGAACTAAAAGAAGGTTTAGAACAAGGAGCCGCTGGAAAATCAACATCTGTCTTTGAGTAGACATGGAAGAGTCAAAAATCAAGCAGGCTCTTTGGAGGTTTGTGGTCCAACTTGGCGCTGAGCTTGCAGGGTTTGACTAGAGCTTCATTTGAAACTTATCCTATTGACCATAATATATTAATCAACATACATCAACAGACTTTGCAATGCCAGTTAAAATGTTCAGAGCATGCTTTAATTAAATGCTTTAGTTTGATTAGGTCATCTACACGTCCATGTCACTCCTCATTTGCCAAAACATTTGTATAAAACGCTGTTTCTGGAGGTTGTCAGCTCCATTATCTTTCTCTCTGCCAGATGTGGAACATTTTGTGTACATTCCTTTGGCACGTGATTGATTTTCCATTTCATGCCTTCATTGTTTTTATTTGTCCAGCTTTGAGTAAAAGACAGTGATCTGAAGTCCAGAATCTCCCATTACGGGAGGGTGTAAGTTCTCGCTGTGTCAAAATTAACACACTAACTATAAAATGTATATGTCAAAATTTGCTTTGAATGTGGCATGAGACATGTCACTATTTTATAAGGGCAAGTTGCATGCACTGTATGTGCCTGGCATGGCCAAGCCAATCGCTACCACAGTACTACTGACGACACTGCTGTAGGGTTAAGTTAATGGCTAGCTAGCATTAGTTTGGCAACCGTGCAAACAACCTGAAAACAATGACCAGAAAGTGACCCCAACAATGTTCCATATACCTGAGGGCATCTCATTAGATTTTAAAGCCCAAAACCTCACAATGGAACACAACGATTGATGTGGATGCAAGCCAAGTGCTGTTTGAACTATCCTATCCTAGGAACTTAGTAATTTCTCCTCGAAAAAAAAAAGACAGGAGTGTCAACACACCATCAGTCAAACAGAGCCCATATAAAGACACAATGGCATAAACTGGCCTCCACTTGTTGGAGGTCCAAACTTTCAGATGCCCAACAAAGAATTGGACATGCCTGGCAGAAAGAAAAAAAAAAAACCTTGGCAGTCAGTTGTTATTTTCACTTTACTTCCATATTTGTACGTACAGGGCCGTTACATTTCCAGCCTAAACCAAATTACTGTGCAGCTACACTTTCAAACACCCGGTGTTTCTTGCGCTAACTATCTCTCTGGTTTATTTACCCTACCACCAGACCACTGGAGCCAACAAATCACACGCGACATTACATAACACAAATCACAGAGTGCGGCTCGCAATCACAGAGTCCCACAAGGCTGGGGGGAGGGGCTGCTAAATTCAAGGTAACTCGGTCACCCAGTTCTAGGCCTTCGCCAGCCTCCCCACCATCAGCGACAGGAACAAGTGACTGGGCCAACCTTGTGTAAAGGGTCCACATACTCCCCACATATGGTTAGAATCAGCAGTTGCTCCTCGGCTCCACAGCTAATCACATTCAGCCTGGGAATCTCTCTCCCTAAATCCCTCCCCTGCTCACTTATCCCTCAGCCCCCTTTCGATACATTTCTGACAGGATCCGCCCCTTGAATCACAGCTACTCCCGTTTTGGTCCTCTTCAACCTCCCCGTCGGGAGATTCCTTCACTCCCCGAACCTCGGTCCAGACCCTACCCGATGAAGTCTCCCCGTGTTCACGCATGTTGGCCACGCTTCATAAATCTGCAGGCCCAGTTCATCAACCCAGGGTGCGTTTGCACTGCAACCCAGGGTGCCGGGGAATGGTGTGTCGGTGGAGGTTAGAGGAAGAAAAAGAGAGAGGGACTCCTCAGGGGAGCGACGAGAGACGGATCAGTGAGAGGAGAAGAGAGATGGCCATGGACGGAATCCGCATGGGGTCTGTAGAAGTTGAGACATGACTGGAGAGACATTTAAAGGGTAGAGCTGTGCAAATAAACCAACATTCTGCCAGTGGTTTGATGGAGACATCTCAGAGCCATGACACTGTAATAAGAGAGTCCCGTGGTAATAAAATAAGCGGCCCTTTAAAGATGGTTGCTATCCAGATTGGCGATCTCCTCCAAACATCCCAGGTGGCACCACGAGGCAGATTCCTAATATTTGTTTGTTGACGGATATCGGCTGACAGGCACATCAGACGTGGCAAAACTTAATTTAGCTTTACGCCAATTTTAAATTAAGCCCGTCATAAAACATCAGTAGCCTGTCAAGCTGCTAAGTTTCACCTTGTGGGAAAGAGGGGGAGCAGAGAAAGACGGACAGAGCGAAAGTCAGAGGAGTGTTTGTGGTTCAGGGGACGGAGGAGGAAAGGTCTACCGCGCCCACTAACAAAACAGTTTTCATCCCGACTGGTAAAATATATACATCTATTAAATAAGTGAGCATGAGGATGTGATAATGGAGTAATAATATAGCAAGGAGACATAAATTAAGTAATTTGTTATGCTACCTGGCAGACAGATGTGAGGTTATGAAGAATCGTCTGTCTTCTGTTCTTTTCTGAATGACTTATTGCAAAAACAGGCTTTAAAAACCTACGACAGAGACCACATGTACTCTCTGTCTGGACACGTGTTGTCATGTCTCTCAAGCGGCTGGGAAATACTCATTCTTTGACACTGACAGAAGTGTTTTAACATAACCTGCTGGGAAATAACTTTGTTCCAACTGCCTTGTATTACAGAGAAGGTATTTTAGAGAACTTGATCTTGAGCACCACCTATTGTCTTTGCCGTCTCACACACGTGCACTGCCGCCATAGTACACATTCCTAGATTTTAAAAGGAGACCAGGGCAATGAAACCTCTTGCCCTCTTTTTGGAATAACTCATGAGCTCCTCGCCAGAAGTCCAGTGAGCGAGTTCATGGGGTTGGAAGATTCTAATAAGGCCAATGGACTTAAACGCTCTACTAAAAGCCTTAAATCTTTACTGTGCAGCTCTGAGTAAAAACAGAGAGGATCAGGTGCTTGAGCAGCTGAGGTCAGGTATCGTAGCAATCTGTTCTCCAGCTCTTGTCATGGTGGTGTTTTAAGCGCTCTCTCTCTGTGTGTACAGCACAATGGGGTTTCACTTGTCTGTCCTCATCCCTTTTCTACGAGCAACTCTACTACCCTTCTCCCATCTCAGCCTGGAGAACGCTAAGAGTTTGGAGGGGAATACAGACAGACGCTTTTGAAGGGGGCACTCTAGGCGGCCTGTGCTTCATCGACTGGGTCGTTTCAGTCTCGCATGCTGCCAGTTGGTCAGTAACCTCAGAGCAGGGCTGTCCTGAGAGCAGGTTACAGTGGTCCCCAGCGTGCCAAGGATCAAGCTGGGTCTCTCTGGTGTCAAGCTGCCGTGGGTTTTAAGCTGGATGGACAACATTCGATGTGGCACAACGAGACGAGCTGATTGAGTTGATTCGGGAAAACCCTCGCTAACCATCGACCATTGTCCCCATCACACGGATCGCCTCTCTTGTTAAGCATCAGTGGCCGGAATGATAGAGTTTGGGTGATAAGACGAGGCCACACATTTGGGTTGAGCAAGGGGGGGTTAAGGGATTTAGGGAGGAATGCGCAGACCTATTCTGGAACTCAGAAGCATACTACAATTCTGTCCGAAATCAAGCTTTACTATTGGTTTCATGCAAGATTCTTCTCTTCATCCGATCCTTCCCCCTAAAAGGCCTCAACACAACTTTGCAAAGACAGTGGGGCTAAACACACGGCAAAATCTTTCTTCCTGACCAGAGTACATTCCCCAATGCCCAGCAAAGTGGCAATGTCATGGGGTGAAAACGGAGGAAGCAATAACTGATATAACCTGTACTTGAAATGCATTGCCAAACATGTTTACTTCAGTCCGTCTGCCACTTTCAGTCCCCTGGGGAGAGTTGAATATATGAGGCAAGAGCCTGTCCCCATAGTTACCGTGGAGAGGGGGGGGGGCACGTCAGTGTACTGAGGTGATTTACAACATGGGATGCAACAACAGCAATTGGATTTAAGTTAATGTGGCAGTGATCAGATTCAGCTGGTTTCCATATCAACTAGACCTAGACACATTAGACCTTAAACAGTTGATTTTGAAGTGAGGTAATTCAAAATGAATTGTTTAATTGATGTTTTGTCTTGAGGTACTTAAAACCCCAAAGGACGCTAAGTGTAAAACAAAAGCCTTAAAAAAAATCACTACATTTGCACTATATTAATGTAACTACACTGTAGGGTAGCCTGAGAAATGGGAAAAGAATTAGCATTTTGACATTTTAACACTCCTACAGAACAGATCATTGGTCAGACAACCGTAGAGATCTGCTTCATCAAAAGATGGAAGGGAAAAAAATTAATTCTGGGTCCTGGATCCAATACACAGCAAAACGCTAAATCGTAGCTGTCCACACATTTCTGACCAAATTATCGACACGAAGACGCACCTCTGTTGAATCGTTTGCGAACACGCGTGTGCGCACACACTTCAAAAAGGAGATTTGAGTTCCCTTTAGGAGGACCGACTTCTGTTTTGAATTATTGATACTGTACATGCCCACCTCTTCAGCTCTTTGGTAATCACACTTCAAGGAGTAGCTTGCAATTGAACCTACAGCTCCATGCAAATGAACCACATCACCAGTCCTTGTTACTGTATGAGATGGGAGGTGGAGCGGGCATCAAGGGACCAGGTTTTGTTCACATTAGTTTCCCTGAAAGCTCGCCAGAAGGAGTACCCCACCTTCCTGTTTCTAAGGAGCAAAGCAGATTGCAGGAACTCCAGGACCAGTCCTGTGGGTGGGTGAATGTGACAGAGCAAGGGAGAGCAAGCGAAAGGCAGATTTGGGGGGAAATGCTGATGTGAAACTCTGACACTAGAAAGCAAAAAAGCCCCAAGATTCAATCACCCCTGCCTCAAATGTATGTGTAGCATTTCCTTCTATGTGCATCCAACAAACAAGGGGGCTTCTATAGGGATAGCCCAGAGTAGCTGAACTTGCACAGTTTGAACTGTGCTGACTTGCATCTCCTATCTCCGGCATCCATCACGTATTCTGGAACAGAAAAGGCTGTGATCCTGAATGAGTCAACAGTTGAATGAGTCATCTGTGTGCGTTTCCACCATCCGTATTTTGGGTACTTTTGTGTCTTGAGAATATTCAATTGCCTTTTCGCCGTCGTCGCTGCCCTGTCAAGTCCACTTGGAAGCAGACGAGAGATAATTTGCAGGGGTCTTCTATGCTCCTCCCAAAAACAGTCGTCACAGGCTCCAAGGAATGCTACCCTCAAGCAATCACGATTACAACAATTACGTTTCCCAAGCACAAACACATTTTGACCAGCGACCACCTCATGTTTAGTTCAGAGCGGGCTGATTGGAAATAAGAGGTCTTAATTAAGGCACAATAATTGCTTGCCGCTCTGGGACGCAGGTGGATTAGTCCCACATTATAACACATTTCATAAGACTTCTATAATAAAACGTTAACACACCGAGCATGAACCTCAATGTAAAACGTACCTGCCAGTCATCAGCTGACTTCTGGAGGGGCTACAGAGGGGTTGCACGTAGTAATTCTCCAGTTTCACTCCCTGCGCTGCCAGCATGTCCAGAGTTGGTGTTTTGATCTCGGACCCATGGTAGCCTACGTCCCGAAAGCCTTGGTCGTCCACTAGGATGAAAATGATGTGCGGTTGAGAGGTCGGCTTGTCAAGTTCCCTCACTCGGTTCTGCAAATTGCCATTCCAATTTTCCCAGGACATTTGATAGCCCCATGTCGGTGAGGTAAACGCAAATAAACTAGCCAAGAAACTGAATACAAACATTTTTAACCCCGGTGTTTACACTGCATCAAGAGTGATGCATTATTGTAAAACGCTCGTAATGATTAAAGCGGTTAGTTGTTTGCTTCATTGCAACACATTTGCTGGTAGTCATAGTGGACGAAGCATGAGTGTGGAAGCCCGTCGCACATGTTCGGGGGTAACAGCAACGCTTGGAAATTGGGTCCGCATTGTCTTCAACAGCTTATTCTCCTATAGTCAAATGACAGTGTTAGTGTTCATATGAAGCAGACGATAACAACAGTTCAGAACCTTACAACCCTGCAATAAGTGTGTCTAAAGTAAAACACTTCCAAATGCAATGAAAAAATACGTCTTCCCGTCGGAATGTTTTATTCCTCGTTTGAATGGTGGTTCTTGGCAAAAGTCATGGAATTCACTTCACCGCCTTGCTTTGCAAACAACCAAAAACATGTGAAATCAGTCCCAGTCCATACCCATGTTTCTTCTGGGTACATGAGAGCCTCGACAGGTTGGCTTGTGGAGTTCAGTTGCTTTACATCCGACTGGTCCTCCTCATTAAGGGCGAGTCGGCTTTTAAAGAACCACCCACCCTGAGATCTGCTAGCACCGTGCGCTTCCAGCCTGGGGCAGTTCCTAGTGTGCGCTCCTCGCGTGTAAGCAATCACCATCAACAGATTGACACTGCGAAACTGATTGATGCGAGTTACTTCATCCAGTATAGAACGTTTGTGCCGCTAGACTACGAAATCCACACATTTAAATGGTGGGGAAGCTCGGGAAAGTACGAAGAACATAGCCCACATATCAATCTATACACTGGGTTGTGACTGTCGATTTGATAACAAATGCAAATAGAGGGATAAATTCCGTTTTTTCTGATAGAACTGTTTTTCTCTCTCTAAGCTCTCTTTCTAAGCTCATATCCTAATGGGAAAAAAACAAATACATTGTGTCCGTTACGCACAAATTTGCACACGCTTTTTCGTGTGCAAATTTCAAATGAGATTGCAACACATTTGCTTTTCAAATGAGCAATCCCAGCAATTCCAAAAAACGGTAATAACGTGTTTTGGTTGCCTTATAACGAGTGATTTGTTGCAAACTCACTAAATTCGTAATAACGGTGTTCAGGAGATAATCGCTAATCTACTGTAAATGTTTGAAAAACATGGGAGGTCTGGTCTGTATTTTATCTTATTTCAAACAAAAGCCAACAGTTGAATTCCATAATTCAAGCTTCAACCAGTACTTGCTGCTCAGAAAACTAGATTTAACCGACTATATTATAGGTTGGATTCGAATGTTAGACTTTTGCAGCTAGAAGAGAATAAGAGAACAAACAAAAAAGAGACGCATAGGACATAACATACAGTTAAGCAAAATGAGTCAGTTTGAGTATGACATTGGGCTGTTATAGTCATATGCCATTTATTTTGAATATGACTAGATAATACCCCAATCCATATATTATGTACAATTCTAAAAGTTAATGTCTGTGAATGCATATATATATATATGTGTGATTTGGTTTAGTTCCTGCATCTTAGCAATCATTACCCCACCTGCCTAATGAAAAACTAGGTCTACAGTGGGGAGTATTTGATACACAGGGGACAAGTATTTGATACACTGCTGATTTTGTAGGTTTTCCTACTTACAAAGCATGTAGAGGTCTGTAATTTTAATCGGTACACTTCAACTGTGAGAGACGTAATCTAAAACAAAAATCCAGAAAATCACATTGTATGATTTTTAAATAATTAATTTGCATTTTATTGCGACTTTTATCTATCGTTACCTGTATAAAAGACACCTGTCCACACACTCAATCAAACAGACTCCAACCTCTCCACAATGGTCAAGACCAAAGAGCTGTGTAAGGACATCAGGGATAAAATTGTAGACCTGCACAAGGCTGGGATGGGCTACAGGATAATAGGCAAGCAGCTTAGTGAGAAGGCAACAACTGTTGGCACAATTATTAGAAAATGGAAGAAGTTCAAGATGACGGTCAATCTCCCTCGGTCTGGGGCTCCATGCAAGATCTCACCTCGTGGGGCATCATGAGGAAGTGATCATGAGGAAGGTGAGGGATCAGCCCAGAACTACACGGCAGGACCTGGTCAATGACCTGAAGAGAGCTGGGACCACAGTCTCAAAGAAAACCATTAGTAACACACTATGCCGTCATGGATTAAAATCCTGCAGCGCACACAAGGTCCCCCTGCTCAAGGCAGCGCATGTCCAGGCCCATCTGAAGTTTGCCAATGACCATCTGGATGATCCAGAAGAGGAATGGGAGAAGGTAATGTGGTCTGATGAGACAAAAATAGAGCTTTTTGGTCTAAACTCCACTTGCCTTGTTTGGAGGAAGAAGAAGAATGAGTACAACCCCAAGAACACCATCCCAACCGTGAAGCATGGAGGTGGAAACATCATTCTTTGGGGATGCTTTTCTGCAAATGGGACAGGACGACTGCACTGGGGAGGATGGGGAGGATGGATGGGGTCATGTATCGCAAGATCTTGGCCAACAACCTCCTTCCCTCAGTAAGAGCATTGGAGATGGGTCGTGGCTGGGTCTTCCAGCATGACAACGACCCAAAACACACAGCCAGGGCAACTAAGGAGTGGCTCCGTAAGAAGCATCTCAAGGTCCTGGAGTGGCCTAGTCAGTCTCCAGACCTGAACCCAATAGAAAATCTTTGGAGGGAGCTGAAAGTCCGTATTGCCCAGCGACAGCCCCGAAACCTGAAGGATCTGGAGAAAGTCTGTATTGAGGAAAAACCAATACAGACCTTGGATTGGATTTGGGCCAAAATCCCTGCTGCAGTGTGTGCAAACCTAGTCAAGAACTACAGGAAACCTATGATCTCTGTAATTGCAAACAAAGGTTTCTGTACCAAATATTAAGTTCTGCTTTTCTGATGTATCAAATACTTATGTCATGCAGTAAAATGCAAATTAATTACTTAAATATCATACAATGTGATTTTCTGGATTTTGGTTTTAGATTCCATCACTCACAGTTGAAGAGTACCTATGATAAAAATGACAGACTTGCTTTGTAAGTGGGAAAACCTGCAAAATATGCAGTGTATCAAATACTTGTTCTCCCCACTGTATTCCCACTCAGCTTGGAATCTGAGATCAATTTAATTCAGCTGAGGTTTTCAGTCAGACTGTTATCAGCTGGTTAAACCAAACAGCACTACGAAACCAAACTCAGTCTTACAATTCTGACGTACTCTTTTTGTGTGAGATCATGAATTGGACAAGAGGTATTTGGACAGAGGAGGAGGGGACGGGTTGTAGACTTCTCTGTGTGTGTGTCTGTGTGTGTTCCTGTGTTGTTGAGTGTCCTTTCACTATATAGAAAACATAGGGACAAAAATAACCCCAAACTGCAGTTAAACTTGGCTTGGTGTTGGTTTTGGGGATAGGTTAGAATTAGGGTTAGGCATTAGGAGTTATGTTTAGGGTTAGCCATTCGGATTTAGGTTTAGGGTTAGGCATTAGGAGTTAGGTTTAGGGAAGTACAGCTGCTGTGGTGCCTTCTTGACAACACTGGTGGAGTTGGTGGCCCATGGAAAGTCCTCGTCAAGGAACTTAATGCCCCTGGCTATCTCTTCTGCAGCCCTGTTGATGTGGAATGGGGCATGTTCCCTACTGTGCAGCCAGTTTTGGAACCTCATCAGAGAGCCAGCGGAGAATCACAGTTCCCCTCCAAGTTCCACAAATTGACTGGAGGCTATCTGGTCCTGAAGTTGTGGACAACATGGTGACAAGTCCCCCAGCAGACCAGATGTTCTTTTGTGACTGTTCGACAGTGTCAATTCAGAAATAGAACTCCTCCCCTCATTTAGGCTTCAATGAAGATGGACGGACCCCCCCCCCCACCACCACCACCCGCCCACTTTGTCTGTGCACGCCTTCCAATGGTCTGCTTCCAACGTGGTCGGGAGGGCCTAACCCACGCGGCTCATCCACCAATCGGAACCACGCTGATGACGCGAACGCACGGCGAGCAGTGAGGCAGACTAACACCGCTGTGCGTGTGTGTTCGACTGCGTGTGTGTTCGAGTGCGAGCGCGCGAGTGCGTGCGTGCGTGTGTGTGTGCCACTATGGAAATAATTCCATCAGGTTTTACAGGACTGGATGGCGAATCGCCACTCCAAACAATTCCTTTATATGGGTGTGTGCATTAAAGTGCCCATGCATGTAGGCCACCCCACACAGACACTTATGTCGGTAGTGACTGCCAACCCACCGTCTCTGTTCCAGGAATCAACCTCTCAGCATATTCACACTGAGCTGTCTCCCCGCAAAACTGTCTCACTGTCGAGGTGACTCACTTTACAAGGCGTAGGTTGTGGAACAGGAAGGATTTGTTGCCAGGGAGTAATGACACTCCCCGCCGAGTCTTTGAGGAAGCATCTTGTTTGTATTCATTTGTGTATTTGTTTTCTTCCCCATTGTACTCAATTCTGTTCTCATCCCAATTTTGTGATGTCGTAATGATGGCTTTGCCTCATCGCAACATCTCTCTACCGGATTTGTGGGAGGCGAAATCTACGGCAACTGTCCTCTGATGCACATCTCGCCAACCCATCTCGCCAATGCTTTCACAGCTTACATAACCATGACATATTTCCTGGGAACAATGTACTTGGAGGAGAGCGCATTTTCTGACCAAACGCCACAATCGAGCCGACATCCTTCTCATCAACGTCGGATGGTTCTAAGCAAATTTGCACCGACGTGCCCAGCTTCTAGGTGCCGTTGAAATGCCAGGATTTTTACTCCTTACCACAGTTACGCCAAACAAATGAGGGCGGCCATATTATCCAGAATCAGATTCTGATGTAATAGGAGTTGGTTTGGGAGACTTGGGGAGCGTTTGATTACATGTAAGACACATTTTCGTAACGCGTTGTAGTTATCCGTTTCAGGTTGCCATGCTAACCATCCCTTCATATTTCCCCGGAAAAAAATATGAAACAATGCTTGGGAGGAATCAACTGTCACCACGCAAAGTATAAAAATAAGACCACATGTACAAAAAGTGAATGTCTTTAACGTAAGTCTTCAAGTAGGCTATAATGTTTTCTGCATTTGAATAACTATAAGTACCTTAAGAAAGAAATTACCCCTTTTTGTTAGAACAGTAGGTACTGTGTGTATTTTGGGTATTTTTGGTGTTTGTTCGTAAGACATTGAGTGCTATCTTGGAAAATAAGTGTGTATTGGCTAAAGAGTGTTATTAACTTATCTGGTGTGTAAGCATGCTATTACAAAGTCTACAGTATATATATTCTATAAAGGTTTGTGTATGTGTCCTGGGGTGATCCTGTATGTCGAAGCTGCTGCCCCCAGTCCACGTGTTCATTAAAGGTACAAATACGTATAAAACAATTACTGAGTGTGTAGTACCGTCACTCCAGTCAATACAATGCAGGTCAAATAAACCTCCATGTTATCTCTGTGGTCAGAAGTTGCCTTGGAGATTCCAGGCAAGTCTGTCTGTGACTGAGTAGGACTCACATGACCCGAGGCCCTTTTAGCCAGCAGTAATGTCATTGTTTTAGACATTCCAGGTTGGGTTAGGGGAAGTAACACTGAACGTGGTGAAGGTACCTACAGATTTACTCAGAGCGCTGCTTTCCTGTGATCTGCAGGAGGGAACGTAAATAAAAAAGTGCCCTCAGTAAATATTGGTACAGTGAACCATTTGTTTTCCTATTTTGGCTCTATACTCTAAAAGTGGATTTAAAATCAAACCTGTACAATGAAGTTAAAGTATAGTTTCTCAGCTTTTATATAACAGTGTTTGTGTACTGGTTTCGCCGTTTAGAAATTACAAAAAAAGTATACGCAGTCCACCCACAGGGCAACCAAAGTGTTATCAATAAAGTATATGTATGTTAATGTACTGTAGCCAACTCTTCTATGTCACTAAGTCTTCTATTGTGCTGTAACTAACTCTTTGTCACCAAGTCTTCTATTGTGCTGTAGCTAATTCTTCAATGTCGCTAAGTCTTCTACTTTGCTGTAGCTAACTCTTCTATCATGCTGTCTGCTTCTTCTGTTGCACTGTTCTATAATACTGTGTCTACTAATTCTATTGTCCTGTACCTAACTCGTCTATTGTGCTTTTGCTAACCCTTCTATCCTACTGTAGCTACCTCTTCTACTGTGCTGTAGCTAACCCTTCTATCATACTGTAGCTAACTCTTCTAATGTGCTGTAGCTAACCCTTCTATCATACTGTAGCTAACTCTTCTAATGTGCTGTAGCTAACCCTTCTATCATGCTGTAGCTACCTCTTCTACTGTGCTGTAGCTAACTCTTCTATCATACTGTAGCTAACTCTTCTAATGTGCTGTAGCTAACCCTTCTATCATGCTGTAGCTACATCTTATATTGTACTATAGCTACATCTTCTATTGTGCTGTAGCTACCTCTTCTATTGTGCTGTAGCTACCTCTTATATTGTACTATAGCTACCTCTTCTATTGTACTATAGCTACATCTTCTATTGTGCTGTAGCTACCTCTTATAATGTACTATAGCTACCTCTTCTATTGTGCTGTAGCTAACCCTTCTATCCTACTGTCACAAACTCTTCTATTGCGCTGAAAGAGCTGTTGGCCAGATGTTACCCCATGCTGCAGCAGTAAATGTGCATTCTGGCTTCATTGAGCCAAACCCTTTCCACCACAACAGAGTGCACCCTTGGCACACCCGATGACGTCCGGTGGAGCGACTGACCCAACCATCTGGCAATAACTCCATCCCTCCGGCAAACATAACGAGTCAGTCAGCTGATCTCCTGACAGAGTCGGTGCACGACCCCGTGACCCCTCCGGCGATCCGTTCCAAATGTCTGGCTCATCCAATCGTGGAGCACTACGCTCTATAATGAGCTGCATGCATTACAGGCACTAGAGGGCTCCCACTGTGCACTGGTGAAAATCAACCGCAGGAACACAGAGTGTGTTCCCTCTCAGTAGAAATGTAGGCCCGGCCCCTGCTGGCATTTAATAGGCCTGACTGGCGTTTCCAATGGAATGTCCGCCAAATGTGCCAATCATCGCTTTTGGAAAAGAGCACCGATGAGGTTTATTGTTCTAGTCAGTGGCAGAGGAATGGAAGTAGAAACAACTTTTTTTTTTCCATGTAGACAAGTGGATTGTTACATTGTTTCTTGATGTGGAGATGTTATGAAATGAGGCACAATCATGAAGTTGTGCTTGTGTTTCACATCCCCACTGATGGGACGGCATTCCCCGGGCCAGCACTCGAGTGCTTTGTTGACACGCCAGACGTGCCCCAGCAAGGTCTAGACTGAGGGTAAAGGCCTTGTGTGCTCGTTCTTGGGTACATTCAAGTGTGCTAATTCACAGATTATGTTTGCTGTTACTAAGGCGTTGTGTTACTTTAGTGGTATACAATGAGAACACGCCAAAGGTTACACCTGTCACAAAGAGGTTGACTGAAACAAAGTGGCAGTTGGAGGTTTCACCTGCAATAGAGCCATTATCCAAGTCGTCTGAAATCGAGCATTGTGTAATCCAACCTTTTTTTTCTCCAACACAACTTCAAGAGCAGTGTTCCGTGACTGTATTTAAAAAGCCAACAGTGAGGTAGTGATTTCCCCAACAGGCATACGAGCTCTCTTTTCTGCAGCTTCATTAAACCAAGTTCTTTGGGCTGCAGAGCAAAATAAGCAGCAAGAAAGGGATGAACACAGAGAGGGCAGAAATCAACTAGAAGGAAGAGTGCTGACAATGGACAGCTTTTGACAACAAATATTTTCAAGAAAAATGACATCTTTTGACAAAACATTTAGTTCCTTCCCAGACATTCTGGTTGTGCCCTCATGTACTGTAGTACGCGCTGAAGAAAAGTAATGTCTGCTAAGTGGACACCCGCATGCTGGTGTTGTCTGATAAGAGACCTCATCTTCCCGTCACCCTCCTGACACATAACACAGCTGGGGACATGGCCATGCAGCGCATGCCGCTGAAGCAACAAACACAACCAGACAACAAACAAGTCTGTAGACGCATAGCTGGATTTCAACCCTAAAAACAACCAAAGAGCAGTGTTGGGGATTGGGGATGCGACTTTGTAAAGCTACTAACCTTGTTCTCCGGCTCAAACACAAGGCAAACCAGCTGGTGGACAGGATTACCAAGCTACCAATTACTTCAAGGTGGAAGAAGCTATGCTACACTAAAGCTTCACTTAGGAAAAACACTATTTTCTTATACCTGAACTTTGAAGATGTGGTTCACAACATCCAATCTACTTTGTGAAAAAATAATGATATATACATTTGAAACGTGACAGGCTATAACAGCAATTACAAGCACGGATCACTTTTGGGACATACTGTATGTAAAAAGCAGGTGCATTTCACTATACATGACTAAACACAAGCTCGAATTGATAATTAGGTCTGAGCCTAAAGCCTGTCTACTTCACCACCTCTGTCATTTATGTTTTGTTGTGGTGGTGAGCTGTACAGCTACTTTTAAAAATCAAGCTTACATTTTATTTTGATAGTCCCGCTTCCATATGTAGATGTTTCATAGATAGCAATACTATCCACAAGCATTCAACAAGCTCTATATATGAACCACTGCTTTCTAAGGTTATGGTTAGGGTAAGGGTTAAGTTTAGTGGATAGTTGGTTAAAATGTAGCCTCTTAAACCAGGCCTAGAATGTTGTGATTTGAGGTGTGGCCTCGTGAGACTAGTTAAAATTTGACAAATAGTCAGTAGATAATCGGAAGAGTATCTACACGTACTTTTGGGACTCTCAAAATAAAGTGTATGAAACATGTCTGGATTAAAACCGGACTGATGGACAAACATCCATACCTGGAAGGAGATGTCTGCTCTGGTTTGATTCAAGGACCATATGAGCTCCAATTAGAGCTTTAACCTCTTTTGAGCTTTCATTTTGAGCTTTAACCAGTCTAGCCAGACACTGGCAGAGAATAGGGCTCTTGTGGTGAAGAAAAACAAAGGTTGGCTACTACTATTGCTACTACTGCTGCATACACAGACACACACACACACACACACACCTCATTATGTCATATGTTATGTCATAGGTTGTCATACGTTGAACTCAAAACACAACCAAAATGAACAACCTATCAAAATAACACTCAATATCCTGAACAAAGCTGACTGGTTGATAAATGAGTTAGCATAACGCTCAGGTAAATCATTTCCCAATGTGGCTATGCGATATCTATTAGGGGGCTCATTTTGTTATTACAGCGTGGTTTTGTTTGGCCACATGCACAGCTGGCTCAGAGCGCAGCTCCAGTTAGCATCGTGAGTTCCTAATGTGCGATCCAGTTGACTCAAATGACTGTAGCAACAAGACCTGTTTTCTCTCCGTGTACAATTAATTAGTGACCCCTCCACTAGCAGTCCCCCCCCCCACCCCCAGAGGGTCATCGAGGTAAATTCCAAAGCAAGGCTTTGTGCCATGGCACATTACGACAGCTTTAGGGATGATAAAACTAGTGTGTCAATCTTTTGTTGACCTGTGAGAAAACAGGAAAGATGGATAGATGAATGGGTGGATGGGTAGATGGGTGGGTGGATGGATGGGTTGATTGATGGATGGATGGGTGGGTGGGTGGATGGATGGGTGGATGGGTGGATGGGTGGGTGGATGGATGGGTAGATGGATGGGTGGGTGGGTGGTTGGATGAGTGGGTGGGTGGGTGGATGGATGGATGGGTGGATGGGTGGGTGGATGGATGGGTAGATGGATGGGTGGGTGGGTGGATGGATGGGTGGATGAGTGGATGGGTGGGTGGATGGATGGATGGGTGGATGGGTGGATGAGTGGATGGGTGGGTGGATGGATGGATGGGTGGATGGGTGGATGGGTGGATGAGTGGATGGGTGGGTGGGTGGGTGGATGGATGGATGGATGGGTGGATGGGTGGATGGATGGGTGGATGAGTGGATGGGTGGGTGGATGGATGGATGGGTGGGTGGATGGGTGGGTGGGTGGGTGGATGGATGGATGGGTGGATGGATGGATGGGTGGATGGGTGGATGGATGGGTGGATGAGTGGATGGGTGGGTGGATGGATGGGTTGATTGATGGATGGGTGGGTGGGTGGATGGATGGGTGGATGGATGAGTGGATGAGTGGATGGGTGGGTGGGTGGGTGGGTGGATGGATGGATGGATGGGTGGATGGGTGGGTGGGTGGGTGGGTGGGTGGGTGGGTGGGTGGGTGGGTGGATGGATGGGTGGATGGGTGGGTGGGTGGGTGGATGGATGGATGGGTGGATGGGTGGATGGATGGATGGGTGGATGGGTGGATGGATGGGTGGATGAGTGGATGGGTGGGTGGATGGATGGGTTGATTGATGGATGGGTGGGTGGGTGGATGGATGGGTGGATGAGTGGATGGATGGGTGGGTGGGTGGGTGGATGGGTGGGTGGGTGGGTGGGTGGGTGGGTGGGTGGATGGATGGGTGGGTGGGTGGATGGGTGGGTGGGTGGGTGGATGGGTGGGTGGGTGGATGGATGGGTGGGTGGATGGGTGGATGGGTGGATGAGTGGATGAGTGGATGGGGAAAATGTTTCCGGGTCATTTTTGAAGACTGGATTGACGGTGTATTCTGGCCCTGGGCCCTGGGTTTCCCTTTGGTCTGGGGGAGCTTCTGTTCCCCTCTCCAAAAAGCTCTGGGATCTCAGCTGCTTGCTCTTCCTCCTGCTTTCTTTCTTTTTGTTTTTGTACTCTCTTACTCTGGCCAAGTAGAGCACAAAAACCAACAATGTGCACAAGAAAGTGGTGGAGAGAGAGAGAGAGGAGAGAGAGAGAAAAGGAGAGAGAGAGAAGGAGAGAGAGCTGTTCCTGACAGAGATGTGATGTCTGGCACTCCATGTGGGTTCTCTCGTCTTGGTTCCACTCCGAGTATGAAAATTATGGAAAAGAAACATGAGGAAGAAAGTGGGAGGAAGGGCAAAAGTGCCCGGAGAAAAAAATACTTATTTTACATGTTTTCCATCCTCTCCTGTAATCCTGCTGCCAGTCACAACAAGTAGAGCCGTGAAGAGGAAGAGAAAAGAAAAAGGGAGGAAGAGGAAAGGAGTGATGAGAGAAGGACAAAATATGCATAAAGAGAGAGATGGGATGAGAGATCTGCCCAGGTAGCTCTGACACACAGTATAGCACCATTTGTTTTCAGTGAGGCCACCAGAACAATTATTGTATGACCCTGGAGGCCTCCATTATCACCAAGATAATTATCCTTTTGCACACATAAAAGCAAGAGAAAAAACCCACCGGGCTAGAAATTAACCAGACCATCTGGTGTTTGCCCGAAATGCCAGATATCCGGTCCCTTCTAGCAGAAGTAAACAGACTGAGCTGGTAAGAAACCTCTTTCATGATCCGTTCTGAATTTCCACCACATGGGAACTATCTATCAAAGGAACACTCCTCCATCCTAATCCTCCCCCCAGACCCACACACACACCGACACACACACCAACACACACACCAACACACACACTCCTTCTCCTCAACGCCAAGTACCACACGCTGAACTTGTTTTCTCTGTGTACCAGAACAGAACTATAGAGAAGCACCCCTCCTCGGTCCATGTCAAACCCTGACCCACTCAGTGTAAAGTGAGCGCCCTGCCAGCCAACAGCTGGACTGCTGCATGGGAAAGCTGTGCGAGGGGCTGCCTGTGTGACGGCCCTCTGCCTATGTGACGGTCCTCACAACGGAGCCCCGGCTCCCGATCATGCCAAAGCAAAGGGGCTGCGTTGGTGGCGTGTGCATGGTGCAGCCACGGCTCGACCTGTAACAAATACACGTGGCGCTGTGCTGTCTTTCCGGACAGAGTGATGCGGGAATGCGGGTTTGTTCGCTTGGTTTCCTGCCGGCACTCTTCTGGCCTTTCCTGTTTCCTTCCTCCATTTTTCCCCTCGCCACATTCATCTGCTTGACCTGATCCCTCCTCTCAGTATCTCACATTCATCTACTTGACCTGCTCCCACCTCTTCCCAGTATCTCACATTCCTCTGCTTGACCTGCTCCCACCTCTTCCCATTGTCTCACATTCATCTGCTTGACCTGATCCCTCTTCTCAGTATCTCACATTCATCTGCTTGACCTGCTTCCACCTCCTCTCAGTATCTCACATTCATCTGCTTGACCTGATCTCTCCTCTCAGTATCTCACATTCATCTGTATGATCAGAATCTATCCTAATGCGCTCCCTTAAGACTCTACCTTTCATGTCCTTTCTCTCTCTCTTCTTTTTGTTCCTCTCCCCTTCCATTCTGCTCCTTTCCTCAGTCCTCCTCTCTTTCTGCCCATTCCCTCCTCTCTTCCTGCCCATTCCCTCCTCTCTTTCTGCCCATTCCCTCCTCTCTTTTAGTCTCCACACACTTTCTACTACTCTGACTGCTGTCATGCAGTGAACCTATAGTGAACCGTGTCTGTCTCTGCGGGTGAGGGGAAAAGGTTGCCAGTCTGTAACCGTAGCTTCCCCAGGTTTCCATTTTAGGATTTATTGTCTCGTGGACACCAGCTACCTGGCCTCTCAGGAGGACTCCATTTCAGTCTTTCTCCTTTCATTCCCCATTCTCCCTCAGAGCCCCACAGAGGACCTGTTGTCTCACACTAAAAGCTGGGCAGCTGTGCCAGCACAAACACTGCAGACCAAAAGGAGGACTGGAGGGGGACTCAAATGCAATCTTTTGATCTTAATGCATGCAGAGCAGAATTAGGCTCATACACAAATCTTAAGTTAAACTTCAAAAGTAATTTAGCGGACATCTTCATCTGGCAAACACATTGATGCGTGCATCATACATTTTCATTTCATTTTTTGTACATCACAGAGGGACAACCATCAGGGAGGTCTCGGGGCTGAGTGTCAGGGTCTTGACCTTGTCAGCCAGGGGATTCCAACCGGCAACCTTTAGTATCCTGGCCCAGTGTGCTTGACGACTAAGCTACCCCGACGCCCCCAATGAGACACCCTTGAAAGAATCATCCAAATGAGCAAATCAGACAGCTGGAATGTTACCTTGCTCTAAATATGGAACAAAATGGCAGAACACCTGACCACTGTTATTTACCCAAAATAAAAATAAAAAGCTTTAAATATGCACAGACTGTACAGAGATAAAGGCCTTAATATCAAAAGAAGACGCAAATAGACAGATCTGGCTCTTGAGAAGATCGTGCACACGTTCCATGAAATTAGGTTGATCCAGGGTTGAACTTTCTAATCTCTTGCCACATAGAAATATTTACCACAGACAATACAGGAACACAAAGAATGCAATTCAGATGGAACACTGTGTCTGAAATACAGTGTGCAGTGTTTCTGACCTGTAGCCTTTAGAAAACCGCCACCAGCCGGAGCACCAAATAACACCAATAACCAATATTCATCCTTACATTATTTTCATTTCCCGTGTCATTCATATTTTTAAATACTAAAGCATATAGTTTCAAAACTGTACATTTAAAATAAATCTACTCGCTAGTAAGTATCACGCCAGTAAGGCCAGTTGAATTGAATTGAGAGAGATGGACCAGCCGTTAAAAATAAATGTAAAAAACAGCCCCTCTCTGGAGTGGCGTGTGGCAGGGGGTCAGAGCGAGGGCTCAGCAGGGGTAATTACATCCCTGCTTTTAACAAGATCCCCACCTCACACAAAGAAAGCCCACTGTAGCCCGCTGGATCTATATTTAGCTGACGCACGGCATTCTGGTCCAGGTGGAGGTGTATTACCGGTAAGTGAGCTGGCAGAGCTCCGTAATCAGTGGGCCTCAGCGCTGACACACACACACACACACACACGCACGGTCTGACACTAAATGAATGAGCACCATTTCACCCTTGCACACTGACTCTCTTTCACCATACATAAACCTTGTTGAAAAAGAGCTCTTTACCCCTAACGTACAGCCTCTCTCACAGGACACTAACCACTGCATAGGTGCCAAACTAAAGTAAAGATAATGCAGGTCTGTGTTTGCACGTGTAGGTGTGTGTGTGTGTGTATATGCACGTGTTGTATGTATGTGAATATGTAAGCGCTTGTGTGTGTGTATGTGTGTGTGCGTGTGCGGTTTTGGCCCCCTCGGCATGATGGATCTGCGGACGTGAGTCTGAAACGTGTCACCAGTCTGATGGTAAACATGTAATGAAGCGTGTAGAGACTGTTTTAGTGGTACGGTTGGGGTGGAAGGACTCTGCCATACTACTGCTTAATATGTTCAGTATACTCACTTCTGTGGTGTCACGGGTAACGGAGCCATGTTATGCCTCAACGCCACAGAGATTAGGTCCTAAAGCATGGGACGTATCTGCCTCATGTGAATAAAATGCAAATGTTACATTTTAAAAACAATGTGAATGAAAAAATTATGTGCTCCGAATGGCAGGTTGAATATAATAACCAGGCCGTCACAGATTATCTGGAGTTGTCCTGGCTGTGTGGGATTTATCCTTCAGTGTAAATGTACAGACCATTCAAAGACAGGCTTTCTTTCGGTTCCACCATGTCAAAAAAACAACAAGAGAACAATGAAGTAAAGTGTTTTTTGTCAGAGTAACGAGAAGACAACACTGATAAAAACAGTGGTGAGAATCTGGACCATAAAGTGTGGGTGCAGGTGTGGGGAGTGTTCAGAATGTACAGTAACAGTGTATGTATGTGTGTGTGGAGGTGTGTATTTGTGGAGGTGTGTATGTGTGGAGATGTGTATGTGTGGAGGTGTGTGTTTGTGTGGGGGTGTGTGGGGTGGGGTGTATGTGTCGAGGTGTGTATGTGTGTGGAGGTGTGGGGGAGTGTGTTTGTGTGTGTGGAGGTGTGTATGTGTGTGGGGGTGTTAGTGTGGGGGTGTGTATGTGTGGGGGAGTGTGTTTGTGTTGGGTTGTGTATGTGTGGGGGGAGTATGTTTGTGTGTGTGTGTGTGTGTGTGTGTATGAGGTGTGCATGTGTGTGGGGGGGTGGAGGTGTGTATGTGTGTGGAGGTGTGGGGGAGTATGTTTGTGTGTGTGGATGTGTGTATGTGTGGGGGAGTGTGTTTGTGTTGGGTTGTGTATGTGTGGGGGGAGTATGTTTGTGTGTGTGTGTGTGTGTGTGTGTGTGTGTGAGGTGTGCATGTGTGTGGGGGGGTGGAGGTGTGTATGTGTGTGTGAGGGGGTGTGTATGTGTGGAGGTGTGTATGTGTGGGGGGTTGGAGGTGTGTATGTGCAGAGGTGTGTATGTGTGTGTGTATGGGTGTATGTGCAGTAACAGTAACAGTGTGTATGGGGGTGTGAATGTGTGGAGGTGTGTATGAGTGTGTGTGGAGGTGTGTGTGTGTGTGTGTATGTGCAGTAACAGTAACAGTGTGTATGGGTGTGTGTACGTGCAGTAACAGTAACAGTGTGTATGGGGGTGTGTGTGTGTGTGCATTCAGTGCTGAGCAGATCAGTGATTTGACAGTAGAAAGCAAAGCAGACATGGCGGCTTTCCTTTATCTGGCGCCATGGAGACGTCAGTTACCATTCCAGTCCAGGTTCTGACTGGAGTGGCTACTTGGGCCAGACAACAGTGAATGTACTAATACTCATTACGACAGCGAGGAGGAACAAAGCCGGATTAGTAGTTTTATTAGATGAATCAGGACAGCAAAGGATTGATGGAAAATAGGTACCAGGGAACACGACACACACACACACACACAGAAAGACAGCGTGCAGAACGAAAGCTGCAGTATAGTCTGTCCTCAGTTCATTATACCAGAACCTGTAATCACCCCGGCTTCTCGGTTCATAGTCACCAACATCAACATCCATTATCACCGAGACGAGTTCCAGTGGCTGTGAACTATGGGAAAGAACGTGCTAGAATGTGTTCGGTAAACCCGGCAGAGACCCCTCCCCCAACCCCCCCCCCCCCCCAAGGAGACCGTCTGGAACCGTCATCTTCTCGCAGAGGGACTGCTTTCCACCGTGGAAGAGTGTGGGACTGGGCAAGAGGGGACATACGGCGTGGATAACTTTGGAAGAGAGAAAGAGGGAAAACTGTGGTAGAATGATGTGTGATCCAGGTGGATTGATTAATTCTAGCACGTGCCTTCCTGAACTACGTCGGCTCGTCCCACTCAGTACCAGTTCAATCCGGTGTATTCCAGTTTACGCATAGGGTGGCGGTTTCCTGTGCACAGATTAAACCTAGTCCTGGACTAAAAACCCATGGAGACTTTTCAATGAGTTCGATTTTTCTAGTCCAGGATTAATCTGACTGGGAAAATATAGCCTGGTACTTGGCCAGTTTAAATACCATGCATGTAACGTACTGTACTGGGAACATTATGGGCCACAATCACACAGTAATCTTCAGTTTGACTTTGAAAGGAGTGTATTTCCAGTACTCTCATTGGCCAACAGTACACAAGCATTATATCAGCAGCATCCTGTGCTTACGAAACGTGTTTAAAAGGGAGACCTTCAGGACATTAACAGTCTGCCACTGAAACGAACACTGTTTAGTAACCATTAATCAGAGACACTTTAGAGGACAGAGGATACACACATAAACATCCCTGAACATGCCTAGTATAAACATCCTGTAGTGTGTGTGTGTGTGTGTGTGTGTGTGTGTCTGTGTGTGTGTGTGCTGAACTCTAGTTGATGTATTGGGATCATTATAGAACAGGCAAAGTGCCAAGAGGCTTTGTGTCTTTATCTCTCTGAATTATTATGTTCATGTTAGTTGCCAGTGTGAATTTACAAGAAACTCCTGCGGCGCCATAGACTACAACCCGTGTTTAAGGCATGCTTTGGCCAGTCCACTGACCTGGATGTCATATAAACTCACTGACAACTTTGATGACTGGAAACCAACAGGCACTCTGTCGAACAAGGGCTGGAATTTGCAAAAGAAAAACATTTAGTCATCCAGTATGTTGACTGCCTAAAATCTGCACACAAATCTATTCCACATCTGGCATGCTTGGATTTTCATCATTCTTTTTATCAGTTCACACATTTTAGTGTAACCACACATTAACACAGGTGCCAGTCAGAGTTGATATAGTATTAAATACATAGAACTTGCATTGAGAATCTGTAGTTAAGTACAGTTGGATGTAAAAGAGGGGTATAGTATTTGTTGGGATTGGTTATAATTAGGGTTCCAAGGAACCATATGCTAATTATTAGACTTACTGTCTTTTAAATTGTAAGATTTACAGACACCCAACTTGGGAATCTAATTGTAAATACCTGGTATGAACTGTGTCAATCAAGGTATTTTCTTTATTTTGTGGCCTCAAACAAGTTGGCTTGGCTTCATCAGGCATCTGAGCCATATGGAATTAATGGCAAAGCACAAGTCTGCAGTGCTGTTCCGTTCTCTAATAAAAAAGCTGAATTCACTGTCAGTACAGTATAAACAATTGTTTTCCCAAATTAATTTTGGCAAACAAAATTAATTAAAAAAACTTTCATGAGAATAATTAGATAAACTACACATTTCCATACAGTTCAGGAGAGTATATTTCAGCACATCAGACAAAACATCAGAGACGTTACTGCGCGTATTTATTATTCCAAATATTCCGTAAGGCCCAAATGGAAATGCTAATTCCTGTAAGATGCTACCGTCTAGGAGCGTGAAACTGCATGATGGTAAAGGACATAGGACAAATGTTACATCAGCTGGTCGTGTGTTATCAGACTGTCTCTAATGCTGGGAAAGGTGGATATGATTCTCAGGGTCCACTAGCTGGGCAGGGCCCACTGATTGTAATAATATCATCATTGTCTGTAAGTGAGGGGGCCTCAAGCATATATGTTTTCAGGGGCCCAAGAATGCGTGGTGACGGCCCTGTATGTAACGATGTAACTTTTCTAAATGATCCACGGTATCTCCCTCTTAAAACAACTCCATAAAGGATATACAGTATTAGGGCATAGACGTGATGTTTTTGCAAATGTGGTAATGGGTACCAAAGTAACTCCTCTTGGGCAATATGCATCATTTTGGGCAGGTAGTGATGTTATGGGGCCACTACATAACCCTGACAACTATACTTAATGTTGTTAAAATGTTTGGTTTCTATGTGTGAGAGTGGGGGGGCAAGGGGATATTTCTGCAATGATACAACACATTCTTATCAATCATACTCAAAACAAGACCACTATTCAAGAGTGGCTGAGGCCCGGTACAGGAAAGTGAATGACAATTTTATTTTTTACTTCTGTGAAGTATTATAACTTTTACTCTAGAGAGAGTTTAAAGCCAGCAACCACAGCCTCTCTTGTGAAATTTTTTGATTTGTGCTGAGGTCACTGGATAAAACTATTCAATAGCTAGTTTGCACAATCCGCAATCTTGTTAAAATTACAGTTATTCGCTGGTTATTCAGCGGGCAGGGAAACAAACAATATTGTTTTTAAGGACAGTCGGAGGACCTTCAAGTACAGGTTGTACAGTCAATGACAAGGTATCACATTTTTGCTTATTTGAAACAGAGGCTCCAGACGTATTAAAATGCATGCATTCACTACTGAAAGACGCAATGGATTAGAGTATCTGCTGAATTACTTCAATGTAAAAATATAAACAGATGTAGGAAGGAATTGTCTGCACTTCTGGCCTGTTAAGAAAAAAAAAAGCAACAGTTAATATACAGTCTCATTGCAGGCGGCACAGGGGCCAAATTTACGCAGGTCAGGCTAAAAGGCACCACTGAAATAGTTCATCTTCAGAATTGCAAAGTACACTTAAAACGCCCTTCTACTGTTAAGAACAACAGCATTTTCAAACAATCGAAAACAATCTGGCAAACGTTTAAAATAATGTGTATTATGCATGCATGCACAATGAGGTCATTTTTTGGGGCAGGGCTCTCTATTCCATAACTTTGGATTTGAAATGAAACAATGACTATTGGGTGCAGACTGTCTGCTTTAATTTCAGGGTCTAGCCATCTATATTGGAAAAAAAACTTTTACAAAATAGGGTCAGGTTTTGTAAGTAGTCCTCCCACTTTAGAGCAGTTGGCTTTCACTATTCCATGGCCCCTACTACCCCGATTTGATTTTTATACAGCCCCTTCCTCTCTCGTCCCGAAAACGAGCCAAGGCTAGGTAACGTTTGCTGACAGGCTGAGAAGTGCCTAGAGTGTGGACGGGCTGTAAGCTACATGTTTTTATTCATTGATCCCCCCCCCCCTTGCATATTCACACAGAGCATTAATAATGACTTTATAGCATGATGAATGAGGAAGGAACGTGATGTGTCCGTTTGTCAGTGATCACTACAGGGGCCAACCGGCTACTTCACCGATCATAGTCTGTGTAGGTTTCCTGAAGTACCATTGGCAGGAAAGAGCAAGCGCTTTTTCTGGGCCTAAACATTTGCAGGTGTGACGTTATTCCTCAACAGTGTCTGAAAATCTGGCAGAAGATGTGGTTGGACAAATGTACAGTTATTGCTCATGTGGTTTTCTTGCTTGGCGTGTTGTAGCTAACACCTAAAAGAAAAAAAGGAGAAAGTGGTTCTCAAAGTCACGCTGCAGCTGGCCCAGTTTTTCAAAAGTTTACTTTCAACTTTGCCTGTCGCATAGGATTTAGCATTTATCATGATCTCTCTGACTAGGCACAGCTATTCTCCCTGGGAGTAGAAACAGAAATGCAACCCAATACACATACAAATACAAAATCTGGAGTTCACAATCTTAAGGTGGTCTTTGATCTGATTTTATTACTACCCTGAGTTACCTGGGGAGTCCACAAGTTCCATATTGTCATGGATTTTATCACTCCCCAGCTTCTGCCCTGGACTTAAAGATTCAACTTTATTGTCCCTGAACAAGTACAAGTGCAGTACAATGAAATGCAGTTAGCATCTAACCAGAAGTGCAAATAGAAGAGGGCAGACAATTTACAAGTATTAAGTGTATGTAAATTACAAGTGGAATGTATAGAGGTGCAATGAAGGCAAGTGATGGGTCACAGAGTTCAGCGGGGTTACAGTAGATGGAAAGAGACTTGTACCACAAAGAGACAAAGAGACCTGTACCACACTCTGGCGCAGTTAGTCAGATCGCTCTCGATTGTGCAGCGGTAGAAGTTCACAAGGATCTTGGAAGACAGGCGGGCCTTCTTGAGCTTCCTCAAAAAGTACAGGCGTTGCTGTGCCTTTTTGACCAGGGCTGAGGTGTTGAGGGTCCAGGAGAGGTCCTCAGAGATGTGGACACCCAGGAATTTGCAGTTGAACACATGCTCCCCTTCAGTGCCATCGATAAGAACTGGGGCATGACTGCAGCCTTTAGATGTCCTGTAATCCAAAATGAGTTCCTTGGTTTTCTTTGTGTTGAGGGCCAAGTTGATGTCAGTGCACCACGCTGCCAGGCACTTGACCTCCTCCCTGTAGGCTGACTCGTCGTTGTCACTGATCAGGCCTACCACCGTGGTGTCGTCTGTGAACTGCACGATGGTGTTGGAACTGTGTACTGGAACGCAGTCGTTGTTGAAGAGGGAGTACAGGAAGGGGAGCACACAGCCTTGCTGAACACCAGTGTTCAGGATCTGGGTGGAGGAGGTGACATTGTCTAACCGGACAGACTGAGGTGTTTTGGTTAGGAAGTCCAAAGTCCAGTTGCAGAGAGACAGGCAGATCCCCGGGTCATGGTGTTTGTTGACCAGCCTAGAGGGGATGACTGTGTTGAATTCTGAGCTGAAGTCTATGAATAGCATTCTCACATATGGATGGTGAAGAGGTTCCATGTCTTGGTGTGGTACTGACGTGTGACCAAACTGTGTGCCAACTTCTTGAGAAGCCAGATGCAAGTTTGGCTTCAGAGCTGGCTCTCACAGACCTCAGTGCTGACCACCTTCTACGTGGCTTCAATAAAATACAACATGCTCATCTTTCAAATTACTCTGACACTGCAGTGAGAAAAAAGCATGCCTTTTTAAATGCAGATCGCCGCCTCTACCTTGGCTCACTCCTCTATATCTGCCAAACCAGTACAGCTATCCTTAAGATAAACACTTTGGCAGTGTTTTTACACCAATGACTGAATCTAATAGGAAAAGACACACCTTTTCATCACCCCTTAAAAGACTAACTGTCTGATCTGCTATCTGGTCACTGCTACTGCAATGCACTTCTTCTGTGGCTTTGTGCATCACAAAGCTCACTAGCCAGTTGGCCCCACTGTGATCCCTCTGCCTCAGCACTATATATATCTCTGGATACACTGTTGTTCTTACACTTCAGGCATCTCCTCAAATAATATTGATTAAAGATCGGATGTTGGCAGCTAATTGAAGTCTCTGTCCAGATGCTTTTTAAAAAAAAACAATGCCTAACGAGCTGACTTCACTGAACCTTGGCCAAGATTAAACGTTTTAGCCTAACCTGTCAATCTGCGAATTTATGATTCAAAAACACATATAAATAAGAACGAAACAGCTAAAAGTTTGTCTATGAAAAGGTCTGACAAATAACGACATAAGTACAACTGTTCCAAATGTGATGGAATATATGTAAAAACATGTTTAAAAAGCATAGAAACGCACAGAAAACTTATTATAATTATACAGCCAGAGAATATCTACAAAATGGAGTAACCTCGCCCTCTACCGTCAAAAAAGCAGCATTGTTAAAAACGTCATCAGGAATGCGACGTTTGTTCAAATACGCATGCGTAAGAAATTCTACGTCGTCAAATCATAAATTCAAACTGGACGGCGGTTAAAAAGCTGTAGAGTAAATAAAATACTACACAATTTCAGAGATAGCGTAACAATTGCAGTTATGACGAGCACACTAAAAGGAATCACATTGAAAGGAAGCGCTGAGCTTGTTGCCGAGTTTTTCTGTAAGTATTTCACCGAGTTTGTTTTGTCTCCTGGCTGAACGTGGCGATGTTTTTTGTTGCGAAAGTCTGTTAGCTAGCCAGCTAGAGCTAATCCATGCATGTTAGTTTTAAAATATACATAACTGCTATGCACCCTCAAACGGTAGTTTTAACCCTACCGTTTTAGGTAGCTTCGTGGTCGTTACTACTTGTAATTAACAATATTTAATTTTTTATTAACCGGCAGCATTCGGAATTAATAGCATCTTGTACCAGCGAGGGATTTATCCCCCAGAGACCTTCTCCCGAGTCACCCAATACGACATGAGCCTTCAACTCACCACTGACACAAAGCTGAAAAATTACTTGGCCAACGTCGTATCTCAACTCAAAGGTATAGTGTGAAATATACATCACATTGCAGATGGCACAACACCAAACAATGGGATCGAGTTGGGACTCTTGTGTGTTGAGTAATTCAGACATCACGATTAAATGACGGTTTTATGAAAAATTATGACGGTATATGGGAGCCGTCTCTGTGGATTTTTGTGTATGATACTTATGCAGTAAGGGACGTGGGGGTGTGGCGTATGGCCAATACGTAGCTACGGTCTGTTCGTAAATACTGCGCATTGTGGTGTGCTTCGTTACTGCACTTAGCCGTGGTATAATGGCAATATACAGTACCTTGTTTTTATACCTTATTGCTATGATAAACTGTTTAACAATGTAATTAGAAAATATACATTTTATCATGCCCTTGGTATACAGCCTTGTCTATGGAGTAGTTCATTGGATGACTACATTGCCTTTACCACAGCCACCCAAAATTAGGTGTCGCATTTCTCGAACTTGATCCGTGCCGATTTTCACATCATAGTTTTAACGTGCCTTGACCTCTGTGTGACTGGTGGATTTGTTTGTCGGAACTGGTTGTCTGACTTGTCTCTGTTGCAGAGTGGCTGTTTGACTGCACGGTCCAGAAGCTGGTGCTAGTAATCACATGCCTGGAAACCAACGAGGTCCTGGAGCGCTGGCAGTTTGACATAGCATGTGACAAGACCGCCAAGGAGAGCAGGTAGAATGAACACTACTGGATGCTGCCTGCACCATTGAGGATAGCTTGTAGCATTTCAGAACATTTCCTCACTAGGGGGTTGTATTTTTGGAGAATGCGGCCGCAGGTACATTTATCAGTTAATGGGCTCTGACTGTTACGGGGCCATTTGATAGTTCTCTTCATGCCAGTGTTCACTTACATCCTGGTTGTCAAGGCAACACCATTTGCCATAAGGCTGGACTCTGACAGTAAAAGTGTGCTTGTCTTTGTTCTCAAAGCGCTCCCAGGGACAAGTCCATCAAGTCCATCCAGGAGGAGATTAGATCTGTCATCAGACAGATTACAGCCTCTGTGACCTTCCTGCCACTGCTGGAGACTGCGTGTGAGTTGTTAGAGAGCAACATCCAAAATTACATTGTTTGTGTCAACTGGTTTGGTGACTGCTGCAGACCTAAAGTGAAATCTTTACTTTTCCACAAAAAAAAGATGGTGAACAAAATACCAGGAACAAAGTTGTCTATTTCTAAGAACGAGTGACGAGTTGGTGTGCAGGTCCTTTAGATAATTTGGAGAACCACTGTTTCCTTAATATTGTACATAATAATATTTATACAAAACTGATAAATGCTAACATTGTTGAACATGCAGTGGAGGCACTAAATAACCTCTATGAATCATTTTGGCTTAATGACCCCTTAACCGTTGACCTTTCACCCCAGGTTCTTTTGACCTCCTCGTCTACACCGACAAAGACCTGGAGGTGCCCGATAAGTGGGAGGAGTCAGGTCCCCAGATCATCGACCAATCGGAGGTGGTTCGGCTGCGCTCCTTCACCACCTCCATCCACAAGGTCAACAGCATGGTGGCCTATAAGAGGTCTGACTTCTAGCCTAGGACCCTGACCTCTGACCTACAACCCTGTACATACTTACCTCTCAGTGCCTCCCCTGCTGCATAGTGTTTTAGGGCAACCGATGGCGACAAATGTCGAACGCATAAAGTGGTGGACATACAACCTTCAATCCTAAACAAACCCGGAGAAGCTGTTGTGCCATGGATGTGTAAACGGCTCTCGTTGTTATTTGTAGTTGGTCGGTCCGTGCTGCCTTGTTGATTCCTTCAAACACTGACAATGGCCATGAAACCTGATGTTACCTCTTCTGCTCTCATCTCTCTCTTTTTCCTACCTTTACCATTTTTATTCTGTCCTTTATTGAGAACGCCATGTCCTTCCTGGCTCACTGATGTAAATATTGCCTGTTAGTGTATATTATTGCATTTTGGTACAATACACTTATATGCCTCCATGTTTTAGTAGTTCATGTGTTGTGTTTTAAAGTTCTCAAAATAAATGGTATTACGTCCATGCGTTTGATCCCCCTCCTTTCTTGTGTGTTAATACTGCGATTGTCCAGACGGTGGTGACAAATTATTTTACTGGTCATGTTTTTTCACCTTGATCTGGGAATAGAACCAGTACTGTTTGTTTACTGACCCAAAGCTCTTGGCCATTCAGCTACACTGCCAACCGATCGTAGACCTTGCAAGATGTAAGCGATGTAAATATAATACATGTGGTTTAGACCAATGCTTTCACAGATGATGGAGCACACTGAAAAGAAGCAGTAACTTTAATGTGATCTGTACCTTTCTATGAATCTCTGTGCTCATCAGTCAATTGGAGCCAGGTGGGGGCATAGAGAAACAACCTAGATCAAGATTAAACTCTGGTCCTGAATGTCCCAAACACTTTTGCCTTTCATCCAGTCGGAACTGGGAGGACACCAGCTGAGGGCAGTTACCTAGCAGAGACAACGGCTCTCTGACCCTGTGGGACCAGTGTTGGAGAACAATGGTTTAGGTTATTTCAAGGGGCGGGGGACCATTTTGTGCTTGTCTTAACACCTCACCATTCTTATTACATTATCTCAGTATCCACTAACATTCAACAGGGCTGCTTGTCCTGTGAATGAACAGTGACATTTTTATTAGGGCAGTGCCTTTACTCTTCATGTGCAACAAGTTGGTCATTGGAGAAGCAACACATCTGTTCTAATTTCTAACCACTCACACGCCAAAACAGTGTTGTGACAAGTACACAGTTCATGCAGACATCTTTTAAGTACAAAATGTAACCACAGAAACAACCGCGGTCCTCGGAGATCATATGTACAGTAAGTCTACAAACAGAAAAGTGCCACAGTTGGAGGACGGTTAGGTCATGTGGATGAGTTTCTCCTGTGAATGACAGTGATGGAGTCAACATATCTTTACCAGACAACTGAAACTTTGAATAACGTGGGACTTTTTGAAGGTAGGAGCTTTGGAAAAACAGCTGCCATGTTAGAGTGGGGTTGTAGTCGGTGAGCGTTGCTTCTTACTGAACTAAACAATAGTTCATCTTCCACTTAAAATAGTTTTGGTGTGAAAGGACAGTTACCTCAAAGTAAACTCACGATAGGGGCAAACTGATTTTGGGCATGGACTGTTAAGCACTCGAAGTCTTCAAAAGATGCCCACGCCTCCCACTTCCAACACATTCAGAGAAGGGATTACATGTTGTGCTGGTCCTTAATCAGGGCCTGGGGGGGTGGGCAGGTGTCGGTACAAACAAACAGGTTCTTAAAGTGTGACATATGATATATTAGGCGGTAGGAAGGCAGTGTAATGTTCTAGAACAAGTCTTTGGCTTCTTTACAAATGACAAACTAAAACATAAAATAGACTGGTGAAAAGAGTGTCTAGTCAAGCTTTCAAGGCAAAGACATCTGGATCATTTGATAATAAAACACTTTTTAATAAAGATTTGTGTGTTCTCTTCATGAAAAACTGACCATACAGGATAGAAATCTAATAAATATATAAAACAAATAAATATACAATAGTTAAGCCGAGTGACAATGTTATAAAAGATTAATGTTCTCTCAAAACCTTCATTGTGTGACTGTTAACCTTGTTATAACTAACAACTTACTGTGGTGATCTGTGGTCTGTAGAAAGGAGGTTCTTTCTACACTAAAATCTGGAGGGGAGGGGGTATTTACAGTGCTTTACCACACTCGCCTAGCACAACGGAATAATCCCTACAGTATGAATCGCGCCTTGGCCGCCTGGTACTCCGGGTAAGAGATTTCAAACACTAACTAAACCCAGATCGATCCCTTGATGCTCAGTTGACTGGTAGTGGCCCCACACTCACCTCCTCTGTCCCATTCAGTATCCTTCACGTTGCCTCGTCCCCAGACCTCACCGTGAGGGGATATCATACAGTGTGATCTCCCTCGTGAAAGAAGTCAACTTTGTGCAAAAGAAGGAAAGGAAAGACTATGGTAATAAATATAGCTTAGTGTTGATGCTGACTTCTCAAAGGGGGTGGAGCCTGTGGAGGGGTGGAGTTACAGCCAGGAGAGAAGTCTTCCATGTCTACGTCGCTCCGTTGAAGAAGCCCTTGTCGCCCTGTTCGGCCAGAACCTTCCAATTCTGTCTGTTCCTTTGGCAGCCCTCGAGAAGAGGCGAGCACGACTCGGACATCCCCGCCAGGGTCTGACATTTGCACACAGGGACGGACAGACGGAGTGACAGACACCGGTGTGTTTAAATGTGACATGTGTGGTTTTGTTAAACACGCCTAATAAAGATCAGTCAGCCATTTTCGTGGCCTTAATTACCTCATAGAGCTGTGTACATATGGCATCGATGAACGATACCTGCATGCTGGGAATCTTATCCCGCTTCTCCCGATTCATGAGATCCTGGGAAAGAAAACAACACTTCACCGTCAACCTCTAATTGCCTCCAGAGTTACTGTTTGGTTTTGCTTAGCTGGCCAAAACCTGGCCTTGCACAAAGTCCTCAGGTAGTCTACATAAGACAAGGTTTTACAGTCAGGATCTGAAGCCTTATAATTACATTTCACAAACAGTGCTTTGTGTCAACTGAGAGATTTTGTTATAGTGTGATGTCATAACGAGGGAATAGCAGGAGGTCGTACTATGGGCTCGATGTTGAGTTCCTCTCGCTCCTTGTCCCCTTGCTCAAAGAACTCTGTAGCCACCAGCTCAGCGATCTGGAAGAGAAGGTGGAAGTTAGATGATTCGTTGTACTCACACCTTCCTGACGTGTTTTGCATTCAGAAGTGTCAATGGGGGAATCTATTAGCTCAATACGAGCAAGGACTGAGGGAAATTGCGGGGTTGGATATCAAACTCGTAAAAATAAAACAACTTATACCGCATTAGCGCTCACTGAGCACCCTACAAAGTGGGAAATGACATGCTTAGTATGAGGATGATGTGAGAAATAAACAGCAAGAGAAAGAGAATTGGGTTTCGAGCACACTGAGACGGAGTCTCTACAGGGGAATAATTAGATCTGACTCAAGCCGTGTGTCCCTAATCAAGGAACAGTGTGTGTGCGTGTAACAGGCATCTGCGGAACACTGATTGGAGCTGTGTAATCAAGACTAGAGAGTCTCGAGGGGTGGTGTTGGGGGGTGGTGTTAAGGGGTGGTGTTGGGGGGGGGAAGGGGAGGGGAGAAGACATCTTTTGTACACAGCCCTTACTGATCTGGTATCCGCTCAAGTAATGAGAGCTGCTGTGCTCAACAAACCGTCTTCTGTGTGTGAGAGACACTTTCAACGTCTTGTATGTGCGAGTGTGTGTGTGCGCGTGTTTCCTGTCTGTGTGTGCGTGCTATCGCTAGCTGAGAAAATATGTGGGGACACCAGAAGATGACAAGGCCATAGATAGGTGTCCGTACTCCTAATGAGCAGCTAGATTTCTGATCATCTGATCATCCACACACACCGAAACACACACACACACACACACACACAAGACATTGAATGTGTCTCTCACACACCCAAACATAATGGAAAGTGGCCTGTCTGAACCTGTCCTCTTTACTACACCTAGGCAGCCTAATGAGGAACGGGAAGAATAGACAAACACTGGGGAGTATAAATTGCGACAGAAAAAGGAGGCAGCGATCATCTAAAACCAGAAATGAAGTTTTAAGTGGCCGCAGAGCGGAAGGTCACAGCTTGATGAGCTTCGAAAAATATTTTCCACTTTTTGATGGAAAAAACGAAACAGATGAAACAAAAACTTCAGTACGTCAGTCTAACAAGACAAAGAAACTTAGAAGTGTAAAGAAAACCTAAGGAAAAGCTCATCTCCGGATTTCAACCAAATATAGCCTTTTAGCGGGTAAATGAGCCTTAGGAAATGAGTGAAGTAGTGTAGCTTTAAATGCCCTTGATTCTTTTTCTGAGGAAAATTCTCCATGTTGTTCTAGTGTTTTATTTATTTATTACTGAACCACTATTGCTGGCTGAACATGTCTGCCTTGACTGTAATAGCACCCAACTCTTCATGCCAATAAAGCACCTATTTAATTGCCAGAGAAAGGGATCATCTAAACAGAGACCATTCATGAGAGAAGAAAGGGAATAGGGGAACAGAGCTTGGTGACAAAGAAACGTCTCCAAGGAGATGGCATTAACAGGAAGACAATAGTGCTTATAAGTTAGACTTGTGAGATTTGTCTCGCTGGTCTGTCTTACCCGTTTCTGCACTGGCCAGGGCTTGGTAATGGCTGAGATGTCACATGCAGTCATCAACATTGACCTGCAGGGGGCGACAGCACCAACATAAAATCGTTGGCTTCGTAGAGACCGCTTTCACAGAGTTTCGTCAGTTTTTAAGAAAACCACATTCTATATTATTCATTTTCAATTGGGACTTTTGCATCCGAATATTCAGCTCCTTTCCTTTATGGACTGAATTGTTAATGTGATTTACGCCGACCTGACAGACGACTCGGTCACGGTTGACCGATGGTGTATTGCATCCACTAACCTCAGCAGGTCTTTATGATCGTCGTCTTCCCAGACAAACTGGCTGTTCTTGGTCAATTCAAAGAACTCTCCTCTCCTCCTGAAATGAGACAGACACCCAATTATCTCCCTGTGTCCATGTCCGCCCACAGTCTAGATACATGCCCACACAGGAACGTGAGACACGGTGGGATGAGGAGGAAATAGGGGTGCGAAGAAATGTGTTAGAGGGAGAGAGAGAGAAAGAGCACAGTTTCAGCGCATTATCACAAGATAATAAATAGGCGCCGTCTGTGGAGAACATTCCACTGGAACATTTTCAGCAGCCCATCAAAACCTCAAATTGAAGTTCTAATAAAACCGGTGAATAAGAAGGTGAGATGAACGGTGCCCCCCCCCCCCCCCCCCCCCCCCCAAGACAGCATCCCTGCTGAGTGTGACTTTGGACCTACTTCATGTACAGAGCCAAGTCTGTAGCCAGAATAGCCCGCTCAATCATCTTCAGTGTGGTCTTGTACTCATCAAGTGACAGACTGCTCAGAATCTGATTCCCCTGGGGGGTGGGGGGGGGGGGGGGGGGGGGGGGGGGTTGAGAGGCAGGGAGAGAAATGGAGGGAGAGGGGAGAGAAAGGCAGGGAGAGAAATGGAGGGAGAGGGGAGAGAAAGGCAGGGAGAGAAATGGAGGGAGAGTTCAAGTTTTGCATGGTTACCCTGGTAACAAAACAATCTACAAACTATAAAACAGTGAATCCACCCAATGGATCTGTTCCCATTATCTTTCCCTTGTGTGTGTGAGTGTGTGCGTGCGTGTGGGTGTGTGAGTGTGTCTACACCACTACATCTCTGATGAACTGAGAAGTGTTCTCCAGTAAATGTGCGCCCATAAAGATGAAGTGGCTCCCATTTGCTGGTCTGTATAACATCGCAATAGCACTGTTATCTCTCAGTACAGACTAGCAGCTGGAGCTATAGGAGGCATCAGGAAACACAGCATGCTGACATCCACGGTTCTTACAGTGGATCATGACCACTGAGCGGTGGTTCCAAATGAATAAATGCAAGATTGTCGTAGTAACTGAATGAATAGTGTAATGAACTAGAGAGAGCCCGTGTGTGCGTGTTTGTGTGTGCGCACGCATGTGCGCGTGTTCTTACTGGACTGTTTAGTATCATGAGGCACTGGTCAAAGTGGTGGTGCTCCATAGTGGAATGGCAATAGAGCTGGGCAAGGGGATGGTCACTCCTAGTGGAGGAAACACACACACACAACTTGATCAGCATTCGACACATTTGTTCCCTTCAAAGTTGCCATCGAGCTCAGAGCGCAGGATCCCGACGCCACCCTGGGCAAATGGTCCCTGGAGGTCCTGGGCTGGCGGGCAACAACACCACGCCCCAAACACTGGGGCCCCTCAGAGGGGTTTCCTCAGCCCCCTGCTCACCCACGTATGTGCGTTACTCTGCAACGCCAACCCCAATCTTCAACTTTGCAGGCAACACCACAAGCTCATCGGAGAACAATGGCAGACAAGGAAAATCAAATTGTTTTGCTAAAAGTTTGGTTGTCGCTGCAAATGACCTAGTGTCCACATGGAAAGTTAATCTGCACCTTACTACACAATCCACACAGAGCTCCCTGCCCCCTTTAATCTCCTCTTGAATGATCCATTCCTTGTGCATCCTGTTCCTATACGTTTCAACATTGAACTGTGAGACACGTCCTGCCTACCTCTGTATGTAGGAGTTATTGACTCCTCTGTGGTCGAGGTCGTGGCTCAGTGTAGCGATCATCAAGGCCAGGACCTCCAGATCACTCATGTTACTCTGATAGACAGACAGAGACCAGTCGAGACGAACAGACGGAGGTTGAGGAGGAGAAGAGGACCGGTCGAGACAGATCGAAGGAGATACACAGAGATAGAGAGAGACGGGTGGAGAGAGAAATAAGCATAGAAGAGAATTAGTCACAACATCATTAATATGCCTTTGGGGTTGTCTTTTACAAACACGAGAGTATGAATGCAAACATACCTTCTGGGTTTACAGAAGCCCTGAAGCACAAGGCGAAACAAACAAGAGTTTATCTTGTTTGAACGACTTAGTATCTCGTTGGAACGACTTTTTGCTAAGTCGCTGAAACAAAAAGAAGTTTGCCTCAGGCTTCAGGGGTTCCGTATACATTAGCTAATGGAAAGAACACACAGGAAATTATCACAGGCCGGAATTACAACAAGCACGAAAGAAATGGTTGGATTTAGGCAAACACACTGGCATGGCAACTCTGTGGTGACATTTAGACCCTTTGAACCGTCTGAGAAACCAGCTCACACATTAACCGACAGCCATTTGTTGGCAGCATCTGGAGTGTACCATGTCACTTAATAGAGGAGATGTAGGCTCGGGGTCTTCAAAACAGCAGCCAGGGCTGTGGAACATAGCGAAAGGCCAAACGCAACTAAACGCTGGTAGCTCGGCGGGCTGGTTTGATTGGTTTGACAGTTGGTTTGATTGGTGCGACCGCTCACATGTAAATGACATGTTATTGGATGCGGGGAAAAAATCAACACGTGTGTCTACACATTGGTCAACTCATTAACTCCTGGTCAGACCGACCCACATAAGGCTCCATGCTAGGGCTGAGTATTTAATGATTGGATAGAGTGACCCTGAGCTCCGGTCATCGTTTGGATGAGCTCACCTGTAACCGGCCAGATTTGAACAAAGCAAACATGCACTGGGATGTGTTGAAGGCGTGTCTCCAGTTGTGATAGGCCACATTCTTCCTGTAGTTCTTCTTCACACTCAAGATCCACTGGCAGAGACTCTACACAGAGAGAGAGAGAGAGAGAGAGAGAGAGGGAGAGAGAAAGACAGGGAGAGAGAGAGAGGGAGAAAGAGTGAGAGGGAAAGATGGAGAGGGAGAAAGAAAGAGGGAGAAAGAGAGGGAGGGATTGAGAGAGAGGGAGAAAGAGAGGGAGGGAGAGAGAGAGATAGAGGGAGAGATGGAAAGAGAGAGAGAAAGAAAGAGGGAGAGAGAGAAAATACAGAAAGAGAAAGTAAGGAGTATATGAAGAAACAGGTAGACAAGAAAAAGTAAGGAGGGAGAGGGAGAGAGAGAGAAGGATGAGGGAGAAATTAGAAGGGTAAGAGCTCAAACGAGAATAAAACAGAAAAACACACTGTGACAGTGACTTCAATTGCATCTGTACATCCTCAAGCAGTAGACTTTTAATACAATTGGCCGGCATGACAATCTGATTGGTGCTATGGGGAAAACATTAATCACCCGGCGAATCAAATCAATGGATTCTGTTTCTCCAGCCTTTCCGAGGCCGTCCATTTACCAGCACACGCTTCCAATCAAATCCCTATTAGCCTGGTACAGTGGTTCAATAAAACAAGACTGACAGTCGTGCTGCCGCCGTCACATCCTCAAAGCCCTCGTCAGTTAAGGTGTGCCTTGGTTTCCACTGGATGCCCTGCACGGCTGCTCTGAGGTCACTGAAGGTTAAAGGTCAACGGTCGCGCGTCACGGGCCCGCCCCGGAGAGAGCAGCCACCTGTAGCCTAACAGTGCTCCGTCCTGCTCTGGTGTCCACGCCGGGGTGGTCGGCGCGTCTGCTCTCACTCACGCGGCACCGCCGGGGGCCCTCGCGGCCAATCAAAGGCCCTCTTTATGAGCCGCCCGTCTGCGCCAAGGGCCCCCCAGGCGGCGGCCGTGCCGTAAAAGGACCTCTTGATAGGGAGCTGAACGAGGAGCCGATGTGCGCGCCAAGGGCAAGCTAGTGGATGATTTTATACATTTAACGCTGTGTGTGTGTGTGTGGCGGCATAATATTTATGTATGATAATATTTACAGGGCGGTGGGCCGTGTTATAGGATGTGGAAACACACATCTATGTGCTCACAAATGCACATTTTAAGCACATAGTCTCACACATGCACAGTCCAGTATTACCAACCTTGTGGGGACGTGAAAACAAAAATGTTCCCTAAACCTAACTTTTTTTTTTAAACCTCACCATTAACCTCACCATTGCACATAAAGACTGGACTAAACCTATCCCTAATGCCTAACCCCAACTGGATGTTCCACCCTAACCCAACCCCCTTTTAGTCCCAAGATGTCCCCAAGGAAGGTAAGTAAAACAAGCCCACACACACACACACACACACACACACTCCTACCTCGTATTTCATCTGGAAGTTCTGAACCAAGTTGAGGTCCACAAACATGCGAATGGTGGCCTGTGTGGTCAGGGCATCCGACAGCTCAAAGTCGCTGAAGCCAAACTCCATCAGCCGCAGAGACTGGGCCGACGGAACCATGGACGCCTTGACACCCAGGGGGAGAGAGAGAGGGGAGAGAAGTGTGTGAGCCAGGGCGTGCCTAAACACACACACAGACCTGTGGGGCGCCCCCCCCCCCCCCAGCTGCCAAGCGCTCCTTTGGGTGGTAGAATAATAATAATTATTTCTGTAAGCTACAATATTTTTTCTTTAACTCAATCTGCCTTCAGGTCATCGTAAAGTTATTTGAACCCCCCCCCCCCCGCCCCCTCCTGTGCGCATTGGCTTGAGGAGTGTGGACACAGGACTAGTGTGGCTAGCTACCCAAATATTAACAGTATTGCCACAGTAGCAGTACCGCAGCAGAGTTAATCAACGTCACTGGTTCACGCTCTGGTTAGACGTTACTTGCAGCAGACAGACAGAAAGACACTTCGAGCAGCGGGGGAAGAAAGTGTGGCTGCCTCAAGGTTCGCAAAAAAAAAAATACCTGGCCAATTATCAAATGTACATCAATAATCAATAATCTACCTCCAGGCTAAAGAAACTTGTGGGGGCCATTTTTAGGGGTTTCTCTGTCTACGTGAACACACACCCCAAGGACCTCGAGCAGATATTGATAACTACTGAGCTGTGATCAGCAAAATCAGAGGCACACAGAACGAGAATCTATTTGGTCTGGCCTGGCCTCCCTTACAGCTCACAGACAGCAGACAGGACACAGATCAAAGCAAACCTGATCTGTCTCTCTCAATAACTCTGTTTATCCCTCTATCTCAGTCCTGGTCTCTCCGTCCCTCTGCCAGTCTCTCCCTATCTATCTTTCTGTTTCTGTCTCTATCTCTCCCTCTCTCACCATTATGTCACTTCCTCTTTTGTCTGTGGCTGTATATTTATACTTTGTCTTCCATCTCTCATCTTGTAGGGCCTCTAGTTTACCATCTCTCTCTTCTTGAATAAATATTTCAATTTTATATTTGTTTCATAAATTAACACGGTTATCACTGTCCTCTTCCATTTTCAATGCTACAAACAGAAATGTTTGTTACAATCTGTAAAATGTTACATTTAATTACGAAAACACTGGAGACAGGTAGCCTAGAGGCCCTATCTTATAGCAATACCTAAAAAAAGAGAGGATAGTTTATTTTCAGTCTTTGAGGGATCATAACTAGGTAGCTAGTAAAAAGATTGTTCTCTCTCATTCTCTCCAAAAAAATAACATTTGTTTTTGTCTCAAACGTCGGGAAATAATCTCGGTAGATTGCATGATTGTACATCCATTTCTGGATGTATTGATCCTTACGGAATGACCACTGACCTCTGAGATTTTGACAATACTTTTATAGATTTTTGGCCATATCTTGGCCTTAGATAAAGATACAGGCAAGCTACTTCAGCAACTCCTTCAGACTTAGCCCCCAGTTGACGTATCCAAAGCACCAGTCTCAACTGTTAAGCTTTCATATTTTTCCGTAAGGATAAATTGTGCATTTAAATGGGTAAATTGCAGGATTAATAACTGAACAATTCCACTGTAAAATTGTCTCATCTTGTTACAACCGATAGATACAACTGTGTAGTTGACAATTTAAAAGTTCCAAACTGTTACCTATTGTTATTTTAGTATGGTTGCATGTTTAGTGCAGTCACAAACAGTCAAAATTGTATGGCGATTTTGACAGTTTTATAGATTCTTGGCCATATCTTGGCCTTAGATAAAGATACAGACAAGCTACTTCAGCAACTCCTTCAAGACTAGTTTCCAGGTGACTTATTCTAAGCAATAGTCTCAACTCCCAAGCTTTCATATTTTACACAGAGGTCAGGGGTCGTTCCATAAGGATAACTTGAATGCTTTGTGGGTTACTTTACAGGATCAATAACTAAATAATTCCACAGTAGAATTGTCTGATCTGGTTCCAACCTATATATATTAGTGTGATGTTGCAGTTGTTTAGCTGTATTACAGATTTCTAGTTTTAATGGTTTGTAGTTTACAGGGCATCATTACAAATAGGAGAGAAATGTAATCTTACAAGGAATAATGTTTGGTCATGTGTGTATTTTTTCATATAAAGCTGTATTGGCCCATTGACATGAATGAGAAATATTTCAAAGTCCAGAGTGCAAAGAGGCCCTATAAATATTGAAGTAGCCGAGATGCCCTACCAATGTAGCCGAGATGCCCTACCAATGTAGCCGAGATGCCCTACCAATGTAGCCGAGATGCCCTATAGGTAGCCAAGATGCCCTGTTTCAGGTAGCCAAGATGCCTTTATAGATATATATATCTCACTCTTTCTCTCTCTCTGTCTCTCTCACAAACACACACACACATTCACACACACGTCAAAAGCAATTCAAGAGGCCCGCAGAATTACAAGGTTCAATCCACAAAAAGATTGCTTCTGAGATAATTGGCTTTAAAGTTCTAAAACTCTCCCCGGGTTACAAATGGAACCTCAGTGTCTACCGCTTTGCATGTTTCTCCTCCCAACACTCACACGGAGGTCCAAATTAGTAGACTGTATCTGTCTAACCACAGAGACATCAAACCAGAGAGTCAATGCTCAGCAACACTGCACAGAGCACCGCCCGGGGAGCTAACATGGCCTAAAAAGGAGTCTGGCCCAGATATGATGCTGCACAGGGCCCAGCCGTCACAAAACACCCGCTGCCCCGGGGAGGGGACCAAATTAGACTCAGTCATCGGGCCATTTCATCTCAGGATATGAAAATGCTGTTTGATCTCCGGAAAAGGTCACACGGCATAACTGGGAGTCCAATGGTGTTTCAGAGTGGGACAGCGCCCGGGCCGGTGTTGGCTCATCAGGAAACGCACGGGGGAAAAGACGAAAGAAGAAAGTGACAAGAGAGGAACTTAAGCTTGTAAATAAATGTGTCTGTACTTAGAATATAGAGTTTCAGGGCAACACATTAACTACTCGACCCCTAATCCACAGGATGCTAACAGCAGATCGACATCCACTTAAAGGCTCCATAGAGAGATCACTGTGCAGACATCGCAGCAGTGACTCGTAGGAGGTCTTTTAATCGTTTAACCATAAACAGTGCAGCAGGCCGAGGGTACAACTCCAGTGGGGATTTTGACCAACCGAGCTGATTGGTCCGTTCAGAGATGGATTATAACTGATCTTTTAGTTCTGTTTAAAGGAGAAAGAGAAAACTGCAGCCCCTGTTTCTCCTCGAACCTCTGCCCTAACATCACTTTAATATGATTGTTGGTTTTGTTTTGTCCTTTCTCCCCAAAGGCCAATATGTATGTATGTGTGTGGTTGTGTGTGTGTGTGTGTGTGTAATATATATAAATATTTGGGTTTACATGCTAAATCACTCTACATGGAGGAGGTTAAGCGCATGGAGGTGTGGTGCGCTGACAACAACCTGGCCCTCAATGCAAAGAAAACCAAGGAGCTCATTGTGGATTACAGGAAGCCTAAAGGCTCCAGTCACGCCCCAGTTCTTATCAATGACACAATGAGGTGCAGTGTGTGTCCAGCTTCAAATTCCTGGGTGTCCACATCTCCGAGGACCTCTCCTGGACCATCAACACCTCAGCCCTGGTCAAAAAGGCACATCAGCGTTTTTGAGGAGGCTGAAGAAGGCCTGCCTGTCCTCCAAGACCCTTGTGAACTTTTACCGCAACACAATCAAAATCATCCTGACAAACTGCGCCAGTGTGGTTTAGCGGTTGCTCCTTAGCCGTCTGGAAGGCACTGCAGCTGGTGGTGAAAACGGCCCAGCGCATCACTGGTGCCCAGCATCCTGCTATCGCATACCTCCAGCGCATCACTGGTGCCCAGCATCCTGCCATCGCAGACCTCCAGCGCATCACTGGTGCCCAGCATCCTGCCATCGCAGACCTCCAGCACATCACTGGTGCCCAGCATCCTGCCATCGCAGACCTCCAGCGCATCACTGGTGCCCAGCATCCTGCCATCGCAGACCTCCAGCGCATCACTGGTGTCCAGCATCCTGCCATCGCAGACCTCCAGCGCATCACTGGTGCCCAGCATCCTGCCATCGCAGACCTCCAGCGCATCACTGGTGCCCAGCATCCTGCCATCGCAGACCTCCAGCGCATCACTGGTGCCCAGCATCCTGCCATCGCAGACCTCCAGCACATCACTGGTGCCCAGCATCCTGCCATCGCAGACCTCCAGCACATCACTGGTGCCCAGCATCCTGCCATCGCAGACCTCCAGCGCAAGCTGTGTCTGCGCAGGGCACGTGGCATCATCAGGGACCCTTCACATCTATGCCACAAACTGTTTGCCCTCCTCCCATCAGGCAGGTGGTACCGGTCTGTTCGGTTCTATACCATCAGGCTCAGGAACAGTTTCTTCCCATCTACTGTTAACTTGCTGAACTCTGTGACCCAGAGAACTCTGTGAAGCATCACTAACCATAACCCACCCGCCTATCAGGGACCTTGTTGCACTACTCCCTTTGTACTACTCTGACACTGCCTTGCAAAGTCTGATAATGGAAGTTTTCAGTTGTTACAGGTACGTGTCTACCTCAGGAACCTCACTCCTGCTATCCCTGCATCCTGGTCGCACATGCTACCTTATTCCTTCAATCTGCCTCAATTGCACATCTAGAATGACAGAATTGTCCTTTGTACCCACACATATATACATTCCACTTGTAATTTACATATATTTAGTACCTGTAAACTGTCTGCCCTCCTCTACTTGCACTTCTGGTTAGATGCTAACTTCATTTCGTTGTACCGTACTTGTACTTGTTCAGTGACGATAAAGATTCTTATTACATCATGGCGGAAGTCCACTCTTCCACACACTGACCTTCCACCGAGCCATAAGAGAGACATCCATCTACCCGGGCAATGTGGATCGAGTGGTTGGTGTGTGAACAAGTGTGATTCTGTGTGTACGTGTGGTGTTAAGTTAATAAAATGCAATTTACCGCGGTTACCTGCAGCGCCCTTGTCTCTTCTTCGGCTGCAGACGCGTGATACGAAAGGACCTGCGAAAGACGTGTACACACACACACACACACACACACACACACAGACACAGACACAGACACAGACACACACTGTATTCTTCCTAGTGAACAGGATGGCTGTGGCAGACTAGACTAATGCACTGAAATTTTACATTTCACTAGCTGTCCCACTTTCAGTTTCTCTCCCCATGCGACGTTTCTGACCTCCTCATGGAGGGGGGGCCAGCCAGCCCCGCCCCCGCCCCCACCCACGGCTACAGTGCCGCTGCGGAAACAGGGCGGAAAGTGGTGGACGCTGGGTAACAAATGCAGCTGCTGCCGAGAGGGACCACCGCGAGAGATCCCCGACAGCTCCAGAACACGGCCATGGAGAGTGGGAGGACCGGACAGCGTGAGGGAGGCGCAGAGGAGGGAAGGGGACCGGATGTGACAGGGGCATCGTTGGGGGGGGGGGGGGGGGGGGTAATGGATTCGGTTCCGATCTGGGTTTTCTGGAAGGCCACGCCCTGTTATAGGGTCAGCTAGCGGTCCCTTGATCCTAGCGACCTGGGTCTCACCTCCAGAGTCACTTCCTGTTTGGCCATGGCTCTCTCCACTGTCTCGTACATCTGGGTGTTCTGTATGCCCAGGCCGCAGAAGATGGCAAAGGCCTCAAGGAACTGCTCGTCGTTTCGGTTGAAGGACTTCACGCCTCCCGAAGCCTCGTCCATCTTGTTCACCAGCTGACACACGCCTATATACGAATGCCGGGAAATGTTACATACAAAATATACTGACTCTAAAGGCAGATACTGACTCTACCAGGATACATATACTGACTCTTAAGACAAATAGTGACTCAACAGTCATATACACTGACTCTAAAGACAGATAGTGACTCTACAGATTGATACTGACTTTACTGACTCTACAGACACATACTGACTCTACAGACACATACTTGACACTACTTTCACACATACTGACAGGTACTGACTACTGACACACACTCAACTCACCTTTAAACCAGAAAGACAACTTTAAACATTGACACTAAAAACAACATTGTTTTGGGAAATATAAAATATTCCCGGATAATATAAATGCATATGTATTCCTTAATGGCACTGTCAGGGCTACTACGGACTAAGAATGTCCATGTTTGAATTAATTCCAATAAAGGCACAGCCATGAAATCACAAAAATTATAGTTTGAATTTATGAATTAATTACAAGGAAATAAAGGGGAGTGAAGAAGGGTGTTATGTTAATTATTTCTATATCCGAGTCCTGGGCAAGTAGGTGGTCCTTTGATCTGAGTGTGTCCTGAACTCAGCAGACTAAAGGGAACTGTTCTGTTTGAGGATTGGGAATGGGGGGACATACAGTACCCTCCATAAGTATTGAGTCAGTGAAGTCACAATTGCTAATTTTGGTGTACACTCAAGGCATATGAAATTATGACTCAAAGATGAAAATATGGCAAGAATACAGAATGTCACATTTAATTTCTGTCTGTTTCAAAACTTGGCATTGGCTCACAGGTGTTTCTAATTGATCAGATGTTTCCTGTTGCAGTGATCTTTCACACAAAAGAGCTGTGAATTTGTAGTCTCATTTATGTCCTTTGCTTTTGCTTTTGGAGTCTGCGTTTTGTGTCAGTAGGCTTAACCCCACAGTAAGTCTAGGGAGCGGTCTATGAAAGAAAAACAAGCAATTTGAATGCAATTATTTTTTAAATTAGAACCAGAGCAAAAACATTGGGCATAGCCAAAGCAACAGCTTGGAATGTCATGAAAAATAATGAAACATCTGTCTTCAGCAATCAACAACAAACAGGTCGGCCAATCAACAACAAACAGGTCGGCCAAGGAAAACAACAGCAGTTCTTGACTGTTGACCATAGTTGTGATAAACAACCCTAAAATAACTGAAATCACCAAAAACATCCAGAATGCCGGTGTGAAACTCTTACAACCTACTGTTTGAAAGACCACTGCAATATGCTAACCACTGCAAGATGCTAACCTCACCATTCTCCAAAAAGAAAAATTTGAATTTTGAAATTCAAAAATGTTCATGGACAGGTGAGATGAATGTGAAGCTGACTGGAATGCAAGTGTGGAGAGAAAAAAGGAACTGCAGATTATCCAGTGCAAACCACTTCATCTGTGAAGCAGGTGGAGGTTATGTCATCTGTGAAGCAGGTGGAGGTAGTGTCATGGTAGGTGCATGCATGGCTGCCTCTGGAATGGCTCACTCATCTTTATTGATGATGTAACAAATGATGACAACTGCGAAGCTCTGAAAGTGCAGTTATTCTTAGTTGATAAAACATATATGTGTAATTTTGCTTCATATTCTTTTTATTCATATTTTCCTTGTTGCAAAAATTGCATTTAAAATGTTACTGTCCCAAAACATATGAAGCACACTGCATATTGTGGTTACACCTCTGCCCAGACCATTGTAGTATCTATTTGTAGTTTTATACATGAGATTTAAATTTGTTGTATATAAGATAAACAGTTTTTTGACTTGTAATGTTGAGCTAATGATGTTCTCGGTGTACTGAATATGTAAATGCAATTTATGCTAACGCTAACGATGTGTTCATGAATGACATGGATATTTTTGAAATGCTAGTTAAGCCAACGCCAGAGATGTGTTAATGAACAGGACGGACATATGTAAATGCCAGCTTCGCTAATGGTGATTATGTATTAATGAACAAGAGCGTTGACTTAATGGCTGAAACTAATGAATGACCACACAATGGGTACGTCTGCAAACAATACTGTAATACGGAGAGAAAAACATGAAGGTACCTATGACTTTATCCTTCTTCCCATCCTTGATAGGTGTACAGAGAAGACTCATGATCTGGTTACTGGGGTGGTCTGGGTTCTCACTCTGAAGACACGCAACAACAACAAAGTAGATGACCCAAAAAATAAAACAACAGAAGAACAACACAGGATTCTGAAAGAAGGATGTTTCTAGAGTCGGCCGTGCTACTGACCGTCCAGGGAAATCGCTGGTCTTTGGTGACGTCGGAGATGTTCAGGGGCTCCACGGTGTTCTTCACGTACTGGGCATACATGTAGTTAATCTGACTCACGTCACATTCCCTGTGAAGAGCACAACACTCAGACGCTAAATATCACCGCATGTCTCATCAGGCTGTATCTGTGATCAGCTGACCGGCAGGTGTCATCATCAGCGGAAGTCAAACACGAGACGGTGGTGGGAGGGGGGAGGGGGGAGGGGTGGGGGGGGGGGGGTTGACACAGCATTTCAAGACGTGACAGAAGTTGAGCTGAGGAGGGACAAGGCACCATTCTTCTAGCACAGGCCATGGAGAGTTGACCTACGCTGCTCGGTGTGCCAATTCAAACCGAGAAGTCTACCTTCTGGTTACCACCAAACTGCAGTGGTGTCGGGGCTTGTATACGGATTACGTGCAGGCTACTGTGCTTACGGAGATGTATATGAATGGGTACTTGGCAGCACTGGTGCTTGAGTAGTGTGGCAAACAAACAAAAGCGTTGTGTTAAGTACACGGGGGCCCCAGACTGTTGACATCTACTATGGTATTCACACATTAGCACCTAAATATAGTTCCTTTGGCCTAGTGCAGGTGGGGTGAGGGGGGATGGGGGCTGAGAAGACACATTAGTCCAAAGGCTGACGGGTAAAATGAACGAGGCGGGGTACTTTAAGGGAACTCGTAAACACTGGCTAGTAAGTTGATTTAAGTTCTGGACTGTTTCGACATGGCAATTTATCACAGTTGTCTGGCACTGTGGATGGTGACAATCCAACAGTGTTTCTCTTCGCATGGAGACTGCGGAGGCACAAACAGAATTCGATTAACTCAGGAGGAGATGAGTTAGGAAAGATCTTCCGCAGCTAATTTTACACAAGAAACGGCCGAAGACAAAATTGTTCGCGCACTGTTTCTTTGCCTGTTTCTTTTTCCAAAATATGTGTGGCTGTGAGACTGAGGCCATCATTAAAACCATTACACCTGAGTTCTTGTTCAACTTGTTGAGTTATGATAAGATGGCCAGGGAACACTGAGACAAGACAGAGCATCTGGTTAAATGAGAGGGAACTGGCCGGGAAAAGTGATGGTTTGGACAGTGTGTGTGTGTGTGAGAGTGGGGTTATAGGTTCATTGCAGGATACCACCGCAACAACAACATTCCAGTACAGAACCCAGTGAAGCCTGAGCTTGTCTAAAAATAGACAAACGTTCAGTTTCTGGTCTAATCATCAGTCATTTGCTATAACAGAATTCTAAAATAAGGAACACTGAATCTAAAAAGGGGACAGTAAACTGGACACTAAATGTTAAATGAATTATGTAAAAATAAACAATTGCAAAAACATGCTTTATTATTCTAAAGAGCTCCACCCCTTAACAAGGTCGCACTGAAAACCACACAAAATAATAAAACACAAAATGATGCCCTCTCACAAAATAAACTGGACCGCAGTTCAGGCCAGGAAAATAGAAATGGCAAAAATAGAAGAAGAAGCATTTGATAAACATGTCAGAGAAATACTGCCTGCAAGCTCCTAACAAAGCCTCCCACTGACATCTGACCACTGAGTCAATGCTAACATCCTGCTGCTAGTTGTATCCCATTTGGCCCTGGCCCCAAAGAATGCTTCAAATGACTGCCTCTTAAGATAGGACCGATCTCACAGTAAACACAGAACCTATTTTTGGGGGGACGGGGGGAGGGGGTGTCATTAAAAGATGTATACAAACGGGGAAGTGTTTGAGGAAGCCAAGCCAAAATGTAAAAGAATGAGACACAATGGGGGGAAATGCTTCCACATCTGTTTCATTTCACTCCTGTCTCCTTGGAAGGTTTCTCTGTCTTATCTTCCTGCCTGGGATCATTCCGTTCTTACTGGTTATCTATCTACTACATGTCTTTCCTAAAAACAAACCCTCTTTTTTAGACCAGCAGGTAGACAGACTGATGGTTAGACGGACAGAGAGCCTACCAGTTTTGTGTGGCTGTGAGATTAAGTAAAATTCAGATGAAGATGAGTAACAGTATCAGGTTGAGTTTTAACTCCCTTTAACATCTTTTATTTATCAGGCAGAGGACAAGCCCTCTCTCAGTCTACCTCTCTGTGTCTCTTCTCTACTCAGTTAAGACAGGTGTGATAAGGTCATTCCTGTTCAAGAGTTTTGGGGTGATTAGTCCGCAGTTCGTTATGTATGAGCATACTGTACAGCAGCTTGTGTGGTCTGAACCCAATGGGAGCATGAACATATTACCTTCATGCGATTGTAATCTACGCGCCACAGCACATGAACGGCGACAATAATGTATTCGTTTGTGATTCATCATATATTGACGGAGTACTGACAATAAATCCTTGGAACCAACATGATTCAGTCAGTCGCCCAGAAAATATTTATAAAGTCATTAAGTATACACCGTTCTGTCAACCCTGTATGAGTAATCCGTGTCAAACGCCGTGCTAAAGGGCACCACAACAGTTTGGGATTCAAACCAGTAATGTTTTGGTACCAGACATATTCTCTAGCCTGTGCTCTAGCCTGTATGCAGTCTGTGGTACGTGCCATTCAAAGGGAGAGACCGACAGTGCTTGTTTCACTCTGTCAAAGCACTTGACACCGAACGGGCTAAATCACAGCCCGTCTGTCAACCCTGTAACACTCCCGACCTCCGCCACTCACGCGGCCACGTGGATCACATTAGTCGCTCTCCATAAACGACCAGTTCTGAACCGGCCATGGTTCAGCAGCTCTTGGTCATCGCCTTACCTTTTGGGAGCGTCCGCTGCCTCGCCCAGCTCCTCGTATTCCATGTGAAACACGCTCGAAAAGGAGTTCTGGAACACACAACCACCACAGCGGTTATTGACAGCAGCGCCCGGCGGCCATGTTTGAAAGAGGCAGAGCAGGGAAGGAGACACGGCAGCTCGGCAGGCTCTGTGGCTAAGCTAATACTATTAGTGTCCAGTGACAGTACACACAAACCATGTGTAGCTTAGACCCCAGAGTGGGTGAGAGAAAGACAGAGTGTGTGTGTGTGGGTGTGGGGAAGGAGGGGGTGCGTGTCACATCCTGATGTGTGTGAGTTTTCATATCAGGTTCCCCGCTCCCATCAATTAAGCCATTACGGTACACCACTGAGTCCAGGCAGTTATGACTGTGGCCCTGCCATTTCTATAGGCCTCTCCCGCCTAGCTCTGAAAGAAGAGAGGGAACTTGATATATTACCCATCAGGCCCTGCCAGAAGCTGAGTTTATCTCAGCATTCCAGGCCTCACGGTTAGGACCCTTATAGGGACTTGTTTTCAACCTGCACTCCCCTCACAAAGAATCATTTTTTCCATTTTCTTAGGCAGGATGTTAGGATCCTGAGCAAATCACCCAAATGAGATCAAGGGGCACAAAGGATAATCTGTCTTACTTTCGATCACGGGGTGTTATTAGAGAAACTACAAATCAATTTGAGTTGTTAAACATACAGGACATAATATCTCCATCAAGCCTTTCCCCTGTCAGGGAGAGATGACAGTCCAGTAGGTTTCCAGTACATGAATATTAATATACATCCACGTTTGACAGCAGAGCATTTAGCTTGGTGTTATAGCAGGAGCACCGGGTCCAACGAGCCATGCCTGGCCTGCAATTCTTTTCTATCATGGTCCTCATCAGGCAGATCAATCCCAGAGACCAATGACGGGGCCCGGCTGGTTATATAACATTTGAATACACTTTATCAGACCCAGAACCACACAGAGATCTAAGCCTTTTGTAACGGAGCGTTTAACAGAGAGCATGCAGAAGAGAACAAAGCCCCATCAGTCGATCCAAACCCCCAAAGTGTGTCAAACCTCGCCCCCCCCCCCCCCCCCCCACCCCAGCACGGCACGGCTCCAAGTGGGGCTTCCTTATGACACCCTTTGCATCCACTGTGGCGGGAGCCCGCTACATCACGATACAAAACAGAACACTTGTCAAGTGGCTGCAAGTAACACTGTTTGTCACAGTGAACGCTCTTTAGAAACAGAAACAGCCTTGTTCCGTCCAAATCAGTGCAGCATCGACGCAGCTGAGCGGTGGGCAGTTGGCACTGCTACACTCAACTGTCTCACAGTGACGCTACGATGTGGTGAATGATGCCATGGTGCACAAGACACATGAGGGAAGGTGGGGGATGATTGGTTGGTAGACTACGGTAAACAAATAAAATGCCTTAAATCAATGCCTTTCTTATTGCCTAATGTAGGCCGAGATCTTTCCGGCAGACATTCCTTGCATGTGGGCAGTAGTGTCTGGGACAGGAACTAGATCTTATCTGATAATACATTAAACCCACCCCAGAGTCTCCACTTCTATGGACCACTGAGGCCATGTTTACAGCCTCGGATGTCATCCCTGTTTACAGAGCAAGTGAGGTGTCAGGGCTCTGACAAACGATTCAGCGGCTTGTTTAAGTCTAGCTTTGTCATTTACTAGCCTTGTGGCTTGTGGAGGGAGTCAACACGCCACACAGGTCTTTGTTGAGTAAGTGCAGACATTTATATTGAGAGAAGTCATACAGTCAAGAGAAAGAAAGCTTTTTTTTTTTAAGAAAATGTATAGCTTCTGTTATGTCGCCGAAGTGAACAAAACCCAAGGATTGTGCACGAGAAGTTACAGGAAATGCAGTCACTCAATTTTTTTTAGGGAGAGAGAACTCGACTGACATGTTCTCTATGCTACTGACATTTACTGTAAGACACAGGCGGTACAGACAAAGTCCCTGGACCCTGTAGAAACGGTGTCTATGGTTAACACGCCACAGACTCATTTGTGTCTCTGTCAGTTTTCAATGGCCGAAGATGGATGGCCCATAGGGTTTCTCCCTGTTTGCCTAGTAAATATTATGGGACTGGCGCCTTGGCCACGGTTGGCTTTGCCAAGTTGCGATGATTGTCTTAATTACCCATGGGCCCCCAGACACGTGAACAGAAACAGCAGGCGCACGTGCACAAATGCACATGGACTGACGCACACATGCTGCAAGGCGGCTGGCGACTGATTCACCTGGGCCAGAGTGCCTCTTATTTCAGAAGCACTAGAACAGGCTCTTTCAGCTCTCCTGATTGTGAGGGTGACTCATTTCTGCAACCCCCCCCCACCCCAAAAAGAAAACCCTTCAATTGTACAGAAAAGCTTTTACCTCCTTCCAATCTCCCCCAGTGAGAAACACAAGAACCTTGTAGAGTAATCTCCTGTGCTCTCCTCTCTGACTTGCTTAATGCAACAAATTACACTCCTTTCCCTAGCTAAAAGAAGTAGAACAAAAGTCTTGAATTGCAATTGTGGCGGGGCGTGCATGCGTGTGTGTGTGTGTGTGTGTGTGTGTGTGCGCGTGTGTGTGAGAGAGAGAGATTCAACAGACGCGTGTCTTCGTGTGAAGTGGCTGCAAAATGGTTGTGTTCGTTAGCGTGCGCCTGCCCATGTTCATGTGCTTCTAAAAAGAAACGCAATTGGCTGCTTGGCGGGGGTGAATAAGGGCGATTCAGCTAGTCGGGCTCTGCTGTAAAACTGAGCGCTGTGACTATAAGACAAGGCAGCTGCTCTCCTCTGCTCTCCTCTGCTCTCCTCTGCTCTCCTCACCCCAACGTTGGCCTTCTTCACGGAAGAGGAGCTGGTAGATTTATACCACCTTTTAACACCCTGTGTGTGTGCGTGTGTGTGTGTGTGTATGCGTGTATACGTGCGTTTAGCTGAGGGTGTGCACGCGTGCCTTCATGTGTACACAAAATTGTAGGGTAAGGGCAAACAGGCAGACAGTGGTCCAGTATTTTTCCATAGCCACCAGTCACGTTAATGTCCTAGTTGAATTGCCTCATGCTTTCAGATCTAAACATACTGGCCAAATACCATTAAGTTTGGTTTCTCTCCTAATCACAGGGGGCAGAAAGAACAAAAACAAACACTTGAGGAAAAACGTTCCTAGTTGTCTGAGTGGAAGGACTCAATACATCCATTCACTGTTTGTACTAGTCTAAGACGGTAAAATACAAATGACAGCATACTCAAAAGTAGATTAAATACGCATTTTAAACACATTAAACAGAAACACTGCCAAACTGCTCTTTGAAATGCTAACGAGCTGACAACGGACAATGTCAGCAATAGTAGAATCCAACTCATGCATATAGTTTTTAGATGATTTCAACACAGAAGTGGTTGAGTCAAATTCCATGCCATTAATCTGTATAGAGTAAGATTAGCAATGTCTAATTATTTTGAGCTATCTTTTTAAATATCTTCAGCAATATTTTTCAGTAAGACTTTTTAATGTTGCCTGATTTACAGTGCCCTTGGAAAGCATTCAAATTCCTTCCCTTTCAAAAAATTTTGTTTGTCTTATTTACATTATATTTTTATTGATTAATACTTGTATATTTTTTGCCATAAAACAAAACATAATTTTTCTGTGGAATACTATGGCACTCTTGAGTATTTCAGGACGCCTGGGGATTTTGCGGAATACTTTGGGTTCATTAATGGTTCTCCAGAATGCTGTGCTACTGCTGGTGGTTCGAGAACGCTATGGAATTAATGGTGGTTCTCCAGAATGCTGTGCTTCTGCTAGTGGTTCTAGAATGCTATGGGATTAATGGTGGTTCTCCAGAATGCTGTGGGTTTCTTGAAGAATCTGGAGTTCTGTGGGACTGTTGGTGGTTCTTTAGTATACTTATCAAATACAATTTTATTTGCCTCATGCTTTGTTACCAACTGGTTACTAACCTTGAAAAACGTACAAGAATTCAGATAAAAGTACAAAATAAAATGTAAAGAAAAATGTAAACAGAGTAAAACAATGAATAAATGTAAAGTGATAGGATTAACAATAACAAGGAGTACAAAGAAAATATAAACACAAATTAAAATAACTTTCTAAGTAAATGTGCCCAGGTAAGGTTCAAGGTAATTTAGGTTTCTGTAAATACAGCTGGAGGAAGTAGCAGATAGCTAATAAATGTCTGGAACATGTGAGTGTGTGTGTCTCACCATAGAGTCTCCGTCGGCTATAAAGACAGTACAGCCCTGGGCCTGCATGAACGACAGGATGGTTCCTGCTATCTTCCTCAGCAACACCTCCAGAGACTGCTGTTCCTCAAAGATCAGCCTGGCCAGGTCCAACAGCACCTACGCCAACAGCCACACAGATGTGTTACATGTCTCATTAATAACAGTGACCTTCATTTTACCAGACAGATCAGTGAAGGACAAAAGTAAATGATGAAGAAACATCTGTCAGCATGCAGGGAGGCCCGCGTACTCATACAAAACCCGAATGAGGGCTTGGAACGAAGCATGAGAATAGGGACACGCACGTGCGCAGGAATGCACACACACTGTTCGAAATCACGAAAAGCCACACGCGGCAGCCGACCTGGTTTCGTCGGTTTTCCAGCTGGGACGTCTCGTAGAGCTGGGCGTTGTGCAGGACGATTCCGGAGAACGCCAGGTAGGCAGAGAAGTCCTGTCGGGGGGGGGGGAATCAAACGCGGAGCTTGATTCAGAGCTGGGGCATTTACAGGGAACGACAGAGAAAAGAGATCAATAGAGCATTCAAACTATGGGTCTTTCCCCCCAGTACCTTTTCATCCTGTTCAGTGAAGGTGCCGTTCTCTCCACACTTCTTATTGATGGCCTGCGCCACCCCTACCACCTGAGAGACATGAAAGACAGGAGAGGGGGGAGGAGAGAGAAGAGGGAGAGATGGAGGAGAATGGGATGAGAAGAGAAGGGAGGGAGAGAAGAGAGTGGAGGGAGACGAGAAAGGAAAGAAGAGCGAACATGGGTAAGAGAGAGGTGAGGGTGAGATTGCAAAGGGTTAAGAGAGGAGAGACGAAGAGAGAAGGAAGAGGAGAGGAGAGGAAGAGGGAGGAGAAAGGGAGAAAGAGGAGAGGGGGGAAAGAGGAGAGGGGGGAAAGCAAGGAGAGCAGTAGGTTCAAACGTTCGCATGGAAAAAAAATCTATGAAAACGGTGAGCCATAACTACAAAGACTTGAATACAGAAAGATGAAGATGAAAAAGATCTCTCTTTGACCTCAATTTCTCAGTTTTAAACTCTGAAATGAACTCCAAAGGTTTTTTTTATATGCTTCAATCTGGGCATAATATAAATAGTGGGCTATGCACAGTCTGTTTATCTATGGTCTTTCATCTCCTGTGGTTTTGTGGTTTGGTTAAAGAGCTGAAATGGTTTAGATTGTCAATCCGCCTCTTAAATAATCCAACAGCAAAATAAACGTTGCTCTGTAAATTGCTCTGGATAAGAGCATCTGCAAAAAGACCAAAATGTAAAATATACATTGCCCTGGAAATCAGCGTCTCCCAAATGATTGTAATATAAATGTTTTGGAGCTAAAAGATTTTAGAGCATCTGACCGGTTACCGAAAAGGTTTCTGAATCCTTGACAAAACAAATATGAAACAAGTAGGAATCTGTTGCTCTGTCCATGAGCACAGCCGTTAAAAGCCATTTGTGATCAAGTAAAGTTGAAGCTGAACAAAACATGGATCAAGCAACAGGACAACAATGCAAAACACAAGCAAAGCTACAACAGAAAGACATAAATAGAAGAAATGCAGGTTTATGGAATATCCCAGTCAATGTAAGAGACTGTTGGACAGTCAAGTTATTTCAGCCAAAGGGGATAACAGCAGCTATTGAAGCTAGGGGTGTACTTACTTTTTCCGCACAATGAAATTGCATTTCTGTATTCTTCTATTTAAAATAATCCGTGTGTGATTTGTTGAATTGGGTTACCTTTAACAATGAATGTGGCAGGAATTTTTGTTAAAATATGTCCAAATATGTAAAAACAAAACAAAATCAAAACTGACAACTTCTTTGCATGACTGCATTGTCATACTCCCAAAGGCCACAATTAGTTGAAAGGTATTTTCCCAACAAAAAGCCCTGTTATCTAATCTCTTCAACGAGTCCTGCTCATGGGTTTATGTCTGGGATATCCTGTATTGTGTCTTACCTCCTCCCTGTGGTTCTTAATGGGCATGCACAGGATACTCTGGGTCTTATATCCTGTGATCTGATCCACCTCTGCGTTGAACCTGGGGTCCTGTGGAGGAAAGACAAACCAGGAAATACAGTTTCATTCAACATGACCCAGCCAGGCGATCACAAACCAAATCCGTTACGATTTAAAAGGCTCGAAATGATCCCAGATCCCCTTCTACTCCGGGACACTGAACACGGGGCCAAGAAACAGATGGACATCCTAGACAATTGAGGAGACATGAAAGGATAACCACCACATTTTCCCTTAGCTGTGAGAACGACCAGACCACTGCTCTAAGACAGATGGGAAGATCCTGAATGAAGCCCCCGCTTCCAAATAAGTGCGCTTAGTTTAACCAGAACCTACAGGGTTAAACAGCAGGACCTCAAATGGGGAAGAGGGTGGATTGGATGAATGTCCTGGAGTTCCCACTCCTCATGGCTTGCTGACCACCCACACCGTGACCTTTTCTCCCGCTAGCTGGTTCAGATGCCCAACACACACTGACACTTTGTAGAACCAAATCATGAACAGAATACTAATTCCATAAAACACCCACTGACCAATCTCCATGTAAAATCTCCTCTAAACTTCAACCCACACCAAGAAAAAAAAACGACCTCTTTCTTTTTCCAAATGATGCGTTTCCCTCCCACTGATAGACCGTGAGCCCCGAAACAGGGAGTTTCAGTTAACTGGAATTTCAAACTTGGGACATCACCAGTCTTATGGCACCAGTGGGGATATCGCTTTTTGCATTTTGGATCCCAAGAAATACAACAATATATTGTAGATCAGAACAGACAAGGGAATATTAGGGAGAGCCAGATGAAATCGGCGGAGGCAGACATTTCCTGAACATAATCATCGGCTGGGATTATTTGACCTATAAACTATTTTATATGGCCGGTGATATTTTAACAAGAGGCACATTTTGTATTTGCACTTTTGGTAATACCTCCATCTTGGAGACAAATTCTAGTTAGTCACGGCGTTTACGATTTACGCTTGTTACAGATATCGTCAAAACACTAAGTGTCCACATTTACACAGCAACATTGCACTGGCAAATAATAAAACATCCCCCCTTAAATACCACATGAGGTCTGGTCCTTGTGGTCACCAACCACCATCCCCACCCCAAACATTCAGAGGCAAGTTTCTCTGCTAACTGAACGCAGTCCCAACCACCCCTGACTGGGGCTTAAAGAACCAATCCGAGTGCTGGGAATTCCCTGGGTAGGAGCTACCTCCACGCAGAGTGACGCAGACACGCTTCCTGAAAGTGGTCCGTTTCATGCACATATAAAGCAGATTCCAGATCAGGTTCTATAGACCCAGCTGGTGGCGTGTTGTGCAACAAGCCTCTCTCACACACACACACACACACATGCATAACCATATACCCACGCACACTCCTCAGCCCTGACCTCCTCTCCCCACTCCTTGTTCCAGATTAACAAACTAATTGGACACAGGTGCTATTGGCCCTCTCATTCTCTTTCTTGCTTTCTCTTTCCTGTCTTTCTCTCTCTCTCTCTCTCTCTCTCTCTCTCTCTCTCTCTCTGTTTCTCTGTGCTTCATGTGTTTGTCTCTCTCCTCTCGTTGGTCCCTGTAGGCTTGTTGAGGAAAACACCCAGCCACTTTATCAGAATTAAGTACTATAAACGTAACCAATAAATTCATCGCTCTGAGTTAACCAGGGGTAAGTTACACAATGAAATGTCACATTATATTATATATGATGAGTAATGAGAAAACACAGATCTGTCTTTCTCTCAATAGAATTTTAAGTCTTTTCGCATGGTAAATGTTTGTTCACATTGCCGAAGCAAGAAAATAATAATAATAATGATAAATACATCAGAAAAAGCTATAATAAATAATAAAAGTAAGAATAAAAGAAACACATTTTGAATGTCATATTATATGATTTGCACAGAGATGTATGTATTTAGTTCTCTCACTGTCCATACCTCTCTCAAACTCTTCCTCTTTCAAAGATATAACTCCACCACAAGGGTTTGAGCTCGCCTCTCTGTGAGCTCTTCACAATACACATCCTGTCTTTTCTACAGATAGCTCCACCCACCCAAGCTTTTATCTCAGACTGTACTGGGAGAAAACACACACACACAGACACACACACATTCTGCACAAAGGAGCTGTCCTGGTCTAGATGTGCCTGTGATGTGAATGGGACAGAACAGTGGACACCTGCTTCTCATTTACACTTCATGGAAATTTCCAATCAGCGCCACTGTTGAGGTTCCCCGGCTGACTGACAGAAGGGAAAGCTGACACGCAGCTGTGGACCCAATGCTCTGTGGGGGGGTCAAAGGTTAAAACTCAGCCTGGTCTTCCGGGGTCTACGCGTGGCGACTGGGCCCGGGAACTCCTGCTACGACCCGTAATTGTTCTAGGTCATCCTAGGAAGGCGATCTCCGTGCCACTACGTATTCACGGCTGCCCAGAACAAGTGTCAGTTCTTCACACTACAGTGTCCTGTCCCGGTAATGGCAGGTCGGGATGGCGTGTGAGTGTTTTTGTGATTGACTGCAGCGGGAGTGTGGTCCGTCCCGTAACATAACACCCGGATCAATGAACTGCAACTGTCATGGGAGGCCGTGTCACCGCGGAGGTACGTCTGGGCTTTTAAGTAAAAGAAGGTCAATTCATGATTGTTCTATTTCACCTCAGGCGCGTGTATGAGGGATTGTGTGTGTGTGTGTGTGTGTGTGTGTGTGTGTGTGCGTGTGTGTGTGTGTGTGTGTGTGTGTGTGTGTGTGTGCGTCCTTCAGTCCTGTGATGCACTTTGACCCAGATGAGACTGTTTGATGTCTGCACTTTAACGCCCCTTTTCTCTCTCTCCCCCTCCCTCACCGTCTCCTCCCTCTATCCCTCCCTCACTCTCCCTCGCTCCATGGCTCCCTCTCTCTCCTTCTCCTTCTCCCTCTCCCTCTCCCTCTCCCTCTCCCTCTCCCTCTCCCTCTCCCTCTCCTCTCCCTCCCTCTGTTATGTGGTTTCTGCTTGGCCAGTCACTCTTAGGTCCTGTACTCCGTCAGCGAAAGCTCAGCCTCCCCAACACAAACACTGTCCGCCCAAAAACACGCAACACACACACACACACACACCTCATTATATTCATCATCATAATCCTCCGTACGCAAACCCCACCAGGGTGTCCACGTTACGTGACACTCAGCAGAAAAACAAGGGAGGCCGCAAAAAGGAGGTCAAAGAAGAATGACTTTTGGATTTTATAGTTCCATTTGGAAATGCTACGGCGCACTCAAACAATGTACATGGTAACATTAGAACAATATTAATAACTACCGCGATAAGTATTTAATGGTGTTTCCGTACGACGGATTAAACCACAACCGACTGTGTAGCTCTCGACTTCAGGCAGAGTGTGACCATTTCTTTAGCTGAAGGACATTCTTTCTCGGCCAGACCGTGTGAAGATGAATGGCGGTGCGGGTCTGTCACGGGACACAGGGACACGTGAGTCCAGAGCAGCATTAAGCTCGGGTGCTTCAGACAACTCAAGGTTTTGTTTATTATCCTTGACATTTTGGAACGGGAGGAGACATTCTGCTTTGACAGTGGACTTTACCTTAAAATGAAGAACGGTATTAGGCCGACTTTTCCTTAAGAGAAAGGAAAGGGTTCCAGTCTCCTCTTTCAACAGAGGCCCAAAAAGTGATAAAGCGTTCCGACTAATTATTCGAGACTTTAGTTACAGTAACAGGACTGTAAATTAAACCATTCCGAAGGAGCAGAGAGACGGACGTCATCAAAAAGAGGGAGATATAAAGCCCCTCACCTCGTAGGCATTTTTGATGTTGAGGGGTTGGCCCGTGGCCGCCACATGACCCACAATGCCTTTGTTCCACTCCAGGCGGATGCAGCTATTGGACACCTCCTCAAGGGTGGAGCCCTCTGCCACGTCAAACAGCCTGCTCACCAAGAACTTCCTGTTGGAGCTGTCTTCACCCACCTGTGGGGGGGGGGGGGGGGGGGGGGTGTCACACAACACAGACAAGAAGTGACACGGTTAGTAAGAGATACCGACGCAGTCATGCATGAAGCTCCTGAAGAAAGCGCACCCTTCGAATGCTTTTAAAAGTCCTCTCAACTGATTCGACTACATGGTGTTTTGATGTGATAACTTGTTGTCTGTGTACTTGCTAATGCTATCATTGCTCTCGACATTTGTTATCACTTTCTAATCCTGCCTCAGTTTATCCAAGGTTCGTAAACACTATGCCACAATCAAGCAACGCATAAATTACAGCACATTCTGTATATAGACCACCTTTTGAAACAACTGGCTTCTGAGCTGTCTCTCATTCGGCAGGTGTGTTTGATTCCATCGTAAATTCAGTCAGTGTCTAATTCTGACTCTTTGAACACTTTGCATTCCTTGCAGTCTGTTGCTGGTTTCCGACAACATGAGAACAAATGCAAGTCAAGCTGGGTATAATGAGGCAGATGAACGAGAATAAATCGACCAGACCACACAGTCAAAACACCGGGCGGGCCAAAATCAAGTATTTCATGCATACTTTCAAAGTTAACAAAGAAACCCTAACAACAGTCCCACAGATCAGAATTCACCCAGAGGAAGGCGTAGATGTGTAAGACACTAACATATGGAGAACAGTACACCAGCAGAACTTCAGAGGGTACGCCGCAAGATACAAACCACAAGGAAGACTCAACGGCAGAATGGCCATTTTGCAGTTAGCTAAAAACACCTTGGTAGCGATGGCATTTAATTCAGGGTCATGGTCCTGTCACATGATGAAGCACCGTCCAATGAATAGAGGACACTTGTCCGCTCATATGTGACCAGTTGACAAACAACTTTTCTCATCCCAGTCCACCAGCGCTACCCAGAGAGCATTCTGGGTACTGTAGTCCATCCTAACACCACCTACCAGGAAGAGTGAGTAGCGGTCCGCGGCAATCAGCTCATTGATGTGCAGAAAGATCTTGTGGCACAGCGCTGTCACGTCCAGGTGACTCGACACGTCCCTAACCAGCTCCAAAAGCCTGGCACAGCGGTCCAACCCGCGGGCACTGCCAACCTCACCAGTCATCCCAGCGGGGACTCCTCCCTGCTGGGTCCTGAAAGGCATGGGTGTCCGGATATCGCCCCGGTCCGGTTCGGTGTCACACAGGAAGGTAAGCGAGCCCTCCGCGTCCTTGACCACGATGGGCCTCAGCGGCCTGTCGAACTCGGACGCCGAGATCTTGCGGGTGGGCGTGCCAGGTGCAGGGCTGAGGGCAGGGGCCGGGGAGGGGGAGCGCCGGTCGTTTAGTCCCAGGGAAGGGGGCAGGGAGGAGGCTAGGCAGGAACTGTCTGATGGCTGGCTGGGTCTCAGGGGCGGTAGGGTTTCTTTCGAGGATGACGAAGATGATGTGGCCTGAACGGAGTGGACTCGCTCAGCGAACCAGGCGTTCACCATCTCCCTGCAGACACATAGTAAAGGACATTTTTAAGACATGATAGAAATAGTCATGGGCGTCGTACATTCAAAACAGTATCCGAGGGGACCAGGCAGCAACACGTCCACCACTCTGACCCTGGAAGTGGGGTTCCTCAGGGGTATATGCTTAGTTCCCTTCTGTGTTCCTTGTTAACCCATGCCTGTGTGGCCACGCTCAACTCCAACACCATCGCCAGTGTTGCTAACGACACAGCGTCGCTAGGCGTGGCCAACAGGGAGGAGGCTGTATGGGAATGTCTGCCCCAGTGCCTGCAAGGTTGGAAATGAAAAAGGTAAACGTGTGGATCACAAATGAACTAACATGGTGTGCACACAGAAGAGAGCATGTCAGCAGCTCTTAGGAGGTTGAAATGAGTTTACAAGAGTCGGCAAGAAGTTATACAGCTGTGCCATTGACTGCATCTCCCTGTCCAAAACGGAGGGAAGCCCTAAAAATAGTCGATGACCCAAGCCACAGACTATACTCTGTACAACTGCATAAAAGGTAAGGCATGAACCACCTTCACCCCCAAAAGCCATAACGCTGTTGAACAAGATTACCAAATTATAATCAAACCTGGTCATCTGCATTTGTCCCCCTTTTGGGACGATACGTTTACTGTTAAGTTTTGACAATATGCACGCACACACACACACACAGGCCCTGTTGCCGCTGCTGGTTCCTATCTGTGAGTTGCTAGCCGTCCCTGTATTGACATAAACCTAAATAACCTCATACTGCCTCGCATGAACAGAGTACTGGTACTTCCTGTAAATAGTCACTTCCTGTAAAGATTACTCCCATATTGCTTATAATTTCTTGGGAATCAAATATACTGGTGTATGTAGGAAGGAAGCCATTATGAGGCAGAAAATGCTTGACATTTTTATTAAAACTGCCCAAACTTTAGGGCTACCGAAAGTGTGTGTGTGTTTGAGAGAGAGAGATGTCCTCACAGTGTCCAATATTATGGACCTAAATCAAACCATTGATGTTTCACGGAGTGGACAATTTCTGTGTTCATGGCACCAAAATGCCACGGAAACATGTGGAAGAAAGATCCAGTCAGGCCACAACTGCAAATTTCCCCAAATCTCAGCAGCATAATCTGCTTGCATTTAAACACCTTTAACAGTCTGGAATATCACCAACCAGAAGGAATCCTCTGGGGAGTTCCACAATGGCAACATGTTTAAAATGCACTAAAGTGAAGGGTTGTTGTTTATTTTTTTTAAAGTCAATCTGCATTTCCTGACCAAGACTTACAGAGGTCCATTCTCACAGATACATCATCGATGTGGATGGGATGCAGAGCGTGGGGGCTAGGAGACACTGTTGTTTAAAGGTGTTTAAATGCAAGCAGATTACGCTGCTGAGATTCGGGGAAATGTGCAGTTGTGGCCTGACTGGATCTTTCTTCCACATGTTTCCGTGGCATTTTGGTGCCATGAACACAGAAATTGTCCACTCTGTGAAACATCAATGGTTTGATTTAGGTCCATAATATTGGACACTGTGAGGACATCTCTCTCTCTCAAACACACACACACTCACACACATTTATTCTTCCTCATACAGTAAGTCACAAATTATTTTGACAACTGTACACTGTATTGATATAACATGACTAATATGCATTCAAAAACACTGTTAAGCACTCGGCCCAGGGTTTAAATCACCACCATTTCATTTTGTGAAGACTTACTTCACCTGAACAGCCTTAGACTGAAACTTTAAAAAAAAAACTGTGGCTGTAAAATGCATTTACCATGAAATTTGCCAGTAGTTTAGGCTGCCTGCCATGCACATAAAAATGAACTCTAACCACACTATGAAATGAAAAGCCGGTTGGAAGCGGAATGTTATCTCACCGAGCATAAAATATGGCCATGCCTGTGTGTTATGAGAGTGTTGTCTATGTGGGTCTGAGAGTGCGCGTCAGTTCGTGTGTGTCCACACGTGTGTTCACTCATGTGTGTGTGTGTGTCTGTGTGTGTGACCCCCTAGTGAGAACCCCCCAAAGATCAGCCCAAATGTCTCTTTAGGAGGCAATGCTAAATCAATAGCTCTTAGAGATCTTCATTTCAGACCTAAACTGCTGATTTGTGAAAAAACATTTGAATCTGCCAATCAAATGTTTACCTACATAATGTGGTTAAGAAATAGGAAACTGAGAAGGAAAAGAACTGTGGACACAAAAAATACACATGCTTGACCTTTTCACGGGGCTATAAGGTACAAACGATTATACATAACTAAGAAATTAAATGGTACAAAATGAGAACATTATTTGATTGAAATGGAAATGGAAACCTGAACAGGCCCACGTTCATTCTTGCTAGACAACTCGAATGCAAATAGTAGGCTATGTCATAACCTATTTTTCTGTGACAAACTAGAACCGAGTTGCGCAGCCAAACGCACCAGCCCGCATTGACAGTTAAGTCAGCAAAGCTAAAACAGGTATCTCCTCCAAGAATCCCCCTGTGATATCAAATATAGCACATACTGATTGAACATATTGTCCTTTTGATAGTGACCTGTGTTAGATACCACCGTAGTCTTGAAAACCTCTGCAATTTCCGCAAATGTCATATGACATTCTTATGATGAAGTAAAAAAAAAAAGAATTCTGTAGTCCACCAAATGTCTGGAAATAGAACAAAACGCATTTTGCAGAACTTAAAATTACTTCGTGCGCTTACTTTAGATTTAATCCGCGTGTTGTAACAGAATGGAAAACAATCAACCAATAAAGGTTAATGATTAGACTTTCGCTCTCATTTCTTTCGCTATTCCGTGAATGGTAACTAATTATAGAGCAGATGGTACGGCGAATTAATACATGTCAATGAACTGCTGTGAAAACGCTGGATACAGCTGGACATTGAGTAGTAGTATGTGATCATAGTTTAAATCCCCCTACCTTGTGCTGTCCGGTTTGCTACCATGTTGTTATACGTTGACAGAAACAACCCAAGCAGGTAAGATAGGCTACCGAAAGCTTTTTAATTCACGGAACACGTCCAAATTGCCAACAGAAGGGACAGTGAGGATGTATCGGAAACAGAACTATCCCACTTGCAGAAATAGGGCCTACAATTAATCAGTATTACTACGTCAGTCTCACTTCGCGCTTACCTTGAAGCCTTCCTGACAAAGTAGGTGTGAGCGAACTCCAAGTGGTCGTCAAGCCAAGCTTCCATCCTTTCGCTTTCTAGGGGAAAGCAGCCCTCCATGCTGATAGTTAATGTCAAAATTCCTCCAATAATTAAATGACCACGAACAGTCCAAAGATGGAAGCAAATAATGTCAGGCACTTGTAAGCAGTGTGATAGTTGCCTGTTTTCAAACCAGCGCTTTCTACATTGTGAGCGCGTGTGGGTACAGCATTCGGCAAGGCTTGCCTTTGCGTAGCAACATCCTCCTTCTCTCTCTTTCTCTCTCTCTCTCTCTCTCTCTCTCTCTCTCTCTCATTCTCTGTATCTGTATCTCTGTTTTTGTCGATCTTATGTTATACCTCTGTCAGTCCCATTTCCATGTAAACTGCGTGAGATTTGTTTAGCGTGCCAAAGAAATAGAAAGACACAAAGAAACTATCATAAATTAAAGTTGTTTCGAAAAGATAAACGCCTTTTAAATTGTATATTACCTATGTGCAGTGGGTAAAAGTGTGCAAATATTATAAATGACAAGGGAAAATAAAGGGATAAATATTGATTTGTTTTCAATGCTATTTGTGATTCGTCTTATGACCATGGGTCACTCATCTTATTGCTATTATTTTACCTGACAGATACAGGAGTTTATAAATGTTTGATTTTATTTCAAATTCTTTGTGAATCTGTATGATCTGAAATAAACATGTATTTCTAATGAGGTCCTACTTTTTATTATCATTTAATTAAACATTATTTAAAGGGGCCATTTGTAAGATATTTACAATAGAAGCGTAAATGACCAAAATATACTTGCAGTTAATGTTTTTAGCTAATGTTTCAAATATTTTGTTCAACAAAATGTTTGTGAGTGCCTAATATATTTCCTACTGAAACTTTCTTGGCAGTTCATCTATCAGTTTGCATTGACTTGTCTTCTCCACATACTCACTTTAGTCACTTGCAGTGCTGTCCAAACATCTAAAACACCCTGGACTAGCTAATATAATTCCGGTTTCGTTTGATAAGGGGGGAGGAGGAGACAAGTCATGTTAATGTTTAATTTCAGTAATGTAAACGTTAAGAGGCAGGATTCTAAACAGTGCCACCTTTTAGTAAATGTTGCAGGAGGTTAGGAAGTGCAGCTCAGTTTCCACCTAATTTTCTGGACAGTGTACACATAGACTTCTCTCTAGAGCCAAGTCTGCCTGGTGGCTTCACTTTATAGCAAGGCTTTGCTCACTGTCTCTGCACATAGTCAAGGTTTTTCTTAATGTTGGGTCTGTCACAGTGGTCAAGTATTCTGTTACAGCAAACTCTTTGTTTAGGGTAAGACAAAGTTCTAATTCCCTTTTCTTTGCTTGACTCTTTCAAGTGAGTCAAATCATTTATTTTCATTTCGGTTTCTTATGATGTGGTGGGATATAACTATTTTGTTCTCCTGGGGCTCTGTGAGGTCTGTTTGGATTTGTGAAGAAAGCCCCATGACCAGCTGGTTTGGAAGGCAGTTCTCCTGGGTCATCTCTGTAGACGTCTCTGTTATAAATGATTTCAGAATCTCTTGCTTTAGGTGGGTGTAGAATTTACAGCTGTTATCAATACTTTTTGTATTGTGCTCTAAGCATACTTCATTTAAATTTGTCGTGCAGAGTTTGCATTGGCTGTTTAATCAGTTATGTGAACGTTACAGCCATAAAGGACAATGTGTTTTTTAACAAACGTGAATCAGATTGGGATTTTACAGCGTTGTTCATATTAACTGTTGTGTTGATGTTTGCGCTGAGGTTGGTGTAATCATTTGTTTGTTCTAGGACAACATTGTCTAGGTAGTATTTATGTTTGTAGTTCTGTCATCTGGACCTTAATTCATATTCTATATCAGTGGTATTCAAAAACATTTGGTGTGGTTGGTTGGCTTGCTAACTAAATCAGCTGTTGACTACATTATTTACACCAGTGAACTTGCTGCACAGCAGCCTTGTTAAGTAGTAGCCCTCCTTGCAAAAGTAGCTAGCAAACCCTGTATAAAAAAAAATAGATCTGAACTAGATTTATTTTGCTCAATTCTTTTCTTTCCTCTACAGACAGCCAGTTGACTTTAAATAAAGTGCAGATTTTCAATTGACTGAGCATTGTTTTTAACTATTAAAGCAACATAATCAGACTATGCTATCTCTTGTAGCCTAATCTGAGAATGTGAAAGTTACTATATATATATATTATATTTTTAAAAAAAAAATGATGTGAAAGTGAATCCAAAGACCATTTTCAACAACACAGTTAAAGACCCAAATATATAATATAAATATTTTTTCTTTTCTGTGAAAAACATATCTCTGCTCTATATCTCCATGTATGCCATAGTCCTTTTTACAGTCACTAATCCACAAAAAATATCCTAAAGTCAAACTGATCATTATTCACAAATTGGTAGTACTTTATATTAGCTGCACATAAAAGCATTTTGTAATTTATTTTTATTTTTTATGAATCATTTATTTATCGTTACTTCCTCATTTGTAAATATTAGTAACCTAGTAATTTAATTATTTATAAAAAATGTGTAAAGTATTTGATAACCATGTGTAAATCCATTAAAAACATATTGTTTAATTAATGTGTGTCACAATAAACAATTTACTATTATGTGTTGTGGTGGTGCCTCATTTAAAATCTAGGTTATTTAAACACTCATTTGTTGAAAGTTCTGGTTTTTGAAGTCTCCTACCTCTCTAAAGAAAGAAAAGAAAACAGCCAAAACTCTCAGAAAACTTTTTCATGAATAAAAGTTTGTATGTATTTGCATTAACATCCTGTCTTTTGTCATTGACCACTGCTTTGAGGCCTTAAGGAACATCTGGTCCTGCGGGAATGTCTGGAAATGGCATGTCCATCTTTTTGTGAGAAATTCCACTGGGCACGTAATTAATTCAGAAATGTTTTATCAGGAACTTTAAGCATTTGGAGTAATGATTATTACATAATCAATAAACTATTTTCTTATCCTTTATAAATGCTTTAATGTGTATAGTTATACCTAATCTGAAAGATTAATTACAAATGGGAAGTGGAAAATGTACTTTATTTTATTTCAAGCACATATTCAACCATAAAACAGCAGGGATGTTTTCCAGTGTGTCACAAAGAAAATGGCAAAACCTTTTTTTAAGGCAGACTCATATTATTATTTTTTTCAAAGATAATACAATTTTTTTTCAAGCTGTCACTGCACAGATGATCTCTAACTCAGTTGCGGTTGAGTGGGAAGATACTGGTCAGGACCATTTTAAAACTGTCACACTTTTTATGGGCTGTGATAATGATGAGCATATATGTAAAGTGTGCAAATCCCTTAGATATCAACCTAATGGCCGCAATTAATGCCAAAGGTGTTTCTAACATGTACTGAATGAAGTTGAATACCTATGTAATGTAATAGGATTTTTTTAGTGGTGGGGTGTAAATCATATTTTTTCCACTTTCCCCATGCATAATATTTGGTCAGGACTGTTGACAAGTGATAACATCTGTGATTGTCATTTTTAATCCAGTTTGGAATTAAATTTAATGTGGAACAAGGCAAGGTTATTTAACAGTTACCGAAGTCACTGATGGTGCATACATTATCATATTTCTCCATATCAAGGACGACAGACATCTTTACATAATATGAACAGAGGTAATTGATGTAAGCTGACTGATGTAATGAATGTTCAAGTAATCACAAATCAGAAGTTACTCTGCAACACTTGATGTACACAGGACATCAAGAGTGCCCTGTCAATCACTCAGTTTATCAAAAACATACTCCATTGCACTCTATTGCCCCTGTCACCCTCCCCCACTCCATTGATGAATAGTAATGGCCCCCAGTTTGACAATTCATTGGCCCTGACACTTGAGATACAGTGTGTCTCTAGTGTTTAGCCAATGGGGCAGCTGATACCATGGTGTCACCTTACCCAACAGATGGTGTCCCTTGTCTCACAAGACCACTCCCCCCACCCCCCCGGCATAAGGGAACTCCCCCGGCCCCCTAGAATAAAAGTCTGGGCAGACCAGCACATTAGGCCTCTCTGATTGTGGCAGCCTTGCTCCAAACTAACGCACATATGTGCATTAACCCACACACATAACATATGCGCACACACTCACACAGGCACTCCTCTCACAGTGTTTTATATCTGGGTTGGTCAAGACTCAACATGTCTGTTCTCACTCAGTTTTTCTAGCAGACAAAGCGAAAACCACTTTGTGAAGACCTTGAGAAAAAAAAAAAAAAAAACCTTGAGAGCCTGAAAGCTTTCTGCGAGTGTGTTGGTTGTATTTTCTGCCAGAAGTGTGTGTGTGTGCATTAATGACCAGTGTAGGTCTGTGTGTGGGTACTGTATGTGTCTGGGCGCGTACCCTTGTGTGTGTCCATGGTTTGATGTGTCTCTGTGTGTGTGCAATTCTGTGTCCCCCAAACAAACACTGTGTCCCAGGTGTAGTCTCTCAGTAGATAAACAGAAACAGGCTGGAGTCACGGTCATGTCAAACAACACTCCCACGCTCCGCTGTATAATTCCAGCAGCCCTTCTGTAAACACATCCCCAAGTCGTACTCCGAGAGATAACCACACTCCAAGAGATAATCACACTCAGAGAGATAACCACACTCCGAGAGATAACCACGCTCCGAGAGATAACCACACTCCGAGAGATAACCACACTCCGAGAGATAACCATGCTCCGAGAGATAACCACACTCCGAGAGATAACCACGCTCTGAGAGATAACCACACTCCGAGAGATAACCACGCTCTGAGAGATAACCACACTCCGAGAGATAACCACACTCTGAGAGATAACCACACTCCGAGAGATAACCACGCTCTGAGAGATAACCACACTCCGAGAGATAACCACACTCCGAGAGATAACCACACTCCGAGAGATAACCACGCTCTGAGAGATAACCACACTCCGAGAGATAACCACGCTCTGAGAGATAACCACACTCCAAGAGATAACCACGCTCTGAGAGATAACCACACTCCGAGAGATAACCACACTCCGAGAGATAACCACACTCCGAGAGATAACCACACAGCTGTAAACTGTTCCACAGATGTACACTTCCATCGTGGAAGCGAGGCTCGAGTGCAGCCTCTCCACCACACGCAACGCAGCCGTGTCGCAAACAATCCCCAGAGCTACCTTTTCCCACTGTGAGCTGTAACATGCCCCCCCCCACACCAACACACACACACACGATCGGTCTGTGGGAACCCTCTACTCATTCTTAACTCCTCGTCAGTGGCACTATGCCCAGCAGGGCCTTTTCAGTGGAGCCATTCAGTACAGCCGTGTCTGTCTTGAGACAAAACGTAACGGGCTCTACTTTAGCGCCGAACAGGGGTTCACTGGGTCTAGAAATCAGCCCATTTTCTTTCCTCAAGGCCGCCACATTGGTCTGTTTTGTGATTAGCCAGGGAATTAGCACTGTACAGAAATATTTTGTCAAGTATAGCGTTAGACTGTCCAATTTCACGTTTCATACCGCAGGGCTTTTCAAATGTTGCAGTAACACCGCAGGCTGCTGCCAGGGACTTGAATAATGTGTGAAATACCTTCTTAGAAAAGCCCCACTGAAAGCCACCCACTTAATCCCACAAAATCAATGTGTCCAGCCGTCATTTACTGTTAGTGTATTCGTTACATTTATCATTTATTTTCCTTCTATACAGTGTTTATTGTAACACATGCATTCATTTATATGTCTTAGGTTGTTCTGTGTGCTGTTGTGTCTCACCTTTGGCCAGGCTGTCATTAAAAGTGAGTTTTGGTTCTCAGTCAACTATTAAACCTGACTACATAACTGAAAATAACTGAGAACACTAGAAGACCTCTTCCTGTGCAGGTCAGTTTGTGTGCAAGCAGACAACATTGCCAGGCACTCCAATCCGTGCTGCCTATTCATGTTTGACAAAGCACAGAACCATCTCTGTTGTTCGTCAGTCCGGACAGTGCACGCGGTCATTGCCGGGAGTTAATCAAATTGGACGAGGAAAAAAAAAAAGAGTTTGTGGCCCGGTTTGTTCTCTGGGATGAACCCCTAACTGAACAAGAAGACCTACTGCCTGTCTGTGCCAAAGAGCATAGGGGCCTGGTGTGTTTCAAATGGAACCCGGTTCCCAATGTTCTAAAACCATCCACCGTTGCATGGAACCGTGTTTACAGTGGAAGACTGGGGGGGTCACTAAGTTGTTCCAAACTAAAAGAAAGCAATTTCCTGAGCTTCCTGGAAGTGCACTCAGTCAAAAAGAGCACATTTCCACTTGTCGTGTAATATCAATCATGGTTCGCCTCTGTCTTTTATTCTCCGGCTGAGCGTTGGCGCTCAAACGAATCTCGCTTTCCACAAAGAACCTTAGAAAACAAAGTTGACCCTTGTTTTCCAATGGTTTCGAATTGAAAAATAGTTATTACACCGCCTTTCTGTCTGTCACTTTCTGACCTATTGGAAGTTGGCACGGTGTGCATGTGACCGCTCGCCCGTTTGCGTGTGTGCCCTGTTTGCAGTGCGTGCCTGTTTGGTGTGTGTGCGTGTTCCGTGTGGGTGGAAGAGTGGGTGCGCGGTCGTGTGTGCACGCAGGCGTGTGCGTGTCCTGCCTAGATAAACAAACCAGGACGAAGCCACAGGGGGCGGGTGAGCATGGTGTCCCCTTTCTGCCAGACCAAGTTCTTCCTGAGTGATTTCATAATTGCTGCCTGCAACACTTCGAGGCAAAATTACGAGCGAGGGGCAACTCGGCATCTCATTTCAATACATTTGCATCGCATTTAAAGCAGAGCAGACACACTCACGGACACACCTCTTCGCGTACTGATGAGCATTTTAATATTCCAGGGTGATTGTTGTGTTGGATTTCTCAGAACACCTGCCGCAGTAACAACTAGCCTGTCTACCACTGCAGTGTGTCAATACGAGACAGGACGTGCATGAGAAACCAAATAAATGACTAAAGTGACTTCTGCTCCAAGTGAATTCACCTACGACTAGTAGTAAAGATGTAAACATTTATACCCGAATCAACACCCGTGCTAACCTCTAGAAACATTGGCTAAAACTGTGAGGTTTAAACCCATTTTATTACCAAGTTCAAATGATATCCTGTTACTCTTCAGGATAATGTTCAACACTTTTTACTATCCTATTAGGCTGTGATAAAAAGTGCAGCTAAAATTCACATTTCAGAACTGACAGGGAGCATTCGTACGTATATATTTATTTTCAATAGATGACAACACATTATTGAAAAAACGTAAATTTCACTGTCATTGTGGGGCATAAGATCATCAATTATAAATTCAGTCTACACACAAGAAAATGTGGAGAAAGTGAAGGGGTCTGAATACTTTTCAAAAGCCACAGTATATAGTATGCCAATAGAGAATGTTTTCATTGTATCAGACACATGTGCATAAATTGTGTGTTTTAAAGTATGTATTTCAACCAGTGATTTTTTATGAATTATACTTTCCATTTATATGCTAACCAGAAGAATTTGCTTCTTTGAAATAAACAATGTCTGGGAATGCACTCAGTATACTTTGTTTCGCAACTTGAAGGATTCCTGTCAGACATTCCAATTACCAACCTAATTTATTACCAATTCCATCCTTATAAAGTTGGATAAAACTAAGTAAAGATATACTCAAACTCACAAGGGCCCTACCAACCTGGAATCTATCATCCTCTGTTAGACAATCAGGGAAGAATTCCCTACAGTATATAACGGAAGAATAATAACTATTAATAATGCATCATAGGGTATCATATTTAGCTTCATACAGCATCACACCGCATCACATTGTAATACTGCATCATACTGTATCATTTTTGGATTCATACAGCATCACACTGCATCATACTGTAATATTACATCATACTGTAAAACAGCATCATACTGTAATATTACATCACACTGTAATACTGCATCATACTATAATATTACATCATACTGTAAAACAGCATCATACTGTATCATATTTGGATTCATACAGCATCACACTGCATCATACTGTAATATTACATCATATTGTAAAACAGCATCATACTGTAATACTGCATCTTACTGTAATACTGCATCACACTGTAATATTACATCATACTGTAATATTGCATCATACTGTAATACTGCATCATTCAGTATCATGCTTTAATACTTCCTCATATAGAATTATACAGTAATACTGTCTCGTACAGAATCATACAATATCATATGGTAATACTGCCTCATACAGAATCATACAGTAATACTGTCTTGTACAGAATCATACAATATCATATTGTAATACTGCCTCATACAGAATCATATCTAGATTAATACAGCATCATGCAGTAATACTGCCTCATACAAAATTATACTGAATCACACAGTAATACTGCCTCATACCAAATCATACTATATCATATGGTAATACTGCCTCATACAGAATTATACTGAATAAGTCCTTTTTGTCTTTAGCCCAGGCGAGACGCTTCTGACGCTGTGTCTTGTTCAAGAGTGGTTTGACACAAGGAATGCGACAGCTGAAACCCATGTCTTGCATATGTCTGTGCGTGGTGGTTCTTGAATCACTAACTACAGCTGCAGTCCACTCTTTGTGAATCTCCCCCACATTTTTGAATGGGTTTTGTTTCACAACCCTCTCCAGGGTGCGGTTATCCCTATTGCTTGTACATCTTTTCCTTCCCTTCGCCTCTCTATTAATGTACTTGGACACAGAGCTCTGTGAACAGCCAGCCTCTTTAGCTATGACCTTTTGTGTCTTGCCCTCCTTGTGCAAAGTGTCAATGGTCGTCTTTTGGACAGCTATCAAGTCAGCAGTCTTCCCCATGATTTTGTTGCCTACAGAACTAGACTGAGAGACCATTTAAAGGCCTTTGCAGGTGTTTTGGGTTAATTAACTGATTAGAGTGTGGCACCAGGTGTCTTCAATATTGAACCTTTTTACAATATTCAAATTTTCTGAGATACTGAATTTACGGTTTTCATTAGTTGTCAGTTATAAACATAAAAATTAAAAGAAATAAACACTTGAAATATATCAGTCTGTGTGGAATGAATGTATGCATTATACAAGTTTCACTTTTTGAATGGAATTACTGAAATAAATCAACTTTTTGATGATATTCTAATTTTATGACCAGCACCTGTATGTGTCCATAATGGACAGATGTTTGGGAGTACAGCGAATGGATGCGTGAGGACTCAATGGGGCGTAATGGAAACAGAAGTGGACCCGGATGCCCCATCAGTCCTCCGGGTCACCCTGGTTCTGTTGACGAGAGACGGGCTGTAGGGCCTCACAGACAGTCAGATGTTAACCCAAACCCACTCTGAGCCTTCACATTTTAACCAGCACCATCTTGGCTCCAGTGTATAAAAATATACAGAGAAAGACTCCAAATTAGAATGTTATGTCATGGTCAGAGAAGTTCCAACATATAGTATAGTTTCTCTTAGAGTCAGAGTGCTGGAAAGTATTCTCTGTGCTGGTGTGAGTTGATTAGTGAATGTGTTGGTTGATTACAGAGCCTCTTCATGCATGGTCTCAATCACCGGAACACACTTAATTAGCTCCACAAGAGCTACTCATCAGACACTTCACACACGCTAACACACGCACACGCACACACACACACACACACACACACACACACACTGTAATGTATGACTGAAACTTTTCATGTTCAATCCACTGATGAACACAATGTATCATACTGTTTCATACTGTTTCTCGGATGTTCAATAGATATAGAGGTTAAGGTTAATGGTTACCAGACCTGGAGGTTAAGGTTGATGGTTACCAGACCTAGAGGTTAATGTTGATGGTTACTAGACCTGGAGGTTAAGGTCAATGGTTACCAGACCTGGAGGTTAAGGTCAATGGTTACCAGACCTGGAGGTTAAGGTTGATGGTTACTAGACCTGGAGTTTAAGGTTGATGGTTACCAGACCTGGAGGTTAAGGTTGATGGTTACTAGACCTGGAGGTTAAGGTTGATGGTTACCAGACCTGGAGGTTAAGGTTGTGTTGTGTTATGTTATGTTTGTTAAGTGTGTTAAGTGTGTACAAAACATGCGTTTAGGAGGCCCACAGAGTCAACTGGGGAGACTTCAGTCCAACAAATGAGCATTTATAAAACAAAGATTTTTGTTTCCCTTTGCATGCACTAAATCTGATCATGCCACTGACTTTGACAATTCCCCAGACATAAATAAACAGCGGATAACATTTCAAAATGAGATGACTGCTATTCTTGAACTCTTCATGAGTGATTGAGTGTGTATCCATGCATGTGCATGTACACAATTGCCTGTATGAGCACGTGAGTCCATTCAAGCATACATGTGCAAGCCTGTGGAAAAGTAGGAAGGTGGAAAGTTACACAAAAAAAAGAACAAAAGCCTGGAAAAACTCAGATTAGGGTTAGATAACCCGTCACGATCGGAGCCTGGCCTGGGGACATTACACACGCAAACCCACAATGCACTGCTCACCAGAGAGGCAACCTAAGTGCAAGTCCTCAGGGCTGTTAGAGACTTTCTCTGTATGGTTCAGGACAGAAGTGGTAAAGACATCATGTTTCTCTGTATGGTTCAGGACAGAAGTGGTAAAGACATCATGTCTCTCTGTATGGTTCAGGACAGAAGTGGTGAAGACATCATGTCTCTCTGTATGGTTCAGGACAGAAGTGGTGAAGACATCATGTCTCTCTGTATGGTTCAGGACAGAAGAGGTAAAGACATCATGTCTCTCTGTATGGTTCAGGACAGAAGTGGTAAAGACATCATGTCTCTCTGTATGGTTCAGGACAGAAGTGGTGAAGACATCATGTCTCTCTGTATGGTTCAGGACAGAAGTGGTGAAGACATCATGTCTCTCTGTATGGTTCAGGACAGAAGTGGTAAAGACATCATGTCTCTCAATATGGTTCAGGACAGAAGTGGCGAAGACATCATGTCTCTCAATATGGTTCAGGACAGAAGTGGTAAAGACATCATGTCTCTCTGTATGGTTCAGGACAGAAGTGGTAAAGACATCATGTCTCTCTGTATGGTTCAGGACAGAAGTGGCGAAGACATCATGTCTCTCTGTATGGTTCAGGACAGAAGAGGTAAAGACATCATGTCTCTCTGTATGGTTCAGGACAGAAGTGGTAAAGACATCATGTCTCTCTGTATGGTTCAGGACAGAAGTGGTGAAGACATCATGTCTCTCTATATGGTTCAGGACAGAAGTGGTGAAGACATCATGTCTCTCTGTATGGTTCAGGACAGAAGTGGTAAAGACATCATGTCCCTCAATATGGTTCAGGACAGAAGTGGTAAAGACATCATGTCTCTCAATATGGTTCAGGACAGAAGTGGTAAAGACATCATGTCTCTCTGTATGATTCAGGACAGAAGTGGCGAAGACATCATGTCTCTCTGTATGGTTCAGGACAGAAGTGGCGAAGACATCATGTCTCTCTGTATGGTTCAGGACAGAAGTGGTAAAGACATCATGTCCCTCAATATGGTTCAGGACAGAAGTGGTAAAGACATCATGTCTCTCAATATGGTTCAGGACAGAAGTGGTAAAGACATCATGTCTCTCTGTATGGTTCAGGACAGAAGTGGCGAAGACATCATGTCTCTCTGTATGGTTCAGGACAGAAGTGGCGAAGACACATATTCCCTTCCTAGTTTCTCAGAGGACTCTTTATCCCTAAGCCTTGTTCCAATCAAATGTTGTTGCGTTAATAAACACTGAGTTAGCCTTCAGCAAGCTTGGTCCTAGGCTGTTAATATAGAGATGTAACACAGCAGGATATAGGCCAGGAGTATTCAACTTTGGACCTCAAAGACAGTTTCACCCCATGTTTTTATTGTAACCCCCTAATCAGGGAATTTTTAGACCTGGGACAACAGGTGGGTTGAATTAATGATGAGATAGGAGGCTAAGTCCCTGGTTAGGAGGTTGCAATGGACAAATGGAGGGGAAGTGGCTTTGAGGTCCAGAGATGTATTGGCCTACCCTTGATATAGGCTGCTCATTAGACATTAAAAAGAAGAGACACTCAATTCAGTTTTTCTTTTCAGAGGGGTCCGTTATGGTCTCTGGTCCTCTGGGTTGCCTTGTTGTTTTGTAAAATATGGTGAAATAGTATATATTAAATGACAAAGTTGTACAACATTATTATAAATGTCACCCTGCAACTAACTGAACATACTTTGCATTTAACACGCAGGCGTCGCAATAAATAGCCTTTAATTAGATAATGAATTAATTAGGATTCATGAATTAATAATGATTAATTATGCAATTTCATATCTACCTATGTTGTCTATCCACTTTTGAACTGACTACTTAGTTACCATACATTCCAACAGGCTAATAACCAAAATGGCCGACAATTCTGGTACCTTCCATATATTCCTGGGAGAAATTAATATACTCAGGTATCGTCAACGTGTCGTCCCACGACTGTCACCATCCTGAAAGGTGTTTACAAACCGTTCAAAATGATTGTTGACTACACCCGAGCGTCTTCATATCAACAGTATAAGGGACTGCTTACCCACTTAATTTATGGGATTGTGTAAAGCCCATCCGGGGAGGACTGCGTGTACGTCCTACAATGCCAGCAGGCATGCAACACAGGCAGGTCCTGAACAAATTCAGACAATGGGTTCCCCGAGGCAGAGAAATGCATAAATTACAGTCAATAAAAATGTGTTTTCGCTTAGTTTTTGTTTACTTCTTAAAGAACAAACTTAGTTCATAAAACAACTTACATGTTTAAAAAACAGTTCCAACTTCAAGGTAGCCCTGTAGCCTACCCAGTTGAATTCAATAGGCCTACTCCTTAGAAAACCCTAACATCACTCGTATATATTGAAAAAAAATTGTACTGATATACTCCGTTTTGGAATCATAGATGTGAAAGAACCCCCCCCCCCCCCCCCAAAAAAAAAAAAAAAACAGGAAAATAAAGTCTGAACCTCAATTGTCTTTTAATGATTCGCATCCAGTAACTCAGGTTCTTGACTTCATTTCCCCAGGCGCACCTGAGGTGGATTAGAAAGTTGTAGGAGAATCGTTAGTTGCCTGGCAACTGGGGGTTAGAAGTGTTGGTTCTGCAGACTTTCCAGTCTTCTCCTTGTTGGTTCATGAATAGACAGTTAGAGGCATTTCAGCGACATGATTATGCCCAATTTGTCATCGTTGTGAAAATCTCAGAAGACACCGCGACGCAAATCATGAAGGACACATCTGCAGCTAATTACAGACCTCTGGGAGGAGGGATCGGATGATGACTTGATAAAGAACAGTGTCAACGACTAAGCCTACAGCACGATTAAGAGCCTTCATAAAGGGTTGCACAGATCAACACGACCAACTGATCTTAGTAAAACCTAGCTAGAGTCAGATGCATTGTGGGTACAGTCGTTATGTAATTGGTCTAGTGTGAAGGAAGATGACGGATCATTTTGCAAGCCAGCGCAAACTAGTGTTGACACCTCAACAAAAACTACATCAGAACGTCTACGTGCAGAGAACTTACAATCTACACAAGCATTTGACTGGAGGAATACATAGATCTATACTGTCCCTTACAATGCGCAACGCAGTAGACGGCAGGTGGATTTACCTGAGAGTCTTTTTTTATTTGGGATACCTATAGGCCTAAATCAGCCTACTACAGTATTTTATATTGCAGGTGGTCGGGGTCAATGAATCCCAGGATTTTCACGCTTTTCCAGGGGAGTCAGACTGACCTGTCTGTAATATTGGGGGGTAATGACCCCCCCCCGTCTCCCCTAATTATACACCCCCGACTACAGCCAATCACCCCTGACGGAAAATGTCCATTATTTTACTCAAAATAACTCAAGATTATAGAAAACAATGATATATTAATTAACATTGATTTCCACTGGCGTTTGGCCTGAGCCACGCAAACCCACCCGATCAAGCAAGCTTAAATGAAATGCTGCACAGTGTTTAAGGTAATCTTGTGGGATCAGGGGGCTTTGCGAGGCCTTCTGGGAACAGATTGCTGGAAGTCTCTGCTGTGCCCTGATTTATCTAAGCACTAATAATGTGTGTTTCTAACCAGTCCTCCAGCACCACTACCCCCATGTGGCAAGATTGCAGTATTATCTGACAGTAAAAGGTGCTGGAAGGGACCACTAAACCGTTGACTCCCTGACAGTGGCTGAACTTCGGTCATTAAAGCCGGTTGTTCAAACAAGACACATTTTACATCGCTGCAGGGCAGTAATCAGTAATCCAACGCTGGGAGAAGTCCATGCACAAGACAAAATTACGACATTATCAAAACGTAATACAAGACAAATGAACATCTGGAAAACATAGTTTCCCACTTTGAAACAGAAACATTTGATAAGAGAGGGAGAGAGAAAGAGAGTGGTTGCAACCCGGTCTCAGGGGAATACATAGACTATTTTATGTAAATATTTGACAGACGAATTTGTCAGATTATTTCCAGATTTGTATTTTTTATTGGCTGGAACAGTTTTGAACACACATCCTGCAGCTCCTCAGACAGGTGCACTGCCCACTGCTCCAACTATGAATTTACTGATACAGGTAGTGAGTAGTGGTGTTACAAGGTCAGTATGTTCAAGTAATTTTCTCTCTAACCCTAACCCAAATCTTAACCCTAACCTTACCCCAGTGCCGTGATACTTAAGCTTAACCCAAATCCTAACCTTAACCCCAGCGCCGTGATACCTAACCAAACCTTAACCTAACGTTTTTTTTCTAACCTTACCCCAGACCTTAATCCTAAGTGGTCGGTGGGGATTTCGGCCGGATTTCACTACTTGGACATTTTGGGTCCTAGATTCATTTCTGTAACAGATACAACCTATTATGATGTATCCTGGTTATCACAACCCCCTTGGCTACAATAAAAACACATAAAAACAGACTTCTGGGTCACCATTTTAAAAACTCATCTATTGGAAAGGCAAAAAAATATTTTTCGGTAAACGTTTCTGCCATTCAGCATAATGTATTTTTTTTTGAAAGCATCATAAAGTTTTGTGTCAGTGGTATTCCCTCATATTTTTATGCCTTTACTATCAAATTACACTGTATTGGGATGAAAATAATGAAGAAATAAAATAATAGAAGGTAAACAATATAGGCACCCCCAAAAAATGGTTCTTCTACCTAGAAATAAAACACAATAAAATGAGAAATAATTATTTTATATCACTTCTTTTGGGGTGTAATGACGCAAAACGGCGCTAGATCGCTAGTTACGTTTGGACTTATATAATTTATAAACTCAGTAAAATGACCAAATTCTTCCCAAAAACTCAAGAACACCCCCACCTAACACTTAACCCTAACCCCCTGTGTTGACTACATTTTTCTTTTTATATCATATTTATAATCAAAACATCATATATAGTAATGTACACCCTTATAATCCCTATTCTTGTCTACACATTAGTCTTTCTAAGATGCATGGTCAATGTCATTGCCTAGTGAAAAGTTCCCATAGCAACCCAAACAACACACAGACAACCCAAATTATACACGGAACGCTTCAAGAAAGTGGCTACAAATAATATACCATTGAAATCGGACGATTATGGCGATTCTATTTTTATAAATATTTGTGCAAATGAGCACTGTCCACAGATCCGCGGATGTCGACAAGACACTCTAACCCTAACCCCAGTGCTGTGATACCTAACCTTAACCCCAGTGCTGTGTTACCTAACATTAACCCCAGTGCTGTGTTACCTAACGTTATTTATGCATTTATGACTTTGTAGTAACCTTGGAAAGGCCATTACTTGTCCCTCCAAACCCATAATCCTTGTGTGGAGCAGTGGGTAGGATGCCTGCCTGCAGAGCTGAATTTTGCTAGTTTGAAACACGGCTTGGATGTTTTTTGCAAATTCCTAATGTACGATACCTTTTAGTAGCATTTGTAACATATCATGTTTTCGTACCATTCATAACATATGATACGTTTGTCTGGCATTCGTAACATATTATATTTTTTTATAGCGTTCGTAACATTTTAGCCAATTTGTAATGTATTATGTTTTGGTAGCCCATTGTAATGTAACCTAACGTAACGTAACATGACATACGATTTACGTAAAATAATCTACGTGTTCCCCTGAGACCAGGTTGCAACAAGAGAATGGAAGAAATATGTACATCCAAACCAAGTGGTATTCATGCCTTCCCTGAGGAGTATTTTCCCCAACATTCCATTCATCATCAATATCTCCATTTTAGTTATGATACCGAAACATGCAGCAATGTAGGAAAGAGTAAAATACGCCCCCCCCCTCAACTTCCTGCAATTCTCCCAACACAGACCAAGCCATCATCCTCCACACTCCATTTCTCCACTCCTCACAAATTTAAGTCAAACGATAATGAATTGATTCAGAGCAGGCTTTGGCGTCTGGTGCATCGCCTGAAGGCAGGTAGCTGCAGCTATACCCTAAATGAATTAGCCCATTGACGTGAGTGGCAGTGCGCTGAGCCCTGGGACTCCGGGGGCCTGCCGTTGGCGTGTGATAAATGTGTGGAATTAGGCGCCCGGCTGCCAGAGTTGGTGTCGGAGATGAACAGGCTCCCGGGCATCCATCAGCGCCCCGGGAGGTCTGTCTGAACACATAGTCAGGAAGCCTGACGCCCGGGGACTAGCTGGCACTGTCATGCAGTGGGCACTGGCACAGACGTAAAGGCAAAGATGGGGATTACAGGCGAGGGAGAGAAAGACAGAGTGAATCACATTTAGTGAGAGCGTAAACTAGAGAAAGAAACAAGAAATATATGTGTATATATATATATATATATATATACACATAGCACAGCACTGGGGTTAAGGTTAGGGTTAAGGTTAGGTATCACAGCACAGGGGTTAAGGTTAGGGTTAAGGTTAAGTATCACAGCACAGGGGTTAAGGTTAGGGTTAAGGTCTGGGGTAAGGTTAGAAAACTAAAATGTTAGGTTAAGGTTTGGTTAGGTATCACAGAGAGAGAGAGAGAAATACTTATATATTTATAGATATATACCGATACAGAGAAGAAGAGAGTATGTTAATGATTTTGTATTATTATTTTGGCGTACTAATGATACTTTTCCAATGTAGATAAACACAGTTTTGGTTTGGATTGAGAAAGGCTGAAATTTGTCCACTCAGCCTATGGTTTATGTCAAGTTTATATACAAACTTGCCCCCAATGTTTAAATCAAAGAAGTATTCTCAACAGTTGTCTTTCTATGAGCAAAATATTTGTCCTCAATTTAGTTTGAAATAGAATATCATTGAAATAGAAAGCTACAGCATTGGCTTTAAAACTTTTTTTTATTTCATCTGGTAGACCAAAACCAGACAAAGACAACACATTTTCATAACCGGCTAGTTCAGGACAGGAGATGGAGAAGGCCGTATTTAGATAACACACAATCTTCCTCCAGTTTCCTCCTTGTATATTCATAACCACTCAGAGAGATTCATTTCGTTTAATTTTCTTCCTTGCATTCTGTAAACTCTCAGATGAGCGAAAGCACTTCACTTGACCTCAGGACCGGAAACGTGTCCTGGATTTAATATGACTCCGACAGGGACAGGAGAACGTCAGTGACCCTACATGCTATCAGACTGGACTAAATCATGTACAGTAACGCTCCATCTTGAGTCAAATCTCAAGTACTTTGTACTTACAGCCTGAAACGTTGGTCATGATTTTTTCATCTGGTCTGGGGCCTTCGTCCAGCCTTTGCAGGACTTTGGAGGGAGGGTGTGAACCACATCAATTGTCACCCTTCATTGCATTTTCACAACACAGCTGTCTACCCCGTTTGCCTCCATTCCAGTCTTCCATTGATATATTTCCACGTTTGTTCACTACATCCTCTTATCTTCTTGGGCCACAGCACCTCTACTGATCTAGTTTCTAAGTCATTGGGGGTTTTTGTGAGAGAGCGGTACTTGGAATAAATTCAGTCCCGAAATGGACATTTTGGACAGACACAATGGGAACTTGGCTCTGTCACTGGGCTTCTGCACCCGGAGGGAATCTGTGACTCACAAAACCTCAACGAATATGTCCGCTGCCACCACATTACTGACAACTCATTCCATTAGCAAAGAGGGTGTTCTTGGTGCATTAGTGTGCGTTTGTGCATATAAGGTATGCATGTGTGTGTACGAGACATGGTCTCCCAAGAGGCATACTGAAACTTAGATTTGCATCAGCTTCTAACTCTACATTCTCATTTCCCCTCTGGACCACTGTCATTCCCCCTGTGAGGAAAAGCATATGTCCTTCTGATTATACTGTATGTTCCCATTATAAAGTAATAACTTTCCAGCGAGGCTCGGAATATCCCGACCACACAGGCCCCCTGCCGATGGTCTGGGTCCATCTCCTTCTGGTCTTCCTAGCCTCTTGTTCCTGCAGTCATGTCCAAAATACGTATTATTCCAAGGATCAAAAGTATAAAACCAAGGTCACATGTAACAAATGGTCCCTCCCTGAGTTGGACATAAGATTAACTTCCTGGGTTAGACATTTAAGAAACCTCCCAAGGTTAGACGCAAGGTGAACGTCCCAGAGTTAGACGCAAGGTGAACGTCCCAGAGTTAGACGCAAGGTGAACGTCCCAGAGTTAGACGCAAGGTGAACGTCCCAGAGTTAGACGCAAGGTGAACGTCCCAGAGTTAGACGCAAGGTGAACGTCCCAGAGTTAGACGCAAGGTGAACGTCCCAGAGTTAGACGCAAGGTGAACGTCCCAGAGTGAGACGCAAGGTGAACGTCCCAGAGTTAGAGGCAAGGCGAACGTCCCAGAGTGAGACGCAAGGTGAACGTCCCAGAGTGAGACGCAAGGTGAACGTCCCAGAGTTAGACGCAAGGTGAACGTCCCAGAGTTAGACGCAAGGTGAACGTCCCAGAGTTAGAGGCAAGATGAACGTCCCAGAGTGAGACGCAAGGTGAACGTCCCAGAGTTAGACGCAAGGTGAACGTCCCAGAGTTAGACGCAAGGTGAACGTCCCAGAGTTAGAGGCAAGGTGAACGTCCCAGAGTTCACACACAACCCTGACGTACATGAGGATCAGAGCTTTGCACAGACGTCACCACTCTGACCTTCACATTACTATGATCTGTGTATTACTCGCTTACTCAGCCCTTTATACAGTCAAAGAGCCTTCGGGACCAGTCGAGATACGACGAGTCTGCATTAAAACTCCCGGAGGGCACCAACGAATATAGAAATGGATTTCCTACGAGATGTTTCCAGAGGAGGTCCAACAAATGCAGACCGTTAGACTTCTAGCGAGTAACACATCAGACCACGTATAGTCAGAACGCTGAGGTAAATCGCTCGAGGTATTTTTCGCGCTGCGAGACTCGCACATCTGACCCCATAGATGAAGCCAGCAGGATTACGCCACATTCGATGCGAAAATCCCCCAAATACTTCTGCTGGTCCAGACTCAGGAGGCACCTGCGGACTGTCAGTTGAAGTTGAGGCCGTCTGTGATGGTGCTTAGTGAGGAGGGAGTAACAACGGGCAGAGCCTGTAGTCAGGGGTTAATGTCCTCTACGACTTTACAGAATGAGTGTCCAAGACAGAAGAGTCAGTTAGGAGAGAGAGAGATAGAGAGAGCAGGGGAGGTGCTTTTATTTGACCTGCTTTAATCATAAATCCTCATTACATTAAACCCCCTGCCGCACACACACACACTCTAAAACCAAGCTGTGCTACCACAAGCTAGATACACTCCCACTAACCTGTGTATAAACACACAGGACCGCTCATAACCTGGCACAACTTTACAAATGTACATTCAAACACCTCCTTCGTCCCGTCCCCCCACCTCCCAATCCCAGACAGACCCCCCTCGCCCCTCCCTCATTCCCTCCCCCAGCCTCAGCCTCCCAACCCCAGCCAGCCCCTCTAGCACCTGACCACTGCAAATAAATTCCCATGGTTAATCATCTGGTAAAACCCCAAGCCAACCTTCAGGGACGCAGGGATCATTTCCTAAAACAAGGAGCACTGGGTCCGTTGCCCTCGCACCTCCGACCCGGGTCCTTCTCGTTAACCCAACCGACAACTTCGGTTCAGACACTCAACACAACAGGTTTTCGCCCGTTTCCCTGCCAGAATAACTGGGCTCCATCCCCACACTGAGGAGCACCCCAAAACTTCACTCAAAAAGAATCTCTGGATTGTAGCGGTATCTTTCCTGGCATGCAGAAAACACGTGATGTGGAGCCAGAGACGTTGCACAAAACGGACACCCCTTCCCCCGAGAAAACCCAAGCCATCCAGGGCTTCATGTAACAATCTCGACTGGAGGTCCCTGACCTTTTGAAAACTGGGAGGTTTCAGAGCACACGCAACCAGCCATGTGACAGACAGAGAGCGAACGAGAGAAAGAGAGAGAGAGAGAGAAACGAGGTAAATGATAACATCAGAGCTAAACCATGGTGGAGAAGGAAACTGACCGTCAGCGAAGCCCCAAGATTCCCCCATACAAGCTCCAGCCCTCACGTCGTTTGGGCCAGTCAGGGTAGCCCGCTCTGACAGGTTAGAGGTGGTGATGCCCTAGGTTTGCCTCATTCCACACAATACAGACGTTTTCCCTTCTTTAGAGGAATATCCACCACGGCGTCAGTCTCCCACGACCTCGGGAAAGACGGCATTTGACCGTGAAAAGTCCCGTTCCCAGGAGCCACCGCCGATTTTCACTGTTTATTTACATTAGTTACCATGGATGAGTACTGGGCAACGCGTAAAAAGTGGCCCACGCCTCAGACGAACGTTATTGCGAGCCGAGAGCTGTCGAAGAGGAGGAGAGACTAGACAGGCCGGTTACGTAACACAGCGGGCCACTTAATTTGTTTTTTTGTCTGCCTGGCGTTTCTTCCACACCACTGTAAAGGTTTGACTCAGAGACAATTACATCAGGAGATTGTTGCATTATACATGGTCAATTATACTCCTTGGTCTGTCTCTTGATGGCACACAGTTTACGACGCACACACACACACACACACACACACACAAACAGACACGTACCCACGCTCAAACGCGTAAACACATTTTCCAAAATGCCAGCGATGGTTTCTGGGTGAGAACAGCGTGTTCTTAGTTTATAGCTGCCCCTTGACCCCATGAAGTATATCCATAACTCAGCAGCGCTGCTGTGACGAGCAATCGTGAACACATACACACACACACACACACTACACAAACACAAACACTACACATACACAAACACACACACAGCCAAAGCACTGGGAGAGGCGATAAAAATCTCTTGCGCACAAATGGTGGTTACGGCATATATCTGAAACCCATTTGTAAGAACACGGCTTCCCCTGTTGTCATAACTGCTGTACTCACCCCATGGTGGAGAAGCGCTTCCCTCTCCCTTCTGATCAACAAAACCTCTGACACAGCGTCTCTTCTCTTACTCTCCCTCCCTCTGTTTCCCTCTTCTCCCCTGTGCAACTTTTCCCCTATCTGGCAAGAGCTCAGCGAGTACTGGACGTTTATTTATACCCTTTTTTGGGAGTAGAGGGGACGGAAGGGACGGAGGGATGGAGGGGACGGAGGGATGGAGAGAGGGAGGGATGGATGGAGAGAGGGATCCCTGGTCGCTCCCTCCGACCTGCAGGCCTGCCTCCTCCTATCTGTCTGTCCTTTAACTCACTCCCTCTCTCTTGCCTTCTCATCACACTCTTTCCCTTCCTCTCCCCCCTCTCTTTTCTCCCCTTGTCCTGCTTCTCTTCTCTCCCAATCCCTCCACTCTCCTTTCTTTCTTTCTCTCCCTCGCTCCTCTCTAATTTCTCCCTCCCCATTCTCACTCACCACCTCCTCTCTCTTCTCTCACTCTTCCATTAGATGTCCCCATCTCCCTCCCCTCCTTGTACTCTTTCCCACTTCTCTCTCTCTCCTTCTTCTCTCTCCCCCTCCCCCTCCCCCTCCCCCTCAGCTCCTTATCATCCAACAACTCTCCAAACACACACACACACACCTCAAACACACGTCCTTTAACCATGGCTGTGTATAGTTCTTTATATCTGCTGGTAACTAGACTCCAGGGTCCAGTTCTGGTTGATACTGTGTTTGACCCCCTGGGACCAACATACAGTACTCCCTCTCCATTCCTAACAAGTCTCTGGAGCTTCACCTACTGAGAACAACACCCTGTGTGTGGTAAGACATTATACAGCCACCTCAACGGTAGGTGAGGGGGTTGGATATGTGAGTGGGTTGGATATGTGAGTAGTATGATATAGGTTTGGCAGTTCATATTCTAGCCTTCACATCACTGAGTGTGTGTGCTCGTGCGTGCATGAGTGCAGAGGTGCGTGTGTGTGTTGTATGCCTTTTGGTCATATTTTGTTTTCCGGAGCCAAAGGCAGAAGCACTGTGTCACCCTAACGATGAGGACAGCGTTTCACATGTCAGAGCGTCTGCGTGCTCTGAAAGGACAGTTGATCAGGGTGTCCCCTGAACCCTAACCTTTACCCTCAAGCCTAACCCAAATGTGACCATTTTAAATGTCATGTTAACCCGGGAAAGTCTGCTCACTCATTGCAGATGCACAAAAAAATAAGGCTCAGGAGATGACCCAAATGCAGACCCAAACGCAGACTCAAACGCAGACCTAAACGCAGACCCAAAACGCAGACCCAAACGCAGACACGGGAATGTAGTTCCAAAGCTATTTATTGAGAGCAAATGCAAGGGGAGGTCAGGGACAGGCAGAGGTTTCGATACACGGTCGGTGAGGCTTGAAGGACATGTAGATGAAAGCAGGTTCAGTACTAGAAGTAACACTGGAAGCAGAAACAGGAAACCGCAAGGATTCTTGGGAAAAGACACAGGAAGAACTGGCACGGGAACAAGGTAATGGCGCAGATAAAATTCCTAAGGGGTAATGGGGTTATGAGTGACACCTGGTGGGGGCGGACCACAAAGACAGAACAGGTGGAAGGAATCAGGGCGTGACAGATGTAGACCTTCCCCAAATGTGTGTGAAATTAATGTGTATTTCTTGATCAATTATACCTCAACATTTTGTATTTTGAGTCTAAAATCAAGCAAAAATAAGAAACAACAGATTTCATATTATTATTAATAATTTATTATTATCATTTATATTCATATTTTGTATATATTATTTATAATATTTTGATAGACTGACAAGGTGAACTGCTCAATAAGTTATCACTGGGAACAGTTTGCTTTGAGACAGAAAAAGGTACACACTAAACCACACACACATTCAGGAACACACAGACACACACAGACACGCATACACAGACACACACACAGACGAGTACACACACACACACACAAACACAGACAAAGCCATTCGCTTCTTCACCCACACAAGTTAAGTTCCTTGGTCTGGGTCTGGAAACGAAGCCCTCTCCAGCATTCCTGGCAGACGTGAGGGAATGGACATCAGTCTTCAGTGCAGAAACACGCTGGGAATGTGCCTGGTCACGGAACACCCCCCCCCCCCCCCCCGCCCCCGTCCTCACCAGACCCCTTCCGCCACAGCACAGCAACAGCCATCCGCACCACCATTTTGACCTTGGTTGCTCTCACCAGTTGCTGTCATTTTCCGTCCCGAGGCAGGCAACCGTCGACAGTCAGAGCCAGAATGGGCAACATTCTTCCCACCACAGCTGCCGGCTAACATTTTCCCCAGCTGTGGTCTCTCTCAGGCCCCCCTGGCTGGGTGTCGGACTTCGCATGCAGTAGCCCATGTGTCAATCAGCTGGGCCAAACATCGCCAGACAGACGTCCATTGACTGGTTGGTGCTGCGGTCGAAGTGAAGCCCCCTGACACTTTCAACGCATTTGTTCTGTAAACGTCAACTGGAAGGGTAAACTCATTACACCGCTGCTGCTTCCCTGATGCACATTATGGACTGGGTGGGTTTGGATCCAAACCGCTGATTGGTTGAAAGCCATGGTATACGTAACAATAAGGCACAAGGGCGTGTGGTCGACATGCCGTGCCTATCAAGACACTCCTCGACATGTCGTACATAAGAACAGCTTACTGGACATATACCACAGGCTCTCGTGATCTCCACCTCCGCATCTCTCTGTCCGCACCTCCTCTCGCACCTCCCGTAAACTGCTGCTCTACGGGTTTGATGTGGGAGGAAAAAGAGAGTAATATTGTCGGTAATATTGTGAGACAAGAAAGGGACAAGAAAGTAGAATCTCATATCAAATAACCTTTTTTGATTCCCCCCGGCAGACTAATCTCCCATTCACAGACAGACAGGCAGGCAGCATTAGATCTGCTCAGTATTTCTTTTTAAAACACCGGTCACACCTGTTCAGCTTCAAACGGTCAGATGGCCCATCATCTCTCTTTGTAGATTTCTATTTTGTCTCGTTCTTTCTCTCCCTCTCTCTCTCTCTGGCTTTGCACATTGGCTCTGCTTTCTACTTCTTTTCCCTCTCTCTCTCTCTCTCTCTCTCTCTCTCTCTCTGAGGAAGTTTGTCTGGCAGAACTCCAGACTTCAAACTGAAGAGGCCGTTGTTGATGTGGACGACCGGTGAGTAAATGACCAACAGGAACCTGTGGAGTTATAAGGAGCCGTCCCAGTGGTCTCCAGGGTCAGTAGCCCCGGCAGACACTTCAAGGGGGCAGGGACATCTGAGAATGGATATTTTCTCTGCTCAACAAAGCAATATTGTCCTGATTCAGACCTCTTTACCGCCGTGAGTAATTGCGTTGCGCTGTGTCTGCGTTTGCGGTCATTCACTTCTCTCTCTGTGTGTGTTATGGCTCACTATGAATATCTGTCTTTTTACCATATTGTCCCTAAATGGATGGGTCTGTCCATAAGTGATCCAGTGGCTGGTATTATAACCCCTCAGTCCCCATTCAAGGAACACTTCCCACAGTCCCTGTTGTAAAGTAGCGCTCAAGAATTCAAATCAAAAAGGTTCTAATCAAGGGTTTTTGCCACTGATAGTTACAAAAGAAAAGTCCATAATGTCAAAATACAAATAAAATCTGAAAATTATTCTCAATTAATTACAAATATTACACAGAGAATACTGACGGCATAAATACCCCCTTCGCTACTACGACACCGGTATAAACTGTGGAGCAACCAATGGCATGTGATAACCTGAATGCAGTCCACCTGTGGGCAACCAATGGCATGTGATAACCTGAATGCAGTCCACCTGTGGGCAACCAATGGCATGTGATAACCTGAATGCAGTCCACCTGTGGGCAACCAATGGCATGTGATAACCTGAATGCAGTCCACCTGTGGGCAACCAATGGCATGTGATAACCTGAATGGAGTCCACCCGAGGTCCAACCAATGTTTCCCATGATTCCCAAAGAACATTCAGACAAATCCGGAATAGGGTTCTTCAAAAGCACAGGGGTAGGATGCAAGAAGACTTATTTTCAAAGCAGTAAAGTTCATTATTATGAAATGGAAATAATATGGCGTAACTGTGAATCTGTCTACAACAGGCCGCCCTCAAAAACTGCTGTTCCCCAAAAGGCGCCCATCTAACTTGACAGCTTAAACAACTTTGCTGAATGGAATGGGAAAAGATTGCTTTGCCCAGATGTGCAACACTGCAAGGGATTCATCCAGACACTCATGGTTGTAATTGCTGCCAAAGGTTTCTCCCCCAATTACTGACAAAAGGGCTGAACACTTACACAATCAATCATTTGCTTTTTTTGTATTTGTGTTAAAATGTAGATACATTTTTTTCCCTTTGACATTATGGACTCTGTTGATCAACAGTTAAAAACTTCTAAAATGAAGCCACTTTGATTTCATGTTGTAGCGCAAAATGTCAATAAGTCCAAGAACAGTGAATACTTTTGAGGCTGTTTGTCCTGTCAGAGTCTGTTAGAGGTCCGGTTCTGTCCGGTCCGCTAACTCATTGCAAAACATCAGTGTGTGACTCAGCACTGAGCTCTGGAGGGCCACAGGACAGCCAGATACTGTATCTAAAGGATTTCCTACTAATGACAACAACTCATTCGGATGAGGTCAAGTGGAAGAAAATAAAACATTTACAGGGAACGGTGTGCGTGAAAGGCACAGGGACAAATCAGTTGACTTATGCCCCGACAAAGGCTAATAGAACCAACTCAAACAAAATAACAGCGTTTGTGCTTCGCTGCGAATCATTTGACTGTGCGCGCAAATCAGTTGCCTGGAAGGGCACATTTCCCACATCTGCTCACCAACTGGACGGGAATTGAATTTCCCCCAGTAACGTCTCGTTCCAAGATAAAAAAAATGTACGTCCCTTTATTATTTCATATTCAGATTCAGTAACCATAGACAAGCTCAATGTGCTGACATCACTAATCCACTCCAGATGGCTCAGAGTTATCATGCTCCATTGTTTTGTCCACTGCCCTTTTTCTTGGAAGGACATGAGTTATATCCTCAATATAAAACGTATTAGTTCAAATCCAGACGGAATGCATAAAGGAATCCTTCTTTCCCCTAACATCCATATCATCAGCCTGCAGGGAAGGAGAACACGGCATTTATAACACCCCCCGGGCTCGAGCACAGCAACAGAAAAAACCTGGAATGCCTTTCACCCGTTCGGTTGTGCACGTGACCTGACCCAGGTTTTAGTCCCGTGCACAACAGAGACGGAACGGCACTGAACTCCCCGAGGGTCACACCAAGCGGTTATGGAGCCAGGTAAACAAGCACGGATCCACCTTCAGTCGCATATTTCTCTCTTATTTGTACCGACATGTTTCTACTAACGCCGCCAGTGATGTAAAAACGAACCCAGGCAAACAATAATTCCACGAAACAGCCAGTCATATTTCACTTTTATTAAGCAAAAGGCCTCGGTCACGCGGTTTTAAACGAGGTCACTATCGACAGTACAGAACACCAACCCGAGCGTTGGCCCACGGCCTGGCCCGGCAACATTCAACCGCTGTGGACAAGAGCGTCTCCCGGGCCGCGCCCTGCTGGTCCAGACCTATTCTGCAGCCTTCCTCAGCTTGTTGGCTCGGCGCTGGGCTCCAGATTTCCTCTTGGGCTTCTTGGCTTGTTTGGGCTGGGTCCTGCCCTCCTTGGCCTCAGGTCGGCTGGGACGGCTGGGAAGGGGGGGGGGGAGCAAGTTCAGACAGAGCGTCAGGTGGAGAGCGTAATTCAATGTGTTAGGAAAAAAACTTGTCTGTCTCTGTGTGTCTGTCTCTGTGCGTGTATGCGTGTTTGTATAAGAGTCTGTTTGTGTGTGTGTGTGTGTGTGTGTGTGTATGTGTGTCTGTCTCTGTGCGTGTATGCGTGTTTGTATAAGAGTCTGTATGAGTCTGACTGTGTGAGTGTTGTCTATGTGTGTCGGTCTGTGAGTATGTGTCTGTCTGTTTGTATGAATGTGTGTGTGTTTGTCTGTATAAGTGTGTCTGTGTGTATGTGTGTCTGTATGTATATGTGTGCGCGGGTGTGTGTACGAGTGTGTGGAATGTGTTGGGGAACGTTACTTTTAAAATAACTAGTTACGTTACAGAGTAACTTGCTGTAAAATGTAAGGCGTTGAGTAGTTACTTTAAGTCCTTTGATTCTATACTCGTGTGTTGGTCACTTATGCCCAGAAGGCAGACATTTAATGGGACGTTGAATAATTACAGTCAGGTATTACAGTCAGGGTCAGTCACCAGGATAAAACATTATCAATCATTAATTATTATAAAAGTGACCAATCCTATTACCTCAAGTAATCATAAACCATGATGGGAAACAATATAAATAAAGAACATTTTAAATCAATACATTATTTGTATATTTCCTTATTTTCGGGCCAGGCTTATTTAACAGCCTGTATGTACAGATTTTAGGCCAGGCTTATTTAACAGCCTGTATGTACAGATTTTAGGCCAGGCTTATTTAACAGCCTGTATGTACAGATTTCAAAATTAGATAGATCAATTGAAGTAAACAATGAAGAACAAAAAAAAAACATCTGTGTCCTTGTACAGTGATAAACATACCTTCTCAAAAGAGAAAAAGTTAGGCCCATTGCAATTTGAAATCTCTTTGCAATAATGTGCATAATCCAATAATGTTTCATTACTTTATTCAGAGGTGAATAACTACAAAATCTGTTTTGAAATTATACAGAATAATCACGTCTGTATTCATGTATATAGATGTTCATTTGCTAACAACTTGGGTTGTCCAACAGGCAAGAGATTCCAGCAAAACATACCTCTGTGACTGGTAATACAAACCTCTGTGACTGGTAATACAAACCTCTGTGACTGGTAATACAAACCTCTGTGACTGGTAATACAAACCTCTGTGACTGGTAATACAAACCTCTGTGACTGGTAATACAAACCTCTGTGACTGGTAATACAAACCTCTGTGACTGGTAATACAAACCTCTGTGACTGGTAATACAAACCTCTGTGACTGGTAATACAAACCTCTGTGACTGGTAATACAAACCTCTGTGACTGGTAATATGTGTGAGTGTAATAATGACAGTCAAAGTAGTAAACTGCTTCCCAAGCCTGAATCCCGTTTGCTCACCCTCCCGCTACGGAAATCATTTGTCAACGCTACATATCGATTAGAAATTAATGGGAGCAGCGCAAGTGGCTTTGCTTGGTGTATCATGAACTTCTGTTCAGAGCTGCTGCTGCCATCTTTGTATCACTTGCTGCCACTTGCTACTTTAGAAAAGAAACGCTACATAAAGCTATGTTGGTTGCACTGAGGCAATTTGAGTGACGTGTTATTTATTAGAAACATTTACTAGTAAGGGATTACTTCAACTAAAAACACGAACACGCTATGTTACTCCTCACCATTAAAAAGCAGTCGGACTACTGTAACGCTTCACTTCGTAGCGCGTTGGCCCCAACACTGTGCGTGGATATATGAATATACTCACTAGTTACAGCTTCTCCGCTTCTCTTTGTTGCGGCAGTTCCTGCGTTTGTGCTTCAGGCTGCCGCAGATGAAACAGCCTTCAAGGCCCGGGCTGTTCCCACAGGGATGTCCCGGGAGGGCGCAGCGGCCACAGGATTGGCAGTGGCGCCAGGCTGTGGGGGGGGGGGGGGGCACCGGTCATACAGCCAATCGGAACCAGGGACAACGGGGTTTTGATCCGGATCGTCAGTCCGGCAGATACTCACATGGCTTCACGCACTTCTGACACTCGGAGCAGTGCTTCCACTGGCGACCGTCCTGACGGAGAAAAGGAGACGCGGCGTTAAACATCGGCACTGTAACTCAGGGTGGCCAATCATGTCGCACCGTAAGGCACATCTCTGGTTCTGCGCCGGGGAGGTTGTACCTTCGAAGGACACACGTTGCATTTGCTGCAGTGCCTGTTCTCGGACCACACGTACCGCGCGCACACTTTGCAGAACCTGGAAGAGGAGCCAGAGGAAAAGACAGATGGCTCAGTATGAGACGGGGCCCCTTAAGATTTATTCTCATGCTTTCCCACCGAATCCGACCAACTCGATTTGATTAACAGTATTTTTCAGATTCCATCCAGGGTGACAACTTAATAGGGAGGCAGCAGGGAGAAGTAGTTAGGACGTTGGACCAGTTCAAATCCCTGAGCCTGCTAAGAAAAAACCAACAACTTGACAGCTTTTCTAAATGTCTCCAGAAAAGTGTCTCTAACATTTCTAGTGACAGTGACTTCATATCTGTAACTGTCACTTGTTTCATGTGTCATTTAGATACTTTGGTTCAAGATGGGAATGCATATCCTGGGGGGTGTGTGTGTGTGTGTGTGTGTGTGTGTGTGCGTACCTGTAGCCCTCCTCCTTCGGTAGGACAACGTCTTGGGGGTTGAGGTTCGTGAAAAGACGTACAGGGGATTGTTTCCTACCCGTCTTTCCGTGTTTGTACAGTGGGTGGTTGTCATAGTCCAACTAGGATAGAGAACAAACGGTCATTATCCGTCTGGCCTCTCCACTCCAAATCAAATCCCCGCCAGACCGCAAGCGACCATACAAACGGCTGAACGTTTTAGGGATGAACCCAAATCGGATCCGTAATCCTGCAGGATCTGATACATTCCCAGAGAGGAAACCCAGCATTTTTGGATGTAAACACCCTAAAATATAGCCAACAGTCTGACCATGACCACTTAGTCATGGTTTCGTTTCAAATCCAACATACAAAATAAGAAAAACCTGTGTCACTGTCCAAATACCTCTGGATAATGAACACCCCAGAAATCACATCCTGTTACACGTTATGACATTTTGAACAGGGGTAAATCTCAGGATCCGAGGAAAACCTCTGTGCATCAATGTGGGATACAGTGTTAACATGTATACTAGTTGCTCATAGAGGAGTGTTACCTGGTAGTCCAGCATGGTGAAAGAGGGAAAACATTCCAGGATGCGCGGCTCAAAGAAGTACGGGAAGATCCACACCATGGGCACCTCTGCATCGCTGGCCTCCAACGTCTGCAGTTTGCTCCAAGTCTCTGAGATCTGGGAGAAACTCCAGGCCAGGGGTTTCGTCAGACCTCCGAATGGAGGGTCAGTCACCATAATCACCTTCTCCCCGTCCTTCTCAATGAGAAACGATAGGAGGACTTTTGTCGCTGCCTGTGGGGGGGGGGGGGGGGGGGGGGGGGGGGGGGGGTGGGGGGGGGGGTGGGGGGGGGGGGCACGGAACCGATATCAATCCTGAGCCGAAGCCGTTCGTATGAATTAATTTTCCGAGATCGGACAGTTACCTCTCCGCCAAAGAAGTGATGGTTGAACATGTTGTAGTGGCAGAACTCCTCAGTGCCGTTGAACTGGGCGTACCTGGAACATGTGGAAAAACAAAACCACAAAACGCCAATGTTACATCGACTGGCCCTTACATACCTATGACATGCACATTAACAAAGTGACTCTAGGCCCCCCCAGACGGATTATGGGATATGGGGTTTTTAGGGTGGGTCTGAACCACTTGTGCATCACCTAAGACAGTAAACAGGGCTGTTTGCAAGGGTATTGACTATACAGTTCCTATCTCGGGCAAGATCATGGCGCAAGTGCACCCCACACACACACACCCCCCTACTGTAGACTGACGCAGGCTTCAGCTTGCCACAAGACACCACACCCTGGTTGCTGTTCTGGCAGACACATTCCTCACAAACACAGAGAAGGGATCAGCTGCGGGAACAGAGTAAGTAGACTATTTTCTAATTAAACCGACCGTTTGGCTATTCCACCAGACGCAGACATCTATTCCACCAGACGCAGACATCCTGGTTCTTGGGCGAGCTGCAGGCTGTTCTGGGTGACCAGGTGTGTTGAACGTAGTCCACCTCTGAACTGATCGCTTAGCTCACGCGGGTTGGTTCAGCCATGGACAGAAATTCAAAAACACCTGGTCTCCCAAGTGGGTTGACTCTTATTCCCGCAGCTCTGCCTACCCCCTGGGATACAACACTGATTCGTTTGGGACTGTTGTGCACGGAACCGACGGCTTATGTCCCTGACGCTGCGGTGAGACCATTTAGAAATGTGAACAGCATTGGCAAACGCGCTCCCAGTAATTATTTTCGAGGTTCCGATCAGCTAGGTAATTAATCTATAATGTCCGGCTGATTTTGGACGGTACCAAGTTGTAGCAGGACCCGCAAATCTGAGCACCTGGATGCACGTTCTGAATGTGCAACATGTGGCACAGAGCAGGCATGTTACAACAGGAGCCCGGGGAATGCAGCGTACCAGGCTCCGGTAAAACCAGAGAGACCCGGACTCGGAAGGTCCCCTAGGGCGGTGCCGGGGCACGCTGGACGGGCAGCGAAAGCCAATAGATCCGAGTGCGCGTCCACATACGTGACTACTACTGACACATGGCTTCGTCCTCATGTAGCAATGGATCAAGTGGTGTGCGGCCAGAGAGCGGAAGCGCCCCCCGAATCGGACCCGGTAGCCCAGAGCGGTGCCGCTGCTCCCCCTGGAGGATACTACGCATTACTACAGGAGGGCACGCTGGTCCCCTTTCACTGTCAGCCCAGCATCGAGGGTGTCGTTCAGCCGTTCCCTCGCTCCCCAAAGCTGCTCCGCAAGATAGCGGAATTGAGGAAAGTCTCTGAGGTAATGTGGTCGTTGTGTAGTGGGGGTGGACAAGGGTGGCTAACTTTCAATAGTACTTTCCGCAGAGTCAATGATGACAGAGTTCCTGATGATGTCGATGTTTATTTTTTCTGCTTGGTACAACCCCAATGGTCAATGTACAGATTGGTTCCCGTTAAACACAAGTTGCAATCAATCTGAGACTCGATCATCATTAGCAGTGAATCCATTCAGAGTCAATCGTCATTCGCAGTAACCAAGAAACCATCGACCGAGTTTCACCAGGTCTCTGACTCTGTCTGCCCTGTAGGAACAACTCCTCAGACGGCTGGCGGAACTGGAGACGGAGAGAAACATAACCGAGGCCCACATTCAGTCTCTGAAGAAAAGAAGGGCAAACCTGTCTGTGAGTGCAACACTGCTTCCCTGTGGTCATAAGTGGATCAGCAGGCATCCTGATTACTGAGGACACTGCTGAATGCTCTTAGTGTTTCCTAGGTGTTTTTGGGAATGTAGACTTACTTAAATAATCGACTAGAATGGGGAAGACACAGAGGTATTTTCCTCTGAGAGGCACTAGTGCTGGTTCCCCGTCTTTATCGGTTCAGCTAACTTCATGCCGAACTTCACGTCATGCAGAAAAATGCCGGAGGTTGCTCAGAAATGCGTTTGTAAGCTGTGGGCTCCCCTTAACCCATCAATTTCCTTCCCCCTCTTCATGATAAAGAGGAGTACGGAGGTGATGAAGCAGGAGGTGCGGGAGAGGTTTGGGGCTCTGAGGGCTGTCCTGCAGAAAGACGAGCAGGAAGTGTTGGATGCTCTCGAGCTGGATTGTAGAGAGACCAGTACCAGACTAGACAAAGTCCTGAAGGACTGGGACCAGCATCTGTCTCAGGTCCAGAAAAGCATCGCCACTACCCAGAAATCCATGGGGCACAGCGGAGAGACACAAGGCAATGCACAGGTCAGATCAACATTTCGTTAAACCACGAGGAGGATAACCAGTGTTTCAGTGTTGTGGGATTTTAACCATTTTTATACACTCCTTTTTTTTTACAGACTGATTTTGACAATCTCAGGTAACATGCCTCCTAATATCTTGCATGAGATGAACTGATTTGATAAAATGACTAGGAACTCTGGCATTTGGTCTGAGCCCACGTGCATCGGTCTGTCTCCCTGTAGTCACAAGAAGACGGAGGCTTCAGAAGCAGAGATCCGTTTGAATGAAGACAGGTTTGAGAAGCTTCTGAAAAACCTAAACACCATCTTCAAGGACCTGAAGGCCCAGCTCCAGAGAAAGAATCTACTACTAGGTAACACGCACAGGGACACTTTCACAGACACAGATTGAGCCTAGTCCTGGAGATTTTCTTTTTTAATAAACCTCAGTGGAGATTTTTATTGAGCTTGATTGTTTTATGTCCAGGACTAGGCTTAATCTGGATCCACAAAACTGACCCAACAGGTCTACTACTTCATCAATCCATGAATGCTACTATCAGAAATACACTAATACCTGAATAGTACTAAGATCACTATGGAGCTGGTTGGGATTGTTTGGGGGGGGGGGGGGGTTTAAATGCAGACACAAAAAGTGTTCCCGCTTTGTATCTGTCTGCAGACTCCTCCCACGTGATGATTGACAGACAGACCTGCCATAGACATATCACAGTGACGGGAGAGGGGCAGGGCATGTGCTTTTCAGGCTCCGCCCATTCCGCGCCAGAGCACCCCCTCCAGTTCGACAAGGTCTGCTGTGCCCTGGGCTCCGCCGCCGTGACGACGGGCCGATGCTACTGGGAGGCAGACGTCCGCTGGTGCTCCGCCTGGGCTGTGGGCGTGGCCTACGGCTGCCTGGAAAGGAAGGGGCGGAACAAGGGCGCCAAGCTGGGACGGAACAGGAACTCGTGGTGCGTGGAGCTCAGGGACGGGTGTCTGCTGGCCTGGCACAACGACAGGAACGTCGCATGCCACGCCGGGCCAGGGGTGCCGGACCGGGTGGGCGTTTGGGTGAACTACGAGAAGGGAAAGCTGGCGTTCTATGACGCCCAAACGATGAACGTCCTACAGGAGTTCTCCGCAGCCCTGACGTCTGTCTTTGACAGAGCCCACCATCAATTCACAGAACCACTATACCCTGCATTCCGGTTCCTCAGGCCTGCAGCAGGACACCTGTGGCCCGGCCATATGGCGATACGGGACGTCAACACACTCCCATAAAAGCCCAGCCCAGACACGCGTCAAGCAGCCCAGACACGCGTCAAGCAGCCCAGACAAGTGCATTGTTCAATAAGCTAATTCACATGTACAAAGAGCTTGCTCAACTCTCTCCCAGAAGCCATATTTCCTCCCCTACTGTTTTCATTTTGATTGTCAGATTTCTTTGTTAGTTCCCATATAGCTTACGTGACCCTATTGGTGAACTGTTTTGTAGGAAACATAAGCTCTGGTCTTGATTCTTTGTAGATGCCTGACTTTTTTTCTCCATTCATTGCAAATGTTTTCATCTCAGCACTAATAAACTGCATTGTGTTTTCCTTGGATATAAGACTGACCTGAAATCAATGTCCAGCAGCAAGGTCTTCATGGGTTCACCTTTACCCTCCTGGTTTCTGAGCTTGATCAACTCATGGAGTCTAAATAAAACATTAAATATAACATAACATAACTAATCATCAAACACAAACCCAGACACATAGAACAGACATTTAGACTGGCTGTATTTTGAATTATTGGATAAGATTAAAACAAAACACAAGTCACAATAACTACAAGAGCGTGGGTCGCACTTGTGTCAAGTCTAAAAGCAGAAACTAGAGAAAACACTGAAATGGAGGGGAGGAAGTGTGACCACAACTTGCAGAACATGTATCCCTAATGAGCAAGACCCCTTTAGCGTGGTGGACACGAAGTCCAAACCAAATCAACCTCCTCACCTGGGAGTCCCAACACAGAGCACCTTCCTGTAGCCCTGCTGGGCAATGGTGTCCAACAGGAAGTGACAGCTGCGGTCAGCAAACAAATACTGAGCGTTGCTCTTCTTGTTCTCCAGAGGTTTCAGCAGCAGACTGGGCCGGCTCAGCCGGGCCTCCGTGAGGTCATCAGCTTGTGACATCTTATGAGTTGCGTGGGTTTCCCATTCCCCTGGCAGGAGAAGCAGCTGGCAGTCCTGACAAAACCTCCTCCCTAGAGGGAGGGCTAGGAATCTTCTGAATCTGGATTGGAAGGAAGGATGAAACCACTGTGGTTTTAATTGGAGAAACATCATGTATATAATAGGGAGTGAGAAAAACTATGAAGGTAAATTGTAAACACTTATAATATGGCCTGTATAGCATCTAAATAAGGAACTTATTAAGAGAGACTCCACTACCCACAAATCTCTTCTGTATTATTGTTAACCTGGAATGGAATCATTCCATAGGTAGAGTTCCTTAAAGGGGAGTGCTGGTTTATTTACCTGCTGCAGTACTCCTGATGTGTAAAAGGTGGCATCTTTGACCTGTTCTCCTCCTCTCTGGCCATAAGCCTGGCCTCAGACACCTAAAACAAACACAAACTCTCACATCACACACTTTTGTGTATTCATTCCTACATTTAAGTAAAAAAGACAAATGTAACAAAACGGTGACACTGCTGATTTTGTCGGTGATTAAACATATCTCAATACAGTCTTCTACTCCCAAACCAACGTTTTGATATTTCAGTGTTGACGCATGGTAGAGTGTGCTGGAGTGGCTGGCTATCAACACATGTACAGTATATTTGGACAACCATGTTGTCCGCGGCTGAAAAAACGAACGTGGTTACCTTTTCATTCTCCCACTGAAAGAACGCACATTCCTTCCTGTCTCTGCAAGCAGAGCATGCATAAAACCTCCGACCTTTCTTCTCTCCTACGCAGACCTTCTCAAATAATAAGGTGGGACCTGCATGGGGCAAAAGGATTATAATACTTTCCAGAATAACTCTCATCCAGAAGTCAGTAATAAGACAACTGGTTGTAATGTAGATCGCTTTCGACGGTGGTTAGTGTTCATATCATCTTTATTGCCCTTTCCTCAAAACCTGTTGAAGCAAGTAGTCGTATTCGGACATCTGCGTAGCTTACTTACCGTGAACACAAGACGGTGCTTTTTGTTCTCCCTTTTGAACAACACACTCTATTCCAAACTCGTCTTCATCTGATCCTTTTAATTGCACATCCATATTTGTTAGTACCGTAATCAAATGTAGCTACTTGCTTGATCAAAACACTACAAGCATGTCTCCGCTAACAACCATGCTGTTCAGCGTGAAGTCGCGTATATTGAACGTCACTCAAGGTAACGCCCTTCCATATGTTTTTAACATTGTTGTCACCATAAATGTAGAAACCAGTTTGCCACCCAAACTCAAAAGATGTTTATGACTAACGTTTAAATCACTTGTTAACATATATGCAACATATACATCTACTGCGTGTTTGTTTTCACTCAGACGAAACGGATAGGTTGCTAGCCAGTTGCATTTCAGTAATTACGAACAGGCAATGCTGTAATTTGACCATCAGGAGACGCAAAAAGCAAAGGAAAGAAATATAATGAGGCCTTAAAAATAACGTTACTTCAAGACCGTTGGCTACCGTAGCCTACTTTGTTTTAAAATGTATAGATTTTTAATCATATACTTGACCTTGGCCTCCCCCGGGTAGGGCCACAGTGTCACTGGACCCCCCCTCTCAGTTCCAAGGTGTTACGCTGCTATATTATTGTGCTGGGGGATATGAGGGATGTACTACTAACTTTTCTCAGTCTCCTCCAGTTTTAAATTTTAGGAGGAGATGAGGTCCTGGTCCACACCTGCGGATTACCTGGTTTGGGGGGCCCGTTGCTGTCCCTGTCCTTGTCCACCTGGTCATACTTCTGACCTAGTCTAAAATCAAATAGACTCTGGATTTAGCCTGGAGAAATTTATTTATTATTCCAATTGGACTCTTAATATCTCACCCGGCACAGCCAAAAGAGGACTGGTCACCCCTCTGAAACTGGGTCCTCTATAGGTTTCTTCCTAAAATCCGACCTTCTTAGGGAGTTTTTCCTAGCCACTGAATTTCAACACTACTGTTGTTTGCTCCTTGGGGTTTAAGGCAGGGTGTCTCTGTAAAGCACTTTGTGACAACTGCTGTTGTAAAAAGGGCTTTATAAATACATTTGATTGATTGATTGTCTTAAAATCAGTATAATCTATGAGTCTAAAATAAATGGTTAATTATTACTAAGTAATACTATCAATTACTATGGCGTCACTCTGTATAGATGAACTACAAAAATGTAAAATTAGGCTGAAGGATTCTAATGTGTAATAGCTCAATCAATAATTAATAGCTGTGAATATACATCACTTACATATTGGATATGATGTAGGCCAAAATAAATATTATCGAGACCTAAAATAATTTGCCTATTCACCAGCTTTATTATTCGTAATGGGAAATTGCTTTTTAAACAATTACACCACACAACAAGCTACATTATTTTGCCCACAGCATAATCTCTAATAAAAGACCGTTTTGTCTCCCTTTGCCGCGATGACAAAGGGAAACCTCGGAAGAACAGTCGCCGTTGTTGCAGTGCCTCCGCACAGTGCAATCCAACGCGTTTTGTTTATACTGCGTCGCACAAGCTGAATTGTAGTCAAAGACCGACGGGGTTCAGAGTCACATGAACACGAGGTTCTGTCCGTATGAACTTCAGTTCCCATACGTCCTGTTCGCGTTCGAGCGCAGTGGAGCTGCAGAGGCGCTATTTATCACCTGGTCCGAGGGATGCTGGTGCCGAAACAGCGACGCGAGCGTGAAGAGCGACGGTGCGTCCACACCCATCCCGTGCTCTCAGAAAGGAGACCCACATTATTAACCGCATAGCCCAGTATCACTACATGCCTGTCGGCGTTTAATCGCCGTAATTTAATTGTCAGCTGCAGCGTTCATATCGTCGAAATATTATTACGTGCTGCACACCCGAAGGGACAGTGGGGATCGACTGAATCATCTTCTGCAGGGAGAGACATCATCAATGTACAGTCCACACGCCCGGCCATTGGTGTGCAGTTGAATGAGGGTTTATTTACCGTATATCGGACTGTGAAGAATATCTAGTCTTACCATGAGCACAGGTAAGGTCTTGTTATTCCCTATAATAAACTGGGTGAGTGCGGTTCGGTCGCAGTAGTACCACGGTAATTAACTTGTTTGCATGCTGTCACCGTTACTGCCCTGTGCCTCTACTCGCTTTTACACAGCAAAGCGATTACATGGTGGAGACATGCCTAATGATAGGTCTATAATACCCATTGACTATTTTTACTACATGTAAACCGCTGCTCAGATACCAACTTTAGATTATGGTCCCACTTGATCTATAGCTTTAGCCCTATGAAATACCTTGTCTATGGCAACAGAATGTGGTCCGGAACCGCTACCACCACACTGGAGCCGTAGCCTGATAACGTGATATCGTTAACGTGATACACTTGTCTGATAGCTTAGACAATCAGTGTATCCAGTCTTCAAAGTGGTCTTCCTGTGTAACGCGAGTTTACTGCATCAGAGTGACACTCTGGGCGTGACTGGAAAGAAGCGGAACACTCTTAACAGAGAATAGAACACTATTGCTGTGAACACAATTGTCAAAAACATCATGTCTAGAATAACTATTTTCCAGTAGGCGATACTAAATCTTGATGTGTTTGATAAAAGGGAAAGACGTTGTTATGAAATGTCTGAGCTGTCTCTCCCGCTGCCGATACGGCTCAAGAACCACAGCTCTAATGAGGTGGACAGTCCAATGGAACAGGAAGGGCACTCCTGTCTGAAGTGTTGAAGAGCAGGGGTTGGCGTTTGCCTGTGAGAGGAGGCATGGGGGTGAAACGGCCCCGGGTCGGCCTTATCAACATCATCATCATCATCATCACTGCCCTGTAATCGTACCCTGAGGTATGAAGACCTAGCCCGCTGGAGACCGAAATGGGAATTGTGTCTGGGACATGTTGTCTTGGTTCCTGTGTGTTAGAGGATTGCTGAATGTTATGATTGAAATGGTATTGAACTGGGATTGATCGAAAGTTTACACCGGTCTGGTCACGGTTGGCTCCTGTGTGGTCACGGCTGGCTCCTGTGTGGTCACGGCTGGCTCCTGTGTGGTCACGGCTGGCTCCTGTGTGGTCACGGCTGGCTCCTGTGTGGTCAAGGCTGGCTCCTGTGTGGTCACGGCTGGCTCCTGTGTGGTCACGGCTGGCTCCTGTGTGGTCACGGCTGGCTCCTGTGTGGGTTAGTCATTGGGCTGGCCTGGCTTCTCAGCCATAACATTTCACTGGACAAAATGAACACACCAGAGGGTCTTCTGTAATCGATAGCTCAGCTTTATGCGCATCGGCAGTTAGCATAGAACGCCAGCAAGGGTTAGCTATCCACAGGAATTGGTAATCAATGACCAACTGAGATTAGCGGCTTGTTAATCGCCAAACTAATCCAATGTTAGTTTTCTGTCATTACTTGAGATAGAACCGGCCACCTGATCGATATATCTTTTCCCACGCTGAGTTAAGACTGTCTAGAGCTCTGGCAGTCCGGGGCTAGGGGTTGATTTAACAGGATCAGGGGCTGAACCTATGAAAAGGCATTGACGATCAGCTACTGATCAGTACTGACCATATGAGACAGTGGCGAATGTTCGTTTGTCAGTCTGGGGCAACGCACTAAACTAGACACACTGAAAAACATGCTACCTCATTGGCATTCATACCTCAGAGTCAGTCTGTAGTCACTGGACGGTCCCCAGCTCCTAACAATGACCTGTGATCTGGTGTTGTTTCCATATCCCACCCTCTGACTATGTTCAGATGTGCCAGCGGCCCAGAGCTGTGTAGGTCAAAGGTCAATGTCTGTCTGTCTAGATGTACCAATGTGCAAGATTTGTCATTGGCCATCATATGTCCGACCTGAAGTAATCCATGCCCATAATTACTAATCAGCGTTTACTACAGAGTTATTGATGACATAGTAAGTGGGGATACTTTCAAGGCATTGTCATGTTTTTGTTAAATGCTGAAATTCCTACCGAGACTAGTGTTGACCTAAACAGGGAATTGAACAGTCGTATGAAAATACAACCAAAATGGAGACACACAGTGAATGCTTGCTGTGTCTGGAGTGTGATAAACTCTCTGGTTCTCCCGAAACTTTGGTTTGCCAGCGTAGAGAGCGGAAAGATGGAGAGAGCAGCGAGAACGTCGGCCTAAGGTCGTAGGTCGTGGTAGATGAGTTTCGTGTATGTAGAGGCGTGTGATTCTGGGCATCCACTTTGGACTACGTGTTGCCATTATGTCAGCCTTGAGGACATCTATAACCCTGTCCCCGATAGTAACTTTTGTCCTAAACCTAAACCCTAAGCTTAAATTAGCTGTCCTCATGAGGCCCGGGGGAAATGTCCCGACCAGGTCACATCTTTCCCCCACAGCCACTGGAGGAGGCGGGATAAATACAGGTGTGACCTCACTGGTGTTAGGTCCGAGTACATCCACTCACACACACACACCAACAATAAAGTCTGAAATGTAGTGGAGCCTTGTGACATTTACCCGGCCCACTTTAAAGGATGGGGGAGGGGCATTTGCCTTCCATGACACCATTGATCAAGCTGTTGATTGGCAGGGCTGATCCTGTAAAAAAAAAGTGGGTTTCTGCATTGATTGGAAATGCCAGAACGGGCCAATATTGGCCAATAGGATGTTGCTGGCTTAGACTTGGCACTGCCCACCTCCCAAAGTTCTGCCTACCCGGCTTCATTAAAGTCCAATTGGAAATGACAGCTTCTGGACTATTCTTTGTTCAGTTGTAGAATGCTATGAAAGCAATGTGTGACCATCCGGCACATGGAAAACATGCTGTAGTCTGAACCATATTTGAATGCTGTACAATATTTACATTGATATTGTTTGCAGATTGTAAGCCCTTGAGGAATGCTGAGTTGTATTCAACAAGAACCAAAGGGTACACATCATACATTTTAATAATGTATTTAGAAACTAAGCATCCAAACTTTTATTCCCCTGAATTACTCTTCAAGTTTCTCTTCTAACCTGCTATGAAATGTCACTTCAGACATTGGTTGCATCTGGTTAAAACCCTGTCAGACCGAAGGTGTGTAGACATTGTTTCATAGTCAAATGTCCTCATTCATGCACCACTCTGGCCTGAAGATAATTGACAAAAGGCGGTTTGACATTAAGAAGACTCGCTGGCTTCTTTTGTCAAATGGAAAAGCGTCTCTATCTAAACTGTATCTTGCTTTGCTACATTGAGCTGAACTCTGCACGTGGACTTTGCAAGTGAACAAGCCCAGTGTTTTTGGTCCCAGGCAAATCCTCCCAAATAATCCCTGTTATCTCTTTATTCAATGCAAAACAGAGCTCTGTTCATTCAGCCTTCCGTGACGGAAGCTCTCTATCGCTGACCTGCCAAACCGTGTTATGATTGGTGCGTGTGTGTGTGCGTGTGTGCGTGAGAGACAGAGCATGCGTGGGTTTTGTGTCTACTGAGTGAAACTGAGTTAAATTGAGTGAAATTGCTCAGTGTAATTCAGATTACCGTCCGTTGTCCTCAGAAGCCGTGGATGCCGTGGTGGGTACTGTAGGTACCCATCAGGTGTGGATGTGGTGTTTCTGTGCTGCGCTTTAGTGGCGTATTGTTCCGTTCCACCCAGTATCACATTTCAGGGTCTGGGGTGACCTGACGTGTTTAATTTTCCCACTGAACTTCCTGTGTTAGAATTTCAGAAAATATAACATTTCCTCACAAACCCTTTCTCAAGAGGGCTTTTACTCTTGTAGGACCACACCTTCATTCCTTTCAAGCATTGCAACAGACTTCATCATTATTAAGGATCTGTGTCACTCCTGGGACCTGATATTGATACATCAGGTGATGGTGGGTGAAAAAGCACTGTGTACCCTAAGAGCTAAAATGGTCTCCGTCTGGCCATTTTGTTACACAGATGCCCCTGAAACAATACTGTTTTAGTGGAAGAAACCTGGTCCGATCAATGCCTTGAATTATTGAATTCATTTGGCAGTATATTTGCACATTTTGTCCGCACACTGTGTGTGAAAGTGGAGGTGGGATTTGACAACTAAAAACTAGATGTCAGAAATATCTTCGGACAGATAAAATTTTTTGGGTAATGTACACACGTGCAAGCATGCAAAGCGCAAACAATTTGTGGCACAGATTCATCCAATGTTCCCTTTGTTCCTGATATACCTATCCCACTCTCCATCCCTGTGTTTTGGATGTACTGGACACACGAAACGGGCCACGAAACGGGCCACAGCCAAAACCTTTATCTGTGGCTACATCAAAGCAGCTCCTTCCTGTTCTTGTCGTAACCGCCGAGGCGTCCTCATCAGGCCCGTTTTTAACCGTAGTTGTCCAGATTTTTAACAGCTCACACCACCTGTGTGAAGAGTACCTTCCTGCCTGACTTGAAACTCGCTGTATTCTTTACCAGATAATCACTTTGCCTTTGTCAGGAAATTCTATTTCTCTTCAATACAGTATATAGGTTATATTACTGACTACAATGGAGATGGTCAATGAAATCAATGCTTAATACCTTTCTCCAGTGTTTTTCATAATGTTCGTGACAACTTTTTGAGTACTTTCTTTCACGTTTGAGCCTCTCTTGGTACTTATGTTTGAGCTAGTTACCTAGCATCCCTTCATAGGGTCTAAGCTAACGGCTAACTAGCTAGCTTGTCCTTCGGGGCTAGTTGTTTTTATGGCTGGAAATTGTCAGACACTTTTGTGTTGCGTGTGAGGAATGTTTCAGTGGCGCGTGACACCTGTCCCCTCCGCCCACAGACACCGTGACCTAGGAATTTGGCTGTCTCCTGCAATATGGCAGCTAGGTCGTAAAGACTTCGGTGTTGCTTTTAGAAACCTCACTGGCATACTACCGTTACGTCGGTAAACTCTCATGATGGGCACTTGCCACTTTAGAAACGTGATTTACTCTGGTCTAACTGAACTCAGTGGACCATGGCGTTATTTCAGTAAATCATTCACGTGGCAGTACGCAATGCACAATGGTCAAATTACAGCGACACAAAAACAGAACAGTAGAGAGTTACATTTTCTCTTTCTCTTACTTGCTAGAACCTCTTGCGTCCTGAAATCTTTCATGTTCTTGCGAGAGAGTGTCGGGGAGCGCTTTGAGTGGTACATGTTCCCGTTTATGTTCTAGGAGCTAGCTTGAAGGTACATCAGCATGGATAGTCAACCTGACTGAACAGCTAAGTCTGCTTTTTAGGACAGGCTCAGGTTACCGCGGAGGCCCAGAGTGAAGATCAATGAGGTTCTGTGAATAATTCATCTGTGTGTGTGTGTGTTTGTGTGTGTTAGTGTGCCATTTGCTGGTGGGAGGATTAAGTGGTGTGCAGGGATGACTGCTGGTTGACTGGCTCTCACTGTCCAGTGTAAAAATCTCACTCTTTTCTGGGCTGGCGTGGATGAGAGAATCCTGTACCTCAGCAGTGCACAGGGACAGACTGCAGGGAGCAGCAGACAGAGATGGAGAGAGACAGTTTTCAGACTGCCGTCTCCCGTTGTATGTCAGTGGAGGAGGTAGATCCACCCCGTCCCCACAGAACAGATAATCCAGCCTCATCCTCGTAGCCTCCAGTGTTTAGCTCCTGACGGCTACTAGCTAGCTACAGAATAGAACTGCTGTGTCAGCCACATCCTAAATGAATCCCCCCTTTTCCAGAACATTCCGTCTGAATGAACACAACCCCGATTAGCATATACAAAGCGCTGCCACATCCCTGGCTGGTGTAGGTTGGTAGGAGAGGACAGTGGGGTACAGGAGGACTCGTCAAGCTTTAATCCTGCTTTTCAGTTCATCCCGTACCCCGTCCTGCGTCCTGTTGGAGGTTTGATGATACAGCATCACTGCCACTGTCAGGCTCAGCGGACGGTGTGTGTCTGATGGGTGTGTGTGTGTTTGGGGGAAGGGTGTCTGTGTTTGTTTGTGTCTACATAGTCTTTCCCTTTACATTATAAAATATGCATGTTGTGTGCTTAGATGGTGTTGTTTGATTGCGGGGTTTTCCCGGATCATGTGCAGTGGAAAACACACACTTGGGCGCGCGCGCGCGCACACACACACACTTTTTCTCCGATGATGAAGTGGGTCAAGATGGCGGATGGCGTCAGGCTTTCTGGGAGAAGGCAGTCTGCTGTTCAGTGTCTCCTCCTGCTCATTTTCTCCATGTCTTTCTGTTCTACTCCTGTTCTCTTCCTGTTTTCCACCTCCTGTTCTCCTCCGGTCCTTCTGTTCTCCTCCACTACTCCTATCCTTCTCCTCTTTGCCTTCTGTTGCCTAATCCTAGGAGCAGTGAGGAGTGTGTGTCCATCGGTGTGTGTGCTCTTCTTGAACCTCTCATTGAAACATGGACACATTTGAGTCTCTTTGGCACTGCCTGCCCCCTGTTTACTCCAGCACAGGTCACAGCGCCACGCATCATGCTGACCTATGTATCAAGAAGGTGCCTACAATTTCCTGACAGGTCCCTGTCAGAGAATAAAGAAGACTGGGTGCCTACACCTTCCTAACAGGCCCCTATCAGAGAATAAAAGTGACTGCGCTGTCTGTCTTCAGTTTCTCTCTAAATACTTTGGACCTCAGCTGTGAAGTAGAAAGGCCCACTTAGAGGGAAACAAATCTGTTAAAAGGCAAAGACAAAATGAGAGAGAGAGCAAGAGGGGGAGAGAAACTAAGATAGAGGAGGAGAGAATGTTGGAAGGAGAGAGTGGTATTGGGACAGGGTGGAGAGGGGGAGAGAGAGAGAGTGAGAGAGGGGGGGAGGAAGGAGGGCTCAGAGTCAGTTCACGATATCCTCTTACTGGGTAAAGAACTGTCTGCACTCCTCTGGCACGCTCCATCCCTTCACCCCAGTCTCCCTTGGCAACCCTCCGCCCTGTCGCCATTGGTTACAGCCTCATTTATCTCTCTCTTCTACCACTGTGGAGAGTCAGCTTAGGCTGGCAAAAACACACACACACACACACACGCACATGCATACACGCACGCGTCAAACATACTTTTAATCAAAGACAACTACATGCACTGTCTTACGATTGACACATCCTGCATTGCAGAGTTTGCCTTCGCTATCACATCGCTGTGTCACATCTCTGTGTCAGATTTCTGTTACATCTTTCTATCACATCTCTGTGTCACGTCCCTGTCACATCTCTGTGTCACATCTCTGTGTCACATCTCTGTGTCACATCTCTGTATCATGTGTCTGTCACATCTCTGTGTCATGTGTCTGTCACATCTCTGTGTCACATCTCTGTCACTTCTCTGTTACAACTCTCTCACATCTCTGTGTCACATCTCTTTCACATTTTTGTCACATCTCTCTGTCACATCTCTGTGTCACATCTCTTTCACATTTTTGTCACATCTCTCTGTCACATCTCTGTGTCACATCTTTGTCACTTCTCTGTTACAACTCTCTCACATCTCTTTCACATTTTTGTCACATCTCTCTGTCACATCTCTGTGTCACGTCTCTGCCACATCTCTGTGTCTCTGGAGGAGTGGTGACCTCAGTGTGGAGTGAATTTGGGCTTGGACATTAATTATTACTATTGACTCTCCAGCTTCAAATGTCTTTATTGATTTGGACCCCCGACTCTTACAGGGCTTCAACAGGATCCAACACAACTGATTCATCTAAATGTGTGTGTATGTGTGTGTGTGTGTGTGTGTGTGTGCAAACAGGTAACACACTTACCTGGTTAAATAACAACGGTAAAGAAATAATAAAAGTGTTGCATTCCACATTTTCCCATTCTCCATCCCATGATTTCAGTATATCTGCCTGCGACAGTTTCCATTTTCAAGACTTTAGATTGCTCAACACTTGAACTGGATTGATTGCACACACACACACACACACACACACACACATTCCTGCCACATGCACACCTCGTTACTGCTGCAACCAGAATCCCCCACCCAAAAATATTGTAAATACACATGACTTGAATGTGTCAGTTTGCTTCCCTTTCCTTTCATAGTTCTAGCTTTACTAGCATTGTGTTATTATTTTGTGTATCCAATTTATTTGTTTACTATTTTTGTTGTAAGGGAACTGGCAAAACTTTTTGTTACCTTCTACATCCTTCTATATCCTGTCCATCTGACAGATGAAGTGGAACAAAAATTATTTTTGTTTAATCTTATTTATAGGGAATTTATAGGGACAGTCAAACTCAAATTCACAGCCGAGCCCCGTCCTTAATAATAAAAAAATAACAGATTCTTTACGTGCCTCAAATCCACGGATGTTAAGATACACATGCATTAAATAAACATTATATTATGAGAGAAACAGAGACGTGCTTCGAATGATCCCATTTCCTAAAACAATATAATTCAATATGACTTTTTCAGTCAGGCCTGTTCTATGCTGGCCTGGACTGGGGAAGGAGGGGGGAGGGACTGGGGAAGGAGGGGGGAGGGATTGGGGAAGTAGGGGGGAGGGACTGGGGAAGGAGGGGGGAGGGATTGGGGAAGGAGGGGGGGAGGGATTGGGGAAGGAGGGGGGTGGGATTGGGGAAGGAGGGGGGAGGGACTGGGGAAGGAGGGGGGAGGGACTGGGGAAGGAGGGGGGAGGGACTGGGGAGGGAGTGTTATCAGCCTTTTATCATGTCATTAAGGTGTTGGTGGACGAGAGAGAGTGGTTACCAACCCAAACACAAGCATTGCTGTGCTATTTTGGGTGTGTGGTGTCAGACAAAAAAACTTGGCTTCTGTATTGCTGGTTCATTTGCAGATCCAGCACAGGCTTTGACAGCCCGGTGTCTGCCGAGTCACACGGGTCTTGCACTGAAGGCCTTCAGTAGAGAGAGTCAGGCCCCCACAACTCCCTCTTACTCCTCTCTCCAATTCGTCAACTATTCTGTTAGATAAAAGTATCAACTTTGTGTAGAGTTTGTAAAATCCTTTTTATGCGTAAATGTGTCTTTGTGGATAGAGAGTAAAAGACTAACAAAAAACACAGACTGTGAGTTGTTTTCAGCAGATAGAGAAAGAGAGACTGAAGACAGACAGGCAGTGAGAGAGAGAGATAGAGAGAGAGAGAGAGAGAGAGAGAGAGAGGGAGGGAGAGAGTGAACATGGAGTCTCACTTAGTGATATAGCTATCTGACTGCTTTATTTTTACTCCTGCGTGACAGTCGAGGTGGGGGAAAAAACAGAACAGCATAGAGACTATAGAGATAATGACATACGTTATCATTGATGTCTTTCTCGTCTACAGTTCTGCTATGTGAGAACCTGGAGCGTTCCTTGAGTCTGAATATGTTATGATCATCAGCGTGAATGATTGGACCCTTGCCTAATGAGGCCAGCTTTGTGGATGAGGCTGTGGAAGTAGCCATTGTTGTAGAGAGCACTGCTAGATGGACCTCATCCAAAGGCGTCGCCGGTCGCCGTCGGTGAACCCTACTGGCCCCTCCCAAATATTGGATTGATGCCAGGCCAGAAATTGGGAAGAGATTTCAAACACACCGAGCCATTTATTTTTCTCTTGATTGCAGCATTATTAGCTCAATAATGATGATTTTGTACAAACGCCCGCTATTCAGACCGACTCAGTGGGCTAACACCGGGGGCCAGTGCATTTATTCCTTGCCAGGAATGCCTTATGACCAGTCCGCCTCTGGATTGGGTGGGTATTGACCTTCCGTGTGTTTAAGTCAACACTTGATTTTCATTTCTAATAAGATGGAGGGGGCGGGGGGGGAGGGGGGGTTGGGGGGATTGCACCCATGGGAGTGAAAGCCAAGCTCGGCCCCTGCTCTGGATAAAGACCTCACGACCTATTTTGTAAAAATGTGTACACGTTGCATGCAAGGACTGATAACAGGTCAGTTCACTGGCACTGTAAAGCCAGGCTAAGGTGTTCACACTCCTCCCATCTCCCCTAGTGATGCAGTGTAGTTTAATTACAGATAGCAGATGGTGACTGGATGACAACGGCTCTCCTGGCTCTTGTCATCTTCTTCAGATTTATTGGTGTTTATTTTCCAGTTTTATTAATAGCCAGAGCTCTAAATACAAAGCAACCCGCTGCAAACCTGAAATAAATTGATGTCAATCAAGACTTACCTGAGAGATCATTACATGTTAACTAATACAGTTTTAGGTGTTAGGGAAGTTACACTTATAATGGTGGACCAACCTGCCAATCAGAGAAAAGGCTTTATCCTAGACCGTGAAGGTCAGCGTGGTGCTGCGAAGGAGTGCCTCAGACCTCGGCTCCAGCCCGGACGGCCCCGCTAACTGAAGTACATCCAAACTACTTCATGACAGATTATCATGTTAGAAGAACAGATAACTTCAGGGTTCCCGAACGTGTAATCTTGCTTTAAACAGAAAAACTGTGTATCAAATGATGGCAGATCTGAAGAAAGGAAAATACTGTGCACCTATTAAATTCAGTTTAACTTCCACCAAGCTACAGTAAATTGTAATTAAATTACCAGTTGAACTACACGTTTTGCAGTAATCCCCAACACTGCAAAAATCAATTAGCTCCTTCTAAGTAGAATTTGATCAGAGGGAAGAAAGCATAGCCTTGTGAGCCGACGCTGTGTAGCTCAGTGAGTAGTGTGTAGTGGTTAAAACGTCTGGGTTGTGGGTGAAAATGTATACACTGACTAGTGTAATTTTCTCTAGAAAACACTCCAATGTAATGTCGTTCTTCACCATTCAAAAATAGATTACCTCTCTAATTAGAATTTGATAGTTTTTCTGAATGTGTCCCCAGAGTAGTTTACCTGTACACGTTAAAATTATTCTCTAGCCTTGCGCATGCATCATCCACTTTTTCTCTCACTCAGTTGTGTTATACAGTCATGTACAATATGATTAGTTTATCTTTGCGCTTACATTATTTATAGATATCTTACACACTTATTGCCCAATGATCTTCTGTGCAACAGTTTAAACCTTATTTTCTTTAGAATTAACTATAAATAATATTTTAATCAATTCAACAGACTTTCGTATCTCCAATTTCTGAAGTAATCATTGGTTGTTCGATGCATTCCTTATTTTAACTGTGCAGGTTTTGCATTTTTCTTTTTCTTTTATATAACTCAACTTTTTTTGAAAAATATCACTAAATGGAGGTACACACTAAAGCAGTTTGGGAAACCCAACTATAGGAGCGTCAGTTCTGAGGAGAGTCTGAGATTTTGGGGGGATGGACGTTATACCAAGACAGAGAAGAACATTTTTAATGTTGTGCATTTTCCATCTCTTTTCGATCTCCACTCGTCCCTTCATTGTGACATTAATTCATGGAATTAGTAGTTATAAAGCATAGTTAGACACTATTCATGCCTCATAAGCAGTGGTGTAGTGGAGGATCAAAGCAAGTAGATGGAGTTACCCACTCTGCTTTTAACTATCGCTGGTGGGAAAAAAATACATTTGGAGCGTTACTACTTTCTGATGATGACATTTTGACCACATTTTTCCCCTACCACTACATTGTTGGTCATGAAAGAGATATATATGTACACACAGAGAGATGAAGGCAAATGGAAAGCGAAGTAACCAACTTGCAGGAGAGTATAAGTAAGGAGGTTTCTGGAACATCCGGTGGTTCTTCTGTGGTCCCCTGGACGTCAGCTGTTTGCTGGGCAGGGACAATGAGGTGCTATGGTAGGAGGGGGAGAGACAAACCCTATGCCTAAAAGGGAGACAGACTATTTCTAGAATATGAGTAGACATTGACCAATGGTGAGTGACAATGACAGACAAACAGCTAGAGAGAGTGCGCGAGATAACGTTGACCTTTCCAAACCAGCAGAGGTGTTTTAATTAAAGGCACCTTGATGGTGGAAGACGTTTGGGCGCTTCATAAATGTCTCCTCCGTCTGTCATATCATTATTCATGTTCCACAGCCTTTCATTACAGCACAATTCTTTTCATGTGTGACCTTCAAAATGTCGCTCTGATGATAGAATTTGAGCTATTCCCATCACTGCTCTCCGCCCTGACTGTCACATAGCTGATACAATAGGCCCTATGCCCTTCTATACCTCAAAGACCGTTGAATTTTAAACTTTTGAAGTCAAACTGTCAGACCTACCTGAGCTGATGCAGGCTACAGTACTTACATTCACCAAGTCTAAAAGAAGCTTGTGAAGTCAATGAAAATGCCTATTACTGTCAGCCTCAGATGTTATGTTCAGTAGTTCGCGTTTATGCCTGTGGTAATTTGGTAAATGTATGGTGATATTGTTAACAATGTGTATCCCCTATGATAGCCTTCTGGTTTCCCCAAATGTTATGCAAAGGCAACAGTATTAGTGAAAGTCATCCATGTCCTTGTAGCGTTACGATCTGTTTGATAATACAGTTAGCCTATTAGCTATCATTACAAAACTTAGTTGATGATGGTGATGGAGTTTATGTTGGCGATGACTACATAGTAATCGCTTCTGGTGGCCTTTTACGTGAGTCTCTGGTTTGCCGTTGCTGCAGACATTAATTATTGAGAATACTTAGGAGAGGGAGGAAAGCACCAGCAAGTGCTTTCTTCCCCGTTAAAAGGCACTTTGATAATAATCATTTTTGCAGGCTTTTTCTTTCTCAGTAGGTGCACTTGCTCTGGGTAGAGGACGTAACAACACATGCACGTTATTGTCAATGATAACTTACATCTATCACGCCAGGATTTATTTTGTTTTTATTTCTGAAAAGCTTTGTTTTGGTGTGTTGTCAACTGAAAGTAACATGTGTCTACGCACAAGAAGGTGCATCCATAAGAACGCGCGCCTGTGTTCTCATTGGGCTGGTGTGGTAAACGCCCTATGAGATATTTCCAAGAGGTGGTGTCATCTTTTAGGTCCAGAAGGTTCTATTTATATTAGATGGCTGCAATAGCTGAACGATAACTCAGCCTGGTACGGGAGAATTGCTTTCGGGAATCATATGACCTGCTGCTGCTGTTCATTCCAAAGATACCAAGTGACTGAAAAAGCGCTCGGTGTACCGCAGCTTTCGCCTCCAAACTACTCCTCGCGCTGCACCGCGCTGATTAGAAAGGTAGACATTTGGAGGATGTAGTACTACAGGACTGAGACCGCTATTAGCATACTAAATTGTTCTCTTCGTTTGTAAAGGATTTTACAGCCAGTAAAGACAGTGACAAATCAACAATGCCTGAAGAAAAAGGTAATATTTTTCTCCTGTTCACTTTGTAGAGCGCATGAGTCGCGAATGGTGCAAAGACGCTTCTCGGTGGGTACTAGACAGTAGCGCTCAACTCGAAAGGCAATTGAGGTTTATTGACGTGCAGATAATAGCCTATACCATACCATTCCTGTGCAGTTTTCTACCGAATAAGACATGCCCACTCTGTGATGACTGCATACAAAAAAGTTAATTCCATGAATTAATGTGATTACACAGCGGTTAGGTACTGACTACGAGCGCGGCTTTTGTACTGTATCATGTAATCTATGTAATACCGATCAGTCGACATGTTAATAAAAGAAACGAACAGCAACATCCTGTCTCGGTATATTACTAATAACAGTGCTGGGGTGATATGCGGAACTCTGGCAGGCAGCACTACTGTTGGGCACCTGCCTGCGACACATGATGCGGGTCTGGCTGGCCGTTCGGGCATGAAACCAATGACAGGCGGCCAATCCGGCTCAAATTGGAAAACAAATCGGGTATTTTGTTTTGATAGGAGATATGTTCTGGTGGGTGTATGTGGGTGTACTGGTAACCGTAGTAATACGTGTGTGCTCACGTGTGTGCTCACGTGTGTGTGTTTATGTGTGTGTGTGTGTGTGTGTGTGTGTGTGTGTGTGTGTGTTGTGTGTTTGTGTGTTATGCTGTTATTATAACCCTTTCCCCTCTCCTCTGATAATATGCAGTGACAAATGTCCTTAACTGCCTTGTTAAGTTTGTTATGCAGCCATCTATTGCGGGACAGCTATGTCTGTAAAAACGTGGACAGTTGTTTAAAACCGTGTTGGAGTGGACAGGCACAGTAAGGCTATGGGGACTGAACAGTCAACAAAAACCTGACTCTCCTTACAACACCCACACCCAAGGGCAGCATGTCCTGGCTGAGTCTGATGTTGCCTAATGGTTGGCCCCGGGACTAGCCTCCACAGAGCTGCTCCTCATTACGTCTGGTGGATCCGTAAACAAACCCCCTGCTGTCACACGTGAGGAGCAGAAACCTCCACACAGCCTCCTCTTCATCTAGAAGCGTGCAACTGAAAACACAGCTCGCCCAGGATTCGCTTCATCTGTCTGGTTTGAACACCACTGCCACGCCTCCCAAGTTCCGCAAGCTAGGGGCTGACTGAAGTAGAGAGGGGCTTCAACAGCCGTAAACAAAATGGCAGATTTGTTGTTACATGTACTCGGCTTTTGGCATTTATCTACAGCGGACATGGGAAGAGGAAGGCACTTTGTTTTTAAATCCGTCCTGGAGTTCCGGGGCCTCTAAGAAAAAGCTCATGGTAATTTGAAATGCTAATGGCAATACGCACTGATGCACACTTGGAATACTTATGCATTTGTGTTCCTGAGTCTGCCTGGGATATCCAGCTACACTGATCAAAATGCACACTCAAGGTTATCCTGAAGCTGCATTCTGGGCTTTGTTGTTCCTAGCAGGTGTATAACACAGAGTTAGCAGCACAGACATGCTTATTATCTCTCCATACGCTCAGTCTCTGTTTCTCTGTCTCTCTCTCCCTTTCACATCACCTCCTTTTTCCTCCCCCCTCTCCCTCTCTCTCTGTCTCTCTCTTTCACTCTGTCTCTTTTTCCAGCCGGGCAATTTGCACAGGCAAGGCTCCCCCCCGCGCAAACACACACCCAAACACACACAAGCACACGCGCACACACAAGTACACACACTCACAATCCAAATTAAAACTCAGTGCTCTGATTTTGTGCTGCATCATGGTGTTGGTTGTGGGAGCGGGTCACATGGTTCCTGTATTACCAACACTCAGACGAGCCTCCTGCTGATGGAGCATCGCTTCTCCCGTTCTCCTCATCCTGTCTCTGTCCTGACACTTCTCCTGTTCTCCTCGTCCTGTCTCTTTGTCCTGACTGGCTAGCTGGTGCCAGGCTAGTACAGCGGCACATTGGATTGAGTTTGTGGACTCATAAAAACCTGGGGGTAAATCACTTAGTTAAAATCTGATATAACTCTTGTAGTAGTCACACATACCCTATATAGGCTTAGCATGTGTCCTCTTTGTGCTGATCTAAACTCAGCACATCAAAGCTTTAATGTCGTAACCCTCTCAAATGGTGATGATTCCTTTTAATCACTTCAATCGCAGCGGCTCCTCGCGGGGGGTCGCGGAGACTTGAAGATCGACACCTGTCCTCTGACGCACGTCAAATGCATTATTCAGTCAACATCCACGGTCGAGCTTTCAGGTGCCGTCCTCGGCGTAAGGATTTCATCTCCCAGCTGCAACGACAGAGCCCAACGGCATGGCAGTTACATTACCGCCAAAGTTTCTTGAATTAGCGTTGATTCTCGTTGATATCTTGCAGAACCATTAAAGACCCACTGTTGAGAATCCATTTTTGGTGCATACAGCAATTACAGCTGTGCAGGCCAGAATCCCATTTGAGTGACATACTCCAATAGTGAACTGGCGCTTCCCGAATCAAGTCTGTTAACCATGAAATGTACGTACTCCGTCATTGTTGGCTGGTCAGCCTTGTCTGGACAGGCATGCAAACAGTGTTTATCCCATCAAACTGGACTTTGGAAAGGGAGTGAGAGAGGGGGAGAGGCGGCCGGACAGGTGAAGAAGGCAACGGCGTGAGATGGGTTAGCACTTTACGAGTCAATAAGTGAATCGTTTAACCATGTCAGTGTTCAGTATCTTTCCAGAGGGGAATTTCACTCTCCGTAAATGCCAGCTGCGTGTTGCAAATGCACACAGGATCACTGGATCCTGCACACTGGAATGTCCAAGTTTCATCTTCATCTTAATTATCAAAATTAATTTAATCTTACAGTCTCTACGCAAATGTATATGCTTTGCCTAGGCATCTTTATCCTTTACTGGGAATCAAATAAGTTCTGAAACAAAGGGGATATTACATATTGCATTTATTTCCTCTTCATGTCTTTTTCTTTTATAGGCTATTTCACACTTGCTTTGTCCCTGGTGAGCCAGTCTTTTCTGTCAAAGGACTGAGACTCAGGGATATGTTCCCCAAAAGGTCAGAGACCAAAGCACTCTGTAGTATTTGGGGTCAGAGGTCAAATGCATGCCAGGTCATACCAAGCAAGATGGCACAGGTGTGTCTGTGAGAATTAATGTCTCCTGTGGAAAGTTGACCAACCCTCTGCAATAGAATGCAACTGGGTGAAACAGCCATGGCAATATGTCGATATCCATGCCGGAATATACCATTGTGGAATTAAATAATCTGGATTACAGAGACAAATCTAGAGGATCTAAGGCATACAGCTGTTGAGGTACGTCCCAAGGTTGACATTTCGGCCCTCGGGAAGAAACACCCTTTGCGGGGGATGTAACCCGAGCGCTCTAATTGGCCACCCATCAAGCCCACTGATGGACACACCCCGGAATGCTGCACAGCAACATGGAGTCCATGTGGGTCGAGGGGCCGAGCTATTTTTAGGGGGGAATCGGAATTCAAGATGGCTACCTGTTTGGGCCACACAGACTGGGCACCTGCTGTAGTTAGCAATCCTGCCTGTGTGTGTGTGTGTCCCTGCAGTAGGTTGTGCGTTTGTGTTTGGCGTGTGACACTCAGATGGCAGGTCCCCACGGTCTGTGGAGATACATGGCTGAGATTGTTCGTTGGCTGTGACCTTTGTGGCGGCGGCGGCGCTGTGGGTTTGTGTCTGTCAGCGAGAGACCAAAGCAGAGAGGGAGCAGGGGGATTGATGGACAGGACTCGTATGCCAGTTGGTAGGTCTACACTTCCTGTGTGCGTCAGTTCACTGGGCACTGGAGCAAGACAAAGGTATATTATTCATATGATATGGGGTCTTTTAAACGGGTGCATGCCAGAAGCAGTGCACCCTGGGCCGGCCAAGAGGTGGAGAAAGAGAAGGAAAGAATGAAAAGAGTGGTTGAGTGGGCGGAGCCGATCTCCTCCAATGAAATTGTTTCGGATTGGACCCTGGCAAAGCCACATGGTTACAATCAAGCCCCAGACCATGTTGTGAAGACTCATGACTCCCCCCCCCCCCCCCCCCCCCCCCCAAAAAAAAATTGGCAACAGCAGACTCGTGTGGAACCAAGTTGAAGCCGACCCTGTAATAAGATAGACTACGAATTCCCGATAACAAGCACCGGGTTTCCTCATTGAGATGGTTATAGGTCATTGTTAATTATGTTGTATCTTTGTCAAAAATCCAGAAAAAACAGCAGTTAATTGTAATCTGGGAGGGTTTTTATGTCCTGCACAATCAATCTATGTTCAGTTATTAACTTTTTTCCACAGACAATGAAGTTGGAACACAGATTTGATAAAGCACCAATCTCAGTTTTTCCTTGTCAAGAAAACGTCTGAGGAAGTCCATGAGGTCTAGTTTGTTTTGGATCTGGATATCTCACACACTCGCTGCTCGCTGTTGTGAAAAGCTTCCATTCACTCTATAAAACAGAATAATAGCTTTTCATCGCCCACCAGAGGCCGGTTAGGTGGAGATGGGATACAGATTCTGTCAAATGTACGTTAGCCGTATGCCTTTTCAACCCTCTGTGCCCAGTAGTAACCTAATAAGCCTAACCTGCTACGGTCATATACTTCACCTACTGCATTAACTCTGTTCTGACGCTAGCTGTTGTACTTTCTAGCCAAAACCCTGGAGGCCTTTAAGCATTCCTAGAATTCTTCGCCCTACCTGTCTGGTAGTTCTGGTCTTGGCAGAGAGGCTACAGACATCCGGGGCCTATAAACTGGGCTGATGATGTCTTTGCTCCTTTCCTTTTGTTACCATTTATATGGTACGGACTGGCCGTGGACAGGCAGTGGTATTCCTGACAGGACTTTTCCCTGTTCTTATTAGCACCTAGTTCACCATGTATTCTATCTGTATCACAGCCTGGTATCTAATGTGGGCCTGAGAACCGGACAAGCAGGGACATTCCACAATGGGAGTGTTGACTGGGAAACAGCAGAGAAATGAATGGATGGCTAAAGGAAGCTGCAACCGGTTCTCTGGTAAACACCAGTCTAGCAAACATTGCGCTGCGTAGTCCAGGAGGTGAATTCCATTGTTTTGTTTTTTACTATCGATCCATTTTGCGATGTGTTGAACTGCTTCCCTCACCTTTTATACCCCAGTTATTGGTAACCATGGCAATCAAAACAGTACGAGTTAGGCAAAACATTAGCAGGACAGAGAGCGGATGTGGATGAAGTAATCAGAGCTGTTTTTCCTTAGGACATCATCCGTTAACCTTAGGACAGGATTCGTTAACCTTAGGACAGGATTCGTTAACTGGGCCTTTGTCACTCTCATGTCATGCTTGATGTCTCTGGGAGACAGTAGGATTACTATAGGCTAATTATACCAATATATATTGTCATAATTTATCTCTAACTATTAATACACACAATGCCACTTGTCATATTTTATAACAGGATGTATGTGGGCAGCTCCAGGCTATTTAGACATTTATGACCAATATTTACACTCAGTAATGAATACTGGTTTACTGTGGATTGGTTTTGTGCGTGTAGGTAAGACCCATTTGAACTTTTACTCATCCAGCCTAGTTTAGAACCACTTCTCCTGTTCAGTGACGACCCCGGACAACGGCAAACTGGACCGAGCGCGCACATCTGCCTATGTTGCGTGTGGATGTGTTTGCGTTGCTGCGCGCGTGTCACGCACGTCTCTCACGTCTGACCTCTCTGTGTTTCAGCGTTTCACCAGCAGGCCGTCCACAGCCCCCTGGAGCAGAGGAAACAGGGGGGCGGCGTGGTTCCCTGCCAGAACTGTGGCAAGGCCTGCAAAGGGGAGGTGCTGCGGGTTCAGAACAAACACTTCCACATCAAGTGCTTCGTCTGCAAAGGTATGACCTTCACCCCTGACTTCTTGCGCCCTTTACGTCCCGCTAGACACAGCGGCGACGAGGATACAGAAAAGACACAGGAGGGTAGCCTAGCAGTCGTGCTGTTTGGGCCACTAACCAAAAAGTTGCTTGTTCGTATCACCACGTTGCTTGTCCTGACCTTGAGCAAGGCACTTGGCTCTAATTGCTGCAGGGTTGCGCAACGGAGGCCGATTCCCTGGCTGTGACCCCATTCTCCAGTGGTGTCCCAGATACCAGAGCACTACTGGAGGAAACTGTAATATGTGTGTGTGTGTGTGCGTGTGTGTGTATGAGGCTAAAGAGTTGGTTGTGATTTCATACTCAGCCCCCCTCCCCCACGCCTCAGTCACTCCTTGACTCTGTGAGGTCATAGTCTTTTACAAGGGGCTCGTGTGCTGTTGTTTTGAACATAGGCGGGGTTGCTAGGAAACCGGCGTGGTCGGGACATTGTCAGGGGCTTCCTGCAGTTTTTTGTGTTCATTCTCGATTGCAGTGTGTGACATCACTGGTGACCCCGGAGCACTCCTCTCCTCAGTAGGAAGGACAGGAGATATGAGTGCAGCTCTGGACTCCAGTGAGGGACACTGTCTGAAGTCGTTATCCACACCCAAATGTTGACTCCCTCCTTTTAATTGTAGCCGCTGGGAAGCGTGAAGTCCGGGAGGCGCTGAAGGGTCCTGCACATACAGGCGGTTGGTTTGAGCTTTGCCTCTAGAGCAGTTAGCACGTCTCTCAGACAAGTCACTATTAGCGATTGTCGTCCCCTACAGTGTGTTTGTCGATCAGGAAGGGGGAGATTCGTTAATGGAACCCGTGGCAACACCACTGTGTCTGGAAGATTATCTGGGGGTTAAAATAGGTAGTCTGGATGTAACAACAGGTTGACCGATCTCCGATCCTAACACAACCATAGGGGGGATGGAAAAATATCCCACTTTTTTAAGTAGTCTGGAACCACTTCCTGACTCGGCTCCTGTCTCAGGCCGTCAGTGTCAAGGTTGGCTCAATCATAAAACCGTCAAAGACTACTCAGGTTGACCTGGAAGGGAATCAACCATATCAAAGATTCACTCCCTGTCTGCTTATCGTCAGCTGAAGCCAGAGTGCCAAATTACTAACTGCCAGATCTGAAGGGGAAATGTTAGCGTATCATTAGCCAAATGTAATTAGCGCTATGCTACACAGGGGTGGTAATTTAACACAACCCTTCAGTGGTTCTGGTAGCATGATAGCATCAGTGCTAGGAGCGCCAAACAAAAAATCTGTCTCAGATAGAGCACTGCTCTGCTGTTTAATCAAGTTGCAATTAAGCTAACTACTAAGATTTCTGCTGGGTAGGCTGTCAAGTATGTCCAAAATGAAAGATACATTCGACTACGCTTTCTATGCCTCGTCGGTTTTTGCTCTCAGATTGTGGAGGATTACATCGACAAAAGCATTTTTACACAGGGTGAATTGAACGCTGCCCAGCAAAACTGTGGTCGCACCGCCCCTTCCCAGGTGAACACACCGATAGACGAAATCCACATTAACGCGCCCCGGGAGAAACGGGTCGACAGGAAACGATACAGGACAAAGGGCCACCAGTGTCATCGTGAATCCATCTAAACAGATTCCTTCCTGGAACTGTTGGCGCTGGACAGTAATTATAAGGGAACAACGGCCCGTGCTAAGGTCAGCAGGGAATGGGGAGGGTGGGGAGCGACAACAGCAGCTGTTTTAGATGTTCTCGAACGGCTCTTGGCCTCCGTTCACACGTTCCTGGACCGGAACCGCGGCAGCTCCCGGGGCTTTTCTCGTCGCCCAGGGATGAGCTAGTGATCTCCGCCCCGGCACGCGGCACCAACACCCGGCCCTGGAGCCGGGGAACCAGTCAGATCAAATCAACATTTGTGTGGAAATCGCCACTTTGCAAGGGTTTTACTTTGATGCGGCTAAGCGCTTGCATAGCTATCTACCCGGGAGACCCCGGAGTCCAGTACAGCTGTAGTAGGATATTAAGATGTGTTAGATAACAGCCATGTTACTGACAATAGGTATTCCGGTGCCAGCTTGCCTCTCCTACAGTGACTTACTGGAGGTCTGCTAGCAATTTAGATCCGCTGGGTGGGGGACGGCCTCACCTTGGAATGAGTTTGTGGACACAATCATTTCTATGTCTCTCTCTCTCTCTACTCAACCCCACTTCCTTAGACCCATCCGCGTGGACAAACAAGATGGGCCAATCACCCGGCCGACCCGGTCGCACGCACACAGCGCCTGCACTGTTGAATGAGACTGTAGACAATGGGAACGCACAAGTCAGCATAGACATTTGCATGGAGAAAAAACAGCAGTGTACATTGGCGGTTACTGTGGTGACTGACCAGATGTCGGGTGGGGGGGGACGGGGGGGGGGGGGGTGGGTTGCGTCCTTTTTAATTCCCCACCCAAGAATCAGGATGGACAATTAGATTAGTCCCGAATTACATCCAAATGACATGCACGTTGAATGTGATTATGTCACACGGCATCTGGTGGATCTCTTGTGTGTGTGTGTGTGTGTGTTAAAGCATGTGTGTTAAACAAGCCAGATAAGCATGTAAAAGGACAGATAGAGTTGGTGGTCCCTGATTACCTAAAGAAGCTTGCAGTTCAGGTCTACATTCAGAAAGCAACTTACGGAAGACAGTTATTTGGACATTTAGATATAATTAATAAGATTATATTACGGACCTGGGGGTCTTATCTTGGATCAGCTTGGCCCTGATGGGGACTTATTTAGCATAAAACTAGTCGGAGGTTGAAGATTTAAGACCAAATTGGTGAAAGGTTTACATGGTTGAAATCTCAGTGTCTTCATTTGTCCTTTATCCGGTCAATCCTATGTTATACTACCACAGAAACAGCATAGTCTCAGCAAAACAAACCTCCCTGTCAATGACCTTGAAGCTACAACTAATCCAATTGGATGCAAAAGACAGAAAGGGAGAGAGAGAGAGAGCAAAGGTTTCTTAGCATTTTTGTCTGCAGGAAATTGATGAATTGATGTAAAAAAAAAAAAAAAAGCACTCTGATTTAACTCTTGAGTGTGCTGTGGGGAATCCTTGAAGTCCTCCGTCAACAGCTTAACAATCCATCCTACAATGAAAACAAACCTACTGTACCAGAACATTGCACGTCGTGCTTCCCCCATGGGTTACTCATCCCTGAGGACACACGCCTTCTCTCCGCCACACTCAAAGACTTCAAAGGGTCACGACCTTTTCCATCTGAAACAAACACGAAAGTAGTTGCACACGCACACGGATTCGTGCCGAAATGACTATGTAGGCCTCCGGTTTCCGCCCAACCTGCTCTATAACATACAACCTATATCAACATGACTGAACACGTGCGCTTGGGTTTGACGTGTTTTTGACTCTCCCCCGGTCTAACACATGAGGCTAGGTGTGTCAGTACCCACCCTCTGCCTCCCCCCGGGTGAGGCACACGATAGGAATGATCACGTTTTTTCCCAGAGAGACGAGTTATGTAATGTCTCCTGGTTCTGTCCAAACAGTACCTCACTCCCTTTGTGGTCTTCGTCGACTTCCATTGAAAGATTGTGCTAGAAGCTGCGTGCTATTTTTCATGTGTCTGCTCTCCGTCCAGACTGTGATGTGTTCTCTGGCAGCCTTATTGCGCGTCCCAGATGAAGAACATCCAAATAGCGCTTGATTCGATTGGATTTGATTCCCCTAAGTGCAGTGGGAGTGCAAGCTGTGAATTTGTCGGGGCTGCTTTGACAGGTCCGAAATGAACAAACGGCGAGCGATAAATTAGAAAGAGATGAGAGGAAGATAATTTTATGAACATAGCGCCCAAGACGCTTCATCTTTCTCACCTCTGTTCTCAAAGCTTTTGACCATGAGAAAAAACAGTAGCATTTAACCAGGCCCCTTTAACCTGGGAGAGGTGCTGAAGTTTACCTCACTGAATGTCTACGGAGCATTAGGGTTACATCCCTGTGAAATCTAAAGTCATTGTCTTGCTCAAGGACAAAACTACAGACTACAGCTCTGGGATTCAATCTAGAAACCTTTTGGTTACCTTTTGATCAGAAACAGCATAGCATGTTGTGATGTAGGTCGGGGTATAACTGACTATATATGGGTCAGGAAATCTCAAATATTAATATGTGCTCGCCCCTTTTTCTTCTGCCTTCTTTAGATTACTCCAGTTTATTGGCCTCTGTTCATTAGCAGTCATCTCCTCCCTTAATAGCTTACATTAGATCAATTAATCAATCCATACGATTTTACAAGAGCATCCGGCTAGCCGGACAAGACTTTGTCAAGCATAGCCACGTACCACCAGTTAGACACCAACAGAATACCAACCACCCTGAGACAAGGCCGATTATAGCCCACAGAGGTATCTACTATTGCACAAGTCTTAAGGCGCGCAAAGCCGTACAGAAAGATCTCAGTATCTCAACCCAGTCTAGTGTGGCGACAGGCCTGGCATGCCGTACCCTTTTAGGGATGGCATTGGGGGAACATAAGTAAGTCAGTGAATCAGCACCCATAATAGCGTTGGAGTGTGGGTATCCCAGTGGAGAGAGGGTAGCCTGCCAGACTTGTCAGTCCAGTGCCATACAGCTTTTACCGTCCTGGGCTAGACTACACTCCATCATCGGTCGTACTGAAAAGGATCCAGCTGTTTGTTTGAGTAGACCTGTTAGCCCTGGAGTAATTTAATATTGGTTTTGGTTCAAGTGGACATTGAGCAGATTATCTTTTCTGAATCATTTCTGGAGTAAATGTATAATTTTTTTTATTTCAATGTTAAGAATAATTTTTTTGTACGTATATTCTTGGGTAGGAGGTGAATTTCCAAATGAACTGTGATGCGCCAATTGGCCTCTGCTTTGGTACTAGCTGGCAGCGTTAAAGCATCTCATGCAGATGCACAGACAAAGCAAAGTGTTACGTCTCGCTCACCTTAAATTCTGTGAGTCTGTGCATGGCAACGTGTTTTTGAAATAAAAACACACGTTTGTATTTTGAAATATCCTGGGATACGCTGAATCCAAAATCCCCTCCAAGCCTGTTGTCAGCGTCGTGTCTTTAATTGGTTCGTCCCCCCAGCCAACTCCTTGTCCCTTTCACTGGATCACAGGTCATATTTTTCGTGGCAGGCCGTTTGATGTGTCTACGCTGGCGACAGTGTGTCCCAAACGGCACATTCTCTGGCACCGTGACTGGAGATGGAGGGGATAGGTTACAATCTGCTACAAGCCGGAGCCCAGATCGGAGCCCTCTCATCACAGTCTGGAGTCATGACTGCATACCAGAACCCCAGATCAGAACCCCTTTGCGTAGAGTAACCAAGAAGCCCTGACTTCTCATCCTAAACCAAACTGCTATGCTTTTGACCCTATGCATATTCTGTCCCCCTCAATTTGTTTGGGGATGGTCATCATTATATGCCCCCCCACACACACACCCAAACACATCTAGATAAATCCTTTCTGCAATGTTCTGTAGTAGACAATCGCACGCAGGTATGAATATATATATATTTCTTTTTTTTTTCAGCGAAAGACGAGCCAGTTGGAGCACCTCTTTGAACCCGCCTCTCTCTATTCCTCTCTCTCCTTCCCTCTCTCTCCTTCCCTCTCTCGGGAGGAATGGGGGAGGGATCTGGTTACCCGCAATGCTGGCAGAGGGTCAGTGGGTCTAAGGGGCGCCAGGATTTAAACACTCCTGATAACTGTTACACAATTCATCTGACCCACCAGGACCCAAATCAGAGAGAGAGAGAGAGAGACCATAGAGAGAACAGAGAGAGACCGGCCCGATGTCCAAACGCCTTTTGGGGTTTCAGTAAAGGCAGCCTCAAAACACCACCAAGTGCCTCTCATGCAGATATTTACTAAATGGTGACTAGATACTAATAGTTTATGGCCTCGTACTGATAATTGATTAAAACCTATTGAGTAAATCTGCATGTGGCGTCCTACAGTACGTTAATTTCGGTCACTCTTTATTTGGACGGATTAGAAACAGGAGGTGCGGAAAAGGTGTACCAGTGGGAGCCGGACAGTAATGGCATGTTAGGATTTAATGGCCGCTAGTTTCAAAGCCCTTTGTTTTACCAGTGTGCACCACGTTATGTAATGTACAGTGTTTTCCCCTCGTACTTAACCCTTTCCAGTCCCATCACCGTGTTGACCACAAGGCTCTTTTTCCAGCTGTGCCGACATGTTATGATCCCGTTCTGTGCAAGAAACAAACACACACACACACATTCTGGACTGGGTTCAGACATTGTTATCCAACAGGTCCAGATATTAGGAATCGTGCTGCATGTCTTCCAAAATAACATGAACCGATGTGAAACACGACCACAGTCTTTCAACCAGCATTCCACTGTCCTTGTCTTGCTTTCTGTTTTGCTGACACATTTACTGGACTCCTGCTTTAAAGCAGTTTTCAAATTCTGTGTGTCCTAAAAATGACCATGGAATTTTAAGAGACCCTGTTGAACCCTTGGTTGGGGTTTATGAGTAAAATACCCCGAGGGGGTTTTGTGCTGTTTATCTACAGTATCACCTCATCTCTGTGTGTGTGTCTGAGATCCAGGTCTATGTGTACACATGGGGACCAGATGTCCCCAAAAAGATATGAAAACCTCATAAATCTGTCCCTAAAAGGTTTATTGGCCAGTCCGAACTGGGAGAAAAGACATTTCTGTCCTAGGGGTAAGGTTTAGGGTCAAACATGCAACAGGGGCGTTAGAATCTGGGTTACTTTTAGGTTTAGGCGTTATGGCTTATCTAAGGGTTATGGGTAGCGTTTGACATTGGGTCAAGGTTATGGTTAAGATTAGGGTTTGGGCTAGGGTTAGGGGATAGGAAACGCATGGAATTGAGTCCAAGGAGAGGAAAACAAGTGTGTCCCCTCATACACTTGTACACCTGTCCTCATATCTCCATGAGGTGTTGAGAAAGGTTGTGGAGGATAACTGTGGTGTGACACAGAGCAGCTGAAACCTCAGACCTCTCTCTATTCTCTAGCTTCTTATTCCCTTCTTCCCAGGAAAAAAGGACAGGAAACCCTAGACATCAAATTGTGTGAAAAGAGCAAGAGAACTCACTTTGTTTTATTAAAATGGAAAAATGTGGTTTCCCACAGGCAGTTAAAGACCGTGATGTCATAGGGGAGGTGTGGAATGCGTGTTGTTGCCATGGTTAATGCATTGTTTGACTGGTTATTATGTTATTTGGCCGCAGAGAGAGGAAGAGAGAGTGAAAGAGAGAGAGAAAAATAAAGAGAGAGAGGTGAAGGGCTGGAACAAATTACACGTTTCTGTGTTTTTGTTGTTTTCTGCTTTCACACACCCGTCTAGCTGTCGGCACTTCAGGGTGTGTGTGTGTGTGTGTGTGTGTGTGTGTGTGTCTGATGGCTGAAGTGATGTCATGCTGTGGACATGAAGGTCAAAAGTGTTGGATTTCCACAAACACATGCACACACAATAACAAACACACACAGAGATAATAATACTGCCCACACCCATAAGCATTTCCTTCTCTCTCTCTGTGTCTCCCCCTGTGTATGTCTCTCTCTCTCTCTGTGTCTCTCCCTGTGTATGTCTCTCTCTCTCTCTGTGTCTCTCCCTGTGTATGTCTCTCTCTCTCTCTGTGTCTCTCCCTGTGTATGTCTCTCTCCTTGTATATGTCTCTCTCTCTCTCTGTGTGTCTCTCCCTGTGTATGTCTCTCTCTCTCTCTGTGTATGTCTCTCTCTCTGTGTCTCTCCCTGTGTATGTCTCTCTCTCTCTCTCTGCGTCTCTCCCTGTGTATGTCTCTCTCCCTGTGTATGTCTCTCTCACTCTGTCTCTCCCTGTGTATGTCTCTCTCTCTCTCTGTGTCTCTCCCTGTGTATGTCTCTCTCTCTCTCTCTCTGTGTGTCTCTCCCTGTGTATGTATCTCTCCTTGTGTATGTCTCTCTCTCTCTGTGTGTCTCTCCCTGTGTATGTCTCTCTGTGTCTCTCCCTGTGTATGTCTCTCACTCTCTCTCTGTGTCTCTCCCTGTGTATGTATCTCTCCCTGTGTATGTCTCTCTCTCTGTGTGTGTCTCTCCCTGTGTATGTCTCTCTCCCTGTGTATGTCTCTCTCTCTGTGTCTCTCCCTGTGTATGTCTCTCTCTCTGTGTCTCTCCCTGTGTGTCTCTCTCTCTGTGTGTCTCTCCCTGTGTATGTCTCTCTCCCTGTGTATGTCTCTCTCTCTCTGTGTCTCTCCCTGTGTATGTATCTCTCTCTCTCTGTGCCTCTCCCTGTGTATGTCTCTCTCCCTGTGTATGTCTCTCTCTCTGTGTCTCTCCCTGTTTATGTCTCTCTCACTGTGTCTCTCCCTGTGTGTCTCTCTCTGTGTCTCTCAATGTGTATGTCTCTCTCTCTGTGTCTCTCCCTGTGTATGTCTCTCTCTCTGTGTCTCTCCCTGTGTATGTCTCTCTGTGTCTCTCCCTGTGTATGTCTCTCTTTCTCTGTGTCTCTCCCTGTGTATGTCTCTCTCTTTGTGTCTCTCCTTGTGTATGTCTCTCTTTCTGTGTGTCTCTCTCAATTCAATAAGTGCTTTATTGGCATGAATGGATGGTTACCACTGTTGCCAAAGCAAACTCTCTGTATCTCTGTCTCTTTTTGTGTGTGTCTCTCTCTGTCTCTCTCTGTCTCTTTTTCTCGGTCTCTCTGTCTCTCTCTGTCTTTCTCTCTCTCTTTGTCTCTCTGTCTTTCTCTGTCTCTCTACGAACGAGTAGTATTTTGCTGGCCGCCACAGCGGTTAGTGAAAACAGGAAGATGTGTAGAACAGGCTCTTCACATTACAACGTCGCTAACACATTGCTTTATTTAATCATAGGAATCACAGTCTGACTCTATCCATAATTCATACAACAACGCCTGTTTCAATATGCGTAAAGAAAACCCACTACTGTTTAACAGTGTCCCCCTGGTCCTCCCCCCTCCTCTGCCTCTTTTCTCCCCTCCCCCTCTCCTCTTCCTCCCCCGTGTAGTGTGTGGGTCAGACCTGGCCCAGGGGGGGTTCTTTGTGCGCCAGGGGGAGTACATTTGTACCCGGGACTACCAGAGGATGTATGGCACGCGCTGCTTCAGCTGTGAGGAGTTCATTGAGGGAGAGGTGGTGTCGGCCCTGGGCAAGACCTACCACCCACGCTGCTTCGTCTGCGCCACTTGCAAGTAAGGGACACACAAACTCATTCACACGCACACCCACACGCATGTTTACTTTTATTCTGCTTTTTCAAATGAATATACCGAAGTCGACACTCCTTAAAAAGAAAAGAAACCTTTACTAACCCTAACCCTAACCATAACCTCAATAACCTAACCCTTATGCCTAAACTTAACCTAGCCATAATGTCTAACCCCTTGACCGTAATGCCAGAGCTACCGGTGGTAGGCCAGTGGTGTCCCGAAGGCTTGTTAGGCTTCCCCTGGTGTGCGTACGGGAGTGGCATTTGAGGGTAAAACAAGAGCTTGAATTCCACACATTTCGACGTGATTAGAGTCAGCGCTCCATCCACCCCTCTCCCCGCCTCTTCTGTTTAATCATGTAACATACGCGCTCATCCGGAGCACCTTGTAATAGTTCCTCACGCACTTCCGCCCAATGGGAATTGAACCCACAGCCCTGGCGTAGCAAGCGTCATGCTGTACCAATTGAGCTACACATTTCTCTCTTTCTTTCGCGTTCTCTCTCGCTCTCTCTTTTCTCTCTCTGTTTGGTCCTGGCACTTGCCCTGTAGGTTGTTGGCGTTCTTTATGTGAACTGCCAGTTGAGAAGTTAATGTCTGACCTTCAGTGGAGGGTTGTATGTGGAACTAGAGCAGCTGATAGGCATCTGGTGCACCTGGGTCCGAGTGTTAGCATCGGGTGTCAATTTTGTGCTGAGTCTGTTTTTTTGCGGTGTCCCAGATTGGTAGGGCTGTTTGATCTGATTCCTGGTTGGTTCTTCACTCGGGAGAATTTTTTCCTTCACTAACGATTTATATTTGGGCCGAAGTATAATTCCGGTCAACGAGTTGTACTTGTCTTATTTCATTTTGTGTCAGGGGCAGATAAATTGTAGACGAGGTAGAAATGTATTCAGGGACAGCGCTCTGAGAACGTGGTGGGCATGTTTGAGGGGATGCCGGCAGCCAGACTGAGGGTTGAGTGTGCCCATTTACAAACAGGTTAGGAACCTTGAGCTGTTCATGAGCATCTGGGGCTCTCAGGAATTGTTGTGTTCAGTTGCTGTGGGGTATGATTGAGTGTTGTGTGTGTTTCAACATGTTTTTCTTTTGTTTTAATATTTATTATGTTGTGGGGTCTTTTAAGATTTTATTAAAAAAAACAACATGCTGTTCCAATTGAGCTATATACAGTATATACAGCTCCGGAAAAAAAATTAAGAAATGTTGAAAAGGAAGGTTTTGATTGAGGAACAAAAAGGTTAAAATTAAAGAAACCACTGAAAAATGGAATTCCTCACTCAAAACTTCCCTTTTCAACTTTTTTGGAAAGGAAAGAAAAAGGTGCAGTGGTCTCTTAATTTGTTCCGGAGCTGCATGGCTCACCTTGCCAGTCCTTGGTGGTGCTTCCTATGACCCGACGCTGGACCATCAGGTGTCTTAGAGGCTCTGTCAGTGTCAGAGTGTGGGCTGAGTTCATCATCACCAATGTCACCTCTCCTCCCTTCTAGAGTTGTGGATGAAAAGGGGCGAGTCAGAGAGTCAGTCTGGGATCATGCAGCCTAACTGGCCGGATGGGCTTTGTGTTAATGAGGCCGGTGTTAATGAGGCCAGACTCCGTATGTGTGGGTTTATATCTGAATACATGAGTTGATGTTATGACAGAGGGTAGGCTGACCCCTGGGTGACAGCAGGGGGTCAAGGAGGGTAGGCTGACCCCTGGGTGACAGCAGGGGTTCAAGGAGGGTAGGCTGACCCCTGGGTGACAGCAGGGGGTCAATGAGGGTAGGCTGACCCCTGGGTGACAGCAGGGGTTCAAGGAGGGTAGGCTGACCCCTGGGTGACAGCAGGGGGTCAATGAGGGTAGGCTGACCCCTGGGTGACAGCAGGGGGTCAAGGAGGGTAGGCTGACCCCTGGGTGACAGCAGGGGGTCAAGGAGGGACAGGCTGACCCCTGGGTGACAGCAGGGGGTCAAGGAGGGTAGGCTGACCCCTGGGTGACAGCAGGGGGTCAAGTAGGGACAGGCTGACCCCTGGGTGACAGCAGGGGGTCAAGGAGGGTAGGCTGACCCCTGGGTGACAGCAGGTGGTCAAGGAGGGTAGGCTGACCCCTGGGTGACAGCAGGGGGTCAAGGAGGGTAGGCTGACCCCTGGGTGACAGCAGGGGGTCAAGGAGGGTAGGCTGACCCCTGGGTGACAGCAGGGGGTCAAGGAGGGTAGGCTGACCCCTGGGTGACAGCAGGGGGTCAAGGAGGGTAGGCTGACCCCTGGGTGGTCAACACAGTGTGGTTTGACCTACATCAATCATTCCACATTCATCATCTGTCACATTCAGCCGCTCTGCATTCAGTCTGGATGTACTGGTCTGCTTGATGGTTCATAGTTCGTGGTTCATATCTCCCATCGTACTGTCCTGCCCGTTAACCATGCGTATTTGGCGGGTTGAAGCTGATATGTGTGTGTGTGTGTGTTTGTGTTTCGGTGCTAATGTGCTAATGAGTGTTACAGTGGTAATCTCAGATTATGTGATGACACCACAGGGATTTCATCCACACTGTACGTTATGTTCAGAATGACCGATTCAAATGTATTGCGACCGTATGAACTAATGGTGTCTTGCGTGTTGATTGACAGGCAGCCATTCCCAGCTGGTGACCGCGTGACCTTTAACGGTAAAGATTGCATCTGCCAGAACTGTACACAGCCCCTTCCAGCCGACAGCCCAGCTCCCATACAGGCTGTCCACAGTAAGGCATCACATACCATAATACTCACTGTCTGTCTACCTATCTGTCTGTCTCACTGTCTGTCTGTCTCACTCTCTGTCTGTCTCTGTCTGTCAACCTATCTGTCTGTTTCACTTTCACTGTCTGTCTACCTGTCTGTCTGCCTCACTGTCTGTCTGTCTCACTCTCTGTCTGTCTCACTCTGTCTGCCAACCTATCTGTCTGTTTGTTTCACTGTCTGTCTGTCTCACTTTATTTCTCACTGTCTGTCTGTCTTAATGTTTCTGTCTGTCTTAATGTCTCAGTCTTACTGTCTGTCTTAATGTTTCTCTCTGTCTCACTGTCTGTCTTTCTGTCATGTCGTTCTTCTGTACAGTATAATGAATCTCTTTCCTTCAGCAGCTTCACTTCTTTTTTAATCTCTAGCGTGTGTTTGTCCTTCTCGCTCTCATCCTCTCTCCCCTCTCCTCTCTCCACTCTCCCCTCTCTCTGCCTGAACTCGCTCATTCTCGCACCACCCTTTCCTCTTTCCCTCACCCTCTCCTCCTCCTTTTCTCTGTAGATTGCTGTGGATGTGGGAAGGAATTTAAGAATGAGCAGTCCCTGGTGGCGCTGGACAAACACTGGCACCTGGGCTGTTTCAAGTGTAAGGTGTGCAACAAGGTGCTCAACGCGGAGTACATCAGCAAGTGAGTGTCTCATAACTCTGAACACAACCTCAACACAGCCATGAGACCCAGTTCCCCCAGCCTCAACACCGCCATGAGATCCAGTTCCCCCAGCCTCAACACCGCCATGAGACCCAGTTCCCCCAGCCTCAACACCGCCATGAGACCCAGTTCCCCCAGCCTTAACCCAACCATGAGACCAAGTTCCCCCAGCCTCAACACCACCATGAGACCCAGTTCCCCCAGCCTCAACACCGCCATGAGACCCAGTTCCCCCAGCCTCAACACCGCCATGAGACCCAGTTCCCCCAGCCTTAACACAGCCATGAGACCCAGTTCCCCCAGCCTCAACACCGCCATGAGACCCAGTTCCCCCAGCCTTAACACCGCCATGAGACCCAGTTCCCCCAGCCTCAACACTGCTATGAAACCCAGTTCCCCAGACATCAACAACATAAGACCCAGTTTAATTTGGAACTCATTTGGAATTTAGGTTATTGAGACGGACAGAAAGAGGGGAAAGGTTACAGGGAAACAGACAGAGAGAGAGAGCTGGAGAGAGAGCTGGAGAGAAAGAACAAGAGAGAGATAGAGGGAAAGAGAATGTATTTTCTGCAGTGCTAGCTGTTTGTCAGTGCTCACAATTCCCTTAGCCTTGTTTTTGGGATTCTCTGTCCATTACATGTGACAGTTGGATGATGTCAGGCTTGTTACAGAAAATTAAGTGTTACCCAAAAGCCCGGGACAGGGTGAAGAAGCTGTGGTGAAGGCTTCATGGCTGACACGCTATCCTGAATAAAACAGTCAAACTAGCTGGAGCAGGGTGCCAGCGTCTGTTTTCTTTACCGTAATCCCATTATTCTACTTCATAACTTTAATGGCTCCCAGGTTCTGGCTGTAAATCAGAAGCATCATACCTGACAAAATTACAGTAAAAAAAAAAAACTGTCTTGCTTTGTCTGTTAGCACTCGGTCTGAAGTGTGTTTCAAAAGCTGAACGGTGTGTTTTCTAGGGACGGGATCCCTTACTGTGAGGTGGATTACCATGCCATGTACGGCATCCAGTGTGAGAGCTGCAAGAAGTACATCACTGGGAAAGTGCTGGAGGTAGGAAACTTCGTAACACCTGCTGTGTACAGGACTGCTCTCTATGTCACCCTGTGTCATCACTGTGCAGGGACGGAGTGATGAATGCAGTGCTTTGAATGAATAGATTCACCCAAACGAAAAGGCCTCTTTGGTCTGGCTGAATCACACCTGTGGCCCGGTCGGCAGTTGGTTGTGGTATCGCACAGCGGGGGTTGTTGGTTCGATTCCCACTGAAGCCACCTCTATGAAACTGGATGCAAGGGCTGCTGTAAGTGTTTTATTCTGATGTTGGCGATATAGGACGTCCTTAGTACGGCTCAAGGTAGGCCCTTTCAATAGGCACCGATCGGGAATCAGCTTTTGCGGGAGAGAGAATGAGAGGGAGAAAGACGAGAAAAAAAAAAAAAGAGGACTATAAATAAATGAAAAATATGAGACTTCAGTAGAAAGGGTCCTTGTTCTTCACTGGTGGAGCGGAGCGTCACAGGACCCCTGCCTGGAGGGAGGCAACAGGACCGGGAAGCGGAGGGTAAGCTCCAAGGGGTGGTCACTGACTAGAACACAGTTATGGAAAGACAAACAATGCTCCCCTCACATGTTCCTCGTTCCCCTTCCACGTCTCGCTCGCACGCTCTCCTTTCATTAGCACATATCTTGTTGCCAGGCGCAGAATGAGCGGTGGGACGTTTTCTTCTGTTTTTTTCTTACGTCACAACGATATCGCACGATATCAGGTCAGCAGAGGATAGCCGCGATGAGAGCTGTTTTGTAGAATACATCCAGGTCAAGTCCCAGTTCAGCACACTGAAAATGTCCCGCAGTCACCTGTTCTCTTCTGTCCTGTTGGTCATCACTAGCTTCTGAAGAGACAAACCCCAGCCATTTCTGCAATTGGTCTTAAAATTGGGTAGAATGTTAACCTCATGCCTAATCCGTACCTTAAGTTAAGACCAAAAAGCACATCAAATTGAGAGAAAGAATGACTGGTCATAAAGATTCTGGTTGAACGGACTGAATAGGGTCTAAGAAGATACGGATTGGATTACATTGAGCGAATTGGAGCAGAGATCCACGCGTGATCAACAGTGAATGTTTTGGCGTGATGGAGATGCAATGTTACATGACGCCAATGGGAGAATGCGACAGCAACTGAGGCAAAATGTGACTTTCCATACATGAAATCACGGAGTTCATCTCTATAGAATGAGGTGATTTCTTCAGCATTTTTGTATGTCCACATTAAGTAGTTGGACCAGTCATCGTTTTGTTCAACGTTCTCTGCACAGATTATGAACTAGTGTGCAGTAATCTTGTTCTGTCCAGTGTCACTGTAAATCCCTCTTGACATTCAAGCCATAGGGTGCCTGAGGGAACACTTGGTTGGGGAGGTGGGATCAGAGAGGAAGAACTGGCCTGAGGGCCTTATTGGTCAAAGACCGGACAGCGACAGCAGACAACATACTACCCACCACCACTTGGGAACTCAACAGCCCTGTTCCAACGCAGTATATGTGTGTCTGTGCGTGTGTGTAGTTGGGTGTTTGTGTGTGTGTGTGTGTGTCTGTTTGACAGTCCCCCCTGCTCTACTCCGCCTCGCTCACCCAAATCAATTATGAGACTAAAAGTGGATCAGCTCCCCTGCCTCTCAGACTACTATAGAACCAGTAGGAGGGACGAACTGGTGGAGCAACAGTAGGAAGCAAACACCTCCCCTGCCTCAGACTAGTCCAGATCACCTCCCCTGCCTCAGACTAGTCCAGATCACCTCCCCTGCCTCAGATTAGTCCAGATCACCTCCCCTGACTCAGACTAGTATAGAACCAGTAGGAGGGACGAACGGCGGGAGGAACAGTAGGAAGCAAACACCTCCCCCGCCTCAGACTAGTCCAGATCACCTCCCCTGACTCAGACTAGTCCAGATCACCTCCCCTTACTCAGACTAGTCCAGATCACCTCCCCTGCCTCAGACTAGTCCAGATCACCTCCCCTGCCTCAGACTAGTCCAGATCACCTCCCCTGCCTCAGACTAGTCCAGATCACCTCCCCTGCCTCAGACTAGTCCAGATCACCTCCCCTGACTCAGACTAGTCCAGATCACCTCCCCTTACTCAGACTAGTCCAGATCACCTCCCCTGACTCAGACTAGTCCAGATCACCTCCCCTGCCTCAGACTAGTCCAGATCACCTCCCCTGCCTCAGACTAGTCCAGATCACCTCCCCTGACTCAGACTAGTCCAGATCACCTCCCCTGCCTCAGACTAGTCCAGATCACCTCCCCTGCCTCAGACTAGTCCAGATCACCTCCCCTGCCTCAGACTAGTCCAGATCACCTCCCCTGACTCAGACTAGTCCAGATCACCTCCCCTGCCTCAGACTAGTCCAGATCACCTCCCCTGCCTCAGACTAGTCCAGATCACCTCCCCTGCCTCAGACTAGTCTAGAACCAGTAGGAGGAACGGACGGGGAGGGGGGGTCAGTAGGATCTGTCCAGTTTGACAATGGCTGAATTTTGCTGTGTGGACTGAGTGGGTTAGCCAGTATGAGATCATGGTGCCAGTTTGGGTCATCGTAACCTCAGTGGGAGACAGGAGGTGGAGAGAACAGCCTATGAATCCTTTCCCTGCCCTCTCATCACTTTAAAAGAAACACAACAGCATCAAACAGTCACCTCTTTATCACAACTCAAACTGGACAACCAGCAACAAAGCCTTGTCAATGGGGAATGCCTACTCAGCATTGTAAGACTTCAGAACCATTGTAATGCGCAGCATCTGGGTTTTTATCAAACCCTGTCTAATGTACCTTTTTTATCTGTCCTTTAGTATAGATATAGGTATATTATAGATATAGGTATGGTATAGATATAGGTATATTATAGATATATGTATATTATAGATGTATGTATATTAGAGATACAGGTATAGTATAGGTATATTATATATATATATATATATATATATATATATATATATATATATATATATATATATAGGTCTGGTATAGATATAGGTATATTATAGATATAGGTATGGTTTATGTATATTATACACTCACCTAAAGGATTATTAGGAACACCTGTTCAATTTCTCATTAATGCAATTATCTAATCAACCAATCACATGGCAGTTGCTTCAATGCATTTAGGGGTGTGGTCCTGGTCAAGACAATCTCCTGAACTCCAAACTGAATGTCAGAATGGGACAGAAAGGTGATTTAAGCAATTTTGAGCGTGGCATGGTTGTTGGTGCCAGACGGGCCGGTCTGCGTATTTCACAGTTACTGGGATTTTCACGCACAACCATTTCTAGGGTTCACAAAGAATGGTGTGAAAAGGGAAAAACATCCAGTATGCGGCAGTCCTGTGGGCGAAAATGCCTTGTTGATGCTAGAGGTCAGAGGAGAATGGGCCGACTTATTCAAGCTGATAGAAGGGCAACTTTGACTGAAATAACCACTTGTTACAACCGAGGGATGCAGCAAAGCATTTGTGAAGCAACAACACGCACAACCTTGAGGCGGATGGGCTACAACAGCAGAAGACCCCACCGGGTACCACTCATCTCCACTACAAATAGGAAAAAGAGGCTACAATTTGCACGAGCTCACCAAAATTGGACAGTTGAAGACTGGAAGAATGTTGCCTGGTCTGATGAGTCTCGATTTCTGTTGAGACATTCAGGTGGTAGAGTCAGAATTTGGCGTAAAAAGAATGAGAACATGGATCCATCATGCCTTGTTACCACTGTGCAGGCTGGTGGTGGTGGTGTAATGGTGTGGGGGATGTTTTCTTGGCACACTTTAGGCCCCTTAGTGCCAATTGGGCATCATTTAAATGCCACAGCCTACCTGAGCATTGTTTCTGACCATGTCCATCCCTTTATGACCACCATGTACCCATCCTCTGATGGCTACTTCCAGCAGGATAATTCACCATGTCACAAAGCTCGAATCATTTCATATTGGTTTCACTGTACTGAAATGGCCCCCACAGTCACCAGATCTCAACCCAATAGAGCATCTTTGGGATGTGGTGGAACGGGAGCTTCATGCCCTGGATGTGCATCCCACAAATCTCCATCAACTGCAAGATGCTATCCTATCAATATGGGCCAACATTTCTAAAGAATGCTTTCAGCACCTTGTTGAATCAATGCCACGTAGAATGAAGGCAGTTCTGAAGGCAGTTCTGAAGGCAAAAGGGGGTCAAACACAGTATTAGTATGGTGTTCCTAATATTCCTTTAGGTGAGTGTATATATATATATATATAGCTATGGTATAGATATAGGTATTTATATATATATATATATAGCTATGGTATAGATATAGGTATTTTATATATATAGGTATGGTAATGGTGGAATTGGTCCTTGCTCTGTCACAAAGGGGACACTGTGTCGTCCTCTGTCTCCTACCCTTTATCATTCCGACCTGTTATTGCCTTGCAAAAAAAATTTCAGAGGGACCTTTCTTCTAAATAATCCCCCCCCCCGCGGTCTGAGAAGTTCAGTTCCTCACAGATAAGCATGTGTATGCTCTTATCCAGAAAAAGATGGGATTTTATACACTGTTTCCTGATATCCCACTGTTATCACAAGTCTGTCGCAGGCTCCTGGGAGAAGTTTCTCAGAGATCCAGATCTAGAATCAGCTTCCCGTCCTCCGAGCTGAACCTTGATCATTCGCGACGGAAATGCAAAGCTCAAGAGTATCAATGACCAGGGGGAACGTTGAACCTCTTCCCAGTTTCAGCACATAGTGCAGAAAGGCCCCCAAGGGGCTAGTGGGTACTGAGACACTTATACTCTTTCATACCAAGCCTAAAATACGCCACTTTGACCTTTCTTTTCCGCAAGGTACCCAAAAGGAAGGTCAGCAACAAAGGAGAGGATTTTGTTCCTGGCAACATACTGTACCAAGTGGTGATTCTGGAAGTTGTGCCTTCCGGCGCGGTGCGAACGTTAACATAACACTGATGCAACGTCTACCCACGCTTTCTCTCCTTTGTAGTCCCGATGCACCACGCCAACTTCAATGGACCGATTACCATTTTGAAAGTTTAAAAGTGAACTGTAGAGTTGGGTCTGTTGACAGACTGGGCTACGGAGGAACTCAGATTTGACTGAATTTTCTTCCCATTTGTTTCAGTAGACTTACGGTGGTTACAGATATATTCTGGGATCTTAGGGCCCTGCTTGTAAAAGTTGAGGCAAAACGGATCCGTCGAGGCAAAACGGATCCCCGAAAATGGTGTACAGTGTCATGTACAGTATGTGCCAACATGAGCCCGTGTCATCAAAACCACTCGCTTTCAAGTTTGGAAATGTCCTGTTTGAGCGAACAGAGCACCATTGAATGAGTTTCCGAAATGATTTGTATGTTTTGTCATTAAATGTCCAGAATTTGCTGGGAGTTGCTGCGATGAGGTTGGGCCTTGGTCTGAATTGGTAGTTACGAAGTTCTGGTGAAGAGGACTGGTTAACATTATTCTTTATTGAAAATGTGAAACAGATATTGCAGGCTAGTTGCCTTAAAGTGAGTGAAAGAGAGACACCGAAAGAGAGAGAGAGGGAGCTTTGGAGAAAGTGGCTGGGGAGCTGCAGTGAGCGATCTGGTTTCAGCTACACTGACAACAGGAGACACTGAGAGGACAGTCTGGACCATGAACAACTGGTAGAGGCGAAAAAGGACATCATGTCATGTCGTTTGTTATCAACAACGTTACATAAAGACAGGGACTCCAATACTCAGGAAAGGAGGGAAAGAGAAAGCGAGAGAAAAGGAGTGCAATGACCCAACGCACCTCCACCCTGATGCTAAGCACGCCATGACATCTCATTATAGACTCATCTGTGGCGTCTGACACTTCCAACAGCTCTGTGGAATTCACCAAATGATCGGGAACAACAAATCATCCACGCACTGGCATCCCGACGAGATGTCACCCATCTCACTAAGGTGTTACCACTATGTGGACAAGTTGGGATCAGTTATGATGCAGTATTTCTATGCATCTAGGAGCTAGTAGTTTGTACAACAGCACCCCCTTGTGATCAAATGAATGTATTGTAATTAATTTTTAATGAGTTTCATTTTAATCCACTTCAATTATTGATGTTAATTGGATAAGCTTTCTAAATTTGAATTAGTTTAGAGGCCCTCTAGATAATTGTCTGTTATGACACGCTGGCTAAATATTTTTTGTGACAGCGTGTGGCCGATCACATTGTTAACGTTTGAGACATTCAGCAGACACTCTTACCCAGAGTGACCAGTGTGACCGATGCTTGACCTCTGACCTCTGTGCCTGCCAGGCCGGGGAGAAACACTACCACCCCTCGTGTGCCCGCTGCGCCAGATGTGAGCAGATGTTTGGTGAAGGAGAGGAGATGTATCTGCAAGGTAAACCAGTCTCTCTCTTCCTCTGTTTCTCACTCTTCATCTCTCTTTTCCTCTGTTTCTCACTCTTCATCTCTCTCTTCCTCTGTTTCTCACTCTTCATCTCTCTCTTCCTCTGTTTCTCACTCTTCATCTCTCTCTTCCTCTGTTTCTCACTCTTCATCTCTCTCTTCCTCTGTTTCTCACTCTTCATCTCTCTTTTCCTCTGTTTCTCACTCTTCATCTCTCTCTTCCTCTGTTTCTCACTCTTCATCTCTCTCTTCTTCTGTTTCTCACTCTTCATCTCTCTCTTCCTCAGTTTGTCATAATTCACCTCTGCATTTCTCTCGATCTCTTACCCCACACCCTTCTCTCAGGTGTATTCATCTTCTCTTTCCCTTCTCTCCATACAAGTTTTTTTACTCTTCACTAATAGTCCCACTGCCGTGAAGCTGCATGACATCGGCCCAATGTGAATCAGTTTGATTACAGTTTCAGTGAATGAATATACACAGTATGAATCACCTCACAATAACCCAGACCCTATCAGTCACAGTATGAATCACCTCACATAACCCAGACCCTATCAGTCACCACAGAATGAATCGTCCTATTTCTTATTTACTGCTCATGGAGCAGTAGAGCTGTAAGCTGGACTCCAGTCTGTGATTTACAGGAAGTCTGTCTCACTCCCACTGCAGTTTCCTACCTGAAAGCCTGGGAGTTGATTTCCTAGGCTTCCTGGGACTGCAGCGCGTTTGAGTCTTCCTCTCTGTGACTGACAAGCAGCACAGAACTGAGGACAGAACTGAGGGGGCACGTCCAACTCTCGTCACGCACTGACGTTTGATAAAATAGGCTTCCTATTGAACTAAATATCACGGAACAGGACGGAGACCTACACACATCGGATCCTCCGTGGATATTGGAAATGAAAATGCTGTAAATCGCCTCAGGCCGCACAGCACCTGTGAAGAGGGGACGTGACACCTCAAATAGATCTCTCATATTGTATCTCCCTCCTTTACTCCCTCCCCCTCCTCCGGTCTTTCCCAGGTAACTCCATCTGGCACCCCCCCTGTAGACAGGCAGCCCGGCAGGAGGAGAAGAGTAAGGTAAGGTCTTCCACTGAACCCCGGCTCACACTGCTACAGAATACATATTAGGAACTCTGTGGCTTTCCCCCTCCCATAGTCATGGAGTTCCTAATATGCGTTCCGCACTCGGGTTCGTCCAGCAATTGTTACAGTCAGATGATTACAGGTGTTTTGTTAATGAACGTGTTCAACCAGGATGGGTCACGTCTGTGGGCATAACCTCACTTCTGCCCGCTACATACCAGAGATGCTTCCAAATGATCGAAGGTGAAAAGTAAAACTTCCCGGATCGTAGATCAGATCACGCACCTCTTCTGAGAAGAAGCCCAGTTCGACTGACAGGGACTGTGTTGTTATTGATTAGCTAAGCAAAGGGGTGGCTAATGAACACTTACTGTGCTGTTACGTCAATAAGCTTTAGTTTACTCTAGTTCTAGATCGATGGTCACTGCCGTCCCCCAATGCAATGCCATGTTGTTTACAGAAGCAGGTCCGGATACAGCTCAACGACATCTCTGAGCAGCAGGTTCGTGATGTATGTTCAGCCCGGGCGCTCTCTCTACCAGCTGACCCTCTGCATGGGCTCACACCCTGACCCTTGACCTCTGACTGCGTCACGCTCCACTCGCTAGCCTTCACGCTGGGCAACAACCTAGCTCACCATAGGAAACTCACTTACCCATAATACTGTTGGGCCCAACAGTTGTTCAACCCAAACCGTGACTGTTTTAGTATGTCAATAACTGAGATTTAGATCCAGATTTGGATCTGTTCTATTTCAATACCAGGTGATTGCATTGAATTGGAACAGGGCCCAATGCTAGGTTTAACAGCAAATCACTCATGGTTGAAAATGACACTGATCACTTTGACCCCCCCCCCCCCCCCAAAGCTTCACTAATTAACATATTTCTTTGATCTGCCTGGTGTGTAAGTATCAGTATGTGTCAGTATCCATCAGTCTGTATGTCAGTAAGTCTGTCAGTATTCGTCTGCATGTCAGTATGTCTGTCAGTAACCGTCTGTATGTCAGTATGTGTCAGTAACCATCCGTCTGTATGTCAGTATGTGTCAGTATCTGTCTGTATGTCAGTATGTGTCAGTATCCGTCTATATGTCAGTATGTGTCAGTATCTGTCTATATGTCAGTATGTGTCTGTATGTCAGTATGTGTCTGTATGTCAGTATCTGTCAGTATCTGTCAGTATCCGTCTGTATGTCAGTATGTGTCAGGAGAACACCACTGCACTCACCTTGAATGTTGCTTCTTTGTATTGTATTATCAAGACATAAGGGATGTTTGTCTGATTTCTGAAGCACTACTTTAGGTTCAGAGTTATCGTAAAATCTGGGTCATGTTTGCTGAGTCATCACTTTCATTGATTACAGTGCATTGTGAAAGTGTGTGAAAAAACACTCCCACTCATAATATCAGAACTCGTGGAAATCCCAAAGTGCGTGTTTTTGTCAATAGCATCCTACAAACATGGTTTTATGGCACAGTGGTCGCATTTTCATATACATGTTTAAAAATCTCGTGCAAATAGATTATTAGTTGCTGATGAAAAAGCCCTTCCTAACACATTTTGATAATGCATTTGATGAGCTATTAAAGGGGCCACTCAAATGTGACAATGAATGTTCCCTGTAACCAACAAGAAGATACAAACTGTTTGGCCGATCAAAAACATGCACAGAAAGAGCAGAAGCGTAAAAACTGTGAACTTCCCCTTTACCTTTTTTGTTGGTCTTGTCCATGTTCCAGGTGACCAGGACGTCCTCTGAGAGCATCACCTCCGTTCCAGCCTCCAGCGCGTCCGGCTCCCCCAGCAGGGTGATCTATGTAAGTAGCGCCCCACCTCAACACTAGAGGGCACCACAGGACAGCGACAGACACCCTGGGCCCGCGGCATAGCAGATTCCGGGTTTTGTTTCGTTCCGGCCCGGCTGATTCGACTACATACGAGACATATAGAGAGTTGATAAGTTGAACCGCGGGTATTCGTGTCGCTACGGAACCGAACCCCCCAATGATTTACTTATGAAACCCTTGTACGCCCAGCGGTTGTCGCAAAACTATTGACGGGTGGCCCCCCTAAAACGACAAAGAGCAAGCGATGCAATCAGTGAAATGAACGGTTGTCCGCGGTGCTTTGTCCACCACAGAATTTCTAACGGATTGAAGTGCATTGCCCATACCATTACAGGCGACTCACTGCCAAAGTGTCTGGTGTTTTAAACAGCTGACGTGTTTTCCCTGCGTCCCAGGCCAAACTAGGAGATGAGACGCTGGACTACAAGGACCTGGCCGCCCTGCCGAAGATCAAGGCCATCTACAACATCGACCGGCCCGACATGCTTTCCTACTCTCCCTGTGTCAGCTACCCCTCAGAGGAGCGGCACTACGGCGATGTAAGACAGTAGGCCGGGGAAACGTGGGAGCTGCTCGGCCTCTTGTGCGTTTCTGTGTTTCCCTCCCGCCCCCTCGTCCCCGTTCTTTTGCTCTCCGTCAGGACTCGTAAGAGCGCTTGGCTAGCAAAGTCATGCATTCAAAACAGTATTTATTGGTTATTGTTTTGGAATGTATTGCCCTGGTCCCCGTCTTTCCCATCACTAGAAACAAAGGGAAGGAGAATTTGGCGCTTGAATGCGACACATACATTAAATATACTGTGTTATATGTAATATAAATGTTTCACCTGTAATTGTTATTTTTCGAGTTATGGTGACCTTATGGTGAAGGGGTATGGCAGTCGATTCCCAGCGATTGAACCTCCACCCAAACGAATGTCGCGGTCATGCTGTTTCTTTGATTAACTGCCATTACCTCATGTGATGTGAGTTCATCCTTCTCATCCACTATCTTCCACTCTTTATTTGCAGTCACCCCAGTTGCTCTCTCCTACTCCAACAGAGGTAAAAGACAACAGCGTGGATTCCAATTGGGTTTCCCCATCATATGTATCTAGGTGTTGTGTTAACGTTGTGTTCAAGTTTGTGTGTGTGTGTCCGTGTCTGCAAAGAGGGTTTCTAATGTGTTAGTTTATACACAAAAGTGTGTTTTCGTGGAGCTTTACTCACCACGTACAGTCCTGTGGTTAAAATCCCCTCTGGAAAATCACCATCGGCCAATGAAGCGGGGACATTCCTCTGTGAAAGGGGGCGCTGTGGTACATAGAGGTCGAATGGTTATCGGCAAACCAAAACAGCCAATACCAATTGTAGCACCGATTTACCGATTGTCTCAGCCCTAATTAATCGACCAGACCGACCAATCATTTGACCTCTTGTTGTACCCCACTGCCATGACGGAGGTACAGAGCGTTTGGCCGTTTGGCGCCTTTATGCTGTGACATCACCATCCCTTCCTGTCTGTGTTGAACAGGGTGAGGGAGAGAAGTCACCCCGACAGAGGAGGCCCTCCAGCCCCAGTTCCAACAGTTCCCTGGGGCGTTATGGGGGCTACACTCCGTCCCGCTCACCCCAGAACTACAGCAGGCCAGGTAGGTCCGCCGTAGCCCCTCAAGCTCACCCAGCATCACTCACCTCCATTAGCGTTAGTGCCAAACTGAAAACATAGAATGATGCAATATTTGAGTGAAGGTTTATTCACGTGAGAATATAATATTTCACTATGATACCAAATATAGAGTAGGATAAAATACCTGTTAACAAATGTAGTGAACGACAAAACAGCATTTAAATATAGGGCAATATAGTGCATGTCACAGCTGTTACTGATTTTAGTATGGTCCTGAATTTGTGAAGATTCAGTTTCACTTTCCATTTTTGTCAACTTTCCACTTCTGACATTTCGTGAATTCCACACTCCTCTCTGAATGAGGCGTCATCGCCACTAGCCTACATGGAGTCCCCACAGAAGGTGTTATGTATGAAGTATGTGTTTATTAAAGAGTGGAGGACAATGCTATGGAGAGTGTCCGATTTTTAAAAATGCCTCGCCGTCCTCTAAACCATTTTCCCCTACAGAGGACCTTTACCCGTCCGACCAAGCCGTGGGTAATAGATATGGCCGGGCCATCGACTCCGGCTCCCCGACCCACACCCCAGCCTACACAGGGGGTCCTAAGCACCTGTCCTCCTTGGCTAGGGACCCCTCCGGCCTTCCCGTGCATCACCCAGAGGGGCTGCCCCCCAAGTACCCCGGGGGGCTGCAGGTGCCGGTGGGTTTGGCACAGCCCGGTAGAATCTCCCCCTGGGGGAGGGTGTCACCGGGAGGCCGGGTCTCCCCTCTGCCCCTCAACCCCACCACCCTGGCCATGCTCCAGCAGCACAACTACGGGCCTTACATCAGAGGTAGCTGGCCCCTCCCACACCCCCCGGCACGCTGTCGGGAACCCGAGGGCCCCCGCCGGTGTGGTTGTGCAGAGCTGTTGCCGGGGATAACGTGCATGTGCCCATCCCGGCGGTGTACTAACATCTGGGCTGACGGGCGGGTCCTTAAACGGACGCACGACAACCGCCGCCGCCTCTGTTTTTCCGACCTACGACCTCGGCGTGTGCTGTGTTTCCCGCAACGTCTGCATGGTCCCCCGTTAGTTTTGATTGGAAACCTCTCCAGGAGGACGGTCCAGGGTCGTCTGAAGCCACGGCCATTCCCCGGTTAGAGTAGGCTCAGGGTTTTTCCGGCACAGATGTGGCGTTCAGTATTGCCCCCATCAACCTACATGGGGTCTCCACACGGGTGTGTCAAACCACCTCCCTGTGCTTCGTCTCTCCCCTCTCCCCCCTCCCTCCTTCCCTCCCCACCTCACCTCACTCCCCCAGGCCTCAAACAGGACCCTGTGCCACCGCCTGAGTTTAAACCTAAGATGAACCTGCATCTAAGTTTACCTCCTGACAGTCACGGTAACACTCCGGGCTTCTTATCCTCCTGTCTGTGTCTCCTCCTCTCAGTGTGCTCCTGAATCCTCCTCGGGGGTGCATCAGGGTTGAATGTTGGGAACCCCTTCCGTTTGTCTCTGCTTGCGCCGTCTGCTGTAATGTCTGTGGGAAAGGTTTCTCCTCTCGTCTCCGGGTCGTCCCAGCCTTGTTGTTGTGCATGGGAAACCCACTGTATAATGTTTCTTCGTTATCGCTGGGATGTTGGCATCGTGGAGACAGTGGGGACTGACTTCCTTGTTTTTATGTTTGGTCGTGTTTGATGGATGTAAGTGTTGTGGTGGTTACTTGAACTGTTGTCTTGCCCTTGACTTGAAATGGATTGCCTTTCAGTTTTTATGTTGTTGTTTTGTGGTTATTCTTGATGTTGTTGATGTTGTTTGTTGTTGTTTTGGGATCCACCAATGGCTTGCCTTAACATTTTAATGCAGTTGTTTAGTATATTTGGTCCTCCAATCTGGTACATCCGGTGTGGTGGTTCTGTATGCACTGAGTGGTTGAAAGAGCTGGTGGTTGATTTCATATTTGTGGGAGGGTTCTTTGGGACCGTAAGATGATAGGATTTTGCATATGAAGCCCCTTACGCTGTCTGCCAGGAATGAATACAGCACATGTATTTGCTTGTAAAATTGGACTCAAACAAAACCTTGATGGATACACTTCTGCAGGAGTACTTCCCCTCCGTTCTTTTTCATACCAGCGAGTCGCTGGCAGTTGTCCTGAGAAGGGAGGTGAGGAAAAGGGTTTGCTCAGATGTCTCAGGCAAACCACAGCTGGTCTCCTTAGAAACCAGATAGAGTGCTATCAGGGGAGGACCACCATGACACCTCTCCCAGAGACAGTCTGGCCCAGACGTATTGGCTTCTTTGTTTGCTGGGTTTTCTGGCTGACGATAATGAGCCTTGTGAGTTAGAAAGGGGGACAAAGTGGAGGAGGAGGAAGAAGATGGAATGTAGGACAGTAAGGGAGGAATCTAGCTGTGGGAGGGACAATTCTAGGCAGTTTTGAACTGATAAATTCCCCCTGTAAAGACGTGTGAGTGGGAAAGAGGCCTGAGAATGCCAGTGTAAACGGGAAGGAGGGGAAAATGGAGAACGAGAGGGTCGTTATTTCTATTAATCAGAACACGTGGTCCAGGGTCTGGAGGTTTTTTCCATGAAAGGTCGTAGAGATGGAAAGTAAAGTTCTCAGCGAACCAAGATGAAAGAAAGGAGCCGAGGAATGAGAGAATGAAAGGGAGGAGTGGTGAAGTGGTGAAGCTGTAATTTGGGGTCTGGTTGCCAGTTGCAGTGGCATGTCATTTTGTACACACACAGAGAGAGAGAGAGACGCACACACACAAACACAGATTTAGAGACACAGAGAAGGAGTGTGAGAGAGAGAGATACAGAGAGAGAGTGAGAGAGTGAGAGATACAGAGAGAGACACACATAGAGAGACACACAGAGCGAGACAAAGAGAGCGAGAGACACTGAGAGAGAGATACAGAGAGAGAGAGCGATATACAGAGAGACTAAGAGAAAGGGAAAGAGACACACACACTCACAGAGACACACAGACACACACAGAGAGAGAAACATACAGAGACACAGAGAGAGACACACACAGAGAGAAAGACACACACAGACCACACACACTGGACTGGCTGCCTTCAGGCTCTACACAGCGTGAAAGAGACTTGTTTGTTTTTATGCACTGGTTTGTGTTTAATAGACTATCAAGTTCTCTCTGAACTTAGTGAGAGTCTAGCTTAAATTATTGCGTTTGTGGATAATTGTTGATGTTTGATTTCATCCCAATCCGTGGGCGATGGAGGCAGGGAGCAAGAGAGATATCAGAGCCAAGAGGAAAAAAGAGATAAACGATGACAAAAAGAATATCGACTCAATAAATTTGAAAAATCACATTAATAGTTCCTGAACCAGGTGTTGGAGTTAGTTAAATCATATGAGTCATTCCTGAACCAGGTGTTGGAGTTAGTGAAATCATATGAGTCATTCCTGAACCAGCTGTGGAGTTAGTGAAATCTCATTAGTCATTCCTGAACCAGGTGTTGGAGTTAGTAAAATCACACGAGTCATTCCTGACCCAACTACAGGAGTTAGTGAAATCATATGAGTCATTCCTGAACCAGCTGAAGGAGTTAGTGAAATCTCATTAGTCATTCCTGAACCAGCTGTGGAGTAGGTGAAATTACATGAGTCATTCCTGAACCAGCTGAAGGAGTTAGTGAAATCTCATAAGTAATTCCTGAACCAGCTATTGGAGTTAGTGAAATCATATGAGTCATTCCTGAACCAGCTGTTGGAGTTAGTGAAATCTCATTAGTCATTCCTGAACCAGGTGTAGGAGTTAGTGAAGTCACACGAGTCAATCCTGAACCAACTACTGGAGTTAGTGAAATCATGAGTCATTCCTGAACCAAATGAAGGAGTTAGTTAAATCACATGAGTCATTCCTGAACCAGCTGCTGGATTCAGTGAAATCACATCACAATCATTCCTGTAAGTAGATCACTGTGTTATTAATCACCAACTAAGTAGAATGTTTTTCGCACACACACACACACTCACACTCTCACACACACACACTCACACTCTCACACACACACACTCACACACACACACACATACACACACATTTAGGGTCATGAATGTGAACTAGTTAAACTGTTTATATTGAGACGATCAAACCGGCCCGCTGGGCTGAACATTCCATCATTATAGAAATAACCTTGCATTTTAATTGACTAATTATTATCTGTGACCTGTAATAACGGAGCCGATACAATCTAAGGACACATCTTTGTTTAATTAGTTGTAAAAAAAAACACACTCAGAAACACAGCAACATGTGTTATTGGTAAGACCTGAGGAAGATAAGACAGCAGAATGATGTCAGAAAGACGCGTTTATCTCTGAGACAACCCCCGACTCCTCACACAGTTCGTCAAAGTGCTTTCACGAATGAATTGGGGTGTTTCCTAGAAACTCCCAAGATGTGACAATATTGGTTTGATTTGTACTTCAATGCTTCGTGTTCTGGTGTCTGCTGTTATTCAGCTGCAGTTTGTTGTTTGTGTTTCAAATGCTGTTGGTCACCATCTCTGTGGGTACGTTCCTGCGTAGTGTTGTTAGAGAAGTTGGACACAATCTCCGTGGGTACGTTCCTGCGTAGTGTTGTTATAGAAGTGATCCTCGCTTGTACCAAGGCCCCAAAAGAAGTAAGCCAATTGTGTCTCATTGAGGGTTATAACTGGAAACACCAGTACCTCCTCCCTGTCCAGACCCCCCCACCCACCCCACTTACCTCTCCCCCAGGCTGAGTCCTGCATAAGCTCCAGATGTGTGGAAGAACTGCCCTGCGAATAGCCTGAAACCTGCACTAAACCCACTGTGTGTGTGTGTTTGTGTCTGAATGACATCATACCACGGCATCCTGACTACTTAGCTCTGCCTTTTGTTAATACCAACCCCAAAGGCGAGAGAGGCCTGTGCGCTCACTCAAGCTAATAACATCTCTCTTCACTTTTTCTCCTCGTATTTCTCGTCCCTCTCTCTTTACTGCTAGGGTGTCTTATGTGGACATTTATTAGGTCTGGCTCATAAGGTGCTGGTGATTTCATCACCCAGGCTGTGACACCAGGCATTGAGAGGGTCTGCACTAATCACACAATCACACACAACATGTCCAGTTGAAAGTGGAACCACACTGACCGGGGCCATTCAACATGCACCCAGGTCAACAATGTACTGCCAGTTAACTGGGAGAGCCTGGATCAAACTCTACCAGATGCTAGTTAGGTTTAGTACCTGTTGTGTTATGGCATCGATACGAGCCAAATCCTAATACCACTGGCCTGGAATCCATTATTCATCTCCTTTGACTCCCTACAGATCACCAGTGGCTGGGTTATCTAGTAGTCAGTGATGGTGGTTCGGCTTCATAGTTAAAGCTTTGACCAGCGAGCACAGATTAACTCTTAACCCTTTGACCAGCTGTTAACTCTATGACCGAACGAGCAGCTTAACTCTTTGACCGACTCTTAACTCTTTGACCAACAAGCACAGCTTAACTCTTTGCCTCCTCTTCTGTCCACCCCTGCTGTTCTCCCTCAACCCTCCGTCCACAATTGAGGTAGTGAAAGTGGTCGGAGTACCCCGAGCCTGTCCACGTATTCCGATGGGAAGTCTCCGTCCTCCACCTACGTGGCTGCCCCCAAGCATTTCCACGTCCCAGGTAGGTCTAACCGCTTTGCTCCGACAGCTTCCCTTCGACCCGCTCTGCCACTCTGTCGGCCATCCTACGATGTTTCGTAGTTTCGTAGTTTGTGTTTTATTGGACGTGGCTCTGAAACTTCCTTTGAGTCCAGCTTCAGCGTTTCCATTGACAGTATGTTACAGTTTCACTGACTCACAGGGAACAAAGTATCCATACTTGGACAGAGTTGACATAAATAAATGAACACAGCAAAGTGATTATCCACTTACTGTGTTTTCTAGCCATTGTGTTGGTTTCATATGGTATTGTTCTCTGGTTCTGGCAGGGCGCTGAGGCAGGGCAAAGAATGACCCCCATGTGTTGTATTTATTTCATGAGTCACTCTCCCAAAAAAACGGAGCCAACAAGGTTAATGTGCGACAGTTGTTGCTCGCTCCGACACAATGGTTTTTTCGGGTCCGGCGAAAGTAAGACGGGTTGGATCGGCTTGGAACGGACACACTGTGTCAATTATGTGTGCTTGTTGTTCAATTTCTCCCTTTTATTTATTGATTGATGTGTTTATTGGTTTATTGTGATGCTTGTTATTTTTGCTCTAGATGTAGTAATCAATGACGTATTGTAAAATGGGGAGGCAGGATAAAGGTATATTATTTATAAGTCTGAATTTGGAAACATGACTGAAGAAATAGTTGGATACAAATCACAGATCAACAATTACCATTGTTTTGGAGCTATCCAGCTTTCCTTAAATGGGTTTCTGCTTCACATCACATTACAGCTTGATCCTTAGACAATCAGTTACATGTTTTTTTTCTCTCTTGGATAATGACAACAAGTAATTATTTAAATGAAATGTCCTGTTGTGCCAGTTATAATAAAAATGTCATAATTCTGGCATTATGTATGCTGCCCCTTGTCTTCTGCTTCCCAGACTATTCCATATTTCAATAACTGCTATCTCATGCTTATTTTCTACCCTCTCTCATTCTTTCTTTCTCTGTTTCTCTCTCATCCTGGGCTACTGTCATATTTTCCTCTGCTCATCTTCAGAGACTAAGGTCAAGATAGATAATATCTATAGAAAACCCCCTATCTACAAACAGCATGGTACAGTGCACTCTCTTCCTTCACTTCCTGGTCTAACTTCCTGGTCTGGTCTCTGCACGATGTGTTGCATGTCGTCCGTCTCATATGCTACTGGTAGAAGTTGTCCATAGACACAGATCTGGGATCAGCTTCCTCGTCCTCCATCCTAACTCTACCCATTAAAGGGGTAATTTCCTCCATCCTAACTCTACCCATTAAAGGGGTAATTTCCTCCATCCTAACTCAACCCATTCGGGAGCACAAACAAAGATCAGTGTCAGTAGGGCAACTTCACCCTATTTCTTTCAGTATGACTCATCGTTCCATCCCATCTGCCCATATTTTTCAACAGACAAATATCTATAGCTCTGGCAACTGATACACTGCCACCATTTCAAGTTGCCACCTCAGGATGTGCTGGGTTTTTGAGGAGCATAACCTCTGGAAGAGTTTTTGACCTCTTTTGTACTCATATCTCAAGTGCTGCCTTTTGGCCGGGAGTCTCACAGCACGATCACACTATTTAGGTAGAAATACTGTTGGTGTCACGGTTTTCATGATTCTAAATGTATTTCCGCTTGATAATTTGATTTTAATACAATTTGACGTTCCGAGCTTGTTGCTCACCATCTGCTGAAGGTATTAGAGAGAGCGAAAAGAAAATGCAGTAATGAAAGTGCTGAAACACATTGGCTATTTATTGAAGAGTAAGACCAAGCTATGTAGGACGAGTTCTGAAGCAAATAATACTGTGATATTGTCAAAACGATATGAAATATGATAAAATAATAAAAGTTTTCCCTTATCCTCAGCAGCAATACAACCCATTTATTGTAAACTTAGTTGAAAGCCTGACACGAAAAAAATAAGACATTTTTAATAAAATATACTGTACATAGACAACTTACTCTGTCACTTTTCATTCATGGCACCTTTCTGATTGTTTGTTTCGGTTCATCCATCCAGACCTACCCACTCTCATCCCCGTAGCTCATTGGTTCTACTAATTCTTGTGGCCTGAAGATGTCGTTGTGTGTGTCCATTGTGATTGGTCGAGAACGACGGTTCACTTGGTGTTGTGGTGCTGATGATGTCTTGGTCACCATTTTGTTTTCCTACTTAACTCTTTTTTTGTAATTGTTGTTGACACATTGTTGTTGTGTATATGTCGTGTCTGTGTGTTTCTCAGGATCTTTATCGTTTGTTGAATGTGTGTGTGTGTTTGTTTGTATTTCAGATTACAAAATGTAATAATGCATGTGCTGAATAGTCTTTTCTATGTTGGCCTTTAAAATCTATATTACATATTAAATATTACAACTAAATTACAGACCATATGTAGAATTTGACATATTTCTTGAGTTGACTGATTTTTAAGTTTAGATATTCTACTGGGCATGAGCTCATTAATAAGAGAATGCACTCGCAGTTAACGCTTGTCAGCACGAAAACAGGAACTACTTAAGAAACGCTTGACACTAGATACATCTATCTTATTCACTGGCTACTTCAGCTAACGACATAGTGGTAGATGAACACTAACGAGCGATAGTTAGCAGTTGTACATATCAGTTAGTAATGTGACGCTAACGACATAGTGGTAGATGAACACTAACGAGCGATAGTTAGCAGCTGTACATATCAGTTAGTAATGTGACGCTAACGTTACTACAGTATGACCGCGTCAATGTTGTTTTCAAGCAAGTTGTGTTGCATGGCCCGCTTGAGGGTTGTCGCTTTGTGTGGCGTTGTTGAGGTCTTTCTGTACACAGTTGTCATAGCCACTAGGCCGATGTGTGATACACGGACTGATGTGTGTTGTACTGCCGCAGATGTGTGGTGTCTAACGTACGGGATGTTTTACAGCCTCTAGGACTTCATGGCAGGAAGGAGACGACATCAAGGTGAGGCCTTAATATGTCACGTTATCTGTCTTTCTGTCGGTCTGTTTCTATCTTGCATGTCTGTCTTTCTCTTTGTGTCTGCCTCTCTGCCTACCTGTCTGTCTGACTGGCTGTAAATCCGAACATCCATCCACTTGCCAACATACCTGCTCGTACATGTATTCATCCATGAACATGTTTATCGTTGCATATATTACGTACTGTACCTGCTCGTACATGTATTCATCCATGAACATGTTTATCGTTGCATATATTACGTACTGTACATCCATCCAGTCACCCACCCGTACACCCAACCACCCACCCAGCCACCCACCCAGCCACCCGGTCAGTCAACCAACCAGCCACCCACCCATCCACTCCCCCATCCATCCTTCTCAGCTCTGTGTATCTCCCTGTATGTAGACACGGACCAGCTGGATGATCTTGAAGAGTGAAATAGACGGCCAGCCCCTCCCAGAAGACCTGCTGGATCCTAGGAAATCCACCTGCAGCCTGCCAACTGACGTCTCCCTGCCCAGTGAGTACAGCCAATTAGAGATCAGCCCTCAGGTAACAGACATGGGCTCAGCCAATGGGATGCCAGTCGCAGTTAAACTCTGGCTTCTATTGGCATGGACTGAAAATAATGTTTCTATACCGCTGACTCATAGAATTTTAACTTTCGTTGCAGACTTCCCCTACAACAAGTCCGCTTCCCTGCCAGGCTATGGGAGGAATGGCATATACAAGGTGCGTAGACATACTCACACGCTGTGAAGTGAACATCATTTTCATTACGATCGAGAGCGAAGCAACAAATTCCATCCTTCAATCTACCGCCGATAACGCCACAGCCGGCGATCTGACCGCCAACACCTCTGACCGCCAACACCTCTGACCGCCAACACCTCTGACCGCCAACACCTCTGACCGCCATCATCACAACAAGTCACGTAGACAGTCCGTCTCTCCCTCAGAGAAAACACAGTCTTGACACAACACCAGGCTGTCCTTACACATCAAACCCAATGACACAATGCCCCAAACACACTAAGAGCCAAAGGTGCTTTGGGGAGAGAAGGTGTATTTTTGGCTGGTCCGATTCTGCAGGGGATGATGGAGGACTTGGCCCAGAGCTCTGTGAGGTACTGGAACTTTCTCTGGCAAACGGAAACATGGTGTGCCGGTTGTCGTAGCGACGGGCTCAGCCAGGCACACTCTGAAGATTGGAGCTCTGTTAACGAGAGATCGGCGACCGGTCCTTAATGCCTCTTTTGGCATGCCGGTCCTTTAATGTGCCAGCTGGGTGTAGTGTTTAATTCAACCACCAGGTGGTAGTGTGGTGTCATTAACTGCCCTCCCGCAGAGTCCCGGGGAAGGGATTTAAGAGGAAACGCATCATCGATGCTTATTATTGGTGACAAATACAATCACGCCTGACAAGGCCCAGCAGGGGCAAAGCAGCCAGAAGCCCCACCTTCCAAAGCACCCAGCTCTCACCTACACTGTTTTCAGGACCTGAGTGGCACCTTGCTCCCTCCCTCCCTGAGGGAACAAAGGTTATATTGATATTCATATTGTAAGGTTCCCGTTCGGTCGGTCACTTCAGTGTCACTCATGGGGACTATACAGAATAACTAGCCCGTAGAGCCAGAACACTGAGCGCCCGCCAAGCCGAAGGCACCTTAGGTACTAGTCCACGGGCGGTTATTTACAGGCAGTAGAACCACATGAAGGTGTGTGGAGATGCTCACACTGCTGCCACTGCAGCTGGAGGCAAACCCCACATGCGCACGTGCCCTAGGAGACAGCACCCGTGGCGGGGATGCCCACATGGCGCGCGGAGATGGCTGGCAGGTTGGAACATACCATGTTAATAGACTGTGTAATGGTTGGCTACAATCATTGACCGCCTCCTATGTATTCTGGCATAAAAGACTGTGTTGCCTCTAATTATGGAAGAGATAGAAATGAGAAATGGAAGGTCAACATCATAGACTCATGCTGAATAAAGATGGCTCTCGCCTGACTTCTGGTTACATTTATTTTGTTCAGGAATCAAACTTGGACAGAATCTAACACCATATAATGTTGACTGTGCGAAAGACTAGCCCATACATGGGGCAAGACCCTCCGGTCTCACACTCCGGAACCGAGACATCCGACGGCAGGATTGGGACTGGGACAGGTGTCCTGCTGCATCAGCAGACGCCAAGGACCTCCGTTGACCAGATGGGCTCACTCCGGAAACCACAGGTCCTTGGGCGAGAAGGAAGGACAGATTCTCAGATGAGAGCTGTGGATGAGAGCTGTGGATGAGAGCTGTGGCCAGTGTGCATGAAGCGGAAATACTGCGACAACTGGTCCAGTAACAGTGGCCAGTGCGCATTTCCTTGGAAGGTGGAACAGATCGACACTGGCGCCGCCTTACCTCCCCAAAATCTGCCCATGGTGAAGCATCCATTCGGAAGCGATAGGGACACTCTTCAAGACAAGATCGGTTTGTTTATTAAAATACCCAGGGAGATATATTTTAGGCAGTGGAAGGAGGTGGCTATTGCTGTTTAGCGATTGCATGACAGAGACAGAGCTCTGCCAACACACCACCGCCATCTCGTTGTCGGTCCCAATCAGACACGAGGCATCTGAACTGCTGGAAGCCCAGAAACATTTCCTGAAGCTCCAGGCAATTAAAGCAGCACTCTGCATCATTGACTAAATCCTCCACCGACTCAAAGTGTCCCGCCCGGGAACGGACACGAACGCAGCATTGACAACCGAATTTAACCCAAAACCAAACCTGTTTCACTCCGAATCCGAGATAGTGAATGTATGAGAGAATAAGTTCAGCGTGCACTCCCTATGCTAGCACGACTCTGCTGAAATTAGCCAATCGCCCAAATACGCCAGCGCTCAAAATGTGTATTCACGGGTGGTGGCTCGGTTTTTCGGAACTTAATCTATGCAGGTGAGTTGGGTTATGGAGAGTTTTTCCTTCTGTCATTTTTGGGGTGGTTGTCAACACAGGGGGAGCCAATACTGTCCGGCTCTGGCTCCAAAAAACAGACTCATCCAGGATTCTACTTCACATCTGCTTCTTGTATTTGTCACAACACTGATGAGGATCAGTGTTGTGTCCCCCAAATGAGTGGCACTGTCCAAAAGAAAACGTTTCAGGAACATTTATCTTCAACCTTGCATCAGTTCCCACTGACAAAATCAGATAATGGAACAGGCATTTATTGAATGCTTGTTACGTTAGCATTACATGAACATATACTTTAGATAAAAGCAATATGTAAGACCATCCACTTGTTTCAGTAATCAGTTGTGGACAAGGGCACAATGAAAGGAAGATATTTGATTGTATTGAGACACACTCGCTGACCTACCAACACAGGAAGGTGCGTGCTTTTTTAAGTTCTTCTGAGTTCTTCTGGTCAGAGAAATCATGTTTTGCGGCAATTTCCTATCAGAATCCAGTCCATGTAAGAATATCACTCGTTAGTGATTGCTCCGCAGACCCTGAACCACAGCAGAAAGAGTTTATTATGATGGCTGTGCTACCACTGGGGGTATTTAGTCTAACCCTAATGATGTGTTATTGCTGCCTAAATGCGTGTGTTAGTTGATCGATGGTGATGAGGGTGACAGAGGGGTTAAACAGCTGAGGCTCAGCTGAAGGACGTTTGGGCCGTATCAGACCCCATTAGCTTGATACACTGAAGATGTGGATTCTGGCACACTGATTGGCTGTTACACGCCACCATTGCATGCCTGCGGCACTGTAGACTAAGAGGCAAGGTGGCTGCCACCGCCGAGACCCCACCTGACTGTCCCTGTCCTGTCACCGCCCAGACCCCACCTGACTGTCCCTGTCCTGTCACCGCCCAGACCCCACCTGACTGTCCCTGTCCTGCCACCGCCCACACCCCACCTGACTGTCCCTGTCCTGTCACCGCCCACACCCCACCTGACTGTCCCTGTCCTGTCACCGCCCACACCCCACCTGTCTGTCCTTGTCCTGCCACCGCCCACACCCCACCTGACTGTCCCTGTCCTGCCACCGCCCACACCCCACCTGACTGTCCCTGTCCTGTCACCGCCCACACCCCACCTGTCTGTCCCTGTCCTGTCACCGCCCACACCCCACCTGACTGTCCCTGTCCTGTCACCGCCCACACCCCACCTGACTGTCCCTGTCCTGCCACCGCCCAGACCCCACCTGACTGTCCCTGTCCTGCCACCGCCCACACCCCACCTGACTGTCCCTGTCCTGCCACCGCCCAGACCCCACCTGACTGTCCCTGTCCTGCCACCGCCCACACCCCACCTGTCTGTCCTTGTCCTGCCACCGCCCAGACCCCACCTGACTGTCCCTGTCCTGCCACCGCCCAGACCCCACCTGACTGTCCCTGTCCTGCCACCGCCCACACCCCACCTGACTGTCCCTGTCCTGCCACCGCCCACACCCCACCTGACTGTCCCTGTCCTGCCACCGCCCACACCCCACCTGTCTGTCCTTGTCCTGCCACCGCCCACACCCCACCTGACTGTCCCTGTCCTGCCACCGCCCACACCCCACCTGACTGTCCCTGTCCTGCCACCGCCCACACCCCACCTGACTGTCCCTGTCCTGCCACCGCCCACACCCCACCTGACTGTCCCTGTCCTGCCACCGCCCAGACCCCACCTGACTGTCCCTGTCCTGCCACCGCCCACACCCCACCTGTCTGTCCTTGTCCTGCCACCGCCCAGACCCCACCTGACTGTCCCTGTCCTGCCACCGCCCACACCCCACCTGACTGTCCCTGTCCTGCCACCGCCCAGACCCCACCTGACTGTCCCTGTCCTGCCACCGCCCACACCCCACCTGTCTGTCCTTGTCCTGCCACCGCCCAGACCCCACCTGACTGTCCCTGTCCTGCCACCGCCCAGACCCCACCTGACTGTCCCTGTCCTGCCACCGCCCACACCCCACCTGACTGTCCCTGTCCTGCCACCGCCCACACCCCACCTGACTGTCCCTGTCCTGCCACCGCCCACACCCCACCTGTCTGTCCCTGTCCTGCCACCGCCCACACCCCACCTGACTGTCCCTGTCCTGCCACCGCCCACACCCCACCTGACTGTCCCTGTCCTGCCACCGCCCAGACCCCACCTGACTGTCCCTGTCCTGCCACCGCCCACACCCCACCTGACTGTCCCTGTCCTGCCACCGCCCAGACCCCACCTGACTGTCCCTGTCCTGCCACCGCCCACACCCCACCTGTCTGTCCTTGTCCTGCCACCGCCCACACCCCACCTGACTGTCCCTGTCCTGTCACCGCCCACACCCCACCTGACTGTCCCTGTCCTGCCACCGCCCACACCCCACCTGACTGTCCCTGTCCTGTCACCGCCCACACCCCACCTGTCTGTCCCTGTCCTGTCACCGCCCACACCCCACCTGACTGTCCCTGTCCTGTCACCGCCCACACCCCACCTGACTGTCCCTGTCCTGCCACCGCCCAGACCCCACCTGACTGTCCCTGTCCTGCCACCGCCCACACCCCACCTGACTGTCCCTGTCCTGCCACCGCCCAGACCCCACCTGACTGTCCCTGTCCTGCCACCGCCCACACCCCACCTGTCTGTCCTTGTCCTGCCACCGCCCAGACCCCACCTGACTGTCCCTGTCCTGCCACCGCCCAGACCCCACCTGACTGTCCCTGTCCTGCCACCGCCCACACCCCACCTGACTGTCCCTGTCCTGCCACCGCCCACACCCCACCTGACTGTCCCTGTCCTGCCACCGCCCACACCCCACCTGTCTGTCCTTGTCCTGCCACCGCCCACACCCCACCTGACTGTCCCTGTCCTGCCACCGCCCACACCCCACCTGACTGTCCCTGTCCTGCCACCGCCCACACCCCACCTGACTGTCCCTGTCCTGCCACCGCCCACACCCCACCTGACTGTCCCTGTCCTGCCACCGCCCAGACCCCACCTGACTGTCCCTGTCCTGCCACCGCCCACACCCCACCTGTCTGTCCTTGTCCTGCCACCGCCCACACCCCACCTGACTGTCCCTGTCCTGTCACCGCCCACACCCCACCTGACTGTCCCTGTCCTGCCACCGCCCACACCCCACCTGACTGTCCCTGTCCTGCCACCGCCCAGACCCCACCTGACTGTCCCTGTCCTGTCACCGCCCACACCCCACCTGACTGTCCCTGTCCTGTCACCGCCCACACCCCACCTGACTGTCCCTGTCCTGCCACCGCCCACACCCCACCTGACTGTCCCTGTCCTGTCACCGCCGAGACCCCACCTGACTGTCCCTGTCATTGTCCACCTGGCCATGAAGCTGACTTGGATTCTGTTTAAGGACTCTGGACGCATTTGCATTTATTGACCTGTCATCTGAACGTGCAAAAACATTGTTGTGCCCCAAAAGGTCATGTACTCTTATAATCTTCACTCGGCACAGCCAAATGAGGACTGGCCACCCCTGAGAGGCTGGTTCCTTTCTAGGTTTCTTCTTAAGTTTTGACCCTCATGGAGTTTTTCCTAGCCAACTTTTTGGTTGCTTGCTTTTTGGGGTTTCAACTTGATTGCTTTACAACTGCTGATGTCAAATGGTTTTATAAAATAAAAGTAGAAGATAGACTGAGTGACTTTAAAAAAGCTCATGTGTACAGTTTGTCCTCTAGGCATGCCTGATGTTGACCAGTTACATCATGGTCTGAGAACTGTGTGCGTGTGTGTGTGTGTGCGTGTGTGTGTGTGTGTGTGTGTGTGTGCTGTCCCCAGGATGCTGCCGACCATCCTGACTATGAGCCAGACCAACAGGACTCCCACAGCTGGGGAGGAATGAGAGGTGAGACTGAGACCTAGAAGATCTAGAGCTGTTACCTCACTGATGCCATGTTGAAAGAGGGTGGATCTGTAAGCAGATCTATGTTGTAATAAAGCTACAGATGCACAAGCCACAAGTGTGTGTCTGTGTGTGTCTGTGTGTGTGTGTGTGTGTGTGGGACATATACAGACCTTCAGAATTGTCTGATTCAGCAGGCTCTTGCTATAGGACACACAGTGAGCACACACACACACACACACAAGCACATTGCCAAGCTCGTAAACCATTGTTTCCGCTTGTGTGTGTGTGTGTGTGTGTGTGTGTGTGTGTGTGTTGCTGTCACTGGGAGGGAGTGGGTACCAGACTCCTAAAGCCTTTGACGCACTGGGCTGGGATACATCATCTCATAGGTTATTAAAGTAATTGCTTTCATTTGCTGGCTTGTATGATTTTCTTTGTGCTGCAATTTATTATGGTGGTTTGAATAAATGGCCTCTTAATGAAAAATAATCCAGCCATTAATCTGAGATATTATTCTCCATCCCTGTCTTCCTGTCTTCCTGTCTTCCGCCCTTTTCCCCACCTAGAGTACAAGGTAAGTGTCCTTCCACTGTTGTCAAGGTTTCATGTCATATTACATCGATGCATTGGGTGAATACACTGTATTGTCTTTGGCTGCGTCTTTGTAGATGACATGGTCTCTCTACTGTGGGTTGGCTGTAGTGTAAAATAGCTGACAATGTGTGTTTTTTATATGTGTGTCGGTGGGTTTATTCCAGGTGTATCCCTATGAGATGCTGGCTGTAACCCACAGAGTGAGGGTGAAGCTACCCAGAGATGTGGACCGCACCAGACTGGAGGTGAAAATACAGACATCCCTATACCCCCAAACCCCCCCCCCCCCATGTCACTCTCTCACCTTCCTCCTGCCAAAGTGCCGCTTCATCACTCTGTCCCTCTTTTTCCTTCCCTCTTCATCACTCCCTACCCCTTCACCACTCCCTCCCTCCCCCCCTCTTCATCACTCTTTCCCTTCCTCACTTTTTTACTTGATGTTGAAAGAATAGAGATGTCCTCTCTTCATGGCCCTGCCCCCTCCCTCTCTTTTACCTCTGGCTATTCTCTCTCCTTCCTCTCTCCCTCTCTCCCTCCTTTTCCATCTCTCTCTCCATACTCCCTCCCTGTTTCTCCCTTTCTTCTTCCACCCTCCCTCTGTCCTTAGGAGGCTCCAGACTCTAGTTGTGGTGATCGTGTGGTGTGGAAATGATCTTACCATCCTGCTAGGAGACTTTTATATATATATTATAATTTATTCTGTCTCAAACGTTCTTTGACCTCTCAACGAACTCCCTGCGAACCCTTTATGAATGCTCCCATATCGGGGGAATCTCTTTCCCGAGGACAGGGAACGTTGGTATTCTGGAGTTTGACTGATACAGGAAGTTGCCCTCTGTGGTGGGGAATACCGAAATCCGGTCCTGTTTTGTAGCTAGTGGTGCTGGGATGCATGGGAAGCCAGGGTGGAATATGGTATTGCTTTTCTCAGCGGAGCCCTGGCTTTGACCCTGCTGGACTAGATTGTGGCTGGGTGTTCTCGGGTTCGGACTGTTTCTTTCAATTAAGGACCATGTAACTATGGCTGGATGGGGACGCTCTCTTCTGAACTGGGACTTTGAGCTGAACATGAACGTTCTATATGACGAAGTAGTGCAATACGTCTTTAGACAGTACAGCAATTAATTGTCTTTAAACATGATTCTTTTTTTTATATTAACAATTAGAATTTATTTCAATTCAATATTGCTGTTTTATATCAGGTTTTAAGAGCAAAAAAACAAACCATGAAAGGAAAGCCAACTGAGCGGCTAGGCCTCTGAACACTGGCTCTTCTGAAGATGAACGTCGTCTGATTGGAGAAACATAATCAGATGATGGTGCTGGAGTTGGCTGAGGATCCCGTGAAGGGCAGATGTGGAAAACAGCCTCGACGCCACTTAACGTCTCCATTTCCATTCGGCGTGGCATCTTCTTCAGTGAGGCCTCAGCAGATCTGGGCTCCAGAAAGCTCATCACAAAAAAGTTCCCAATAGTAGTTAGTAATCCTCTCCTCTAGCCCTGTTCCTCAACACTGCTAACGTCCTCTATCTCCTATTCCTCTCATGCTTCAGGCAATTCCTCAATGTTCTCAAAGGATCAGTGACTGGGAGCCAAATGAAACAAAAAAGCTGACTGCGTCCAGATGCATTTTTTAAACAAAAACATGAACTATAACTAAGCCGAGCCAAAACTTGTTAACCTGTCTGTCAATCTGCAAATTCTGTGGCTCAAAAACACCAGATAGATGTGTTATTTGATAATCTGTGTTTAGCCATCGTAGTGTGACCCTCGTGTTTTTTGTGGATACCGGACTGGTCTGTTAGGGTCATTGTTTCTGTGGTTTCTGATACATTCCCCTGCTTTATTCTCTCTCTGTCTCCTTCTCTAATTATTTATCTTTCTTTTTTCTGTTTACCTCCAAATAACTTTCTCCATCTCTCTCAATGTTTTCTAGTATTTATGTTAAGGTTCTAAGATTAGGCATTCAAGTTTAGGGTTAGGTTTAGGCACAAGTTAGTTTTTTGGGGTTAGGTTAAGGTTAGGTTTAAGTGTGAGACATTTTTGGTCTTCACTAAGAAATCTAGGTATTGTGTGAGTTGTGTGAGTGAAAGCACAATTGGTAGAAAACAATAAATACCATGAACTTAAAACTGTCAATTGACCTACTATAACCAGCTATCTACTGGTTCTTGGAAATTGAAAGGATTCAGGTAATGACACCAAGTTTCCAGAACCACTGTAGTTCAATGTCTGCATTCGTTTATTCAAAAGCAAACCAGGGAATCTGCATTTGTGTATAGTTGTGGCGTAGCTTGTTGCTTTAAATCTATGACTTGTAATAATGTCCACATCCATGGGACTCTCACTGGTTCGGAATGGATGAAGTCATAACTCTTGGTAATCGCAACCATCCATCCTGTGAATATAGCCATCCGTCGGTAACACTGTCTGTCTGTCTCATGGTGTCTGTCTGTCTGACGGTGGGGCAACCACTGGGGTGCCTGTGTCTGGTGAGTAGACACCAAACTACACTGTGTTTTCATGGTGGGTTTAAACATCGCTAGGCAGAATTGCTTTAGTCTTCGTGTCACATTTTTTGTGAGTGTGTGTCTGTCCATGTGTGGAAATAACTGTGATCAGCATTATAGACTAGATGGTTTATAATTTTCCAATCCATGAATGCTGATTGGCTGAATGCTGCGGTATATGAGGTTGAATACCAAGGGTATGCCAACAAAGTACTTATATTTACTGTACTAATTCAAAACCTTGGTAGCCTGTTAATAATGGCAGTTTCACCTCAATTCCACCTCAGGGGTTTTCTGGTATATGGCCATAGCTAAAGGCTGCATCCTTATAACCCTCCCCAGAGTGTTCAGATTAGGCCCTCTCTCCATCTACAGACACTCCAGACGGGGTGTTCAGGTTAGGCCCTCTCTCCGTCTACAGACACTCCAGACAGGGTGTTCAGATTAGGCCCTCTCTCCATCTACAGACACTCCAGACAGGGTGTTCAGGTTAGGCCCTCTCTCCGTCTACAGACACTCCAGACAGGGTGTTCAGTTTAGGCCCTCTCTCCCTCTACAGACACTCCAGACAGAGGTTTCAGGTTAGGCCCTCCTACAGACACCCCAGACGGAGTGTTCAGGTTAGGCCCTCTCTCTCTCTACAGAAACTCCAGACAGGAGTGTTCAGGTTAGGCCTCAGCTCTGCTCTGCTCCCCTGGGTGTAGGAGTGGGTATGGTGTGGGAGCTATGTTAATGTCTTTAAGCCCACACAGCTGTCACAGTGTGTGGGTGTGTGCGTGTATGTGTGTGTGTTTATAGCAGATGGTTGGAATAAGTGGTTGATAATGTAGCTACTGACACATTTCTGCCTGTTTAAAGATGTACCAAGCTGGTACTACCTTTCCCTCTGCCTATTTCTCCCGTTCTCTCTATTCAATTTCAAGTGAAAGAGCTCAGTTTGCATGGGAAACATATGTTTACATTGCCAAAGCAAGTGGGAATTAAGAAATTTCAAGTAAACATTACACACACAATAGTTTCCAAAGGCATGTTTGGATGTGTGAATGACAAGGAAAAACAAATGAATAGATTGTTATGTTTACAATGTTGACTGTTTTGCTGCTGCTGTGATCTCACATTGTGTCATTTTAATAGATATTGGAGATTATCAGTGTTTGACTTAATTCAAAGCTATTTAAATTCTGTCTGTACGATGTGAGCGAAATATGTTGATATCCATTTAATAGCAGGTCAGGAAGTGCAGCTCCGTTTCCACCTGATTTTGTGGGCAGCGTTTACATAGTCAGTCTTCTCTTAGACAGTCAACGTTTTTCTTAATTTGTGTCCAGTCACAGTGGTCAGGTGAAACTGCCAAAACCAACTCTGTTTAGGTCAAGGTAGCATTTTGGCTATCATTCTTTCTCTCTGTTATGTACTTCCACTCGGTTGCTTTCACAGAATCTGTCTTGTCATTCTGATATACATGTTGTGTGTGTGTGTCTGTCTTTCAGCGACACCTCTCCCCCGAGGACTTCCACCGTGTGTTTGGGATGACCCTGGAGCAGTTTGACCGCATGGCCCTGTGGAAAAAGAACGACATGAAAAAGAAGGCACGCCTTTTCTAGAGCCAAGACCCTCTAGCCGGGGGGGAGGGAGAAAGAAGAGCCTCTCACATCCGCAGTCTGGTCTATCTGGAAGAAAGGAAGTCGGAGTGAGAAACATCTGAAATAGTCTATATATGCATCGCCCCTCTACATTACTCCTGCATCTAATCATCAGCCAGAATGAGGAAGCTGTGGGGGGGGGGGCGTTGGTGGAAACGCTGTTGCAGACGTCTAACGTTGACCATCATCACCTATAGCTTTTGTATGCGATGTGGTGTGAATGTTACTTTGGTAACCTTTTGGGGGAGGCGTGGGGGGGGGGGGGGGTTTGCATGGACTGTGACACCACTCCCCCTCCCCTCAGTGTGAATTCTGCATCCCCCCTCTCCTATCCTTCGCAAAAAAAAAAAAAAGAGTAATAGCAGCTTTTCTAATATACTGGTGCAGGCTTTTGTCTTTTTTCGTCGTCTGTTTTTCTCTCTGGTTTACATGAACATCTTAGGGCGGGTTTTTCCCACACACAAATTAGGTTGAGATAGATTTTCTTTTTTTCCAGAACTAGGCTTAAGCTTTGTCCAAGAAACTGGCCCTTAATGTTTAACTCCACTCGGAACAATATCTCTTGTATTGCTGTATTCATAACTTTATTCCCCTGTATTCTCTCTGTCCTGCTCCCCTGCTTCTCTTATCTCCTCTGAGGTCTCCCCCTTCCTTGTCGCTTCTCTTATCTCATTTTGTTTCTTTTTTAAATGTATTTTTCTATCCTCCCTTTCCTGGCTGTATCCTGTTCTAGCATCTTAACTTACCACATCACATACTCCTATCTGAACAGTAGACGGATCATTTTACAGCAGCTGGGGGTTACGGCTACTCATAACACCGCAGCATGACAAGGCCAAAGACAGCCATAGGAATCGACTCCAGTTTGAAGCTTTTTAGTCTCTCTTTTTCTTTAGAAACATTCTGTTATGTGGATTTTTCCTCCTCAAATCGGCCTCGTGGAAACGGAGCTCAAATCCGGGTTGAAGAAGAGGTCTGCCTGTTCTTGGTGGAGATTTTTTTTCTTAGGCTCTGCCGTGATTTGTTGATAGAGGTCTGTATCTTATACAAACCACTTGTGAATCAGTGAAGATAGGAGAGTTGGGTTTGGATCCAGGCCAGTGGCATGAATCATGGGTAAAAGCTTAACAAGAGGCACCATTGCCTCCCACAGCAGATAAATACAGTAGAGTCTTGGGTGCCTGTTGTCAGAAATTGCATTGTTAGACATGCTTGTGTACTGTACATGCCCTCCCATCACAAACGCAAATTATTTTTATAAGCTATTTTTGACATCTGGAGTGATATACAGATGTTTTGATGGATAATGTCAGGTTTTCTTCGGATGAAAGACAGAAAAGCCAGTTCTCTGTCTCCTTAACCACGACCTGTGGCAGCATTGAGCCTGACTTAAGTTTTGCTTAACTAATCAATAATGACGTGATTGTGCTAGCTTTCTATACTGTACCTTATTTGATAATGTATGGACAGTTTGCGGCGTTGATTGTTTGTGAATTATTTGGCGTAACTGCCACGTATCTTGTGGAAATCCATACGTTGGCTTTGCTTAGTTACTGGAAGTTCAACCAGTCATTTAATCGTAAGGGACAAACAGTACACAGAATTCCTGAAATATATCCGTCTAAGAGTTTGTTATGCAAGCCCAGATGTAGGACCTCGCATTCATAGGAGATTGAGGTCTACTCCATTGGTAATGTGTAACAGTGCTTGTGAAAATATCTATGTATGGTTGGTTTATCTCAATATTGATTATTTACGGTCTCTCATTTCGGGCACTTGCTTTACGCACAAACATACAGCAAAAAGACACATTGAGCTGTGCTTACAGTTAATATTTATTTGTTTAATGTTGGGTGAGGATGGTAATACCTTCACATTTTAGATAGTTGAGGTTGAGTGGCAAAAGTATGCTCAATAAAATAAAACCAGTCAATCTGAATTCATATCTCTTTTGACCTGAATAAATATCAGCCTTCCTCATTCTGTACCACACTAACTGTTATCATAAAAGCTAATGTCCTCTGTCTGATTTCTAATGTAAATCTCCAATTAAAGTGCTTTATTGGAAACCAAGGAGTCCATAACGTATTGGAAGTGTTTGTTTGGGTAATGTATTTGGGTAATGTGAATGCAGATAATGTTGTGAAATGCATCTGGGGTCTGCTTATATTGAATTATGTTTTATACTGTTATGTCTGGGAGAGTGATTTGCGTATGAATGTGCGCGCAGATTAATTCTAAAATGAAAATGAAAAATGTATGCACGCATGACAGTAAGCTGCTTTGCATATTAGCATCTCTCACTCGGAATATAACCTTTGCTACTGTTCAAGCCAGACTGCTTGGTTATGCCAATGACCTTTTGTGTGTGTGTGTGTGTGGGGGGGGGGGGGGTGTTGACACTGGCAAAGTGGATCCTTGTTACAACATTTTTGTAACAGGAAAGAACATTGGTATAATGTTATAAATGGTGAGAAAGGCTTTTCCAGAAGGGAGTCGCTGAGCTGTGGGAGTTGTCTTATTTAAACAGCTGTAGAAGCGGTAGTGTAAACCGGGGGTCAGATACCACAGGTCCACGTCTGAGCTCCCAACTTGCCCTTGTACACAGATCCAGGATCAGATTACCTTCCCCTAATCCTAACCTCAACCATCAGGGGAGACGTGCTGAATCCCATACCTGTCAGTGTCTAGTCTCCAGGGAAGTACAGTCCGTGCTACCTGTGGGCAAGGCCTGATCAGCTGAGCTCCATTGATACAGATGCTGTAGTTGACACGGGACCAAAGCTGAACGACCCGGAGCCCCTTTCAACGTCTTCAAACAACCAGAATGATCTGCCGTCCCTCAGATCAATAATCTGTACACTGTTGTTTGTTTCTGATACCACCACATCTGTCACAGAAATGTGTTAGGCTACTTCTGTCATAGAATGTACCATTATAACACATGCCTCATTGCAATGGCCTCGTGTGGAACCTGCTAGTGGAATTGCCAACTCTAGCACACAAATGAAGTCACGATGCTGTTAAGTGACCCAATTATGTCAACACTTATTTTGTTGTGTCACCATCTTTGCATTTTCCTGTGTTAACAACTGTCACCAACGACGATAATATGTTGTGATTTCACATATTATTCATATTATTATCATTGTGCTGTAACTACGCCTTTGGTTTTTGTTTTCGTATCTTCGTTATTTTGCATTGCCGGGTTTGCAAGAAATGCTGATGTCCATCTTAAAATAAATGCTTCCTTGGACATGTGCTGTGTTTTAATGGTAACCCAACTGGTCAGAAGGTCCGGAGAGTTCTCTGTGCAGTCAGTGTGAAAGCTCTTTTGTGTTATTCCCTGACAAAGTAATGTGATACCTATTGTATGTTTCAGTAATATCCAGCAAGAGTAGCTAAGCTTGTACATGACAGTCTATTGTTTAGTCTGGATTTAAGGGGACTCTTTGTTCAAACACAAAAGGCACACATCCTTATTGGTTTATGCTTGATTCACCGTCTTATAACTGAGTTAGAAGAGGACATTGGAAGTAGGTCTTGTGAACAAACACTTGACCTGACGTCAGATGATCTATCTATATGCTGTAGGACACTGGAAACTATATCTGACTTTGATGGACGGTCATGCTACTGAATAAATCCTGACAGGAAGGATGTTTTTGAACATTTAGAAAATGCCGTCGATACGGTCCATCTTAAATCGAGACGTAAATGCCTTTATTTTATCATGTCGGAAAAAGTAATGTACGACATGTGACTGCCTGTGTACTAAATAAGGGTGACTTCTGTGAGTGCTTTGTTTAAAGCGATGTGGTGTAAGAAATTATGTAAGAATTGCTACCAGAAAATAACAGTTTAACCTGATCCATGCACTCTTTAACCTGATCCATGCCCTCTTTAACCTGATCCATGCCCATATCAAAACCTGTTAAATATCAGAACATATGGATACGTAATCTTTACTTCAACATTATGGACAGACCAAGGTAACCTAATTTAAAAAATGACCGACCATGGAAAGATTATACTTCACAATCTTTTATTTAACAGAAGAATCTACAGAAACGCACTTACAGAAATGCATTTACAGTGCAGAAAAAGATCAGTCCACCCCTAGCCTCATTAGCTGGTGCTGTACACTTAGCCTCTTAAATCCACTGGGAGGAATTTTTGCCCACTCTTTACCGCACTGCCTCAGCTGCTAATGTTCAAAGGTTTTAGATCCGGGCTTTGAATCTGCAATTTCGTAATTTTTTGAGAGAAGAGGATTTTCCGTCCTGACCTCCCATGTAGGCCAACTTTTTCAGTCTTTTTCTGATAATTGAAAGTTGACTCATGCATTTTGACAGTGACTGTGGCAAGAGAGGGCTGTAGACCCCTTGATGTTACTTCTGGTTGTTAGAGTCTTCTGTGAGTGTCTTTCGGTCAGCTCTTGGCCTGAAATTGTTGTGACAACCTGTCCTATATAGATTGCTAGTCGTCTTTTCATCCTTTATAGATGATTTGGCGGACAGTGGAATTATGTTCTTTGAATTGCTTGGAAATATCTTTCAGACCCCTCAGAGACTCATGGGGATTCATATTATTTCTTCTGAGGGCCTCAGAAAGGTACTTTGATCTTGGTATGATGTGTTACCACACGCCCATGTGGTAAGACCAAACCAGACCAAATGTCTAATATTTATGGAATGCTGGACTTCCCAAGATGGCCTCCAGTGATTTTCTTAGGACTTAAAACTGTTCTGGTGCACCTGATTGTAATTTTATACAATTTATGTGATTAACTTTTTCCACATAAGAAAATTGCATTTATTTTTTAATAGCCAAAATGTTTGTTTTATTACTAATTAAATTGGGTTACCTTTATCAATGAATTAAGTTGGAATTAAGCCCAAATTTCCATGTGTGCTAATTTATAAAAAAAAGAAAAAGGGCATCCTTTTGGCTACTTATTTTTTGTCCAAAGGGGTGTATTTACTTTTCACATGACTATATCCAAATACATCAAAATACACCAACGATGGATTTTGGAATTAGTATTTGAATATGAATGAATAATGTTGGCACAGGCTATGAGGGGAAATTAATCATTGTTGATCATGGTTTTACATAGCTAGTGAAATGTAACAGCGGCTATAGATTTAAGCAAACTGCCGCTCTGTGTTAGTATAACACTGCTATTTTGACTTACGCTCTTATATTCGTAGCTGCCTAGAGCAGCAAGTCACTGGTTTGTATAATTAGAAATAAAACATGAAATAATCTGCCTCTTATTCGCTGTGAATGGGCAAGGCGTGGTAAGCGAAGACTGTGATTGGTTACCATCTCCGTCCATCTTATCTGAGCTTGACAGCTAGAACTCCACAAGGTTTCATCCCGAAACGGAAAGGAACTGAGGATCGCTTGTAAAGATAGGCGCATCCTGTTCTATTGTCACCATTCAAAGGGAGAGGTGCACACTCTGGAATTGTCCATGCGACATGGACATGAACGGAAAAGGTGAGAATTGTTGTTTTACTTCTTGAGTTCTACTTCCATTCATTCATATTATTTCACTGTACTTCGCTAATATTGACATTGATCAGTTATTCTAGAACAAGCAATATTGTAACAATGTGTCGTTACAGCATGCTCGATTTTAAATAGACACCGTTTTTGTTTGAGAAAAGGTCTTGTTGGTCAGTGGTTTAATTTATGACAACTAAATCAATTTAGTAGTTTTTCTTAGTTTTAGCAAAAAAAAATTCACTTCGCAATTATGGTTTTGCTCCCAAAGTTGCGCTTCATGCAAAAGCAAAATTTCACGATTTATGTCATCTTCCTTAACTGTATTAATTGAGCATTTCATTGTAAACGTTTCGAAGTGTCCCCTCGACAATCGTCATGGTTACATGCTCCATGCAGGGATGGAGAGGCCCAACACAAAGGACCATGCACGAGGGGCTGACCGACTTGGGGTCCTGCCTGGCAGCAGCGTGATTAATTGGTAGGATAATGAGCTGAGATGCTACTGGCTGGGCGTAGTCCTCGATGGGCGTAGACCCCCTCCCCCCATCAGCAGAACAGCCTATCCTGGTCCCATTCCCCGGCCCCCTGGGTCGCTGTGTAGGTGTGTTTCAGTTTGACTACATTCTCTGCGGTCACAATGGACACAAGTGGTTTGGAAGCAAATGGCTTTGGCCGAACACTTCATCGTGCAGGTTACCTATTCGAGGCTACTGGCTTTGCAGTAAACCGACTGTACAAGCTTATTCCTCATCAAGCGCTACACCAGATAGGAAAACCTTTAGACAACTTCCTGACAGGAAGGGGTCAGCTGGCTGTGACTAGCGATTGATGAGGCACGTGGGACTACACACTTGCCGTGTCTTCAGTCAATAGGACCGAATGGTGGCGCTGTGGGTTTAAAAACCTCATGTCCAAAACAGGAACTTTTTAAATCTTGACCATATCTTCCCATCAAGGACACGCAACAATGAAGCTTCTAAAGCAATTTTGAATGCGTTTTCTTAATCCAGAGTTACACAAGTTATTTAAAACATAACAGTTGCGCCACAAAATGCACGTACCAGGTTTTAAGGTTAAGAGTGAAGTCATAAGATTACCTTGATTGCGTTGGCCTGTGAGCATGCTAATATAAACCAGCCCTGGTTTACATTGTTATCATTTACTTGTGGACTAACTGCAGTCTCCTTCTCTGCTCTGCTCGTATCCTTTAGTCTGTTTTGTTTACAAGAAATTTGTTGTGGTGGAAAACGTATCCCCGCAGCCCCACTGCCTGCAATTGACTTTGTTCCTCTAATTGTGTACGCCTGAAGCATGGCATTTCCCAATCGTTTCGGTGGAGCCAAACCCCATCATGCACCGCAGCCAGTCCAGCCGTCCCTGTAACAATGGACAATGGAAGGCAGGCTCTCTGTATACATCTCGCTAGCCCCTTTGGTTGCGGTATTGGGCCGGCTCTCTGCTCCACTCCCCAATGTTGCCCTGTTGTCTCAGTAGTGGTAGTGCGCTGTGAGGGGTGTTTTTTGGGAATACATTTTTTTTTTTTCTTCCTTGGCTGATGAGAGGGGGAACAAAGAGCGCGGAGGACACGTGCAGCGCAGCACGTTCCCCTGAGACACTTGTCCTGTTCCCCGTCCGGGAATAACTCTCACAATATAAAGACACTGTGATCTAGATTGTTCTGCCCGAGTGGATCGAAATACCTGGCCCGAACTGTTGGAAAAGTGGCCAGCAGCATTGGCGTTGGGAGAAATCGACTGACTATTTTGACCTGACTGAAAAGCAAACGGACAGGGCCAGTTTTGTGGACTCAACCGTGGGGTTGTCAGACAGGACTGCCTGGTTGTGTCACACTCTAGGGACTCCTTTGCGGTAGGAAGAGCCCAGGTGAGCGGGATTCGGTGTGTAGGCTAATGATTCTGTTCGAGTCAGGCGTTTGTGAATTAACCCACCCGAATGAGCGAGTGGGTGAGATGAGAACCAGAAGGAATCGGCACGTTTTGATGTTTGACTCACACGCCCGCTGTAGAGTATAGCCGAGACGAGGGAAGGCCGTAATCACAAATCGGACATTACGAAATTAGGAGTGGAGAAGGCCTGCTATGGGAAACTAGTTTGGCGTTAACCCGGGAGGAATGATCTGTCAGTCACTGAGAATGTTGGACGGTCTGGCTGGAAACCAGAAATCGAGTTATGTGGTAATGATTCGGAGAGCAGTGACTTGCATTTGGAACCAGGTATTTTCATTCCGAGGTGTCATTGTGACGTTCCAGGTTGTTGTTCCCCGACTGTCACGTGAGCGGGGGAGGGGCGATATCACTCTCACTCAATCATCAGTGTCCTTCCCCCGTAAGTCAAGCCGCTATTGTTGTCTAAGCCCGATACAATGGCCTGTGTCACGGGCCTGTTGTTACCTAGTACTAAATGACCCGTATCTCGGACAGTCGACTCCGTTAACCCGATCCTGTCCGTTGCCCTGGGTCCTTGGGGGTTACGTCATCACCACCTGACATCAAACCCCCAAAGCCGCCCCCCTCCGGGTGTGGGGTAGCGGGATGATGTGAGGTTAACCCTGTGTTGACTAATGCCGACCACCAGTAGACCACTGTTACTAACCCGGCTGCGCCAGGGATCTTATCACCAGCTGTAAATCCACGCCAATGTCGATTACACTGTCTCAGTGGGAGACCTCTGATTTCCTTTGCGCAGGGTCGTGTGGGTTTAGCGTCAAGGGGAGACCGGCCTGATGCATTTCTCCTTCTCTTTCGCCGTCACTCCATTTCTGCGCTTCTGTTCTCTCATCCCGTGAAATATATGTATGTTGGCCTCTCTTCCCATGTGTGCCTCTGTCTCTCTCAGCGTTTTGCCGACACACAATGCTGCCTGAGATTAAGTTGTCCCCGTGCTGGTGATACATGGCAGTCGGAGCGGCAGGCAGCCTCACGTCCTGACCGTCTGATCCAGTAATCCAAAGTCTGCCTGATCGAATCCCAGAGCCTTCAAGACGAAGAAGCTCGATGAAGACGTTCTAGGCGAATCACTTCGGTGTACCACTCTAGTGTGGGCCAAATGAAACCAGAGAAATGTGAATGATGTGTCATTCTGTCTTTTTCATGGGATGAGCTCCTCGTTTTGCTCTGAGTCACTGGATGGTGTGACAATGGTTTTGGTTTTAGCGCCCCTTACGTTTTCCAAACAGTGAAACTGGGTGTGAGGAAAAAACTGTAACTGCATATGCAAGCAGTTTCTAACAGCAGTAAGGCACCTCAGAAGTGTGTCATAGGGCCAGTACGCCATGGCATGGGGCTGGATCCAGGCATTACACAGTGCAAGCAGCAGTAAGGCACCTCAGACGTGTGTCATAGGGCCAGTACGCCATGGCATGGGGCTGGATCCAGGCATTACACAGTGCATGTCGCCTAAGAACAGCCCTTATTAGTGGTATATCTGCAATATACCACACCACACTCCTGCCTAATAGTGTGCTGCCAGCCTACAAATGCGATTGGCAGCTTTGTGTTATCTGAGTTCATCGTGGATGTTTATGAGGTTTTGGTCGGTAGCCATGTTCGATGTAGTTTGGGGTGCTGTCGATTCAAGGCCAGACACTGCTGGGGTCCGCTTACTTGCCTTTTTTTTGTAACCCACTCTATTCACCACTCTCCCCCTCTCTCCCCCTCTCTCCCCCTCTCTCCCCCTCTCCATCTCTGTGTGGTTGTTCAGTGTGCCATGCTGTGCCTTAGGTCAGTATTCCTAGACTCCCTTGGTCTTTCCCTGTGTCTGGGCTGAATACAGTAAGTCTGATCTGCTGTGCCGTAGGGCTGCATACTGGTGTGTGTGTCTGTGTGTCTCTGTGTGTGTGTTTCTGTCTGTGTGTGTCTGTGTGTGTGTGTCTTTTTATGTGTGTCTCTGTGCGTGTGTATGTGTCTCACTGTGTGTCTCTGTGTGTGTGTGTGTGTGTTTCTGTCTGTGTGTCTCTTTATGTGTGTCTCTGTGTGTGTGTGTGTCTCACTGTGTGTCTCTGTGTGTGTGTGTGTTTCTGTCTGTGTTTCTCTTTATGTGTGTCTCTCTGTGTGTGTGTGTGTGTGTGTGTGTCTCTCTGTGTGTCTCTGTGCGTCTCTCTGTGTGTCTCTGTGCGTGTCTCTGTGTGTGTGTGTGTCTCTGTGCGTGTGTCTCTGTGTATGTGTGTGTCTCTGTGTGTGTGGGTGTGTGTGTGCCAGGGCCAGAAGCCATACAGCAGAGATAAAGGTTGGGAGCCCTATGGGAGGAGCTACAGCTTCTCTCATTTTGTAGTCCAGGTGTTTGCCTTGAAGAAAACAACTTCCCTGAAGGTGAGAGACAGGAGGATGGAGACAGAGTGTGTGTGTGTATCTGTGTGTGCGTACATGTGTGTGTGTGTGTGTGTGAATTAGTTACCCATCCTCATTGTTCTGCTGAATAGCAAGAAAAGCACTGACACACTTATAAGAAGTGACTATTCAGGCCTTGAGTAAAAGTAGCACACTATATCCTACCTCTGTCACCATTACTCCTCTCCAATGTTCCCATCACTTCTTCTCTGTTACTCCTCCCTACTCCTCCTCCCTACTCCTCCTCCCTACATCTGTCAGTTAGGCTTCTACAGTACAGTCCTTAAAAATCTTCATGTGATTTATCCTCCGAATCGTTACTATAAAATATATTTCACATGTAAATATAGCCTGTGGTGACAGGAGAAATCTAGCTGAACCCTTTGGCATGATGTATGTCAGGGTAAATACATGTTCAGAAGTCAATGGCCCTCATTTATCAAAAGTGCGTACACCAAATTTCCAGCGTACACCTGGCGTACACCCAAAACCACGGTGACTTTGAGATTTATCAATATGGACGTTGGCGTACGGCACTCTCAAATCCTAGGCCAGCTCAGGAGGTGGTGTACGCACGTTTTGAGTTAGTGCGGAAATGCGCAGAAAAATAAAATCCTAACGCACTGACAGATATGATATATTATGACCCACTGTAAAAAAAAACAACAACATAATAATTACAAACTTCAGTGTTTATTTTTGTGCAACATGGACTTCAATGTTTAATTTGTGTGACTTTACCAAAGCATTTGATTTATATGTATTCCTTCAGATGCGAGCCTGTGCGCTTTACATGACGTTTCTGGGTTAGGCCCGGCAGTTGCGCACGGACTGGGTTCAGTAATAAAAGGCTTTTAATGACCAAAATATAATTCAGACTGACAAAATAATAAAAATGACATTTTTCTTCTTTTAAATAATAATAATAATAATAATAGAAATAATAATAATAACGACATTCTTCTTCTAAATAACAATAAACGTCATTAATAATAAATATCATAAAATAATAAGACGAATATTACAAATTGTCATGCAATTATTAATGTGAATGAATGGTACTCCACATCACATCATCTTTTATTCCGCTTTTTAAACTGCCAAATAAAACAATTTTAATTCTTTCTACCTCCCTGGTGATCATCTCAATCGTCAGAGAAGTGTCTCTTTTTTGCCGTCTTCCGTGTGTCCGTGGCGTAAAATGAGGGCGTGGGGGAAGCGGAGACTTGAATATATAGGGGCGTGTTATTCTAATGACGATCGTTTTCAGCCGCAGCATTTATCAAGGGCAGGTATTGCGTACACCTGGATTTTAAAGGTACGCACAGCTTCATAAATCAGGCGGTGAGAGGAGTGTAAGCAAAATCTTACGCCAGCATATACGCCCGTTTCTACGCAAGAATGATAAATGAGGGCCAATGTGAGGTCAAATTGCTATTTGCATCTCAAGCCTGCAGCTCTGTACCTGTTTGTGCTTATGTTACACCAGAGTGAAACTACGCACGATTGCTCTGACTCGAGGCTGTATACGAGGACGCCAGTCACTTCCTGTCCTGACAAGACTGGCTTGGGATCTGAACTGCCCCAACCGACACAAGGCTCTTAAGACACATGTTTGTTTTGGTTTTATTTCATCTGACGGACATCTCTACAACAGTCTTCAGCGTATACCTTTTCCAGTAATAGTTTTTGTAATACAGATGTAAGATGTCTCCTAACCGTTTGTGTTCAAATGTAGTGTTGTTGGTTGGACTTTTCTCTGAGATAATTGTTACAGATGCCATATCTTAATTTGATCAACTCTATTTCCAGTTTTTAATTGTAGCCCACAAGGGATGTCCTGTAGATGGAGGATTATTTTCGTCTTGTTGCAAGCTGACTCAGTATCTGTACAGTACGTGACTGGAAGTTTCTCTCAGACAGGGTTACTGGAAGTTTCTCTCGTGTTCCCTGGCAGTGTGCGGGTTATGGGTAGCCCTCTGGATGCTGGTTCTGCCGCTCTCTCTTCAGCCTTTTCTCCACACACACAAATCTGACGCAATAGAACCCAACATAATAGAAAAACAGCCTGTTGTAATTTACTTGTGTCTGACTCCTTTATTGGCGTGTCCGTTTGGAAGTGGTTCTCTCTTGACTCGTGGGTCTGTTTTAGCAGGAGAAGCTTTGCTAATCAGATGACCAGATTGAACCCATTGTTTTTGGACAAAGGGAGGGGGGGATTTCACGGGGCACTGCATGAGATGGTTTAAAGGGGGGTTGTTCTTCCATTAAGATGTTCTACATCCAGACATGGCCTCAGGTCAGGTAGAAAAACATTACAGAGGGAGTGGAAAAGATTTACTGCCTCTCCTCTGCACGTGGTGTGTGTGTGTGTGTGTGTGTGAGTGAGTGACAGCCGACCCCAGGTATTTGAGATAACCCCCCCCCCACCCCCCCGGGTGCAGTGAGTCATTGTCTGAGAGGGTTAGTGGTTAATATGGCTCCAGACTCCTTCACTGCTTTGTGTATAGACTCCTAACAATAGTGTGTGTGTGTTGTAAAGCACATAACTGTTCCTTGCGTGCCTCGTCTCTTGTCCGGAGTGACTTCCAGTTAGCGCATTCATTTTAAGATAACTAGATTGGACAACCACACAACCCAGTAATATTTAAAGACACACTGCTCATTTTAACTAGGTTGGACAACCACCCAAACCCCAGTAATATTTAAATACACCCTGCTCCATTACCCAACACGCTAATATCAAGTGCAACCTACTCAGTTACTGAGTAGGTTGCACCAGACATAGGAAGAAATAAGTGCGTGTGAGGCTGTGGAATATGCACAGCTCCATAGGTGTGTAAACAGGGGGCCTGTGAGAGCCTGGGCCTGGGAGAGCCTGGGCCTGTGAGAGCCTGGCTTTACACGGGGAAGTCCTGTCAATCCTTCTGTAAGGTACTTTGTCTTCCTGCCTTTTGCATGGCATCCTAAATATTTACACCCACACACCACCTGGCTGAAAACACACATTTCATTTGCAGTTAGATCTGTACAGACTTGCACAGAATTAGCGATGGTAGTGGCCACCTCTTCCACATAAACACACCTGCATACACACACACACACACACACAACCCAGAATCATTCCACCAGAAACCCTGAAATGCTTCTGGTGCTTTCTTCTTGCCTGTAGTCAGCCCGTCCTTAGACAGGGAACTCAGCCATCACATTCCTTCAATCCACTTTCTTGGATGACCTGCAAAAGCACACAACCACATCATCCGCCACATTCTCTCAGCCCTCATCCCTCTCTTGTCAGTCCTCCGCCATGGAACGACTTGGCCTGCTGATGTGATGCTAATGCTGGGGTTTAGCAAGCATGCATGTATTTTGTGGAGGTTGCAGCCTTATCTAGAGATATTTCTGCCTATTTGATGAGCTCTGGTCAGCAGTCCCCCTCTGGGCTTTTTAATAAAGGACCCTGTTATCTGTTATCCGGGCAATAACAACGTTTCTGGTCTGAGAGGGGGTCCATCATTCTCATTTCCTACTGGAGGAAATTAAAATGGGACTGAGCGGGTTGTGGGTGCATGTGTTTGTTTTATTCATTCAGATCCCCATTAGTGGATGTCATGGCAACAGCCATGCATCATCAGGGTGGGGACACATCACAGAAATGCCGGATTTTATGTTTTACGATTGGTGTGTTTGAGTCCAGGCAGGACTCGGGTGCCCTTGATTAATGGAAGATTTACTGTTGCAAATGCTGTCAGGCTTCGGTTGAGGAAAATAAAGTTATAAAGAAAGTTATACTAACTAGTTTGAGATAAAGTAGGAGAGAGGGACGGGGCAGAGGGGGAGAGATGGGAGGGAGAGCTGGGATATATAAAAGTACTGGCAGCTGTTGAGTACAGTCGGGTGTTGATGCCGCATTTCCACTGGTGCTTCACCACGGTACCAGGGCTACACCAGTGATTAACGCTAATGTTGGCTCTAGACCTTCCTGTTTCCACTATACATTTGGTACCAAGGACTTAAGGAGGGGCTCAGGTGGGGAGGGAGGGGTAAACTCAGAGGCGGCGCTGCCATTAGGAAAAGTAGGCAGCCGCCTAGGGCCCCAGAATGCCTGGGGCCCTGGTGAAAATTATTAAATAGTATAGTGCAGTATGTTATTTTTCATATTTCTGTTTCTCCCAAATATGTAAACAAATGATATCCTGCCTTCCATTACATTATTCATGTGTGAGACGAACCCAAACCCCCCTGTCTTACTCAAATGTTTGTGCCATATTGTTTCTCAGCCCAGCAGCATGAAATACGTTAGGTAGCTTAATCAGTTAGCCTACAGTAAGACAGACAGATAGGAAACTTGGGACATTCTGAAATGATTATATGTTAGCGGTGCAGCATAAAGACGAAAGAAGGAGGAAAACAAAACTTTTATTGCCACCCTTCCCAAAGGTGACCACTTTATTTTCTTCTGCCAACAATGTTAGCATTAGTAGTATTAGTTTAGCGGCTGTGGCTAGTACTATTAATGAGAATAGCTTAGCAGCTGCAGCTATTCCTGAAGGCGATTTGACATTGACAGGCCATGAAGAAAGCACTATGGACCATCATCATGAACAGACACCAACAGAGACATTAAAGAGTGAGCGAGAGAAATTAAAAACCAGAGACAAGACATTGAAGAGGGAAAGAGAGGGAGAAAAACAGAAGCAGGACATTAAAAAGGGAGAGAGAAAATGAATAGAACCAGAACCAGAACATTAAAGGGGGGAGAGAGAAAGAGATTGAAATAAGCACAACCAGAACATGGACATTAAAGAGGGAGAAAGAACATTTACAGAATCAGGACATTAAAAGAGAGAGAGAAAACAACAGAACAAGGACATTAAAGGAGAGAGAGAAAGAAATAAGCACAATCAGAACAAGGACATTAAAGAGGGAGAAAAATCTACAAGAGAGCAAGGTATATGAATGCATTGATCATAATTTTGAAATATTACACTTAAACAACATGACTAGGTGCTTCACTGTAGTTATACAACATGACTAGGTGCTTCACTGTAGTTAAACAACATGACTACGTGCTTCACTGTAATTAAACAACATGACTAGGTGCTTCACTGTAGTTAAACAACAAGACTAGGTGCTTCACTGTAATTAAACAACATGACTAGGTGCTTCACTGTAATTAAACAACATGACTAGGTGCTTCACTGTCGTTGAACAACATGACTAGGTGCTTCACTGTAGTTATACAACATGACTAGGTGCTTCACTGTAGTTAAACAACAAGACTAGGTGCTTCACTGTAATTAAACAACATGACTAGGTGCTTCACTGTAATTAAACAACATGACTAGGTGCTTCACTGTCGTTGAACAACATGACTAGGTGCTTCACTGTAGTTATACAACATGACTAGGTGCTTCACTGTAATTAAACAACATGACTAGGTGCTTCACTGTCGTTGAACAACATGACTAGGTGCTTCACTGTAGTTATACAACATGACTAGGTGCTTCACTGTAATTAAACAACATGACTAGATGCTTCACTGTAGTTAAACAACATGACTAGGTGCTTCACTGTAGTTAAACAACATGACTAGGTGCTTCACTGTAGTTAAACAACATGACTAGGTGCTTCACTGTAGTTAAACAACATGACTAGGTGCTTCACTGTAGTTAAACAACATGACTAGGTGCTTCACTGTAGTTATACAACATGACTAGGTGCTTCACTGTAGTTATACAACATGACTAGGTGCTTCACTGTAATTAAACAACATGACTAGGTGCTTCACTGTAGTTAAACAACATGACTAGGTGCTTCACTGTAGTTAAACAACATGACTAGGTGCTTCACTGTAGTTTAACAACATGACTTAGTGTTGTCGTTGCTGATATGGCAGCATTTATCCTTAATTAAAGAATTATTCAACTTGTTCATTTACTCTCTTCAGAAAGGGGCAGCAAGGGCTTAGAAAGTAAAGAAATACATAATTTAGAGGCCTCAACCAATCTCTGCCTTTGGCCCCCAAATCACTAGAACTGCCTCTGGGTAAACTATCAATGCAATTTGGTTTTCCGGTTACGAAAAATAAAAGGCGATATTTCTATGATAGTAAAATAAAATAAACAATAACGCCATGAAATAGCTTTGGCAGTGTAAAGTTCATATTCAGTCTCTCTAGCAATTACTCAACAATTCCAAGTAGTAAGTTAGATACTAGTAAGCCTACTACTGGCTACTAAGCTGTCAAAACGGCCAGTGGCAAAAGCAATTCATTTCATAGACGCTCTTTGTGGTGGAGGTAAACTTAATAAAAAAGGTTAGGAAGTTTAACACAATGCTTAATGGTGTCTAGCACAATATTCAAAATTTGGCATGATGTCGAGATGCTATACCGACACTGGACTAATGATTGTATAGCACTCTGGTGTAGCGGTTAAAGACACAGCCCCTCACATCAGAGACCTAGGTTCAAATCCAACATTTATTGCTTTTTAATTGCAAGCTGGCTGAACTAGGCTGGTCTGGTTCCTTTTATCAGGGATCTGTTTGTTAGATCAGAATGAAAACCATTACGAGAAGCCTAAAGCAAACGATACACATGGCTATTCGAATAGCACAACATGCAGCGTTTTCATAGCACGTAACACGTCAACCCGCAAGCCCCGCCCTATGTCCTAAAGTCCGGTGGCTTGGCACCGACTGGCCGACTGGCACTGGCCCGTGTCGATGGAAACAGAAAGAATTCAGGGACGCCGGGGATGTCGGTCATCCTGTTTGTACGATGAATACAACATGAGCCTGAAAACGACATGGAGTTGTTGTGAAGGAGAAGGATCCATAGTTGAGGATCCATTTCTGCATTGGAACAATGAATTCAACTGTCTTTCTCTTCCTGTCCGTCCCCCTCTGCCAAGAAATACAAGCAGCCAGGTGTGTGTGTGGGTGAGTGGGTGGGTGTGGGTGCGAGGGTGTTAAGTGAGACACAGCTATTACGTGCCGCAGGCTTGCCAGCCCCCTCTGATCCCTGTCACACCTCCCCCTCCGTCTTCTTCGGTTTATTTACTCATAACGGCTGCAGATCTGTCTCATCTCTGACCTATAGAGAGAAAGCATCTCTTTCAGTTAAGATATAACTTGTTCCCCGTCCACTGGTTGGCCACTTTAGGCTGGCGGTTGGTTTGCCCAGGTCTGCTGCTGACCGCCTCTGTCGCTTCACATTTTTCGAAACGCTGCTCTGATTTCGTCGATCTGATAATGCAGCCCGCATCTCCAGCCCCCATCTCTGTTTCGTACTTCTCAGCAGATGAGATTAAACGGCCTGCGGCTCTTTGGGGGAACATTTGAAAATAAACTCATGACCTAAGGAGACAGGCGGACCATTCAAAGGAGTGTTCTTTGATGGGCAACAATGTGCAAGATAGCCGGTTAGCAGGCTAAGCAGTAGATGGGCAAACGTTTAGATGAGGGTAAGAAAAGAGTAACTGCATGGATCACAAAATGGCACTAATGTTGGTTTGTACGAAGTCTCATTAAGTGCTAATTTAATCTTGCGCCCAGGCTATTTGCGCTCAGGGCACCTTAATTCAGGGGTGGCCTTTATGGAGAGACTATATAATTTCGTGGGAGTGCAAAGTATTTCTCATCTCTTTGAAATAAGTGACGCAAAATACTGCGAGAAGAGGCTTTGACACCGAGGGCAACAAATACAACAGTAATGAAAACAGCAGCCCTTTGTAAACAAGTACCCATAATACACAACGCCAGATGGATGGTGTGGCCCGAGGAACGCCCCCTGTCCGTACCAGCCCCGTCCAGGAACCCGATGGGGAATGACACCCACGCAAGACTCCTGGAGACGGGAGCTCAAGGCGGAGATCGTGAGGACCGGAATGGTTTGGAAGGAGCATGACAAGTCTGCCCAGAACAGAGTGCCTGGACAGAGATGACTCCCAACTGGCCATGAGCTGACCGAGGTAAAAAAAAAAAAAAATGGCTGCCGCAGGTCTCTGTCTGAGCAACAGTAAAATGCACTGCCGGTCACACATTGCTCCACCGCAGGATTCAAAGAGGTTATGAAAGCGTTTTAATTTCCCAAATGGCGTTCTTTCCAGGCACATCAAAGCACGCGGAGCAATGAATAACGAAAGGACTGGACTAAGGCTCTGTCATGGAAGCGCCTGAACAAATAACCCGGCAACTGTTGCGTAAAGAGGAAGTGACGTCACTTCCTGTAGCTGTGCTAGGCAGGTGGACATTGGGTGTGAGTCCCTCATTAAGCCACGCCCTTCCGTGAGTGAGTCCGTAATCCTATTCCAGATGGGAGAATGCTGGTGGGCATCGCTGGTTTACTGAAAACTGCTGAGTTGTGTGATCAGATTCAACTTTGAACATTCACATGCCAAAGCAAACTACTCAACAGCATTCTTAATTGGCGGTGCCTCCCTGACAGAGAAATAACAACAACAACAACAAAGTGATGGTAAAAAGGTGCCACATGCGTACATCCAACAGGGTCTTAGGGGCAAAGCCGGAAACGAGGACGGAGTCAAAATAACACTGAACAGAGATGAAAATGACAAATGTGAACATAAGATAGAATGTCTGACCCACGACTCATTTCTGACCATGCGCGCGCACGCGTGCGGACACACTGATGTTGTTTTGTGCTTTACCAGATCAGGACATGTTGAGTGCAATAACAGCCTATTGGCTTCACTCAAGGATCAGCCAGAGGAAATTGTACTGTAATCTGCCTTCTGGCTCCCCTGACCAATGTCTCTGCCAGTGACCAGTTACGGCATACACACGCAAACACACACACATTGTCTGATGTGGGGGTCTGTCTGACGTTTGTATGTAAACATATAGCCAATAAGCATGTTTGGGTTGTGTGTGTTGTAACTGCAGTGGAACGGTCTCGGGTGAGTTTGATGTGTGTTTGGTTGGGATCCTGGACCTAATACTTGACCTGGGCTTCCTACTCTCTCTGTGTGTTTTACTTTCGTCTGGACTTTTGTTTCTGACGTTAACCTCAAACAAAATAGGTTGAGTAGCTGTAATGTAGTTCTGTTTTTCTTTCTTTTCTTCTGTCTTGCCTAGTTCCAATATGTTTGCCATTTGTGGGTTTCTTGGGCTGTGTTAGTGTCAAGAAGACTCTACGTAAGGGCGTGTGTGTCTGTGTGTCGGCGTGTGTGTGTATCTGTGTCGCACTGGTGTGTCAGTCTCCTCGGCCTTGATCGTTATTTACACAAGCCTCAACACTAATGACTGACCCAAAGTCAATTTCACGCAGTTTCCATTCCATTCTTTTTTCAAACCCACTTTATATGGCGGCAGAATGTATCAGCTATTTTTGGAGGGAATTGTGGTATTTTCTCTGATAATAAGCGTCACACCCTTTCTGTTTTAAAAAATTACGTGAGGAAGGAAGGAAAATATGTTGGCCATAATATTGCCATAATATTTCCATCTTACCTGTGTGTGTGTGTGTGTGTGTGTGTGTGTGTGTGTTATTTTTATCTGCGTTCCCTGACCATCTGTCTCAGAGTTCATGGGGGGGGGGGCTTAAGTGAGGTGTGGCTGCGGTTTGGGTTGACCATTTTTCCGGTCTCTTGGACAAGGGTGTGACCTGTTATGCTAGCAAGGATCTCTGAGCTGGAACTTTCAGAAGGAACGCCTCTTCTGTTCTCCCGGGTTTGGAATCTTGGAGTACATAACAGTCACATGTGGATTCCCATTCTGACAGGAGGTGAGGGGGTCCTGGACCAGACCAGAAACAAGGCTTCCCTGACACACACACACACCTCCATGCACGCACCCTCACTCCCGCACACACTCCCAAACACACAGACACGTCCCTTCAGACCTGAGTGCACACACAGGCATAAAACATATACACACAGTTTATTTCTGGACAGTTGCTCTGCAGTATATCCGCCATCAATCTTTGGGGTGGACATTGGCGTCACCATCCCATCCATCCAGATGCACCGGTCACAATCCTAGTCTAAACAGTGTCGTCCCCCCGTCCCCCCCCGGGTTGTTTCTCCGAGCAGACGACACCTCCCCATTCACCTCCCAGCTAGGGGAGGATAATATGAAAAGTAATTTAATTAAAGTCATGATATAGTATATCATTTGATAGAGTATATGCCATTTGGCGCACACGCTAAACGTACATGCGTAGGTTGGACCTCCACTGTAAGTGACCCAGTGGGAATCCGATCCTGGCGTTCGAACCACCAAGCGCACTGCTTCAATCATGCAACCTTTTTGATGTTCTCCCGCCAGTCTTCTCTACATTCCACGAGGACGTCCCACGTTTCAGCGCTACGCCATTCCATCAGTCACCCAAAATCTTGGACTCGGGGGGGTGGGGGGGGGGGGGTGCCGGTACAGAAAAACATACGCTACGGTGATTTACATCGCCCTGACGGTGGGGGTATCAGCGGAATGTCGACACACCTAATCCATCTGTGGCTTCGTGCGGTGACCGGTTTAGGGTTAGAACGGGAGCACAGGGAATGTTGTGACGATGTGGGTTGACAATGTAATGGAGACGGATCATCGGAGTGTTTCTGTATTGGACTTTAGGAATCACATTACCTGAACGTTCAACTCTGCTACGTGTTTCTTCGCAAGAAACCCCCTGTGTTTGCTGGCTTCCTTTGAAGTTGAAATGGAGCGCAACTCGATGTTTAGATAACTTCCCTGGTAAGAGAAATGTCCCCAAGATTGGATTTGAATTCAAAAGTGTTTGTTTTCACGAGAGACAAAGAGAGAAAGAGAGAGACACACAAACACACACACACACACCCAGAGACAGAGAGAGACACACATAGAGAGACAGAGAGACTTTGATCTAGCAACTTTGACGCCAGCACATGCCTTAGTGGCTCCGTGTGGTTGATCACAACTGTGTCCAGCTTCAGTGTAGCCAAGTAGCTCACTGAGTACCATGCAGTTCTCCTCTGCCAAACACTCAGACAGAACCCTGGTTCTAGTTGCTTACCCTCTAGGGAACCCTTCGTGTTCTGTTTCCTCCATCTGCCACACCCAACAGGCTTCCATCCATGTCAAATCTGCCAGCGCAAAGACAAGAGTGTGTGTGTGTGTGTGTGTGTGTGTGTGTGTGTGTAGCAAGATGGGTGAGGCCAATTTGCACACATTGCATTGTGGTCGGTTAGAAATCCTTTGCCAGTAAACTCTCTCCATGGCCAGTGTTTTTTGAGAACAATGACTCAAAAATTATGGTAGACATGGATGGACCCTAAAACCGCAGTACACTGCACAGAACTGCAGTACACTGCACAAAACCGCAGTACGCTGCACAAAACTGCATAACGCTGCACAAAACTGCAGTATGCTGCACAAAAGCGCATAACGCTGCGCAAAACTGCAGTACACTGCACAAAAGCGCATAACGCTACGCAAAACTGCAGTACACTGCACAAAAGCGCATAACACTGCACAAAACTGCTTAACACTACACAGAGTCACATTATTCAGGGTCACACCGGTTCACTAACCACACTGCCAGGGGCATATGGCTGTGTTGAGTATTCATGTATTCAGCTGTGTTGAGTATTCATGACTCTGGTAAACACGTATTCAGTTGTGTTCAGTGTTCCTGACTCCAGCGGAGTATCTCTGTATGCATGACTTTCCCCAGTAATGTAGGAGTCTTATGAGATCATGCTCATTCCAATAAAACACACACCACAGTGAGGTATTACATTATGTCATTGTCATCTTATCCTACCCAGAGGCTGCCAGCTGCTTTGATCCAGTGCAGAGTCTACATGGAAAGTATGTGTGTGTGTTTGTATGTCGCTCCTGGACTGTGTCTTCAATTGCTCAACATTGAACTGACCCCTGCTGAATCCCCAAAAAACAAACCGTTAAAAACGTTGTGGTGCGTTGAATTCCCCCAACCTTCGCCGCTGGGAAAGCTTCCATCATACTCAACGCGATGTGCCCCAGCCTTCCCTAAACACAGTCAACATAACGAAACGCTAGGTGTGTGTGCATCTGTTACATTTCACTGGTTTAAAGCCCCTAAACACACTATGCCTGCTGTGAATCTCTAGTAATCATTGTCTTCCCAGTGGACAGCCCCAAACATCTCAGTCTTCTATGTTGAGAGACTGAGAGACCATCCGTAAGTTCAGAATAGCTGAATTCACAAGATTTGGGGGAAACGTTTTCATGACAGTTGTCTTGTAATCATCTCACAAGATACAGATTGGATTTTTGGAAACACATGACGTTCTCCTGACTTTTTATTGTATTACTGCTTAATTGTATTTACTGTAATGTTGGTTTTATTACAAGCAAATAAACAGTTACTGCCCAGATACATACAGAAAGATGGCCTCTGACTTACCTTGCTCTGGTGGTGTTATTGTACACGTCTGTTTTACACACTCCCGCAGTGTCGTCACGGCACCCTCATGGATGCGAAGCATCATGGAACAGGGCTGTTTCAACATTCCAAGACGTCATCTAGCTGCACACAGGGCTTCACGTGGTGGGTCGTGTTTATTGTGAACCGTCATGGTGCTAGCTGAGCTATATCCATGATGAAAGCAAACAAAATGGTTTCCTCTCAAGGGTAGGGCTGCACGATATAGCGTTTCAGCATCGACATTGCGATGTACGTATCTGCAATAGTCACATCGCAGAACGTGCGATTTAGTAAGGTAAACATATATCAGTCTACAATGGATATTTTATCAAATGGAAAACCAGCATTATATCTGTCTGATATAATGTAATTTACTCTGATTTATGGGTTATTGGATACGCAGTTTATGATTATTATTGTTGACATGCAACGGAGGTTGTTGCTGTGCTTGGTTGACATGCAGGCTCTGCTTGCGCGTGACGAAATGATGAGCAAGGAACAGGCAAAAAAGACCGAAATTGAGAATTTGGTTGCAAAAAGAAATGCATTGTCAATTATGGAAATATTTCGGCTGCAGACAGGATGATGTTGACCAAAAACAGGTACTTGGTCGAGAGTGCCTTGCAATTGTTGCCAAAACATGAGGCAACATGATCAATTTGTTTGATAATTTAAGGCAGCACCACAAATCTTCGTATGACGAGTGCAAAGCATCTCAATGTCGTCCAAAGCCAAAATATATTTAGCATGCATTTGCCAGTATTACGTCATACAAAAAAGGTTCCAAATGGCAGAGAGAAATCACAGATTCAATAACATTTCACGTCGCTAAAGACATGATACCAATTAACACGGTTACCAAAAAGGGTTTTAAAAACATGATCCGGTCGCTTGACAAGCAGTATGTGATGCCATCATTTTTCTCAAGTTGCCATCCCAGAGCTCTACGAGAAATACAAGGCACAAGTTAAAACAGAGCTGTCACAAGTGGAATATTAAACAGCAACAACAGACTTGTGGTCCAGCCGGACAACGTAGCCCTACATAGGTCTGACCGTACACTTTATTAATGAGGTCTTCCACCTGAAAAGTCACTGTTTGCAAACTGCATTTTCCCAGAGGATCATACAAGTGAGAACTTCGCAACAGGGATGAGAGAAGCTTTAGCTGATTGGGGCCTAGATGAGAGTTGTCTGGTCTGTATAACAACAGATAATGCCGCGAACATGGTGAATGCTGCACCTGAACAAGTGGACCAGATTGCAGTGCTTTGGCCACAGACTGCATCTTGCAGTTGGTAAGTTATGCCCAATTGCCCATTCTATTTTACTACTGTTGCTATTGCTATTCTATTACTGTTACATATTATTACCTAGCAACCTGTTCTGAAATATAACAATTTTCATAAGTTTCATACATTTTTATTGTAGAGGATGGGTCTGGGGAAGAATGAAGGATTCAGACTGTCAGGTTGATAGCCAAAGCTCTTTCTGAAGACAATATATATCGCAGAAAAACAAAATATCGCAATGTCAGTTCTTTCCAATACCGTGCATTCCCAACTCAAGTGTGTTCTCATTGGTAATGAGTGGGATTGTTTTGATTCAGACAGCTGTACCAAACCAACAGGCTGTAGGCCGGTGGTGTCCACGTTCAACACACATTGTCCGAATGTCACTCCAAAACTTCAGCGAACTAGCACAGTACCCCCTCCCAAAAGGCAGGGGGTCAGAATGTGGGGGTGCGTTTGTGAGGGGCTCGTAAAGAGACCTATCATCAGGGAGCCAGGAGGAAATTTAAAACATGCTCTTTAATTAACCCACAGGCTGACCTTCTGTCCGCACTGACGCGTACACACACAGTCAGTCTGTTAACACTGTTGATAGTAGGCCACATGTGACTGCCCAAAACACATAGAGTCGGAGCCATATGACTATGACTTCAGTACTAGAACAGTCAGATTATGCCCTTACTTACAGATCTTAGTGACTCTGTATGTTCCAGGGTTCTCTGTGACTCTAGGTGACCTCCAGGTTCTTTGGTGACTCTAGGTGTCCTCCAGGTTCTTTGGTGACTCTTGGTGTTTTCCAGGTTCCTCTGTGACTCTGTCTTCTCCAGGGTTCTCGGTGACTCTAGGTGTTCTCCAGGTTCCTCTGTGACTCTACGTGTTCTCTAGGGTTCTCGGTGACTCTAGGTGTTCTCCAGGTTCCTCTGTGACTCTACGTGTTCTCCAGGTTCCTCTGTGACTCGACGTGTTTTCTAGGGTTCTCGTGACTCTAGGTGTTCTCCAGGTTCCTCTGTGACTCTAGGTGTTCTTCAGGCTCCTCGGTGACCACATCAGTAATACATTACAGGGCCATGGAATGTATGCTTTCATACACTCAAGGGTCAAGTCGTTGACAGGATAGACGTGTGTGTGTGTGTGCGTTGTGGGGAGCAACCACATTCGTCTGGTCTGGTCTTTAGTGTATTCAGTGAGGACATAGTTTCCCTGGAGTGTCTCTACATTTATGTTCTCTCAGTCTTTCTTCCTCTCTCTCTCCACTGCTTTTTTTCTGTATACTTCCCGCAGCAGTGGAACAGTGCTTTATGAATGACCAGGATGTCTAACACCCCTTGACCGGGACGTCTCTCGCTTCAGCCAAACACAACATGACAGAGAAGCAGTGCTACAGTAGCTTAGACTTTATAGAGCTGCTAACCGGGGTTCACTGTCCTTTGTCGGTTTACAGGGGTTAAAGGTGAGGGTTCGGGCGGTATTATACACAGCTGCGTTTGGATGTTTGGCAACGCGATGTCACACACCTTTGTCGGGCGGAGGAGAACAGGCAGCTGCCTTTTAAAGATGAGACCAAGAAACTGATATGGATGGTACTTAGATTGTAACGATTTCACGGCCAATCTTGTCCAGAGCGAGAGTTAGGGCCTCGTACGAAAGCTATCATTTTCTGCCTCCTGTTGATATAACTATTTATGAGTCTCATTAAATGAATTGCTTAATTTCCCAATAAAGGGACATTAATTCCAATCATGTCAAGAATCCATTTTATGTGTCTCCCTCCCTCCCTCTCAGCCTTCTCTCTGGGGTCTGATGAAGGATCTGACCGTACTCCATGGAGGGGGATAAGTAATGGAACAGCCTGAACCCTGTGCTTCCGTCTGGTGATAAATGGCGCCCCCACAGAGTTGTGGCCTAGCGATGGAACTACAACACACCCGTTCGGAGTGCAGTGTGTGTTGTGTGTCTGTGTGCATGAAACAGGGTCCCTCACTGTATGTGCAGGGGGCCGTTCTCGACTCAATTTGGGCTGAAAATGGTGAGCCCTCTTTTTGACCCCCAGACTGATTGTTTTAGCGTCATTAACTGGGTCCTTTGGGATGTAACAGGGGGCTCTGGGACTTTAAATGGTCTATGCTCTCAGCCTCTACCCAGGCCGTGAGGAAATGTTACGGATTTCCATGTGAGCATACAGACCTGGCATCCCACACGACCCCCACCTCGGATTGTGGCCCCCCCCGTGTTACGTTGTTGAACCGACACCTACATGGAGACGGAGCATGAACTCCACACCCTGGTCAGGGCGAAGAGGAGATGGCACCCCCTTCCATGCTCCTTCTGTCTTCCCGTGACAGCTTGTCTATTGCTCTTTGGCTCATGCCTTATTAATGAGCTTTAAAACGGGGCCCCTTAATTGACCGGCTACACACACACACACACGCATGATTTACGTCCTTGGAAAACGCCCTCCAACTGACTGGAGCTGACTCCCCGTTGAGACCACAGGGGGCCAGGCCTCCATCCCAGCCAGATGGAGGGGGATAATGGCTGGGGTGGGGGGGTGAGTGCGGTTGATAATTTAACCACCGGACCGTAGTGTCAGTAGGCCAGCCTGTCCACTGCATCCGGTTGCTAAGAATAGGACTGACTTGGAGTGAGAGACGCAAGAGGGAATCCAAAGGGCTGTACGGATGTGTACGAATATTTTTGGTTGATATTCCACGTTCAGAGGGAGAAATAGTGAGAGAAAGGCCGAAGAATATGGTACAAATTTGACAGAGAAAAAGAAAGGTACACATTAAGTGATTGAGGGAAGGCAAGAAACAACAGACAAAAAGAGATACGCTGAACGAAAGTGACAGAGAAAAAGAGACGGAGAGAGGAAGATAAACATAGAAAGTGACCGAGGACCAAAAAAACAAACCAAGAAAGTAAACAGAAATAGAGGCTGCATTCTCACTGTATCGCTAAGGGTTTAGTGAAAACAGTTGAGCTACTTTGCAGATATGAAACAGGAAGTTAGAAGGTTTGTATAAGAAAAAGAAAGAAAAGTAAATCATGCTTCTGGTCTTCATGATAATGATGTTCAAAAATAACATCAGCGATCCAGAATGGCAATCCCTGCAATCCTGTAACATCAACGGTCCTTGTCCCGGCAGCTACTGTAAGCAGGATGTATTGTCCTCAGCATCAATGGCCTCTTGTTAGACCTCTGTGTCTTTTAACTCACATGGCATTTGTTTCAGTTCATACATCACATGGAATAAAGAACCTATAAACATCGCTAAAGGAAAGTTTAGTGTAGTTGATTTCCCAACTTAACCATACACCAGCTAAAACAACTCAAACTGTTGCTATGGACTAAAGTCAGTATTAAAAATATTTTTTGTATTGTAAATTATGATTTTGTTATTAAAATTTTAAGATTAACCTGTGAATAAAATGTTTGACCTCCAGGGCTGGTGAAGTACCAGTTGATAGATGGGGCCTTAGGCAGGAACTAGCAAAAGTACTAGCTAAGTGGTTTGTGAACAGAAAGAGAAACTGTGTGTGGGTGTGAGAGAGAGAGGGAGATATTTGAAGGTGGGTCATGTTTTAAATGGCATTCCCTTTGAAGTCTGCTGTCAAATTACATAATATTGGTGAAGGAAAAACAAAAGAACTTAGGAGACCTAAACCAGCCTTTTCAAATTGACACTGTAAAGGTGTGGTTTATTGTTGGCCAATCAGCATGTCCGTACACAGTTGTCGCGGTGACTTCATGCACATTCTATTGTCACTAAGTAAAATGCATTAACAGGAAAACCGGCAGGATGCCTGACATCAGCAGCCTGGTGGCCTAACCGGTGGCCTAACCGGTGGCCTAACCGGTGGCCTAACCGGTGGTCTAACGTGGCCTAACCGGTGGTCTAACGTGGCCTAACGTGGCCTAACCGGTGGTCTAACGTGGCCTAACCGGTGGTCTAACGTGGCCTAACCGGTGGTCTAACGTGGCCTAACGTGGCCTAACCAGTGGTCTAACGTGGCCTAACCGGTGGTCTAACGTGGCCTAACCGGTGGTCTAACGTGGCCTAACCGGTGGCCTAACGTGGCCTAACAGCTTGATCTGTCCAGCAGACATTTTCTATTCACCCTCGAAAACTAAACCGACAACAGCTGAGATAAACCACAATCTGGTTTTTTCCACTTGAGCTGAAAAAGCAGACAAACAGTAGAAGACGTTTCTGTATCCAGTGGCAGATACAGGCCACACTCTGGGTTTTCATGGTGGCTTCAATTCAGAGGTCTAGAATTTCAATCTCTTTCAGGCTGTTTAATTTAAGAAACTGTATTTCAAAGGCATGCAAAGTGTGCGTTGGCGTCTATTGTCTGGCTTCATTCTGGTTTAAATCTGAAACACTTCTGAAGTTAGTGACATCCCAGTGCCAGCGGGGTGGTCTGTTTGCGTCCGTTTTGTGCTTTGGCCTGCGTGAGGGTTTTTAAGACCAGTCTGTACTTCTCCATCCACTGGGTCAAATACTTCTCTGATAATGGAGTGGAATTGAACTGTATCCATGGTAATTGAGTGGAGTAGACCTGTATCCATGGTAATGGAGAGGAATTGATCTGTATCCATGGCAATGGAGTGGAGAAGACCTGTATCCATGGTAATGGAGGGGAATTGATCTGTATCAATGGTAATAGAGGGGGCTCTCTCTCTCACACCCACACATGCACTCTTGCCTACATGTATTACTGTCAGAGCAGACAGGACAGCCTGATCAACAACACACATGTAATTTGAATCACGGTAGACTAATACGTCTGGACGTATCGCATAACCCCCCCACCCCCAAGCTGAGGAATCATAATGTACGTGAAGCCACTGTACCGTCCAGTGGCTTTATATTGGGTTGACGTCACTGTCATCCTCACGCACTTCCTGCCATAAAAGGTGTCCCTACAGGCTAAATGTGTGTGTGTGTGTGTGTGTGTGAGTGAGCAAATCACTTAACGTGAACGACTGGACCTACTAACTTGCCACAAACCTGTTTCTCAGGGGCTCATTTGTCTCCAGGTATTTGCATTAAAGCGGTTTGAATTGGAGCCCGTTAGTCGTGCTGCATTAGCTAGATCAGAATCCTACGTACCAGGTGGAATTTCTGAACACAAAGAAACAGAAGGTTCATATTTTGTGTGGCCACTCACAAACCCCACTGGCCACTTTCAGGCACACTCTTACTCTCTTATTCGCACTCATTTTCTCACATAAAATCCAGATTCTCTTACTCCAATCGAATATACTAAAATCATGCCTAGGAACAGCTCTTGTATATTGGACATAGACCACACTCTGTTGTGCCTCATGGCTTAAATGTAAAATATGTGTGTGTTTATTTATTTGAAAGGGGATTTCTCTCTAGACAGGATGTGTCCACTCCCCCTCATTAAATGGCTGTTGGCATGAAACATGGTGTGATAACACGATTCTGCTTTTCTGTGATCCTGGCCATCTACACTGAACAAATTTATAAACGCAACACTTTTGTTTTTGTCCCCTTTTGTCATGAGCTGAACTCATGATCTAAGACTTTCTCTATGTACACAAAAGGCCTATTTCACAAATCTGTCTAAATCTGTGCTAGTGAGCACTTCTCCTTTGCCGAGATTATCCATCCACCTCACAGGTGTGGCATATCAAGATGCTGATTAGACAGGTGTGCCTTAGGCTGGCCACAATAAAAGGCCAGACCAGGTTGCTGTTATTTACGAAAGAACACCTTCGTAAGCGTGTAGTTGTTGTGAGGAGGACACTACATCCCGTAGACCAGGGGTGTCAAACCGGTTCCACGGAGGGCCGAGTGTCTGCAGGTCTTTGGGTTTTCCTTTAAATTGGTTCCCAGGTCATACCTGAACAACCAGGTGGGGGTAGAAATTAACCAATTAGTGAACTAATTAATCAATCAGGTACAAGGTGAGAGCGAAAACCTGCAGACACTCGGCCCTCCGTGGAACCGGTTTGACACCTGTGCCGTAGACCTTTGGCAACAGATGTTTCTAATACTGTAGTACCTGTAGACCACACATTAGCTCCGGTCAAAAAGATCCTCAATGACATTTATCTCTGCCTTTGCTGTTTGATCTTCTTTCTGGTCTCTATTCTTATAGTGTTTAGACTTGACAAAAAAAAAAATGCTATCTAAACCGAGTGTCTACCCCCCCCACCCCACCCCGGGAACAAAACTTATGGAGCGGTATATACGAATGTCAAGCCGATCCTGTCGTCGATTATGCTCCCAAAATCATTTTATTATAGGCCAAGCACGGGCTTCCCACCTCAAAATGCACCTCCTGCACCCACTGGCCCGGAGGCCGCCATGCCTCCACCGATGATGGAAAATCTACCCAAGTCTGAGGTTCAAGAGGCGGCACAATCTTTTGAAGTCTCTCTTTCTACTTTGATCCTGGTGACCCCCGGGACCCCAAGGCCTGTTTTTCATAGCGCCTGTTCCAGGCAGTATGATCTTACCCCCAAGTGATTCTGACACTAGAGAGTCAATACGGTTTGCCACGTTGGGCGGAATACAGTGAACTATGACCTTGCAGCATATTGGTCCGCCTTCATTCCTCTCAGATGCCCCCCCCCCCCCCAATGTTTGACTGCAGCCTGTGTAGGGAAAGCAATCATACTAGTAACTCCACGGTGCCTTAACGCCTCATTAGAGAAATGTTTGTTTAACACCTACTAAGACGCGCCACCCTCCCCGTTGTGGGACTGAGAGGGTTAGTCGGGCCCCGGGAGGTCACCGAATTGGCGGCTGTTTTGACAGGCTCCTCTGGTCGCAGCGTCATCTCTGACCGGTTAGCCCACCGAAACAGCTGGAGTGGCTCAGCTGGGGGGGGGGGGGGGCTGACCTCTGACCTCCATCATCGTGGCTTGGGTCCCAGTTCTTATCATCCCGGGCTAACCCGACTCCCAGAGACCCTAAATCTCTTTTGTTAGTCCCCACCCCCCGTCTCCTCTGTTTGTCTGATCGACACTCGTCTCGTCGCCTGTATTCTCTCTTCACTTAACTATTCTTACTGTATTGTTTTCTTTAAGTTGCTCTCTGACACTCTCTTCCATTCCGTAAAATCCCTTTCATCTCGTACTCCCTCTCCTTGACTCTTTTATATCTTCCTTTTCTTCCCTTTCCACTTAAATACAATATATAGTAATATATTATAATTAATATAGTTGATATTGTTAGTATATAATACTGTATGCTGTCTTCATATTATCATTATTCGTGATCATTCATTATACATTATTGTTATATTATCGATTTGAGGCACAGCCTCAATCCAGGTCTCAGTCTGTTTTCCCTGTTAAAATAAAGTAAAAATAAAAAATAAATAAATTGTAATCAGTGTATATTATCATACTGTAGGATGATGGACATGCAGGTTTTGGGAGGGTTAGTGGACCCAGAATATTGTGTTTCCTACTGCTCTGTGGACCATAGACGACCATGGTCTCTGAACTCTGGGCTCCAGACTGAGGACAAGGCCAACATTGTACTCCCTCTGCTTAATTCAATAACCTGGGGGAGAGAAAAGGTTATTTGTGTCAAGGCTGTTTTTGCATAGAACCCAGTGTGTTTTTGTAACATGTGACGCTCTTGTTGATTGGCTACATACGGAGCCCACTCTCCAACAGATCCAATGGACACGTTCATATAGCATTTTGCAGTGTTTAAGGGGAAACAAAACGGGGGGGACAGATTCTGTCTGGGGAGGCAATGCCCCCTCCACCTGGACCCGGGCTTGAGTGCCTCCTGTAACGGAGGTGTGTGTGTGTCTTAGATTAGTCCTCTTACCAGTTGAGCAAGGGCATTGACATCAACAACATTGACTCTCGCAAAGCAGAGATCAGCCGATGGCACGATCCGTCGCAACTGTCTGACCCCTCGTAGTGTGTGTGTGTGGTCAAGTTGAGTTAAAAGGTTGAGCGCTGCCACAGTGTACCTCAAATTCGGCTCTCTCACACACAGTCTGACTCACTCACACACACACACACACACACACACACAGACTTACCATCGTTGCACCACATCTGTAAAACTGTAATCGGAGTAATCATTCCGTTCCTTCATTCATTTCAGCCTCCAGCTCTGGCTGCCGCCTTAAGCACTATCGGTCATTTTACCTCAGGCCGGCAGAAGTCTGCACTGCACTCAAGTACTTCTCCTCCCACTAGATTCCTGTACGGCAATTACCCCACTTAATGGTCATCTGGACGAGATCCCACAGTACACGGACGGCATCCCGTAATGAACGCTAGCTTTAAGGAATACCACCTCGGGTCTACTGACGGCATCCCGTAATGAAAGCTAGTTTTGAGGAATTCCACCTCGGGTCTATTGACGGCATCCGGTAATGAACGCTTGTTTTGAGGAATGCCACCTCCGGTCGGCATCCTGTGACAATACTCCACCTCCCTCACAGCGTGTGTTGTGATTATGGGCTGCTTGTTTCTCGACCCGGAGAAAGTGAGAAACGATCCACAGAGCTTTTTCAGGATTTCGCCAAATTATTTTTGACAAGCCAGTCCAATCTCTTGCCAACTCAGAATGTGTGTTGTCGTTTTCTTTTGACAGTTTTACGTTAAACCTAACCCTCTATCCCTCTAGCATGGACCACTGTAGAAGGGGAGGGTTAGCTTTGCTTATTATTGCGTTGCAAGGCACACACCCATGAGTGTTTAGTTTATAGTTTAGAAAAACCTTAATTACATGTAGTTTGGTTTCATTCGTCAGTTAACACATGGTTAAACCTTTTCTTTCGAATGGTATTTAACTAGCTCTGGAAAAGACTGCCTGCTAAATCACAAAAATGTAAACATTTAATGTAGCCTAAACTTTTAAGGCCTACATAGCGCCGATATGGGTACATTTAGTTGGAGGCGGTAGCCTTGTCCCACACAGCTTATCTCTTATGGGCGTGGTTAGCGCTTGACCCTTCTGACTGAGAACTGCACGATTCGGTCCCTGTGTGTACAAGGGGGGCGCGGGGTACACGGAGATATGCGGCCGGTTCTTAATTACATACCATTACCCTAAACTGCCAATTCCCCCATCCCTGAGGGCGAGGCAGTCCGAGTTCAATACCCCATCTGCCGTCGAGGAAGGCGGGGAGGGGGCTGCGCTAGTCCCGCCTGCCCTACGTGTCCCCCCACCCCCCCACCAATACTGTAGCCGCACACTTCCATCCTGGAATACGAGCCCGAGAGAAAGCGCTGGGCGGAGGGACAAGGACCTGCCTTTCACTCTACAGCGCAGACACAAGATCAGTCTGCCCTCGGCTCTGGCTTGCAAGGCACGATTATTAGCCCTCTATATTATTGGCCGCCAGTCAGTTCGGTGACAGACCGCAGATGCACGCATTCAAACGACATCCGCTCTGTTTCTGAGCCAAGCAGATCATGCAGGAACAGGCTGTTTGACTTCCAACTAGCGAGAGCACTGAACGAGGGAGGAGGACGGAAGGAAGACGGCGAAGAGGAAAGAGGAGGAGAAAACAGCCGGAGAAAAGTTTGAAAAAAGACACGAGACGTTACCGGTTGGTCGTAAAAGTTTACGGTGAATAGGGGCTGTTCAAAGCTGGTATCGCTTGGGCAAATCCAATCTCGGAGTGTCTGTCGTTGGTCGGTGCCGGGTGGAGAGGGATTTTTATTTTTTTAAACTGATATTCGGCAGCTGCGGGGCACGCGCCTGCTTCTGTTTGGGGATTAGAAACGTTCGAAAACCAGGATGCGGAGCGATCCCATTTTGTTCGCTTCTAGGGGTGAGTGTCGATCACTACGTCAGCATGCACTTTTGTTTCATGGCATTAACTGCTGATCCTGGTATTGATATATAGCCGTGTCTACAGGGCGGTCGCCGGGAATCCTGCCCCCCCCCCCCCCAAAAAAAAAGGTATATGCTTGGGCCTCCTCACTTATAGAAGGCATTGGTAGCCTATTATTATGATTAGTTAATCCACCGTTCCCCGCGTTAGCTATGGCCATGTATATAAGAAAAATACATGTACAACCAACCCATGATAGTGTGCGGAGTTTAACACAAACAGTCAAATAGTCAATACACTAGCCTATCAAGAAATGAAGAGTAGCCTGGAGAATGGATTATATTGACTTAGTCAATGAATTCACCTGAATGAATATGTATATCATTAGGCTATAATAACAATGTTTTATCATTATCTGATATTGTTAAATGCCATTCCAGCGTTGCTACAATTACAATGAGACTGCAGTTTATATAGCCTAATATTTCCTCTCACAGCGAAGAAAGAGAGGGGTTGTTGCGAGCTTGAGGCTGGAAATATTGCTGGCCACCGCTGGCTCCTGACAGTGTCATTAGGGTCGTGGTTTTGTTGTCCGAGTCCATGGAATGACGCGCCGCCGCTGGAGAATTGCTGGTTGCAACCTAAGCCTTCCCGGCCCTCTCCCCTACAGCGACCACGGCCACACTGATGAATAGCAGCCTCGCAGAGTCGAGGCCGTCCCGCATGATAATCACTAGATTGGCTGGGGAAGAAGTAACCCCTGACAGCTTCTATGGACGTTATATTGGGCATTAGTTTTATGCGTTCATTGATTTGAGTGCATTAATGTAACGCCTATTTAAACTGAGTGACAGTTGCCATATAGCTGTTTGGGTAAAATGAGAATGTTTCATCCAGTGTTATTCTAAATGATCATATTATGCTTAGGCTACGCAAATCGAGCGAATTGTACTTTACACACATGGTGATGGAGGTGTGTCGGTCAACTACAAAGCATGGTTTTATCTTACAAACCTGCTACATAGGCCACCGGTCGACCACAGATATGACTTCATGGTCAGGAACGGTCGTGCTACGACAACACCACGTCACGTGGCTCTGATGAAGACTATCCTTACAATAACAACACCTGGCTCGAGCGCGAGCCTCTGCTAGCCACAATTCCAGCTTCGTCGGGTCGGCAGCTGCGTGGTATCAGGTAGCTAAGCGACGTATCGCGGCATCACATTTGCTGCGTCCCCCCGACAGACAACCATTGTGTAGTAGTGCTGTAATCTCATCTCCACGCCACATGAGAATGTGGGAAGTGTGTTTTGGCTGTAGGGCTGTTTTGGAGAGGGTGTTTGTAAGTTTCCATCCAGCTGTAGGCAAGTAGTTGGAAATAAATCACTTTCTTTCGGCAAGTCTCTCCTTTTACACTTCAGGAGTGCATATTGGAGGGGGTCATGAATGTACTGTTAATATGTTTTTTTGTTGTTGTTTATCATTGTACTTCTCCCCTCACTTACAATTCGTGGCATTAATTGGCACCAGCGTTGTGGGCTTGCTGTCAGCGAGTTGGACCCCCTTCGTTTCTTGGCCCATTTGGTTCTGGTTTTAGTGGGGGGGGGGGGGGGGTCCCCTGCTCTTTCAGAACCCCACCCAGTTCTCCACCGATGATGGAACGTGTGAGATGAGAAATGTGTTTATAATTTCTCCCAATGATCAATCTGTCACTGAGCCGGCACGCACATAGTTGAATTGTAAGCCTGATTGGAGACCCCTGACCTCATCCCGTCACAGTTCAGTAGCCTTACTGTAAAAACAATGTGTTGGAAAGTCACAGGCATTACATGTCTCATTCTGTTGGATGGCGTAACTGCTCCTTTATCCAAAGCAAAACCGAGGCCCTGTGAATTATGATATAGCGTTGGTTTTGGATCAGGACAATTTACAGTTCAAACCAAACTAAATGTTATACAATTACATAAAAGCGCATATTTATGCTGTGAAATTGTTACAGTTATGCTGTATACATCTCCCGAATATGGGCAGACAAAACAGAAAGTCAATTTGTCTTTCCTAGTGGATCCAAGTCTAGATCCAGTACCATGAAACTGTCGAGAGCTGCATGATTATGGGAAACCACTGTCTTTTTATACGTAGTTGACTAGACATTTCCGTACGCGTTCTCTGGAACCGGTTGAAGTTTCTTGTAGAACCCAGCTTCATTCTCTGCGTTGCTGCAGAACGTGTTACAAGAAGAAAATCGCAGTGAGACACTTTGACCTAATATTCTATCTGCATAGTGGATTTACAATATGCAGTCCGGGTGAAAAGGTTGTAACGTGGTCTAACAACTAAATGTAGGTACATTTAAGCAACCGCCACAATTTTGATTTCTTCAAACTGTAATCTTGAGAAAACGATCGTAGTTGCCAACTCGTGCTTCATTCGGTAGTGTCTTTGGGTCAGTTGTGGCACGGGTGTTGTTAATTATTTGTCAATAGCCCGCAGGTCTGATAGGCTTATCATCCTCAATAAGAGGATGAGTCGATTGGTTAGCTAGTTAGCTTGTCTGTCTGCGGGGAAGATTTAAGATTTAAGTGGTCCGGATTAAAGTACTCCTAGTACTCCAGGGTTATCATGGTGGATTGTCTCAGACAAATTGGGGGTGCTGCCGGTGGATTTGGGGGGGGGGGGGTCGATGGATTTAGGGAGGGGCAATAGGGTGATGGGGTGGGGCAACAACTGCAGGGTGGAGTCTGAAACTGAATAGAATTTAACTTTGTTTTCACTGGAGGTTTTCCTCTGGCATCAACTCACATTGAAAAATCACATTCACATGCATTACCTCCTGTGTCTTTTTACACAGCACATTCATCAGTATTTAGTTAAAACACATAGGACTTCCAACATTTTAATTCGGAGCCGGTCACTGCCCAAACTGAATGGTTAAAATTAGCAGAAGAAAAGAACGAATGCTGGTATAAAACTATTAGGTTGTGTTTAGTAGACCCACATGCGTATTGCTTATTTTAAGGTCATAGACATTAGATCCATCACATCACATCTTTTGCCATTCTTTAACCAGTCTAACATACCATGACTGGTGATATTGCAAACGGCTAAGTTGGAATAGGATGAGTCCAACCAACATTCAGAGCTTCAAACCACTGTCTTCTCCTCCTCTGTTCACATCCCTCCACCCCCCCCCCCCTGTTCACATCCCTCCATCCCTTCCCCTCTGTTCACATCCCTCCATCTCTTCCCCTCTGTTCACATCCCTCCATCTCTTCCCCTCTGTTCACATCCCTCCATCTCTTCCCCTCTGTTCACATCCCTCCATCTCTTCCCCTCTGCTCACATCCCTCCATCTCCCTATGTGGTTGGGTTCTCTGTCATTATCCTCTCAAACAGATAATGAAGGAGTTTCACTCTCCCTTTCTTCCTCTCAATTCCCCCCTCCCATTTTCTCTCTTACCACTCCTCCCCCTTTCTCTCGCTCTGTCGTTCTCTCTCCCTTCTCCTTTTTCTTTCTCTCCTTTTTATCCCATTCCATTTCTCTCTCTCTCTCTCTCTGTGTGTGTGTGTGTGTACATCTGTGAGTCTGGCTGGCTGTCTCTGTCTCTATGAACCACAGTCCAACATCCCTACTGTCAGATGAGGTTTGGAGCAGTAGATCATTCAGTCATTCTGACTCAGATGTTGGTGGTTTGGCCCATTGGATGGTAAACCACCTGTGTGACTGATAGAGATCACAGGGCTGTGATGATCCCCAGGCAGAGCCCTCCTAATTACAGAGCGTCGTAGAGAAGGTCCTTCTCTCATCAGAAACCAATTCAGCCACTGGTCTCGTACATGTGGTGTTTCTCGAGGGAAAGAACTCCGAACCAGGACTGTTAAAAAAATAAATAAAGAAACGGGTTTATCGAAGGCTTATTGTCTTTACTAGAAGTGATGTGGAGCCTTTTGACTGTGTCTTGGAGGTGGAGTCACATCTTTGCAGGTGGCAGTAGGATGCATAGAGCTGGCACAAGTCTCTTCTCCTAATGGCGGAGTCATGTTGGTTCTAGAGATTGCATTTCTATCTGACTGCTGTGTAACACTGCAGTTCCAGGGGCCCAGGGGAGGTGGTGTGTTTCCCCTGCTCTGGGCGCAGTGAAAGCGGCTTCCTCTCTGCAAGCGTGGGTGTAGACCGCCTGGAGGAAATTGTGCCGACTCAGACCCTGGAGAAAGTCTCTCCAGTTCCCCCAGACCGAGGGATGGAGGGAGGGAGAAAAGGAATGGGGGGGAAGGAAGGAGAGAGAGAGAGGAGAGTCAGGAAGGCGGAGGAGGAGGACTAAAGGAAAAGAGAGAGGAGGAAGGAGGTGCCAACCCTAACAGCCCTGGGCTGAAGGAGGAGGTGGGTCACAGCCAGTGCGTGTGTGCACGTGCGTGTGTCCACGTGCGCGTGTAAGGAGCTGTGTGTCGTGTTGTGCTTGAGCAATGTTCTGTTTGGACGGGGGGGGGGTGGTCCCCATGGCAACGCCGGCCCATAAACCACCCTAATTAGAGTCACCACCATCACAGGTGCAACTCTGCCCACAGTGCAGAAGACGTGTGCTGTTGGAGCATGTCCCACAATGGCATTTTATACTGCCTCAGCTGACACTGACATTCTATGGAACACTCAGACATACCTGCTCTCCACAAATCACTACCCGTCATTGGTTCCGCTCTGGAGAACCTCATGCCGATTGGTTCAGTCAACGCACACACACACACACACACACACAGAGAGAGGCTGGGCGGGATCTGTCTTCGGACATCAAAGGCTACCGCGGGGTGCTTTGAAATGATCAGAGAACACCAGTGCTCCTTCGGAAAAGGAGTGGGGTGTGGGGTTTCTCGAACAGATACGATGTCAGATTACATAAGCCTCATGATCTTGCCCGCTCCGTGTACGTGTGTTTTCAGGTGATTCGTGTTGACACACGTGGGGCCCATATGATATCTTATTATGGAGGCTGTCAAGGGCAGTGTCTTTCAACCCTGGTCAGGGAGGCACCCAGCCCTGCATGTTTTGGATCTCTCCCTGCTCTATCACACCTGATTCAAATGATCAGCTCATTATCAAGTCCTTGATGAGCTACATCAGGTATGGGAGGGCAGAGAGAGATCCGAAACATGCAGGGCGGTGTGCCTCCAGGAGCAGGGTTGAAAAACACAGGGGGTGGGTAGTTGTTGTGTTCCCTTCAAACCCCCCATGTGTGTGTGTGTGTGTGTGTGGAGGGTTGGGTTTGGCTGTGTTTTTAAGTGGCCCAGCACTTATGCTTTGTAAGCATGTAATAAAAAACTGCTACTGTGATTGGTATCCGGATGATTTTGATGGTTGTGGCTTAAAGGAGTAGTGACACATTTAGCGGTGGGACATCAAGGTTGTTCAAGGTATGACACTGATTGGATTCGTCATTCCTGAGTGCGTGTTTGTCTCATTCTTGAACAGTGTTGGTCAGCACACTTGATCCGGTGTGTTTAGACTGGGGATCTTACAGTCTTGCAAGTTTGGACCAGCCTCACTAAATCTCTCACACACACACACACACACAAAAAGATGACTTGTATTTAAGCCGATGAGAACACAACGCCTGAAGTTATCCCTTAGACTCAGACATGGTATGTAGATTCCTTTGGCTCCCTCACTTCCCCGACAACGCTTCACCTCTCTTTGTCTGGGAATCATGACTGAACCCCCCCCCCCCCCCACCCGCCCGTGTTGACTCAAGGTGTGTCCACATCGCCACTCGAGGGGGTTCAGTGTTTTTGGAAGCCTCAGCCAGCAGCTATCTTTTGTCACCCGAGCCTGTTGACGTGAGGAGTTTTGTTAGTGTAGGGCCGGGAAAAGTAATACGACGGGGCAGAGAAAAAGAGAGAGAGATAGAAGGACGGTAGAGACTGCCTGACTGAGTGGGTGATTTGTTTCCTGGTCTGGGTGTTTTAGTTTGTAGCCCTGAGGGATGTTTGAGGGTGGTCCTCTTTGCTCCACGCCACCTTGTTCTAATTCCCTCCATCTTCAGTTATCTGGGGGTTTAACGCTACTCCATCACACCCTGTGACCTCCCTGTTGTTAGTTGGCTAACTCCTAGCTGCTCTCCCTCCAAAGACATAAGCTTGATGATATGCTGTGAAATTGGACACAAAACTCTTTAAGTCTCCCTTGGCCACTGCCCCTGGACAGTTCTGAAGCAGGCTAAAGCCCCTCGTGCCGTCATCCAGGGGTTTCTGTGCGCGCCGGGTCCAGCGAGGCCGGTGTGACCTCGCACACCGTGACAAAATGTTGTTCTGGCATCGTTTTGAAATGTGTCCAAAATCAGTTCTCAAAGGGGCAACAGTTACCGACGACTATCTTCTCCTAGAAACAGAGGTTATTTAGTCAGTCTTTGCGACTTTGTCTTTCCCACTCTCCTTCCTGCTCCTCGTTTCTCTCACACCCCTCCCTTCTTTGTCTCTCACCCCCCCCCCCCTCACTCTCTGACTCCTCCCAGCCCCTTCCTTCTCTCTCACACCCCCACCTTCTCGTTCTCTTCTGTCTCACACCCCCACCTTTTCTCTCGTTAGGTAATTTGATTATAACAGGAATGTGTGAACGTTGCCGTTTTGTTTATCGAGCAATAGGGAGACTCACGTTCTTGTCCATAGCATTTAGATGTAAATAAAGGTTTGCGTTCTAGCCTCGTTAACCCCACAGTTGTAGACTACAGTATCCGCGATCGCATTGCCAGATGCACGGACTTCAAAATATGTCCAGAAATATGTACACTGTCCTTCATTGAGCTGTCACGGCCGTCCTTCAGACTCTTCCAGGGCCTACCAGCTGTTGTATAAACCCAGGTGTCTGACAAAGACAATGCAAATTGGTCCTGCACTCAAATGCCTCTCTGCTGTTGTGCAAAGTACATTCCAAAGTGTTTGATTGGCTGTCAGTCCGGTTTCACATGCGGAACGGACTTGGATAATTGCATTACTCGTTATTATGACATCATGCATTACTGAATGGGTGTATCAAAATGTGATCTCCCTAGCAGGCTTAATCGTTCCTCACTGCCTTCAACTAAACTGATTTGAACAGAGTCATCCAAAACCCATGGCCAGAAGGTAGATCATAGAAGTGTGTGTGTGTGTGCGTATGCGTGTGCGCCAGTGATTGTGTGTTTTCTGTCATGGTGGTTGACCAGGTGAATTTTTCTACAGGACAAATCGCCGGTCTAGCTGCTGGATGATATTCTGTGCTGACTGAGCGTGACTATTGAAGTCCTTTCAAATGAGACTTGACCGGCTAACCTCCGCTCTTCAGTGTTCCTATGGCGTCGGAAAAAACAACAGAGTCATATCTCGCGCTTATGGCACGCTCTGCTGGAGCTGAAAGGGCCGTGCCATTAACGCTGGGCTGGGACTTCATCTAAAGAGTGGCTTTGTGTTGAGGGTGGAACATAACACCCTCATAACACTCTTATGAACTCGCTGGCATACATATCAAAACATGTCCTTAGAAGACCATACACACACATACCAATACACATACACACACCTAGACCTTCAGCCATGCTTGGAAAGGGGCTGTACCAGTTGTCTTTCGGTTTAAAGTGAGTGAAGGTGTATTCACCCAGGGATGTAAGTCAGACGTGATGGTGGGGTCGGTCTTTTGCCAATTCCACCCTCGGGTGGGTTTTAAAGTTGGAAGCTAGCCATCTACGTCTGTTATCTGTTATCGTCATCTGTCTTGGACTCATAACTGTTCAAAAGGAAGAGGACTATTTGGCAAGCTACTGCTAGTCTCTGGTGTCTGTGGTGGTAGAGGTGGTAGTGGTGTGATCCACACAATCTCTGCACTTTTGACTACAGCGGTCTACTTCACCGTGATGGCTGCCTCACGGTGACCAATGTCACATTAAAGGAGAAATCCCAGCACCGTTTCTCTTTGATTTATACAGAGCCCAACGTGGGGTCAGACAGTTGTGAATCTGTGGGTGTTCCATTGAAGTCACTAGTTGGTTTTAATTCCTGTAGGGATGGCCCATAGGGATGGCCTGTAAGTGTTCATTTCAGTCTATGCTAGTCCATTTCAGCTAGCCATATTGTCTGAATGGTCAAGGTTTGACATTGGCCCTGACGAAAACAATCAGTGTCATTCTCTAAGGGGTAGTAGGAGACTAGTTTTAGGGGAACCAAGTGTCAACTTACCAGGGGGGAAATGGATTGGAAAACAAGTCCTTCTCGTAAAATGTTTTTTTTCTTAATGCTTTTGTGTGTGAGTAGTAGGCTAGATGATTAAAAGCACACGTATGCAACATGTGGTGAACAGAGGAGGAACAGAGCAGGAATTGAACCCCGGTTTTCAGGTTTTGGGTGTCATTTTCTGTGAGCTAATTGCCCTGACACATGTCTAGTGGTAGTGACGTTAATTTGATGTTCAGAACATGCGAGTGGACTGTGGTAAAGATGCTTTTGTTAGAAAGTGTCGGATCTCATCCAACTACATTTAATTTGAAATATTTCATTTGGCAGATAAGAATTCAGTTACAGGATTATCGGCTCATAGCATTGTAGCAAATTTTGTCTGGTTTGTATCAGAGGAAATCTAACTGTCTAAACTGTCTAGGCCTTGAATGTCTGAAACGAGCTTAGAAGTATGCGGATGTTATAGACCTAGACATTTGCCCTTAACATCTCCCCTTCTTCTGGTCTGCAAATTGAATTCCAGGAGAGAGGAAAAAAATACACCTACAGCCCCGATTTGGCCATTGAGCCAAGTTTTGGCCCCTCTGTTTTAAACCACCACAGTTCGGGTCCCTCTTAGCGTTGGACTGCCACAACTGATCTGTTCTTCGGCCCCTCTTTCTTTTTTCCGGCAGCAATGCCTATATCAGTCTGGTCATTGTCATACGTTACTTAGTATTTAAGCTCTTCAGCTGTGGCCGTTAACCCCGACCGTGTTGCCCTGACTCTGACGGTGTGTGTTCTGTCTTCCTGCAGCCATGGAGGAGTTGGTGTGTGAGCTGCGCCTGTTCCTGGACCTACTGGACCGGGAGTACCTGAGCGCCGGAGTCCGGGAGAAAAAGATGCTCATCTCCAACATCCTCCACAGGGTCGTCAACGCCAAAGGTTAAAACCCCAAAGCTAGTGCAAAGTTACCGTGCACGCAACCGTCACACAACATTTACACAACCTCAGGACGACTCGTCGCTGACATCCCACAGGGCTGTCAGCGCCGAAGGTTAAAGCCACCACCCTCATGCAACCTACACTCAGAACGAACCTTTGACCGGCAACACCAGCCATGACAAACCATCTGACCATAATCCCTGACCATAATCCCTGACCATAATCCCTGACCATAATCCCCTGTCGATAAGGTCTGATCGATCCCACTGACATCAATGTGTCTGCCTCTCCCAGAGCCCTCGTTCAAGTCGGAGATCCACAGCTGTCCCCCGGTGCCCCCCCAGATGCCTCTGCCTGAGATCCCGCACCCCTGGCTGGTAAGACCTCCTCACATGACCCCCGTCCCCCCCACGTCCTGCCCTGTCGCGTCCGTGTCCCAGTGTGAACGCGTGAAGTGTTTATGGGTGGTTTTTTACGGTGGATGGGGGCGGTCGAATGTGGTTCTGTTCATGACCATTAGAAAGTCCACCCCCCCCCCCCCGACCGCTCGCTCTCATCAACAACACATGGGCGTGTGTTTTCTCCGCGTGTGTCATTCGTCGAAGCGGATGCTTTTCTGATTGTATCCAGGTGGGCTATTCCATGAACCCACAACACCTTGTTCTACAGCACTGTGGTAACGACTGTGTGTACAGTAAAACACACACACACACACACACTCCCCCTTACAGTACACTTTGTAATTAGAATCCTCCTCCTCCTCTGCTGACCCCAGTGAGTGTCTGGAACTCCAGGCTGCACTTCCCGGAACACTTATGGGGGAGTGGAGATGGGGGAGAGAGGGGGAGTGGAGAAGGGGGAGAGAGGGGGAGTGGAGAAGGGGGAGAGAGGGGGAGTGGAGAAAGGGGGAGAGAGGGGGTTGAGGAAGGTATTCAAGGGTCATGCAGTCTTCTCTCTGTCTCTCTCTCTCTGTCTCTCTGTCTTTCTCTCTCTCTGTCTCTCTCTCTGTCTCTGTCTCTCTCCCTTTATCTTTCTACTGTCTATCTCCCTCTCCCTCTCAATGCTGCCCCCCCCCCCCTTCTGAAATGACTATTCGTTACAGTGAGAGAAACTGGAACACGAAAAACTGTCCTAGTAGATGGGATTTTTTTTTTTTTTGTAACATTCTTTGGTTTTTAGTTTCACATACCTGAATCTCAATAGCCTCTTCACTACCTTCCACTCTCTGTGTCTCCTCACTTCCTGTAAGGAGACCCTGTATTATGTTAGGGACACCGTGAGAAACACACACACCGATGCAGGTGAAACGCACCCAAGGTCGCAGGCGTCACCTTTAATGCGGGAGGATGAGACCGTGTGGTTCGACCACTCTCCCCCCGGCCCTCTGCAGCCAGTCATGTCCCGTGTCACTCCTCTGAATCCTAATGCCAGTGGTTGAATGAAGGTAGTGTACTCTACAGATAGGATTGTGTTGTGTCAGCCGTCCTGGAGGTTTGCTGACGTGCTAACAAGCCAACCCTGACTTAGTCAAGTCAGTAAAACGAACGACTGGGTAGAACGAGGCGTGCTTCGATGTCGTGCGGGATAGTTGTGTGTCAGAGACGCAATTTCTTTTAGAAACACACACATGCACGCACACCCACACACAATCATGCTAGCAAGCACGCCAGCAAAATAACATCCACACACACACTCGCAGGCCCTAACATCATCAGGGATCAGAATAATGTGTCTCTCTCTGTGCGTGTTAGGGAACACATACTGTCTACTATTTCTTCACCACTGACTGGTAACAGTTGTGAAACCTGTGGCCTTGAATGATCTCAGCCTCGTAAAGCAGTTCATTCTCTGGCTCGTTCCTTCCCTTCCCTGTCCCTCCCTGTTAAGCCCTGTCTCCAGTCAGGACCGTACAGGAATGTGTAGAGCAGCTCGGCATGCCTGTAGACCAAGTAGGTGGATTGTAACCTCAAAGTGAGGCCTGTGGCCTGGTTAAACACATTCAGGGGCTACACTACGAAACAGCGTTATGAAGCCAGGCCGCTAACTAGCCTTACTGTCCTTGAGATGTTGAGATGGGTGTGGTCATGTTGATTTGGCAAGACAGAAACGCACAGCAGTGGGCTTTGAACAGGCTCCTCACAAATCTACTTTGAAGCAGAACTCTAGTCCTCAATCACATGGTCTTTCTGTAGGATTGGCTGGGAGAACCCCTTGTACTATGCTTTCTATACAGTTTACATTCATTCAAGTTTGAGTTTTCTTTTCACTTGCCAACAATGTCGGGCTAACCGAAACCCATTTATCTTGCTTTGTAGAATAACCCTTTGGTGAGGGCATCATTTAGTCTAGTTTAGATCATCTAAGAACTCCATTGGTCCTCACTAGCTTATATAGACACACACTGATATTCTATAGCCACTAATTCTGAAATTATAATTTGTAAAAATGCAAAGATTACATAAATATTTAGACCAACTAACCTGGGATCAATAAGTGACAGAACAATAATTTTTTACCCTGTCGGGTCGGGGATTTGAACCAGCGAGGTTTCGTTCCCTGCCTCAATTCTCTTTGTCGCTGGGCTACGCCGCCACTCCCAAAACTAATGCTTGACATGAAATTGTAGGATGACAAACAGTGGAAACGGGACAGGGATTTTGAGTTAGGCTGTAGAACATAGTGATGAACGGCTCCTCCCCGTGTGATCACATGGTCAGGACGTCAGGCGAACCTCAGTGCCCTAATTCTTGGAAACAAAAGTCTTGGGGAAAGTTCGGCCGGTCGTAGAGCAGGAGAGCTCCTACAGGCTTCCAGCGCAGGGGGATTCTGTAGACTGACAGGACCCTGGAGGATGGAAACCGTTTCATGTTTAGCGTGGTGTTTGGATACTCCTGTTTCCTAGAGGAACTATGAAATGTGCGACGCAAGTACACACCATATACACACAACGTACACACGAACACATACATGCATACAAACACACACTCATACACAAACACAGCTGGCCCTGATTAGGCGTAATGGCCACCAGCCCGTTCATAGTGACAAAGACTGACTCAAGCCTAGGGGGAACAGCTGATCCTTCCCTCTGTCTTGTACGCTGCCCGGGTCTATCTGTCACTGATATTCTCTGTGGCGTTTAAAAAAAAAAAAAAAAAAACGTCGGAATCACCAGAGTTTTGGTGTGTACAGGCTCCCGCGCCATTTTGAAAAGTGACATGGAAATGCTAGACCCGGTTCCTTGGTCCGACGTCGTGGTTTGATTTGTTTTCTCGGCCAGGTGAATGAAGCTCCGGTCGCTGTCGGAGGATCTTCCTGTGTTGGGTTGCTTGGAGAGCGGTGCTGCTCCGTGTAGGAGGATACGAGGCCAAGCATGGTCGGACTTGCTGCTAAGACACAAATGAGTTCCATCTGTGTTGATGTTGGCGGGTACCCCTCTCTCCTCCACGCCCCAAATCCACCTACCCCCCCACCATCCCCCCCCCCCCCCCCACCGCCACCGCCGCCACTCACAAATGTTCTTAGAGAGCCGTTCATACAAACACACTTTCTCCTTTCGCTCTCTTGTTCACGTTCTCTGCTTGTGTCTTACATGCTGAACTAACGCATATGTAGGTGCGCGCGCATGCGTGCGCGCGCGCACCCTGTTCTCCAATTTGCTGTGTTGGTCTCTTTGAGACAGACAAGCTCCATTTGTGTTTCATTTCCTCTCCCCCCCCCCAGCTCTCTCTCCATCGCTCTGCCTCTTTCCCTCCCTCTCTCCATTTCGATGTCTCCTCCCCCTCTATTTCTCCCAAGCCCTGTCTGAGACGACTCACCCCTTTCCCTCCCCAGGCACTCTCTAAGATAAATATATGTCTCAGCCCAGGGCTTTGTGTCCGAGTTAGTGTACACACACATGCTCTTTCTTTCACTCTCTCTCACACACACACACACACACACACACACACACACACGCGCGCGCGCTCTCACGCACACACGTACACTCTTATTCATTCATACACACATACACACTCCCTCCCTCTCACGTGCACAGACGTACTCTGTCCCACGTGCACGCTCAAGCATACTCACACTGTGATATCGGTCTTCCACTGAGTTTACGGGGTCTTGATTTCATCTGTCCGCTTGCTATCATGGCTTTCTAATGTAGAAGACACACACACAAATGTAACTCCGCATTGTATATTCATTATTCTTGTAAATAATTTAGCAATTGAAAGCCATCGTCCTATCACAATTGCTGTGTTTTGACTGGATAATCCCAATACTTCTGTATTTGGCCAATCTAAATGTTTTTGAATCTAGATGGGAAACACATTCAGCCGTTGGACATTGACTGTCATGGCTCTGAATGGATCCTTGATGTGTGTTCCCAGTAGGAATCTGGCGAGGAATCAGCCTCTTTACAATTCATCCATTCCACCCGCTCATTTAATTGCCAGTGATTTGTCGGAGGTGTTCATTTCCTCACGCTATAGTTTTGATGGGAATTTGCCATCAGTCTCTCGTAATTGGTGTTTGGTCTGACCACAGTTGACTGCAGTTGCCTCACGATTCGTATGGTTGTCACAGACAAAGGCAGTGAAATTAGATTTACGTTTATAATGAACATCCCTCTAAGAGATGCGTCCCAGATCACTGTGGTAACGGCACAGTGGTAAATCTGAATGAGCAATGTCTTTTTTTTTTTTATTACAGTAAGAAAATCCTATGAGCACCAGTGACACTTTCCAAAAGATCACATGGTGGGACTGTGGCGTGGGGAGTCCCCATTTTCAAGAGCCTTTATGCGGATAAACGCTTTTGGAAAAAGTCCCCCTGAAAGCTAGAGCGCATGAATGGAAAACCTATTTCACTCGATTTTTCCCCAAAAACATATTCAAAGGTTGTTTTTACAGGGCCAAGTTTCTATCCATTCCCATCCATGATGTGACCTAACCAACTAAATAAAGAAACTAAGTGAAAACTCACTCTACTTCTAAAACAGAGTAAAGAAACCAGAAGGCACATTTAAGACAGTTAATAAGACCCCTCTCTTCAACCAGCTGAATGTGGATGGACTTTGTGTAGCAGGCAAAGAACAGGCTTCCTTTTCTATTTGGCGAATGAGGGAAGGTTTTGGGAGGGAAGGGTTAGTTATGTTCGTGCGTTTGTCTGTGTGTGTTCGTCTAAGTGTGTGCGTGTGCGTGCGTGAGGTGAATGAATGTGCTGGTGTTCCTGTTAATGTTCCCATTCCTGTATCACGGTGCCAGCTCGTTCCTAGTACAATGGGCTGGGCGTGCTCCAGATGTCCGGCCCGGCCCGGCCCAGATGGACACGGTGGGGGGGGGGGGGGGGGGGGGGGGGGGGGGGGTTGGGGGCTGGCCAACCAAAGCAAAGGCCTCTCCATCCCAGACTCGGGGCCTCGGACCACCCCCTCCCTCCGGGCGCATCGACACCTCATTGTGATGCAGGGGGGGAGGAGGGGAAGGGGCGGGTGAGGCTGGGAGACGCCTACGGCTTCTCTGCTCCACGCTGTCGACCTCTACGCTCCCTGCTCAGAGTGGCCGCCGCCGGCAATGAGAGCGCACCTGCCCAGTCTGGCACAAGGGAATCGCCTTGGTAACGGGTCTTGGCATGTGGGGGGAGTGGGGGTGGGGGATGTGCAGAGGATCCATTAACATGGGCAGGGTCTCTGAAAACACTTCCTGCCGAGTGGACCTTTTTCACACCAGACACGTGTGTTGTGTTTTGGTGTGGTGCTGGAATGCACATGTGTGCACTAAGCTGAAAGTGTTTGTTTTCGTGTAAGAGTTTGTGTGTGTCAAAAGCAAAAAATGTGTGTAATAGCTTCTGGTATGATTGTCCAGCTAATCTGTGGAGGTCTTATGTGAGTTTCCCTCCGACACAATAGCCTATTCACCGTCCTTCAGCGGCCAGTGTATGCTGGGCTGTGGCCAGAGAGCTAAACCAACAGCTCCTTCACCGCTGCGCGTGTGTCTTTTTCAAATCATTCATATTATTTACGTTTTTCTTTCTTTTGTGAGGTCCAATTTGCGATCATGGCCTTGCTCCGTCTTCAACAACTCCATGGTAGGTTGGGAGAGTCCCACTGCTCGACATTGTTTCATTTCTAACTTTACATTTCTCAGTAAAGGCTGCTTCTACTTAAGAACAATTAGAACAAGCCTGTGATAAGTTGTAGGCTTGGTCTCGATTATTTTCATTTGAACCTCCCGTTTGTTGAGTTTAGATGCACTGATGAACCTTAAGGTATGTTTGCCGTTTTTGGAAACCAGAACAGCTAAGAGTTCAAGTTGGTTGCATTTGCAAAAATTGAGTGGGGTCACGGACAATTGAGTGGGGTCACGGACAATTGAGTGGGGTCACGGACAATTGAGTGGGGTCACAGACAATTCAGCGGGGTCACAGACAGGTGGAAAGCTATAACACTACTTGAACTAAATAAAACTAACACCGTTACACGTGAAACCTGTCCAATCCAGGCCAAATCAGGCTAATAACCTAGCCCTTGGAGGCCAAATCAGGACAGTCCAGAGAAGCAGAGAGGCTGATGGGGAATCTCCCATGTCGCCTCCCCCTCTACTACTCCTTTCATCTCCGGAGACACCTGGGACCAATATAGAACTCCTGTTGATGCCGTTAACTTACGCCGATCTCTGCACTGGAGTGTGTGTGTGTGTGTGTCCTATGTCCTGCAGGTCTTTAGTGGGACCAGATGAATGTCCTCTGTGTGGACGCTATTTAGTTGGTTCCGTGTGGGGGACGGTGTACAGCCAAACAACCGAGTGTTGTGAGCCACGTATCCCTCTGTCTTGAGGCCTTCCAGGAGCCTCGCGGAACACAGCAGCACCAGCCACAGGCCCTCGACCTGAAGGGATAGAAAACCCAGGGCATGTTGGGAAATGTCAAAACTTTGAGTCTGCCCGCCTCTGTCCCCTCGGCCCTAAAAGGCTCCTTCGTCGCAGACAGGGTGGAATCCTGACCTGATGCTGGTACTGTGGGCCCAGGCCAGGCGGACGGAAAACCCTCCCACGTGGTGGCTCCTGACCATGCCCAGGGCTGTGGCTCCCCGGAGTTTGGTGGAACTACTGTGTTCACAGGTCTGTCGATCTTTAAAATAGACACGGATGGAAATCGAGACTGACTTGTATGTGAACGGCGTTGAGCTAGTGGGGCGGCTGTTTTTTTTTTTGTTTAAGCAATTCCACAGACTTGTGGCAGGCTTAGATTCAATAGTAATTTGAAAACATGGAAATTCTTTGAGGCTGTGCTTGACAGCGAAGCGGTGCCAGTTTGGCCAGATTTTGGCCCTTTGGAAACAGTTGACTGGCTCCTTTTTTTCAGAAAGGCGCAGCTAAAGTCTTCTGAAAGATGTCTAGATGTGTGGTTGGTATGCAGATCTGTGGTGTTAGGATGTGGATAGTGTTGGAATATGTGGAAGTGAAACGCGCGTTAATGATCAGGACTTGCGAAAGCATAGACATTCAACCGGACCAAGTCGTCTTTTTGGTTTAAAGATGGTGGTCGTTTCCGGTCCGTCAGATGGAATTATGAGCTTGGACCACGATGGGCTTTCTGTCGTTGCATTGTATGACATGAACAAGCTGTTGGTTGTTGTGGTAGTGAAAACGAGTGTGTGTGTGTGTGTGTGTGTGTGTGTGCGCGTGCGCATCCAGTGCAATTAACCAGACCCTAAGTAAGTGTAATCTCCTCCATTGTTCCATCGAAGAGTGATGGGGGGGGGGGGGGTCACAACTTTAATCTCCATCTCAATTAACATTTCAGAATTCTGAAGTTAAACAATCTGCAGATTTTCTGTTGTTGATAATACACTCTAAGGAGGAAATGAACACACTGTGGTAATGTTCAAAATCAGCAGTCTGACCTCACAAACACAACCTCCAGCGTATGTGTTTTGAGACAAAATGTGAAGTGTTGTTTTTTTTAAAAATCCAAATCTCTAGATCTCATTGTTCAACTGTCAAGGCCAAACGTTCTTTCTCACTGGCTTTATTTATTTCCCTGCCTTTTTAAAGTCTTACTGTCTTGACGTGTTTTACTTGCTTCCTCCATTTTTGGGGGTGTGGGGGGCGGGGTTGTGGAGTTCAGTGGGCCAGTGGTCTTGCCAGAAAATGAGTTCACCACCCAAGAGTGTTACCCTGAGGGAAACGTGATAAGTCTCCTGGGTGGAGACACATCTTACAGTTAGTCATTGATGGAGGGGAGAGAGTATGGAAAGGAGGTTAGATGGAGACAGGGAAGGCGGTGGTGGGAGGGTGGGGGGGGTTGATCGATAAGGGGGAAGGGGGAATATAGGGGAGTGCTTAACGAAAGACTAACGGAAAGTGGGGCGGACACACTGACAGTCAGTATTTTGGTACTGAACCACACGGTGATTAATCTCTGCGTGTGTGGATAATGGGTGGTGTTTATCTGCCTGGGGTTTGGCCGGACTTCCACAGAGTGGCTGAGTGTTTTGTTCCCGTCCTGCAGAGTGAGTGAAAGTCAACGTCGACCTGTTGCCCCGCCTCCCAAAGCCAGTGTATTCTCTCCCTGTATGTGTCTATGCAGCTGTCTGTGGGTCGTCCATCTATATGCGCGTGTTAGCAATAAGGGATGAGGGGGTGTGGTATATTGGTTATATATCACACACCCCTCCTGAGATGAAGACATGTGACTTTTTTTTCCCCAGCTCTAATTGCGTAGGTAACCGGTTTAATGGCAGCAATAAGACATCTCTGGGGTTTGTGAGGTATTGCCAACATGCCCCGGCTAAGTGCCTTAGAAAAGCTGTCAGGCATGGTATATTGGCCATAGCCAGAAGAGGACTGGTCACCCCTCTGAGCCTGGGTCCTCTCTAGGTTTCTTCCTAAAATTCGGCCTTCTTAGGGAGTTTTTCCTAGCCACTGAAATCCAACACTACTGTTGTTTGCTCCTTGGGGTTTAAGGCCGGGTGTCTCTGTAAAGCACTTTGTGACAACTGCTGTTGTAAAAAGGACTTTATGAATAAATGTGATTGAAATTTGATTGATATACCACACCCGAGTGCCTTATTGCTATGTACCATAGCTATCAGCCAATCCAGGATCCAGGATTCAAACCAGTCGGCTAATCCGGTGTCCAGTCTAAACGCTTTCTCGCGGCGTCGTACTCCTACGGTAGCCCTTCACAACCTTGGTGGAAGTCCCCTGATAAATCATTCGGCGGTGGAAAAAATGGCTGCAGCCACTAACAGAATTAAATTAGAGTGAACTTTTCCATGAAGTGGGGGGGGGGGGGGGGGGAATGGCGGCATTGGGCTGTTGGAAATTTAGTGGAGTCACCAGCCACAATCGCCTGTTTATGACAGTTTGTGACGACATTAAGCAGAGCGAGAGGTTGTTGTCATGGTTACGGCAGGTTGTCACCAGGGCCTTTGTGCGGGACCATCTTCCAGGTGACGTCGATGCCAACAACGGGCCCAGACCACGGAAAAAACCCCAGGTCACATGACAAAATTAAAACTCATGGCCTTAGACTGGTCCCTGTTGAATAGCGTGTGGGACAGGGATCAACCAGAAGAACGGATAATGACCTGTAGGACCACTGAACCGAGAAACTGGACCACATTTTCAACTACATTTCACAGGCGTAAATTTCACAGGCCTCTTGCTATTTTCTAGATCAGTGGATTGAGGAGAACCTGCTGGGCATGCCAGAAAGAAATCTAACCGGCTAGTCTGTAGTGTGAACTCGCGCAGAAATATTGACTTGAACGTGATGACATCACGTCTTTTCTAGCAGGGATTGCTGAACGGATATACCTACACATCAACGTACCATAACGGGTCTTTTAAAATGTTAAGGTAAAGCGACAGCCTTGAAATTTTACCAAAGGGGCCAAACATTGGAATTAATTTGGTTGTGTCTGAGCAGAAGAGATGTTTCTGTACACGTCCGTTACATCAGTGAAGACCTGAATGGCCCCTGAAGTTAAAACCTGCAGTCTCCACTTAAACTCCAAAGTCAGTGTATTATTTCATCCCAAAACTTCCCCAAAGATGTCAGAACGGCCCAAAACATTTCTAGATATGCAAACACTGTTCGTCAGAGGGAGTTGAGTTCATACGTGTCCATACGTTTTCATAACCGGCTCCTCCTGTGAACTGAACCCATGAACCCTGGCATTGGAAGAGCCATTTTCTCCAACCCCCCCCCCCCCCCCCCCCCCCCCCCCCCCCCCCCCCCCCCCCCCCCCCCCCCCCCCCACTGACTAACCAATAGCTCTCTGTGTCGGTCTGTCTGTCTCTCTCTTTTTCCTCTAGACTTCAGACAACGGGCCTCCTCCTCTCCCCAGCTCCTCTCTCCCAGAGGGCTACTATGAAGAGGCCGTTCCCCTTACTCCTGGAAAGGCCCCGGAGTACATCACCTCCAGTAAGTTAACCCAATGAAACCCCCATGTCCTGTAGCTCTGGGAAATAAAACCCCCCATGTCCTGTAGCTCTGGGAAATGAAACCCCCCATGTCCTGTAGCTCTGGGAAATAAAACCCCCCATGTCCTGTAGCTCTGGGAAATGAAACCCCCCATGTCCTGTAGCTCTGGGAAATAAAACCCCCCATGTCCTGTAGCTCTGGGAAATGAAACCCCCCATGTCCTGTAGCTCTGGGAAATGAAACCCCCCATGTCCTGTAGCTCTGGGAAATGAAACCCCCCATGTCCTGTAGCTCTGGGAAATGAAACCCCCATGTCTTGTAGCTCTGGGAAATGAAACCCCCATGTCTTGTAGCTCTGGGAAATGAAACCCCCCATGTCCTGTAGCTCTGGGAAATAAAACCCCCCATGTCCTGTAGCTCTGGGAAATGAAACCCCCCATGTCCTGTAGCTCTGGGAAATGAAACCCCCCATGTCCTGTAGCTCTGGGAAATGAAACCCCCATGTCTTGTAGCTCTGGGAAATGAAACCCCCATGTCTTGTAGCTCTGGGAAATGAAACCCCCATGTCTTGTAGCTCTGGGAAATGAAACCCCCATGTCTTGTAGCTCTGGGAAATGAAAGCTCCATGTCCTGTAGCTCTGAGAAATAAAACCCCCATGTCCTGAGGAGCTGGGAAATAAACCCCCCATGTCCTGAGGCGCTGGGAAATGAAAGCCCCATGTTCTGTAACTCTGGGAAATGGCCCTGGTTGTTTAACCAGGTTCACATATTGGTTCACAATTGGAATGGTTAATATTTATGTGTTGCTTCAGATTCATCAGTGTTGCTTCAGATTCATCAGTGTTGCATCAGATTCATCAGTGTTGCTTCAGATTCATCAGTGTTGCATCAGATTCATCAGTGTTGCTTCAGATTCCTCAGTGTTGCTTCAGATTCCTCAGTGTTGCTTCAGATTCATCAGTGTTGCATCAGATTCATCAGTGTTGCATCAGATTCATCGGTTTTGCATCAGATTCATCGGTTTTGCATCAGATTCATCGGTGTTGCATCAGATTCATCGGTGTTGCATCAGATTCATCGGTGTTGCATCAGATTCATCGGTGTTGCATCAGATTCATCGGTGTTGCATCAGATTCATCGGTGTTGCATCAGATTCATCGGTGTTGCTTCAGATTCATCAGTGTTGCTTCATTTCTCTGGCTGCCAAACACTGTCTGACTAGAGATCTTCTGACCACATCGACGTCACCCTGCCTACACAGCACACTTAAGGGTTTTGAAGGGCTTAATAAGACAAAAAAAGACCTATATTAAAAAATTCTCACAGTCATTTGACAAGTTTCACATATACTATAACCTTACAAAATGTTCATTAGGGTAACCAAAATACACTGTATTATATAATTACATGTATTGGAATTTTCCAACATATAGATACATTGTATTCTATGTATATTCATTCTATACATTCTATTTTATTAAGTAAATCAACCAAATGATATATATTTTCCTGCAAATTTAATCACAATTATTTGCACTTGTTTTCATTACTTTGTGCAGCTTCCACATGCAGGTATAACATAAAGGGCTTTTCCTATATTATTTTATGAGATTGGAGAACACATTGGAACATGATTTATCCATCCAAAATCATTCCAGATCCCTGAAATCCTATAGTGCCCTGTAATTGGAGGGCCTTCTTCGATTCAAACCGCAAGTTTAAAAGGGATTAATGTCCAGGGTTTGCTATGGCCATTGCAAAATGTTGTTTTTGTGGTCAATAAACCATTTTGTCGTGGATTTTGATGTGCTGCAAAGTTTTAACCTGGCAACGTCAACCTTAACAAGGATCTTTCCACGCCAAAACCCCAAGATGAAACCAAGTTCTGTTTCTCTCCAGTTGTTTATTAGTATTAAATAATGATTTTCCATATTTTGTTGAATAAAATATAGCTTGTTACCTGTTTCGTTTATTTTACTATTTTTCCCTCTGACCCAGCAGTCTCTGTCTAACATGCTATCCCATACCTCTCCCAGATTACGATTCGGACCAGATGAGCAGTTCCTATGAGTCTTATGATGAGGAAGAGGAGGACGGGAAAGGGACCCGGGGGAAGAAAATGCGTCACCAGTGGCCCAGCGAGGAGGCCTCCATGGACCTGGTCAAGGACGCACGCATCTGTGCCTTCCTGCTGCGCAAGAAACGCTTCGGCCAGTGGACCAAGCTTCTCTGTGTCATAAAGGACAATAAGCTGCTGGTACGGACGCGCACAGATAGTCATTCTCAAATCCCCAAACACACTCAGCCCCCAAACACACTCAGCCCCCTAACACACTCAGCACTGAAAACCCACTCAGCCCCCAAACACATTCCGGCAAGTATAGTAAAACTTATACACACACTCACTCACATGACCCTGAACTTTGAACTGCTTTATTCTGCGGTTCATTGTCCTCTCACCTCCCTCTCATCTCCAGTGCTACAAGTCATCAAAAGACCAGACGCCACAGATGGAGCTGGTCTTGTCTGGCTGCAGCATCACACACGTCCCCAAGGACGGCAAGAAGAAGAAACATGAGCTGAAGATAGTCCACCAGGGGGCAGATGCCCTGGTCCTGGCCGTGCAGAGCCAAGAGCAGGCTGAAGAGTGGCTGAAGGTAACAACCAAACCACAGAGTGGTTCAGAGTAATATAATGACCCGAGACACCAAGTGGTTCAGAGTAATACAATGACCCGAGACACCAAGTGGTTCAGAGTAATACAATGACCCGAGACACCAAGTGGTTCAGAGTAATACAATGACTCGAGACACCAAGTGGTTCAGAGTAACACAATGACCCGAGACACCAAGTGGTTCAGAGTAACACAATGACCCGAGACACCAAGTGGTTCAGAGTAACACAATGACCCGAGACACCAAGTGGTTTAGAGTAACACAATGACCCGAGACACCAAGTGGTTTAGAGTAACACAATGACCCGAGACACCAAGTGGTTTAGAGTAACACAATGTCCCGAGACACCAAGTGGTTTAGAGTAACACAATGACCCGAGACACCAAGTGGTTTAGAGTAACACAATGACCTGAGACACCAAGTGGTTTAGAGTAACACAATGACCTGAGACACCAAGTGGTTTAGAGTAACACAATGACCCGAGACACCAAGTGGTTTAGAGTAACACAATGACCCGAGACACCAAGTGGTTCAGACACTGCAGCAGTTGACATTTCAGACATTGTGGTCAAAACACTTGGCAATCCCACATTGTTCACAACACAATACATTGGCTTAAGCAGAATAGTACTGTGTGAAGGGGTCACCCCTGGCCTGCCTAGGCTTGGTCAGTGAAAACAGGATGGAGTACATTTACTGTAGATCCTGAAGGAAGATTCTGGATGTTTTTGAGAGAGTAAAAAAAACGGATTCATCTTGTTCTGCTCCATTCCCAAGTTATAGAAGACCCCTGGTTGTTTATCTAGGGGAGTGACTTCTACAGTCCCTCAGAAGTATAGGGAGGGGTCTTCGTCCTCATTGTGGTTGGGGCACAAGGGTTATTTTGAACAGGTGCTTCTGATGCCTGAACTCTGATGCCAGGATGTTTGGTTAGTATCTGTGGAGCAGTATCTCATTTCAGTCACAGCATGGAAGTGGCCATGGGGGTTCAAAGTTAAAAGAAACGTGCCCCCCCCCCACAACCACACACACACACACCACACATATCCTCCTGAAACTTCCTCCGAGACCATTGTCTGGAGCTATTTTAAGACCCCCCCCCCCCTCAATGTTCTTTTCATTGTTCCAGTTGCAGCCCACCACTCATGCCAACAGAATTCCCAGGTCTCTGATTTACTGCAACCGACCCTTCATTCCTGACTTTGGGCCCAGCCACGCCTTTTAATCCAGCACCTCAGTCTGTGGAAAACCCAATCCAAGTGGGCTCAGCTAAAAGCAAGGCTTCCTGCCACTTGGGCTGGTGCAGTGATGGAAACAACAGCCAGTCGTGTTTGCTTTTCTTCCGCTTTCCGGACCCTACCGGGCGTTTACGGCGCTGTGAGGTCGTTATGCCTGCAGGCTGGAAGGGGAACCAAAAGGAAACATGTCTGACAGTTTGGTTCTGATTTGATTACCTCTTCCATGTGGTAATTAGCATTGTTTATTGATTTGCTGCTGCGGCGCGATGTACCAATGAGCAGACTTTCTGGACTGCAGAAATATACAAGCTGGACATGGGGTAAAAAAAAAAACACGAGGTAAAAAAAAAAGAAACTCCGAAGCACAAACACCACCGCTCACAGGCTCAGACAGGATCTCTGTGCATATTTAGTCAAGTGTCTGGGAACACGTGCGCTGAAAACACACGGAACCAATATATGTGAGCACGGAGTGAACGTGCGCTCTCACCCTCGGCCCAGTGACATGACTCTCTTGGTTTGTGGCCACCCCCCCCGCCGGCCGCATACCTTTTCATACCCGGTGACCCTTGCAATCGGCGTGACCAATTATGAAGCCCGGCTGGCCCGACGTGCCCTGGAACCCGTGTCCTGGAATGTTCTGGAATGGGTGGATCGGAGGGGTCATTTGCTGGAGTGAGGGAGGAGATCTTGGCTGTGCTCTGTATACATTCACACCTGGGGGTGTTTGACTGCCGCACACAGCCAAAAAGATTACTGTGTGTGTGTTTGGATGTTGGGGCTAGGCGTTGTCAAGGAGACTTGGGGAGGGCTCCCATTTTTTACTGTCTATTGCTCTCCTTCTCTCCCCCCCCCCCCGCTCTGTTTGTCCATCCAGGGACGCCGGGCTTCGGTAATAATTCCTCTTGCGTTTCACATTAAAAATGGAATGATGGAAATAAAAGAGGTTGAAATAATCCCACCCAGGTCAGAGGATTAGGACTCCATGAGATGCCCAATACGAGTCATGTGTGACTGAATTAGTAAATACTGACTGGTGCAGGACGGAGCCCAGAATGGCTCCAAAACAGTTTACTAATGTAAAGCCCAGACAATTTGTTGCTAATGATCTGTTTATTGAATGAAAACGTCCCATTCTGTGTTGATTCATCCTTCCTAATCCTTTCCAGAGTTTATGCTCTCTGTGTTGTGTTTTTTCTTCCTCAGTCTTTCCTCTCTTCCTTTTTTCGTTACCTCATTTTGTTGTCGTCCTTTGCGCTCCCGTCGGCGATGACGTGCTCATTCTTCCTTTGCTTCTCCTTTTCTCCCCCCCCCCCCCAGCCTTCACCTCCTCTCTGGACAGGTTTCAAGCTGACCTGGTGAGATGTAATGTCGAGTGACCCCTTGGCACGGTCACACTGTGTTCCCCTTCAAGTTCACACACACTCCCACTATAGATCACTGCTCCAGTCCTTTCTGCTACCAAGAAACCACGGCTGATCCGTTGCCCTGAAAGGCTCCTCCCGTTTCGCGTCGGGACAAAAAAATGTTTTGACAGCGCCTAGTTTCCCGTTTGTATACACCGTTTACACGAAGAGTCACTGTGATTAATGAGTGACATTATGTCCAACTATGGGCTGTCGGTCACAATGCGACCTTTGACCTGCCTGAACTGATGTAACCGACGTGTTAAAATGAAACGAGGTCAAACACTTGACACCGGTCACTCCCATGGAAGAGTTGAGGTTCCAGGCTTAAATGTGCTGTACGTGTTGGCACGGGGTTGCTTATTTCTGCCAGCTATGTGTCACACATTTGAATTGCACTCTTTTGACGTGAAACAGATAGGGACATTTCGTGGGTTTTCAACGAAATAATATCTGTCTCTCATCGTCAGATCTCTGCAGAAATGACAACGATCCACCAAGCATGCAGAAAACAACTCCCAGATTTAACTGAATATCCCTCTAATTGACAGACGAAGAAACCCCACAAACCCCTCCAAACCCGCCTCCCCGAAACACATCTCTACAGTATCCTGTAAGTGATCCCCCTCTCCCTGGTGGGAGATAGGGAGCCAGTCAGTTCATGTCTGTCCCAAACGCTCCACGGCGCTCCGGCTAGGGCCAAAACCATGCGGCCCAGCCAGAGTCTGTAATTTCCCCGCAGGGCCAATTATGTGAAAACCATGGACCTGTGGTGAACAGACATGCTCAGAAGATCTCCACTGTGGGGACAGATGCAGATGGTTTTTGGTGTGTGTGTGTGTGTGTATGTGTGTGTCCATAGTAAGTCCCTGGGTCACCCCTTAAACAAAGATTACTTCCACTTGGGACTTTAAAGCCGGGTCGGGGGGGGGGGTCATTCACTTTGTCAACCTCCTAGCGACAAGGACGGCTCCAAAATGGTACCTGATCTACTATGTTGAGAACTCCGCTTGGCCAGAATCGGCACGCCCCCTGGAGAATCGGCACGCCCCCTGGAGAATCGGCACGCCCCCTGGAGAATCGGGCGCTGTTTGAAAGGAAACGGACACCTCGCAAGGCTTTCTGGATGTCCAGCTTGTGGTTTTGCCCCCTCGAGGTTTCCGCCCTTGATGAATGTTTCGTGGCTCTGTGATCCAGGGAGGTTAACTTTGGCATCACCGAAGAACTAAGCGGTTCGGGCACAAGTACGGGTCATTTGACAGCCATATCCGGGCCACTCTGCTGTTGCCTTGTGCCTACCAACTTCTCCAAGCCAGAGTGTATTGGCCATAAACCCACAAGAGTTCTCCTTGCTATTATGAACCCGTTGCAACTGGTGCAGCAAAATAATTTAAGTAAGAAAATGGTCATACCCATGTTATACAGTGTGATATACCATGTCTTTCAGCCAATCAACATCTGGTGTATAATGGAGAACCATTGTAAACGAGGTGGCGTTGATCCCAAGCGATGCGCCGTGACACGTTCGGTTTTGTGTGTAAGGATGGTCTCTGGGATAGAACCCTCTATTCTGGGGTCCCCTGAGCTCCAGAGGACCACTCCTAACGACGCTGTCCTCCTCCTCCTGTAGGTGATGAGGGAGGTGTGTAGCAACGGCTGGGACTCCGACGGCGCTGGCTCCGGGTCTCCTGTACACAAGCCCGACCTGGAGACGGTGAGGAGCTCAGACACACAGCATGTACATACCGGCAAGGCACGCACGCACGCACGCACGCACACACGCGAGTCAGTGTGTGAAGGTAGAGACACACACGTGCACACACACCTCCACTCATGTGGGTCCGTTGAGGCCCCTCCTCTCTCCCTAATAGGAGCCAGTAGGCCTGGGAAGCACATGGCAGTAAAAGCTGTTATCGTTGTGCCAAATGGCACTTCATTACCACTCTGTGTGTGTTTGTATGTAGGAAGGGGGGTGTGTGTGTGTGTGTGTGTGTGTGTGATTAGATTTCCTAAGCTTGGAGCAAACAGGTAAACGTACTGAAATTGTTGGGAGTGTGTGTGTGTGTGTGTGTGTGTGTGTGTACACAGTGGTGGAAAATGAGACAGATCAGAAGGGCTTTAATGACAAACCGCTCTCTAGCTGGCACAGTGCACAGAAGCCTTGTCTAATTATTCTGCTGTAACACGTTGCAGATGCTTTCCAGTATTCTCTCACTGGGTCTGTCTGTCTGTCTCTCAAACTAACCACGAACCATCTTGCTCCGCCGCAGAAGCTGTCGTGTGATAGGCCGAGTTCGGACGGAGAGCCCCCCCACGAGAACGGCCATGCGGTCAGCGACTGTAGGGACCAAGGTGAGACCAGTCAGGGATATGAACTAGGTCAGCTGGGTGATTAACGTAGCTGACACCACACCAGCTGGGAATACGACGTAATGACATCACTATCCTGGTGTTAATTAGCAAAAAAAGTGTTTCTTCAGCTTTGACCAAACTGTAAATCCATCCACATTATATTCTCTGTATGTTGGGAAAAAAGGGGGGTATTTTATTCAGGCTCACAGGAGTCCAGTGTGTGAAGGAAAGTATGATTCAGAGAATGCTATAAAACAAAAGACTTGGTCTTGGTTTGACACTGAGCTTGAGATGTCACGACGAAAACCGAGAGATGCTGCAGCATCCGAACAACAGGGAGACCATACGCTCATTCAACCAACTCACTTCCAAGGGATTCAACTGTCATTTAAATTCTGTCTTTTTTTTTGTATTCTCCAGAATTTCGAGCTGCTCTTGTTTTTCTATCTTTCAAAGACGTCAATGGGCCTGTAAATGCGTATGCACACCCACTTCTCTCTCTCTCTCTCTCGTCCGCTGTTACCCAACTGCTGTGCATTCCAGGCCGTAGGGGACTGCTAGCTCACCATCGGGCTCTGATTAATAGACCTGTGTGTAATAGTTTACACTTCCCAGCTGGGAAGCCATGATGGTTGAAATAAGGGGCATCACCTTTTCCCCAAATTGGCTGTACTGGATCATCTCCAGAGGGTTTCACACCACACTGGCCAGCCTGCCCGTCTGCCGTAATGCTTCACACTACTCCAATCCTGTCAGATTTTCGCACGTTAACCAGAGTGGTAAGGGCTGACGGTTCTGTTCGTTAGACAGTGGAGGATGACACCAGCCTATATCTGTACCATGGGTCTACCACAGACACGCAGCCCCGCTTTTCCAGCATCAGTTAGCCCCAGCTGCACGGTTTCTGGCTTTTTCAACGTAATCGGACGCATTCCTTCCGTGGCTGGTAACTAACCGCTTTGATTCAGTGGGATCAAATGAACGTGATCAGAGAGTTTCCCCGTCCGTTTCTCGCCGAAACAAAGAGGGGGGAAAAATAATAATAGTCATCATCCTTTTAAAGAAGTGAAGCTCTTTCACATCTGTTGGTCTGGTTTCCTACCTAAGACCGGGACTATGTCGTCAGTCAGTATGCTGAGAGAAACGCCAGCAGGTCCTGGCTACAAACGAAAAACATCTAATTGCTGTTGTCTCCATGGCAGATACCATCAATTTGATCAGTGTAGCTACTTGTGGGTTAGTATTGATTCTTTCGGGGCGTGTGAGCGGAGCGTGTGAGCGGGGCGTGTGTGTGTGCGCATCACTGCGTCAGAGAGTGTTTGCCTGTTGAAGCACTCTAGACTCCAAGCATCAGCTGTCTTGCTATGATGACGTCTTTGGTGGGGAATTTAGCCCTCCCTCCATCAGAAGGGGCAGTCTTTCCCCTCATGTGTCTCACTGTACAAAGGAAAATTAGACCACTACGACTTTGTGAAGAGGGATTATATTGACTGCTGGGTTTTTTGGCATGTTTTTAGTATTACACAGAAGTAGACACTTTCTTATTTTTGCATGAAGGCTTGTTGTGCTATAGGTTACTTGTATTCATAATTTGAGAGATTCTTAAAATAAATATATTCAGGCACGTAAAAATGGAATCTAGACAGACGGTCTTTCTAAAAATCTACTCTTGCCCCTGTTTTCAATGGATGATTATAATATTCTGTAATTAGTTGTTGAATGTTGTCTGCAATACATCTTCCTTTTAAGTCTTTTTGGCTGGTAAAATCCTGATCCTAGTTCTGTGTGCTATACATTTTTCCAGTAATTTTGTATCTCCATTGGGATAACATCAAGGCCAGTTTTTTATCCGAAAGGAATTGACCGTCAACCGTAATACATACTGTGTAACTAGTCCCTTGTAAGAGTCATTTTGTGTCACAGATGATTTTATTTTTAGTATGGTATTGAAAACGTAACGAAGAGGTATGAACAGGCTATTCATCGTTATGCTAAGCTAGTTGAGATCACCAATCATAACATTGAAATTAAACAATTGTCTTGTACAGTCTGGTACAAATGGATGTAGTAGTCATGTTCACATTCTGAAAGATGAAAATACCTCAAACGACTAACTCACAAACGGTCAATTCTCCCCACCCCCGCCCCGCCAACCGCTCCCCAGGGAAAGGAAAAAAGGACTCCCAGAAGAGTCTGAAAGGAGGGACACTGGGCAAGGGAGCAGGAAAGAAAATCACGAAAATCATTGGCCTGGGCAAGAAGAAGCCTTCCACTGACGAACAAACCTCTTCAGCTGAGGAGGACATCCCCACTTGTGGTAAGATGCCTGTCTGAGGTCAAGGGTCACATCCAGCATTTTGGAACCCTCTGTTGATTTCACCAGGTCTGCATTCTATTAGGCGATAGCCTTAAATGTATGGAATGTAGGAATAGCCTATAACCAACTGAACACCTTCTGCGGGATCAATCAATGTTAGAGTTTACATAGCTGACCAAAAAACGGAATTCACATTTTACCTTATGGGTTGTGTAGGCTACAGTGCCTTTGGAAATGGGTTTCGAAACCATTGCTTTTTACTTCAATATGATTGGGCTACATCTCTACATTACAAGCTAAAGGTCTGTCAGATATTCAGTCATTCCAATTAATCCAATAAACCTCAATCTTCCAGAATCTAACTTTTTATTTGATCATAACCCAAAATCTAATGATACTTAATGATGCCTGTTCTGGTATTTGTGTTTTATTGATGTTTCATGTTTTATTCATTAACTGCTTCAAAACATTGTTGAAAAATAAATGGTAAATACTCAAAAAGGGTATTGACCTTGTTGTATATAAATCTTAAGATATCCGCTTTTCGCGCATTAAACTAAATCTGCAGTAGTCTGATGATTTAATCCACAACCAACATTGTCAAAATGTTGCAGAAACCCCCGGAGCGCGAATGCATGTTCGCAATCGTGAACACCCGCATAGAAATAAGATTTACCCGCACAAACGTAACCTGCGATTAATAAAGCCACCAGTGATGGATTTTAAAAACGCAAATGAAAGAAAAACTGTTATTATAAACCTGCACTCGTAGCTTAAAGTGAAAGACATCAGCAGCCAATGATAACCAATTAACACAATTTTCAGAGATGCAAAGCAATCAGAATCACCTGGCCTATCTGTATGGACGGAGTTGATGTGGCCGCGTCAAATGCAAATAATCATCTTTTGGCAGAGTGCTTCCCAACACACCTTTTCTCCTCAAATGTCGTGGTCAATTCCATATAATGTTTTATCTTGAAGGCCGCGCCATGTTACAGCTATCTAACAAATAGTTTTCTAGTTCTATTAAACAATTCCTGTAAAAGTTATTCGGTGCAACTCGTCCTGGCCGGGTTGTTCGGTGCATTTGACCAATAAACCCTGAAACTTGAAAAAGATATAACACCAGGTAGGCCTATTGACTATCATTGTTCTGAGAAATTTGCGTTGAGTAGATAACTAAATAACATTTTATATGACTCGGCTAGCGATTCCTCCGTCACTGAACTGGTTGTGGGCGTCCACCTTTGCGCGCATGATGATCACACACACAACTGAGGCTCGCAATTCATATTTTGGTTCATAACATTTCTATAACATTAAATAATAACCTCAAACATACGTGTCATAATTATTTCGCGTACCTATTCTTTTCCAATTGAAGTAATCCAAAAGTAATCATACTTTTTTCCAAAAGTATCTGTAATCCGATTACAATATTTTTGTTGGTAACGGATTACAGTTACTCTTTTTTTTATAATCCGTTACTCCCCAACTCTGTATACAGTGGATATAAAAAGTCTACACACCCCTGTTAAAATGCCAGGTTCTTGTGATGTAAAAGAATGAGACAAAGATAAATCATGTCAGAACTTTTTCCACCTTTAATGTGACCTATAATGTGAACAATTCAATTGAAAAACAATTCAATTGGAAAAATAAAACACAATAACCTGGTTGCATAAGTTTGCACATCCTTAAACTAATACTTTGTTGACGCACCTTTTGATTTTATTACAGCACTCACGTCTTTTTGGGTAGGAGTCTCTTAGCATGGCACATCTTGAAATGGCAATATTTGCCCACTCTGCTTTGCAAAAGTGCTCCAAATCTGTCAGGACATCTCCTGTGCACAGCCCTCTTCAGATCACTCCAGAGATGTTCAATTGGATTCCAAAACGTTAATCTTCTTCTGGTGAAGCCATGCTTTTGTGAATTTGGATGTGTGCTTTGGGTCGTTGTTGTGCTGAAAGGTGAACTTCATCTTCAGCTTTCTAACGGAAGCCTTAAGATTCTGTGCCAAAATTGCCTGCTATTTGGAACTGTTCATAATTCCCTCCTCCCTGACTAAGGCCCCGGTTCTTGATGTTTGTTTTTGCAAACCTCTGCTGGGCTTGGATGTTTTTCTTTGTTAGGAAAGGCTTCCGTCTTACCACCCTACCCCATAGCCCATTCATATGAAGAATATGGGAGATTGTTGTCACATGTAGCACACAGCCAGTACTTGCCAGAAATTCCTGCAGTTCCTTTAATGTTGCTGTAGGCTTCTGGGAAGCCTCCCTGACCAGTTTTCTTCTCGCCTTTTCATCAATTCTGGAGGGATGTCCAGTTCTTGGTAATGTCTCCGCTTGGTAATGTGCCATATTTTCTCCACTTGATGATGACTATCTTCAGTGTTCCATGGTATATCTAATGCTTTGGAAATTATTTTGTACCCTTCTCCTGACTGATATCTTTTAATCATGAGATCCCTCTGATCCTTTGGAAGCTCTCTGCAGACCATGGCTTTTGCTCTGAGATGCAACTAAGAAAGTGTCAGGAAAATCCTTATAGAACAGCTGAACTATTAAGTCACTTTAAATGATGGCAGGTGTGTAATTACTTCTATTTAACATGAGATTGGTTAATTCTGAACACAGCCACATCCCCAGTTATAAGAGTGTGTGCACACTTATGCAACCAGGTTATTGTAAGGTTTTAATTTAACATTTTTCCCCCTCGACAATTTCAGTTTGTTTTTCAATAGAATTTTTCACATTATAGGTCACATTAAAAGTGGAAAAAGTTCGGAGACATGATTTATCTCTTTTGGCTCATTCTTTTACATCACAAAAACCTGGCATTTTAACAGGGTTGTGTAGACTTAAATCCACTGTATTTATATATATATATAAAATTGTGAAATTGTCCTTTACGGCTATGGTGCACAGAATGATAAACTCTGAATGATTATGATTTAAAAAGAATTGGGAGGATTTTTGTAATATACATTTCCTAGTCATGGGAGGTATAATCAAAACTCTGGAAAAATATTATTCCTTTCGACCCCCCCCCCCCTTCGAAATGAATCTATTCACTTGCCACACCCAGAATTGCAACAATCAACACGGTTCCTGGGCCGCGGTCGCTCCGCTGGCAACATTGCATGTTCCCCGCTAACCGGTCGCTCCGCTGGTATACCCTGCTCGTTCTCCGCTAACCGGAAGATCCGCTGGCATACCCTGCTCGTTCTCCGCTAACCGTTCGATCCGCTGGCATACCCCGCACATTCTCCGCTAACCGTTCGATCCGCTGGCATACCCCGCACATTGTCCGCTAACCGTTCGATCCGCTGGCATACCCCGCACATTCTCCGCTAACCATTCGATCCGCTGGCATACCCCGCTCGTTCTCCGCTAACCGGTCGCTCCGCTGGCATACCCTGCACATCTTCCGCTAACCGGTCGCTCTGTTCGGTAGGCTACCTGAACGTACTGTCCAACAACCGCTGGAGGGAGCGCTGGTGCCGGCTGAAGGACAACCAGCTGCTGCTCCACAAGGACCGGGCCGACCTGAAGAGCCACATGGCCAGTCTGCCCCTGAGGGGCTGCGAGGTCAGCCCCGGCCTGGACTCCAAACACCCCTTTGCCTTCCGCCTGCTGCGCAACGGACAGGAGGTGGCGGTGTTGGAGGTAGGTTGGCGCTCGGGGCGGGGCGGGGGGGGGGGGGGAGCTGCACAGACACAAGGCGCCAACACGTGTCCTTTGTCCAGATTTTTGCCCACATTCTGAATAGTGGGCCACATTTACGTGCAGAGGATTAGAGACGCGCGGATGGTGGTGGTGGGATGTAGAACAGGGTTACAGGACAGATGTGCACTAGTCAGAATGGAGGACGCGTGGTTGAACCGGGCACAGACAGGGCTGGAATGGAAAAGGCGGCGCGGTAGCGACGGTACAGCTGGGGCGGATGCCTAAACCTCCAGGTCCGGTTCTCCCCAGGCGTCCTCTTCAGAAGGTATGGGTCGGTGGCTGGGGGTGCTGCTGGCCGAGACTGGGTCAACCACGGACCCTGCTACTCTTCATTACGACTACATAGACGTGGAGACCACCGCTAACGTCATCCAGCTGGCCAAGCAGTCCTTCTGGTGAGTCACACACACACAGACACACACAGACACGCACAGACACACACAGACGCGCGCACACACACACACACACAGACACGCACCCAGACACACACACACAGACAGACAGGGCCTGTTGAAATTCAAAACACTTATTTTTTTCTTGTTTGGTGCCTCAGAGCTTTGTGCATTTCATTTTTTTTTTATCGACTCCACACACAGGGGGATTTCTTTGGTATTGTGAAATGTGATGATTATATTATACAAATACAAAAGTCAAGTGTTCAATATGGCGTCTACATAAGTTGAAAGAAATACTAATTAAAAGGAATTGAACTCTTAGGCGCTGACAAATGTGAAAAACAGGAACATAAACAAGGGGGTGTAGTCACTTTCTGTAGTCACTCTAGGGGCCGTTTGATAATGTCATGGGAATCCCAAAAAGGTAAATGTTTTTATGTTTGATGGGGTGTTTTTGGATGAGACTGTGTGTGTTTTGAAATCTTCCCAAACAAGGCAGTGAGTTTCTAACATGCATGAGGCCATGTCCACTTGAGACAGTGTGCTGTTGAAATGGCTTGACCTCCTTATACACTATTCAGTTAGGCATGTCTCAGGACCAACAGAAGGGAGTGTGTGTGTGTGTTTGATGGGTTGCCCACTCACCAACAGGACTGATACCAGAGCACTGTGTGATGTCCTGACCACACGGTTACACAATTCATTATGTTGCAATTGGGGAAAGAGTTTGAATACCAGTGGAAGGCGTGAATGTCAGAACTGTTACAACACAGGCGATATATGAACGATACGGAGGGTCGGAACTGTTACAACACAGGCGATATATGAACGATACGGAGGGTCGGAACTGTTACAACACAGGCGATATATGAACGATACGGAGGGTCGGAACTGTTACAACACAGGCGACATATGAACGATACGGAGGGTCGGAACTGTTACAACACAGGCGATATATGAACGATACGGAGGGTCGGAACTGTTACAACACAGGCGACATATGAACGATACGTAGGGTCGGAACTGTTACAACACAGGCGACATATGAACGATACGGAGGGTCGGAACTGTTACAACACAGGCGATATATGAACGATACGGAGGGTCGGAACTGTTACAACACAGGCGATATATGAACGATACGGAGGGTCGGAACTGTTACAACACAGGCGATATATGAACGATACGGAGGGTCGGAACTGTTACAACACAGGCGACAAAATAAAACCGCCACGAAGGGGTTCTTCATGGCCAAGTCTTCCGACTTCACAGTTGTACTTTTGGATTGAGGAGACTGTGCCCGTGTGTTGTCACGTCACCCTGGTGGATGCTGTTTTCTCCTCAGCTTCACCAGCAAGCGCGCCGTGTCTCCTAACCCCTACCTGGACAACCTGGTGAACGGTTACGCCTGCCCCTCCGGGATGGCTCTACACTACGACGACGTGCCAATCAACGGAACGGTAAGAGCCAGGAAACGGGGCAGGAAGTTGGCGTGCAGCAGCTGTACGCAAGAAAGCAAATCTCAAGATCATGCTTTAACTGCAAAAAAATATATACCACCACGGGCAGATAAAAGGGAACGGATGTTTTACGGGACATTTGCTAACGAGGGAAATGGGAAGCCCACACCAACTGAGACCGTGCATTTGTTTTCCGCAAAATCTCTGTCCTGCCTGGGTGTTGCATTGCATGTGAAGGCTTGTGTCAGGCTGTCGTAGTGTTCTCTCCTTCCCTCTTTCCCACGCTAGTTCAACTGTGATTAATAACAGTGCAACTTTAAATGGCCTTCTCTGCTCTAGCTCACGGTCACTAACAATAACAACCCTTTGGCTTCCTCTCTGCTTCTCTCCCCCTGCCAACCTTTTCACTTTGTTTTCTTTCTCCACTTTTTAATACCAATTTTTTTCTGTCTCCAATCTCCCCTTGTCGTTTTACTTTGTCATTATATTCCCCATTGATGTTCCTTTCCGTTCCTCCTGTCTTTTCTCTGCATGCGTACCTCTAACCACAAGGCTCCGGATTCCCTGTACTCCAGCCCTGCCACCGGGGGGCGCCACCTGACAGAGGAGGCGTTGTATGAGAACGCCGAACCTGACCCTGACCTCTATGAGAACATGCCTTCCCCCAAGTTGGCCGCCCGCTACTCGCCCCAGCCAAGCCGTATGGCCTTGGGTTCCTCTGGCCACTACAAAACCCCTGGCCCTCTCAAATCCAAATTCCTCTCCTCTGCCTCTTCCTCAGCTAACACTAACACTAAAACTGCTCAGGTGACAAACTCTGTTTACTTGAAGGAAAATGTTGCTTTATTATTTTGTTTACAACCAGGTCTAAAAAATGTTTTACGTAAATGGATTGAAGGATCTGTGTACTTTCACCCCTGTCCGTTTTTGAGGAGCTGACCGCAACCAATGATTGAGGTCTGTTTTATAAAAGCCTCCAAAAAAAAAGTGTCCTTTTTATAAATATGGAAGTGCTTTAGTTCGAAATATGCAGACAGCCAGATGGTGTAAATCGCTTGTCAAAAACGAAAGTAAAATCACACCAACAAAAGTGTGCCTGGGCCTTATTTTCGTTGTTAAAAAAAAAAAGCTTAATATTGCTTCTATTTTTAAAGGGATAGTTTGTCTTAATATCAAAGTTCATAAGCAGTTGTCACAACGCGAATGTAGACCCTTGTGCAATCAGTAGCCATTAGATCCTGCTGGCTAAAACACATGAATATCTTCAACCCATCTATCTCAGACCCATTAATGTTATAATTTCCTAATTTGGGCATGGATTCTCCATGGAACACAATGTTAGTTGAAACGATGTAAAGCATTTCCCGTGGGTGGCAAAGAGGAAGTACACAATATTAACATAGATTATTCCTAAAGGAACATGCTTTGATTTAACATAAGGGGGTCCACATTGGCCACCCAGAACCCCGGATTTCAAGATTCGGCTTCGCCCCGCTGTAGTGTGGCTCTTGATGATGTGAGTAGAAACCATGGCCGCGGTGACCCGGGGAGGTCCGGCGGTCTAAGCTGTTAATGTACGACTGCAGCGTGGGTTGGAACCCGCTATTTCGGCGCATGCCGAGCCGGGCCTAAAAACCGGGGGCTGTGTCGAGAGGAGCGTAGCTGATTGCACGTCCTGAAGCGCGTTGGTCGGCCCGCTCCCTGGGTAGTTTTACTGTGTTTGTTCAGGTGTGAACAATAGCTCCCAGTAGTTTACCAACCAGGTTGTTTTGAGCTGTAGTCACAACCCGCTTATGGATGTTTTTTCTCTCTTCCTTCTTTCTGACCAATCAGCTAAAAGGAAAGAAGGCCACAGTGACCAATGGAACAGCTTCTAAACAAAAAGCTGACAAAAACCAGGCGAAGAAAGCCAACGGAACAGCCTCCAACGGAACATTATCTGTGAAACGCCACGACTCCAGTAAGAGAGAGAGAGAGTGTGTGTGTGTGTGTGTGTGTGTATTTCTGAGTTTAGGAGCTAGATGGATGGAGACTGAAAAAGCGAAAGAGACATACACATTCCCTTGAGTACATTAAATGGTGAGTTTACAATTGTCTAGAACTACAGTACAGTGCCCTCTTATGAGCATATTGCAGTGTAATATAATATACTCTTAATTAAAAAATACACTGTGGTGTACATTTATTTAGAAGTACATGACACTGTACTCTTACAGGTATGAGTGAACCCTCCTATCTGTAAGTCATGCCAGTCACACAGCACTTATTAGTGTGGTAATTCACTTCCAGTGAGCCGCTGCCTTGCCTGTGGTGTTAGCAGACACTGAGTCTGGCCCAGAGTGCCAGTCAAACCCAACGCTGAACGCTTTCTATGAACACTGGAGCCACACAGAAATCTGGAAAATGCCAGAATTTCCAAATTACAGTTCAGTGAAGCAGCAGGAGTACATATCTTTCGAGCTTTTGCAGATTCCTTGAAACCATCTGTTGCGAATCCCGATTTAGGGATGACTCCCCGTGGCACGTTCAGACCAAACGACCACTCAACGCTCAGTCGGCGTTCTAATGGACGCACGCGCGAGCCCGCGGATATCTGGCCAAGTAAGCGTGGTCGCCAGCGAAGTTTGACGTGTACCAGTGTAGGTTTGTGTGTGTGTGTGTGTGTGTGTCCTGTAACGTGTGAACCACGTCGGTTACGAACCCACTGTCTCATTCGGTCGCATTCGTCAGCGTCTCGGTCGGTCGGGCCTACCAGCTACGTGTCTGTGCGGATTGAGTGTCCGTTACACAATCCTCATTTAATGTCAAGCTGAATAGGCACATTCTGATGTATTGACAGTCAGAGGTCAGGCGGTGGTTTGTTTGAATGTATGGTCCCTTGTAGAGTCGAATATGAGACACACACACACACACACACAAATACACACATCATTAGTGGTGTGGAGAGGCTCCTGTGGCCTGGGGTTTGTTGTTTGGGGTATTTTCCTGCAGGGCCGACCCTCCCCTCCTCTGCATGATTAATAAGGGCCTCTGCCCTGAGGTTTGGGTTCACTGGGTTTCTGGGCCCTGTGTGCTCTGTCTACAGCTCTGATGAGCGGTTCTGTTCTCCCTCCACTCCTCTCGTCGGGCCTGTTTATGTTGCGCTACGTTTTCGGAAAGACATATCGAAGACGATCATTTTTGTTGTGTAAAACTCCAGATGTTTGATAGATCCAGACGCCGACTTCCAAGGTAGCAGAGTTTCATGTAAGCAAGCCTCCTTTTCCTTCTTCCCTATCCCTCCGGCCCCATCCTCTTGCTGTCAATGCTGGTCACGGCTCACGGTACTACTCCTTCCTGTTGCAGGTGCGGAGCAGTATAAATACGGTAAGAACCGCGTGGAGGCGGACGCCAAGCGGCTACAGGCTAAATTGGACGAGCTGATGAAGAGGAAGCAGGACATCAGGAACCGTCTGACGCAGCTGAAGAAGGACAGGAAGGACCTTCGCACTGCCATGGAGTCTAGCACCGGTACGCGACAAGAACGGGTTCTATTAAGGGACCCTTGGCTAATTGTTCCTTCTACAGTAACAGTGTACTCTTCATATGTTCACCCGGCACAGCCAGAAGAGGTCTGGTCACCCCTCTGAGCCTGGTTCCTCTCTAGGTTACTTACAAAAAAAAAAAGAAAATCCCTAAAAAAAACTCCCTGAAATTCATCAATGCTGTTGTTTGCTCCTTGGGGTTTTGTAAAAGCACTTTGTGACAACTGCTGATGTAAAAAGGGCTTTATAAATACATTTGATTGATTAATTGATTGAGTGTAAGGGGAACTATTATTTTGGGATACTGTGATGTCATACATCCACTCTCCCCCTCCTCCCCCCTTTCAGGGAAGCGTTCCACGGCATCTCTGGCAGAACGGCTGAAGAAGGTGGAGGATGAGTGCAAGCTAAAGGAGGATGAGAGGGTGAGCCTGGAGCTGGAGCTGACGGAGGTGAAGGAGAGTCTGAAGAAGGCCCTGAACGGAGGAGTAACCCTAGGCCTTACCATTGAGCCCAAGTCTGGAACCTCCAGCCCCCAGGTCAGACCTCAACCACATTGAAACAGTCAGACCTCAACCACAACCAAATTAAAACGGTCAGACCTAAACCACATTAAAACGGTCAGACCTCAACCACATTGAAACGTCAGACCTCAACCAGATTGAAACAGTCAGACCTCAACCACAACCACATTAAAACAGTCAGACTTCAACCATAACCACATTAAAATTGCCTTCATCGGCAGTTGTCACAAAGACCTTTACAGATACCCAGCCTAAAACCCTAAAAAGCTTTACAGATACCCAGCCTAAAAACCCCAAGGACCTTTACAGATACCCAGCCTAAAACCCCAAGGACCTTTACATATACCCAGCCTAAAACCCCAAGGACCTTTACAGATACCCAGCCTAAAACCACCAAAGGAAGCAGCACAGGGGTTGGAATGTGTGAATTGACATACCACATGCACCAAGCAGCCTATTGAAAACGTACAGGTAATGTAACCAGGGAATGTTAATTCAAGTGAAGATTCCAGTCTCCCTGAAAGTATCTCAGCTCATGCACTCAGATGTTATCTAGCCTTACTTATTTCAAGATGGTGGTGCAATATCTAGCAGACATTTAGCAGGCTTCGGTCCTGCAAATTCTGCCATTTTGTTTCTGCTGACCTTACATATTGTTTTGCAGACAAGGTCTCCTTCATAATTTTCTAAAACGAGAAAAGCTTTAAAACAGCGGCCAGTCACCTTCATGTGAACTGTGATTACTACTTCGGCAGTCAAGGGCCTTCTATTCTTACTCGGCCCTAATCCCCATTCTAACCAGACTGTGAGGACGGGAAAACAAAACCACATAACCGTCAGTACTACTGGCAAACACCCAATCAGTTTCAAACAAACTGGACGAGGTTTGAGACCGGCTATTAACGAGAGCTGAAGTGCTTTAATACACTATTCTTTACAGAGTCACGGCTGGAGGGCAACATTTATGAAATGCGTTTTTGCTGGTTCTTGGCTGCATTGCCCTGACCTGGTGGCAGCCTAGGGGAAGACGAAAGGGAAGGGGCCCTGTTTTTGTGAACGGCAGCTGTTGTGTGACCTCTTAACGTTAAGGAAGCCTCGGTTTTTGGCTAGTAGGCTGCAGCCCATATTATGTTCCTACAGAGTTCTCAAACGAAAAAGGTAGCTGTCATCTATATCCCGCCACAGACCGATGCTGGCACTAACATTTTCTCCGGGAGCTGTATAGAGCCCTAAGCACACTCGAAAAAGCACACCCAGAGGTGACATTAACAGAGTGAAACTGAAATCTGTTTGACCTCGTCTTTACCATCTGTGCAACTGGAGGCGGCGACTCCGATTGGCTTTTCTCCACACAAAAAAAAACGGACATGTGGCCATTCTCAGCCCAGACTGTGGTCACTGACCACAAGCCTATTTGGCTGCTCCCTTCAAAGCAAACGTGATTGGATGAAGCGGACGCCACTAACGTGATTGGATGCCTGGTGCCCGGATGCCACTAACGTAATTGGATGCCCGGAGCCCGGACATGCTGAGGTACTCCTTAAGAGTGTGCAACACTGACGGAGAAAAGTCATGCGTGTTAGATTGGGCCAGTGGAATCCGGTTGGCCCATGCTGCGCTCCGATCATCTCCTTCCTCGCAAATGCCTCTACAAACAGGCAGAGCCTGGCCCGCCTCCCATCGGAAAACAACAGCCTGTTTGATATGTAGCCATTGTACTAAGACCGCAAAACAGTTGCTCGTGCTGATTCATTTACCCGATTATAGTCTCGTATTTAGGTTTAGAAAAGCTGATACAGGTCCTAAAATGTATTAAACATTAAGGTGATTACAACTGTAAGCTGCAAGGTGATACAGTAACCATGCCGACCGTACAGACACTCACCTCACCTGGCCTGTGTGAGGAACCTGCCAAACCACACAGGGGGGTGTTCTGACTCTTTAACTGTTTCCAGTCGCCAGTGTTGCTGAGGCGGACCCTAGAGAACTCTCCCATCTCCAGCTGTGACACCAGCGACACAGAGAGTTGTTCTACTCTGCCGGTCAACAGCGCCTCCCTCCTCCGCAGAACGGCCAATCAGAAACCTGCGGCCGTCCGAGGCCATGTCCTCAGGAAGGCCAAGGTGAGCCAGACACACACACACACACACACACACCATGCCCATATTTAACCCTATCCTCTACGCCCAGCTCTAAACCCAGCCTATAATGCCTAAACCAGTGGAATAACCCCAATACACCACCACCACACCCAATTCTAACACTCTCCAGTTTTATCTGCCAGCCCCTAAGCCTGAAATCACCTATTTGTCACGTATTACCATACTTCGTGGTCACCACAAATACACCTGGGTTAACACACACTCCAGACGAATGACTGTATTGTATTCAATTGATTTGCATGTAGTGGCATGTCTTATTCGGAGGTGCCTATTTCCATGTCCTCACAGCCAGCTCACACAATGACCCCCTCTGTTGCAGGAATGGGAGATGAAGACTGGCACATAAACCCACTCGCTTCACACCTGCCCTATCGTTACGGCTTTAACAAAAGTGTTTTATGTGTATATATTTATTTAAAACAGTTCATCTGGGCAAGAGGGTTAAAAGGAGTACAGAAAAGCACAGTATAGCCAATGACAAAGACAATAGGGAAGCCGCTGATTTAAATTCACTTTGTTTCCGCAACATAGAGGGACATGACTCTGTAGCTTACCATTGTATAATACCAAGGGTTATGTCTGGCATGTTTCCACTACTCTGTCAAGGCGTTTTGTTTGTCAAGCGGAATTCCACTTTCATTCAGGCCATTTTGTCTGTTTCTCCAACACATAAAAAAAAGAAAAGAAAATCAATGCTTGAGGTTCCCAAAAAAAAAAAAAACTATTTATTTGTAAATGTTTATTTAGTAAACACTATCCTCCCTGTGATTATTTATGTTGATAATATTTAACGCTCGTTTTATAGTAAAGTGGGTCATCTTCCTTACTCAGCCGGTGGCAACTCCTGTTCACGGGCAACTACATAAAGCAGTAACGGCACCGCTAATGCCCGACACTCCCTGGGTGGGTTCATCAAGTCATTGGTATCACCGTGAATCTAGGGGATTGAGGAGCCGGCTATTTACATGGCCGATCGGTCTGATCAGGAAGGGCCTTCTGAAGGCTCGACTCGGTATGGAGTTCCGGCTAAGGTTTTGGCGTTCTTCTGGTGAATTTTTGTCCTGAATCTCCCGTTAGGCGGCCCTTATGTTTGCGCTTTAACACCCAAGAGACACAGCTCGAATCATTCCACTGGTGAATTGTAGCCCCGTGTTCTGATCTGCTTGTGTGAGACAGCGATATGTGTGTGTGAGAGCTTAGAAACGGTCTTCCAGGCACATTCACCCCAATCCGCAATACATCATTTACTGTAGATATAGAAGCCTGTGTTTGGTGACAAACTGTTCTCTGTTTTAACCAGAGGGTGGATTTAGTGGTTCTGAAGTTAGCTTGGGATTTGCATTCTAATCAATGACTGCATTTAGCATTTTCCAATCACTTTAGGAGCACTACATTTGGATCACAACCTTTTACATTTGGATCAAACAACCTTTAACGATTTTGCCATACATATAAGATCCCCTAGTGAATTCTTGAACACAACGGGCTACTTCTAATGTACACAGATTAAGCTTGGTCCTGGGCAACAAAAACAGTTTTTTCCACGGACTGGGCTTAATCTGTGTCCGCGATCCGACCTGGGGAGTAGCTGTTTGTTCGTGCAGCAACACGTTTCAGGCCACATGCAACAAGACACACAATGTAATTTATTTCTAATGGATGGTGCTTTGGGTATTTTACCACATCTACAGTACACTGCCAATATTGCCATATCCGCAGTGCATAATGGTAGGTAATCACAGTGCTTCGTAGCGTACTACTGCCAGCAAGCTTAGGGTTCACTCAAATCAAACCTGCATTGCAGCATTTACGCAGTTGCTATTTTTCCGATGGTCAAACGAACTCGCAAACTGGACTTGGGTGCTGTATAAAACTTAAATGGTAATGGTTGTATACAAACGTGCTACTACGATCATTAACAGAACGAGAAGTGTTGCGAGCACAGGACGAATGTTTTAAATGCTGTGTAAACATTGCTATGGTAGAATTGAATGAATCCCAGCTAACGTTTTACCTTTTACACATTTTTAAAAGTACTGTTTTATAGTGGATTTATTGCTCATGGTAGGGAATACGAGGCTGTATTTAACAAAAGTACCTGCCAACTGAGTTGTCTGAGTGTGAATATTTGTATCCCTATTCACTTTTCCATTCCTTCTGGTACAGACTGGGATTCAGTATGATCGCAGGTTATATGCATTGCATACTTTTGAAGACAGTTGTTGATCGAGACGAATTAAGAATCATTTACCGTGATCCAGGATCTAAGAACAACGCTTCTTCAGAAAGCCAAAATCCCTAGGACCTATGATTGGAGTGAATCCCAGCCCTAGTCCCCGTTTTCTGCAAGCGGGAGCTAGTCCTTCACCACAAAACGATGGAGAGGAGAAATAGTTCGGCCTATGTGTCTTATCCTTTAGACTCTAATCTTTTCTTTTTTCAAAATGAAAACTGAATGAGACATTCTGTCAATACGGAAATGTGAACTCACATTTTGCAATCTGGAGGGGGGGGGGGGGTTGTTCGGTAAAGGGAGTAGGGGAGAAACGACGACAATGTTTGTTTTGCACCTTAGACTTTTCTACTCCATTGTTCTCATGACAGTCATCAACTTGTTGACGAAACATTGTATATAAAACTAATAAACGTCTTTACAAACGTCTCCTTCTCTCCTGCTGTCTGTCAGTGTTCAGTTAGCGGTGTGGTCAGACCAAATAAAACGGGAAAACCATGTGAAAATGAAAGTCATCTTTAAGTTCTTAAAGAATGAGGCATTAATAGAAATGACCCAGATAGGAGAAAATAGTCAAACGTGAGCTGGCAAACTAGCTGGTGAAACAGCAGCATACTGGTAATCTCAATGCAGAAATAAGCCCCAGGAATGGGTAATAAACAGAAATTGCTTGAAGCAATTATGCTTAATGTCACACTACTAGCTCAACCAGGAAATACTATCCAGCACCTACACGCTTCCAGAAGATAATTCACTAGACGACCACAGGTGAGCTTGCAGGTGTCCAACCTACCACAAGGAGTCCCCAGAGTGCAAGGAGACGACCTTGTCCAAAATCAACCCCCACCAACTCTGACCGGTGCTGAATCAGTTTAGACCAGTGAGAGTTTACAGCTGCACCATTCAGAAGCCCCTTAAAACAATACAAAACACCCTAACAGTACATACATCATGGGTTGGCTCCCCGAAATTACCTTGACATTTGTGTCCTGCAATCATGCAGACTTCCCACACTCCAGAACAGTTATGGGCCTGTCTTTGAATGGCACCAGCCGGGAGCAGAAAGACAAATGAGAATTGATCTAAGGAGGCAATGGCTCTAAGGTAAACAAGAGGTTGTGTGGTCAATCCTTGTCTCCTAAACTCTTGCTACAGTTAAGGTCAAACACACAGATGTTTTAACAGTGAATTATAAAGGTAACCTGGGGGTTTGGGCTTTGCATTGCATTCAAGACAGCAGGATCTAGTCCCATCTCCTGTAGTTCTGTTAACTGTACATTTCCACAACTGTCAAACATACAAACTACATAGAAAGCATGAAAGTGTGTGTGACTGGTGTAAGGATCTTAACCCTGTAAGCGCAGGGTTGTTGGATCTAACCGTGGCATGGCTCTTGAAGCATAATGACACTCAAGTCTTGATCATGTTGGAGGTTGCAGCCAGAAGGACATGAACTTTAGCGGGGTCCTTGAAAATTGTGCAGCTGTGGGTAGTTATGTACGATAAGTTCTACACACAACCTGCTGGACTTAGAGATCACTAGAGCCAGAGGAACATAATAGCTACACTCACCTAAAGGATTATTAGGAACACCTGTTCAATTTCTCATTAATGCAATTATCTAATCAACCAATCACATGGCAGTTGCTTCAATGCATTTAGGGGTGTGGTCCTGGTCAAGACAATCTCCTGAACTCCAAACTGAATGTCAGAATGGGAAAGAAAGGTGATTTAAGCAATTTTGAGCGTGGCATGGTTGTTGGTGCCAGACAGGCCGGTCTGAGTATTTCACAATCTGCTCAGTTACTGGGATTTTCACACACAACCATTTCTAGGGTTTACAAAGAATGGTGTGAAAAGGGAAAAACATCCAGTATGCGGCAGTCCTGTGGGCGAAAATGCCTTGTTGATGCTAGAGGTCAGAGGAGAATGGGCAGACTGATTCAAGCTGATAGAAGAGCAACTTTGACTGAAATAACCACTCGTTACAACCGAGGTATGCAGCAAAGCATTTGTGAAGCCACAACACGCACAACCTTGAGGCGGATGGGCCACAACAGCAGAAGACCCCACCGGGTACCACTCATCTCCACTACAAATAGGAAAAAGAGGCTACAATTTGCACGAACTCACCAAAATTGGACAGTTGAAGACTGGAAGAATGTTGCCTGGTCTGAGGAGTCTCGATTCCTGTTGAGACACTCAGATGGTAGAGTCAGAATTTGGCGTAAACAGAATGAGAACATGGATCCACCATGCCTTTTTACCACTGTGCAGGCTGCTGGTGGTGGTGTAATGTTGTGGGGGATGTTTTCTTGGCACACTTTAGGCCCCTTAGCGCCAATTGGGCATCGTTTAAATGCCCCAGCCTACCTGAGCATTGTTTCTGACCATGTCCATCTCTTTATGACCACCATGTACCCATCCTCTGATGGCTACTTCCAGCAGGATAATGCACCATGTCACAAAGCTCCAATCATTTCAAATTGGTTTCTTGCACATGACAATGAGTTCACTGTACTGAAATGGCCCCCACAGTCACCAGATCTCAACCCAATAGAGCATCTTTGGGATGTGGTGGAACGGGAGCTTCGTGCCCTGGATGTGCATCCCACAAATCTCCATCAACTGCAAGATGCTATCCTATCAATATGGGCCAACATTTCTAAAGAATGCTTTCAGCACCTTGTTGAATCAATGCCACGTAGAATTAAGGCAGTTCTGAAGGCGAAAGGGGGTCAAACACAGTATTAGTATGGTGTTCCTAATTATCCTTTAGGTGAGTGTATATTACATTGCTATTAAGGAATATTATGGGTATTACATGTTGTTCCCAATTTTAGTGAACATTCCTGCTTGGCCCAATCAGTTACTTAGCCCAGGAAGTTATAGACCTTTATCCATTCACAAACATTTCTGGGAAAGACAAGTACAAGAACAAATGAAATAAAAGTAAAAATGTAACTATACTGTAACATCGTAGTTTATTTTACCCACAATAATGCAGTCATTTTTATTCATTGTACTACTGAGGCAATATTAAGGAGGACTTGGTAAAGCTACAAAATCATGTCAAATTTACTACAAGTCTAATAAAACGGGTTTCCAAAATGCCCGATTTCTGCTTCATTTCTTGGAAACTACTGCCCTCTTGTGGACGACATTGGGATTGAGGCATAACATCTCAGGGTGAAAGGAACCATTCTGATCACACGTGGACGCCAGTTAAAAACAACTACAGGTGATGGGGAATATAAAATAACATAACACAAATTAAGAAGTAAACAAAGAATCCTACGGGGCCAGCATTTTATAAGACAGAAAGGTAACACGTTACAAAAAAAAAAAAACAGCAACGTCACAGGAATATGCCGTGCACAGTACATTGGACCCGTCAATGTTTATAGATGTTGCGGATGCTAAGGTCCCTCAGGTAGGGGAACCAGTCCCTGAAGAGACAGCAGTAGTACCAGAACCAGGGGTAGTAGGACTCTGCCTGACGCGTGGCCCCAGATGTGATGATGTGAAGGGCCGCCTCATCGGCTGGCCAGGCGTGGACGTTGGAGACCTCCCTGTCAATTCAAAACGGTGACTCAGCCCAACGTCAAAGTCTTAGAAATGGCCCGGGGACACGTGGATAGACGTGACGTAACAACCGTCAGCCATTACATCCGAGCTTGTCTAGTCAAGGGCTTACAAAGAAAGTACTTAGCTTACTTGACCATGTCCATCGCTGAGTCTGTGTCTATCAGGCCCAGTGTGACGACGCTGACCGACACATTGCTGCTCTGCATGGCCAGCTCGTGCTGCAGCGTCCCGAAGAAGCCGTTCAGGGCGAACTTGGTGGACACGTACGGGGCCAGAAACGGCGCGCACACTTTCCCTGAAGGGCCAGAACACACGCTAGCCAATCGTTTCGTGGGCGAATTTCACGTCGCTCAGGGTCGTCGGGGTGAGCCGCTGCTTACCATAGAGGGAGGAGACCACCATGATGGAACCCTTACTCTGTTCGAGGGAAGGAAGAGCGGTCTTGGCCATCTGCACGTAGCTGAGGAAATTCACCTGGGAAAAGACAAAAGGACGGAAGGAGGAAGCCATACGGCGGTTAAATACATGACATTCAAACAGTATTGCTTTTAGCAAATTTAGCAGACAGGCTCCTCCAGATCCAGTGCGGCTCGGTTGGACCGAACACCTATCTAACGCGCCTGTCAACTGAAGACAAGTTACTTGCAAAGTCGGCACTAGTAGGGAAAGTGCAAGTTCAGTTTATTTATAAGTCCACTTGCGTCTCCCTGTGTGTGTGTGTGTGTGTGTCTGTCTCTCTGTCTGTGTGTAGATAAATGACACCCCACCTGCATTAACCATCGAGTCTGCTCCACATCCCCGTCCCACATCCCAAACGGCATGTCTCCTTTGTGGTTCAGCACCAGGTAGTCCAGTCCTCCTAGCTGGTCCACAGCAAACTTCACCACCCTCTCCGGGTCAGCGTGATTGGCCATGTCAGCTGCCACGTACAGCGCTTTCTGGGCCCCCAAACCATGGCACTTGTCAACTACCTGCCACGCACACGCACACGGTAACAATCCAACGAGTAACGCTTTCACATCATCAAGAAAAAACCTCCACAGTGTTCTCACAAACTCGAGAGGAAGAGCTAACGACTGGTGACATTCACGTTGGTGAAAACAGTCAGAGGAAGTCGGTTGATCTCAGCGTAACAAACCTGCTGTAGGACCTTCTCCCTCCTGGCTGTGAGGACAACCTGGGCTCCAAACCCAGCCAGGTGATAGGCTATCCGCTCCCCTATACCAGCACTGGCCCCAGTTACCAGAACCCGGGCGCCCTTCAAAGAACCTGAAAAACAGCACATTCAGAGCAGATTTTATTTTTTTATATATTTTCAACGAGGCATAGAGCCTCTTTAGAAGGGATTGAGATGTTGCAAGTACTTTGTGAGGTCTCAAAGTTGCCATGGTCTACAAACCCAGCCACTTGACCAGTTGTAACCAGGTCATCAGTCAACCAGGGCTGTGTATGTAAATAAAACACCTGTTTTGGTCTATAGAAACATTGATGCACAAGATAGATCAGATAGTGAGTGCCTCTAATAATAATAATAATAATAATAATATTACATTACATTTTGATAGCGCTTTTCAAAGACACAAAGTCACTTTAAAATACATAAATAAACAAGCCTCTAGGGGGCGATGTTGAGTCATATACCAATGATTAGGAAATTAGCTGAGCCCATGGTTGATCTTAAATTCTGCCCGTTCCTAAATCTTTATTTAAAACAACAGGAAAATAGAGTTCCAAAAGAGGCCAAATAGTCAGTGCCTGAATTATAGACACACTGGTCACAAAAACATATACACTATTCAATGTGTCCAGGGAGACAGTCTCAAAAGTTCTGACAGCATATGCTGAACACTGACAAATTGTAACAGCAAAGAAAAAACTATTTTGCAATATCCCACTAGACAGTTCAGAACCTGTATGACAGCATTCGAAGACTTGTTTGTTAGGTGTTTCTGTTGTTATTTTGTCCACCACGTGTAAATCAACAATCATTTAAAGCAGTTCTTGCTCAGAGCGTACAAAGACGATGTCATGAAACATGGTGAAATGGAATATCTTAAGTCACAATGAGAGAACGTTCCATCAACTGACACATTTGTGTACCAACGCAGCATCTGGCTTTGCTCGGTGTGACTGAATTCCTGAATCTGAGGGCTTCACCCACGCCAGGCATTTGCATTTACTCACAGGTTTAGTAGAATTAACCGTGACCCTAAACGCACCTCTGGGCTGCGTGAGGGCTATATGACCGAGGAGAGTGATGGTGCTTTGGGATGAGTTGGACTGCAGAATGAAGGAAAAGCAGGGAACTGCTTCAATGTGTGGGAACTGCTTCAAGACTGTTGGAAAATCATTCCAGGTGACTACTTCAAGAAGGTGGTTGAGAGAACGCCAGGTGTGTGAAAAGCTGTGAGGAAAAGGGTGGCTACTTTGAAGAATCTTAAATGTAAATGTATTTTGATTTGTTCAATACGTTTCTGGTTACTATATGATTCCATATGTGTGGAATTGTTGTCATTTATTCACTTTTGTTCTACAATGAAGAAAATAGTAATAAAAGAAATAACCTTGAAAGAGTTGTGTCCAAACGTTTCACTGATAGTGTGTGTGCAGAGTGGAGGTGAAATGAGCAGTGAGCGGAGAGTCGTAATTTGGCTGGAGAATAAACAGAAAACTAAAAAGACACTTTTTCAATCAATAGTCATTCTTGAAACACCAACATCGATTATGCCCATGTGATGTTCTGTGCCTGTCTGCAGTGATTACAAGCCAACGCATAAAAATGCTCTTTCGCCTTTTGTTTGCTTGTTGCCACTGCCAGTAATGCACAAAACAACTAACAGATCTCACAGGTGAACACCACTTTCACTTCACGTTAATTTCGCTTTAATAACAAACCGTTAAATACATCAGCACACATTCACCAGTAGAAATGACTACCTTCAACACGTCCCCATCGGGGTGAAGTGCCCCCCCCCCCCCAAAAAACAACATAATTCCCACCTGCAGCTGCAGGTTCAGGTGCATTGGCAGAACCCCCCGTCGCCAAGCAGGTCAGCAGCCCCGAGAGCACCCCTACTTCCCCACGGCAATGTGCGGTGTGCACCGAGATCTACATTTCTTGTTATTTATGCGGTTGCATTTTAATAAATCACTGCAGCGAAATTGGGTCTTTGGATTTTATGCAACGGCACGCGTCAGTAGTAAGGCAGTGTGGTGTATTATTAAACTAATGATATTAGGGCTAACATTTCTGCCTACACAAATTTCTGCAGGCCCAGGCGCCAACATATTTCAGAGTACGCCTCTGCAATGGCAACCACCCTGGGTAAAATTGGATATGCACTATGAAGGCTATGAAAATGAATATGTGAAAAGGGGGGCTGTCAACAAACGGTTGCATTGACTAGTCATTGTGCAGTCGCTAAATAAATGTCTTACCTGGGTCCAAAGTTCGTCCACTCCACTGGAACGCAACCAAAGCTACAGCACCAATTAATAGTTTTGTCACAGCCTTCATCTTGCGAATGACAGCATGGGCACTTGGACAGGGAATAGCGCACAAACAAGATGGATACAATTGATAAAGTAAATGAAAAGCGGACTGTGCTATTAAAATCTCAACTTCGAAAAGATCGGTGATGTAAAGTACAAGAAAACTGCTAACATCGTTCAATCCCAACAGGCAATCCCCTCCCCCCAGCCTGCCCTTCGTTTCTGCGTCCCTCAGTGGATAGTGACGATAAATTGCACGTGGACCCCGGGGAACAAGAAGGACTAGTATAGCCCATTTCGAGACTGGCATACGATGCGAGTGCCTCAGTCAAGTTATCCTGTAATTTTAAGTCCTCGCAGTAAAACGTACACGCACATCTCTTTGATTGTTCCTATCGGATTCAGAGCAGCATGTGTTTTCGTATTATCTGTGCATTTTCTGATTGCCTTGCAGTGTTGATGCTTTTTCTGTAAATACATATTTATTTAAACCTGATATATATTTTTTGCTGCATTAGCCCACTTCAATAACTCAAAGACTAAGTAAAAATCTGATTTAACCTAGGGGAATAAAGGGAATGCAATTCTCAACCATACCATTGAAAACGACATTTTCCACCAACTGACTCATACCAGCCATCGAATTTGCTGTCCAAATAAGTTTTGTGAATTGTCAACCATTTACTCTATGATGCTCAGTTCTAACTTGTGACTTTCGGGCCTGGACATGAGATAATTGTAGCCAGGTACCCATTATAGATCCTGTGAGCGCAATTGCCGCCACAGGTTTCAGTGAGGAATGTTTATTTACATTTTTTGTTGAAGTCCATCAACATGTAAGCCAGACGTACCATTCCTTTATCAACACTGGGAAATTGTCATGTGAATTCATACAACATAACATTGTAATTTTTTTTTGACGTTTTCCCTGATCCACTGCTGGTGTCGTTTGAGTGTAACACTGAATGACTGATTATGCGCCGACCGCAAGATTGTTGCTGTAACATTTGTTTTAATTGGCATGTGCTCACGCTGAAAAACGTGCATAGACCCGAAACATTTGTGATTCGTTTTTGTTTTATTTTAGTATTACCGGAGTGCTGTTTGGATTATATATATGGGGGTTCAGTCCTACCTAATCTATCTTTATTGATAGGAGAGTAATTCAGGTGGCACGTACGGCAGTCAAATTGAGTAGTTAAATATCGTACATTTTCAGCAAAATGAAAGACGTTTTATATTGGACGTAAATCTAGAGAATACTGTAACTTTGTCAGCAAGAACTTTTTTTGGCCCTGAATAACATTCTTGTAGCTATGGCAGTATCCAGGGTCGGCTGTAGGCACAAGAATCATAAACGGTCGCTTAGAGCCCCGCCTGGTAGGGGGCCCCAACTGCTAGTAACCGTTAAGGGAGGGGGACTCAAATTACATTTTGCTCAGGGCCCCCAGAATTCTAGAGCCAGCCCTGGCAGCATCTTTGCTGTGATTCTCTTGTTGTAATGTAGAGAAGCGTGGTCCGGTGAGTTTGGAGGCATTTGTTTGTACTCCCGAAAACAATATGTCCGTGTACACTCCATAATTCATGATGCTGCAAACACAGACCCAGTATGTCAACTATTTCCGGGAGAATATACAGAGCCGTTACCCAGCTACCCATATCATGACAACAGACACACACTGTTAGGGGAGTGATTTATTCCAGAATGCAAGTTAAGTGCACTACGCTTTCGGGTTAAGGACTTCAAAAACATTTTCATTTATTTACCAAAAACCAAACAAAATATTACTAAAACTGTGCGGTCAATTTCACATGGTCTGTGTCATCAGCAGTGAATCTCCTTAAGAAAAACATGTATTGGCTTCTTTTGACCACCCCCTCACCCCTTTCAGCAAAAGGTGAAAATAAAATAGACGACACATCACTGGAAAACTAAGAACAAGCCAAATATATATGTACAAAAGAACATAAAGATCAGAGTCTCATTTCATAGTCCTGTGGAGTGTACTGTACCAGAGAGGCCGTGATGTATGCAACTGATTCACTGGAAAAGACTCTTAGCATTGCCTTGTCCTATTCACTACCAAGTCTGTACAGTCCAATGTATGAAAACGGTCCATTTCCCTTTAGCGTGAACATCATATTAGTGCAATGAAATATCTTGGGACATTGGAGATGGTGTGGAAAGCCACTGACCCAAGTTAACAATACGATCTGACAGGAAGAAAACAGAAATGTACAGCACATCACCCTGGGTTTGGTACATGAGTGTAGGACTGAAGGGTGTAGATTTGATAACGAAAGAGCCTTTCCAGATAAACAACACAATAGAGAGTAGGCTCCCTTAAAGCCTACAGTACAGTACCATAATTAGCTATGTACTGAAATAATGCAAACTGATACGTGAGAACAAGAAAACGATCAATGAGATCTCTGTGCCATCGTACTGTGAAAGGGGGATTCAGTGGAGGGCATCCAAAAAACGATTGTGTGTGTGTGTTTTGGTATTAGTGTAAAATACTCACACTTATGTGAAGGATTATATACAGTGGGAGGTTGTTCATATATACATTTCTATGTACACAAACCAAATTATATGGGAGACATACCACTGCTATCTCTGCCTAATATAGGCTTGGGGACATTAACTCACATTGACCTCTGACCCGGGGGTGTTTTGGGGGCGGGTCAAACTGTTTATAAAGTAAAATAAATAAATTAAAAAAAACTGCACAAAATGTGATAGAGCAGACAGGTTCACTCATTTTTAGGCACAGTGTGGACAGAAAATGACTTTTGAACCAGGTCGGAGACATGCTGTAAATTTGCTAAAATATCACACACGACATACCATACTAAGTGTCACTCCTTAACCCTCATCTACTCAAGTACCGTAAAATATAAAACAGCGGAATACAAATACTTAAAAAAAGAAATGAATATAGTTATTATAGAGCATGGCTTTACATTGCTGTAGGATGAAAAAGACAGTTTAAGCAATGACTGTATACCATTTTCATTTTGGCAGTTATTTTAGTCTCAATTTGAAATTGTACTCAGTCTACTAAAACTCTGGACATCTGCCCAACAGTAATGGACAAGGCTTTTTGAAAGTACACATGATGGAATTTAAAAGGCAATTAATATATTTTCTTCATATAACGTAATGGCTAAAATGTGACTATAATTACTGTCATATTAGCCTGTCATTTTAGTCACTGCGTTTTTTCCTTTTTAAATAACAAACACTTTCGCCACACAAAACCTCTATCATACACATTCAAATAGCATAGCTGAACTACAGGTCAGTGGTCCAGGATTTTAGTAGACTTATAATAACAGTAAACTGCCAAAATTATCACTCGTAAATAATAATTTTCCCACATGATTCACGATACTGTAGCTCGACTCTCAAGTAACTGTATCTGAGATTAATGACTAATGTAACCCCCCCCCCCCCCAACTAGTGCCAATGAGGGCAGTTGCATTCGTTTCATGAAGGCAAAACCCGGCTTCAGTAAAGACCTCCCACTTCCCTGTCATATCATTCATATATAACGTCCCCGCGGATTTAAAGTGGGCGTTTAATCTCATTCTTTCCTGAGAAAGAGTATTATTGCATTTGAAGTAAGAGAGAAAGAGCTAATGATAAATCACGGGATTGTTTGCCTCCCCTAGAAACCTTGCTGCGCTTCATTTTCATGGGATCTTCTTGTTGTTAACCAGTTCACCTCTCTTTTTGCCCACTGCAGAAACCAAAAATAATTCTGACCGCGTTGTGAGAATTATGTTAGCACACTGTAGTGTTCAGAGCTGGGGCCTGTCAATCTGTGGTTCCTTTTTTTTTTTTTGGTCATTGTGTCTAACACCTCATTTTCCTCCTCCTACTAGTGAACGATGAAATCTGGGGAAATACTAGTGTGGAAAAAGTGAAAAGATGAGTGTAACATTATGGAACGTATTACATAGCAGGCCAGTGGGCATTGTCTCTGTGATGTCACTGGAACAGTCTTCCCTAACTGGGTGGCGTCCAATCAGTCTCTGAGGGGATTTTGGCCAGTATTTACACACCGAGCAGACACAACACAGGGTGCAAAGGACACTAGGTGCAATGAGCTCTGGGTAAAATTATTAGCCCGCCCCTCTGATGCCACAGTGGAGGGAGAGATAGAGGGACTGAGGAGGGAAGCATAGGATAAGTGTCCCTCAAAAGCCAGAAGAAGGCAGGAAGGGGGCCATAAAGAAGAGGAGCGGAACCAGAGGAGAGAGAGGGAGTACTGTAGACTGTAGTACTGTGGTGGGTTGTCTCCTCCTCTGTGAGGAGAGTGGCCGGTCAGACTGACGGAGAAAGAGAGAGAGAGAGAAAGACAGAGGAGGAAGGCAAAGTTCCCTGTGCTCGTTAGCATGGCTAGCTTGTTAGCATGGCTAGCTTGTTAGCACTGCTAGCTGGTTAGTGTGTCCGTGTTCAACCATCAGCTGGTCAGGTAGCTGTGCAGCTCCCTGGAGTTGATACTCAGAACCACGCCTGAGTGGTTACCTAGCAACAAGGAGAGATAGAGTGAGAGAGGAATTGAGTGAGACCAGGCTGGAAATGAATAATCACACAAGCTTCTTTATCTCGCACCATTAAATCATATCTCCTTGAATAATAAAACATTTTATTTGATTTATCGTCTTGTCGGTTATCTTTTAACCTAACCATAGCCGTAACTCATTTGCTGTGCTTAAAATATATACCTTTATTTAACAATATCGGGTTTAGTAGTGTTAGATAAAATAAAATAAAAATACCTTGTGTCTGGGCTTGTGCGTGATAGCAGGCTGTTCTGTTAGTAGTATTTGGGGTTAGTCCTGATAAGGGAACGGAAGGCGGGGCTACCTCCTGCGTTACCTAGAGTCTGCGAGTCCAGGTCGTCGTCGATAAACTCCTCCCCCTGGATGATGTGCTGTGTGTCCTCGCTGTGATTCACGGGGCTCGTCATCTCCTGCTCTTTCTCGTTGTGCATCTGGGCGTAAACGTTCCGGCCGGGCAGCTTTCTGAAAAACAGAGGGGGATAGGCATCCTCAGTCCTAAGCCAAGGACTGTGGGATTTGTAGTTCTGATGAGTGGTTGCGGACGCAATTGTAGTTCATGATCATGAGTGACAGACTGTGGACTCGTGCGCGCCGGACGCAAAACGGGGCACCGCCACCGTGTGTCCTGTGAGGTCAAATCATGCACAAATTGTCAAGCCCATGCATTCTATATTTCCATTTTCATATTATTGCATTCCACACGAGACAGCGTGGGAATATTCATTCTGCTGAGGATTCACCTACGGTGTCTTCACACATGCAAGTTGTCTTTTCCTCTGCGGTCATGCAACGCTTCAGCGGACGACCGCTCGTTTCTGACCGTGGACACGGTCAGTGCGACAAAACTAAAGGAGCTGGTAAGGGAGCAGAAAGCTGCGGGCAGCCGGGCGAAGTCTCTGAGACCCACCTTTTGAACTTGTAGAGGATAAAGGATCCGGTGGCGATGAGGCTGATGAGGAAAATGACAGCCAGAGCCCAGACACCAGGCCCTGCCACGCCACCCTGAGACCCTGCAGGGAGACGCACAACAACACACACACATTATGCACACTTGATGCCCAACAAACAACACACACCACACACAGTGCTAAACAAACAACACACACACACCATGCACAGTGCTCAACAAACAACATGCACATGACACAGTGTTTAGCACTGTCAGGAAGAGGAGTCTTCAACAATTTAAGAATATCTGAATCAAATGAAACAGATTAGATCCTTGTATTTGAAATACATTTTTTTAGACTTCTGATTAAATATCAAACGGTTCAGCAAATAAAACGGTTAGAATAAGGAGAATAAGGAAATAATAACACTAATCAGATCTGAGATTTCGTAGACTAAAGAGCAGGAAGTGAAAGACGTTAGAAGTTATGGGGGCGATTAACGCACCGGTTTCTGTTGCTGCTGACGTCGAGTCATTAGCTACTAGTCCTTTGAAATAGATTGATTAAAACTAAATTATCCATTCATTGTCAACATTCCACCACTAATGATTTTAGCATTTTTATATATATATATATATATATATATATATATATATATATATATATATATATATATATATATATATATATATATATATTCACAACCACACAATGAAACACATTCAGAAAAGAGAAGTGTAGATCTGGGTGTTATGGTTACCTGCGTTAGGGTCAGCTAAGGTCACCAACACCTGAACACCTCCTCGCACGATGAAGCTAACGTTGTTTTCATTGAAGGCCTGCTTGATGGCAGGGATACGCTGTGTAACGGATATAAAACACAACCATAAAAAAATTAAAATATCTGACAACTAATTTGCAGAGCTAAACTACAGGCTATAGGGTGTTAATGACTCCATTAGTCAGTTGATGTGTGTGTGTTGTGTTACCTTATCCACAAACACACTCCTCTTAGCTGGCTTGTGGTCTGGTGGGAGCACATACAGGTTGGCTGTGGTGGGCAAGCCCGGCTTAACCATGGTGACCAGAGACTCCTGGGGAATCCCCGTGATCTGGGGTCAAAGGTCACGATCAGAAACACGCCGAAATCTCCCTCGCAGGACTACCCGGGTCTTGTTCAAACTAACACAACCCTTACATCCGAGTTCAGGTAGTCCCGCCATCTCCAAATGTTTAGGCCAGTAGGACAGTAGAGACGCTACCATCAAGATTCTGTTCATGTCTTAGGGGACACCCACCTTGGCCAGTACTTTGGACACCACCTGACCCACATCGTCCCTCCACTCTGGGATGTTGGGGTTGAGGCGGTCCAGGTTACTGCTGAAGGTCAGAGGGATGACCTGAAAACGGTCTGGGATTGAACAGAACACACAGGAAGTAAACACTACAGGAAGTAAACACTACAGGGAGAAAACACTACAGGGAGAAAACACTACAGGGAGAAAACACTACAGGGAGAAAACACTACAGGGAGAAAACACTACAGGAAGTAAACACTACAGGGAGAAAACACTACAGGGAGAAAACACTACAGGGAGAAAACACTACAGGGAGAAAACACTACAGGGAGAAAACACTACAGGAAGTAAACACTACAGGAAGTAAACACTACAGGAAGTAAACACTACAGGGAGAAAACACTACAGGGAGTAAACACTACAGGGAGTAAACACTACAGGGAGTAAACACTACAGGGAGTAAACACTACAGGGAGAAAACACTACAGGGAGAAAACACTACAGGGAGAAAACACTACAGGGAGAAAACACTACAGGGAGAAAACACTACAGGGAGAAAACACTACAGGGAGCCGTGTTGGGTTAAAACAATTTAGATGAGCAATAATGGAAACCTTCATATTATTACACAATTAGCTAAAGCCTCATCACCAATGGTTTATTAAAACAATTGGAACATGCAATAGCATAATTAATAGTTATGAGTTAGGACTGTAGTGTCCCCTGTCTCTTACCGTAGACACGTATGGCCTTTGTGTCCTGGACCATGGAGCGTGCGTTAGAGGCCTGGACAGTGACTGACACTTCTCCCCCCTCGGAGAACTTGGTCAGCAGGCTGTTCTCCAGGGACATCTTGGGCTGAGCGGAACATATTGCAATCCATCAATGCTACGATTAGCTTTAGCCGCATTCATAAGGCGGTATTGGCCAACAGCCCCGATTAACATTTGGTTTTATCTTCCATCAATCATTGCTGAAACATTGAGAATCAATATGTGTAGGTAATATACAGTATCTCACAAAAGAACACCACTCACATTTTTGTAAATATTCATGTGACAACAGCAGAGGCGTCGCTAGGATCAAAATTAATTTGGGGCTTAGCCTGACTTAGCCTATTAATGTCTAAACCGCTGGCAACAAAAGTGAGTATACTCCTAAATGAAAATGTCCAAATTGGGCCTAATTATCATGTGACTCGTTAGTGTTACAAGGTCTCAGGTGTGAATGGGGAGCAGGTGTGTTACATTTGGTGTCATCGCTCTCACACTCCCTCATACTGGTCGCTGGAAGTTCAACATGGCACCTCATGACAAATAACTCTCTGAGGATCTGAAAAAAAGAAATGTTGCTCTACGTAAAGTTGGCCTAGGCTATAAGAAGATTGCCAAGACCCTGAAACTGAGCTGCAGCATGGTGGCCAAGATCATACAGTGGTTTAACAGGACAGGTTCCACTCAGAACAGGCCTCGCCATGGTCGACCAAAGACGTTGAGTGCAAGTGATAACGACCCCAAACACACCTCCAAGACGACCACTACCTTGCTAAAAAAGCTGAGGGTAAAGGTGATGGACTGGCCAAGCATGTCTTCAGACCTAAACCCTATTGAGCATCTGTGAGGCATCTCAAACGGAAGGTGGAGGAGTGCAAGGTCTCATCCGCCAGCTCTGTGATGTCGTCAAGGAGGAGTGGAAGAGGACTCCAGTGGCAACCTGTGAAGCTCTGGTGAACTCCATGCCCAAGAGGGTTAAGGCAGTGCTGGAAAATGATGGTGGCCACACAAAATATTGACACTTGGGCCCAATTTGGACATTTTCACTTAGGGGTGTACTCACTTTTGTTGCCAGCGGTTTAGACATTAATGGCTGTGTGTTGAGTTATTTTGAGGGGACAGCAAATGTACACTGTTATACAAGCTGTACACTCACTACTTTACATTGTAGCAATGTGTAATTTCTTCAGTGTTGTCACATAAAAATATATAATCAAAATATTAGCAAAAATGTAATGGGTGTACTCACTTTTGTGAGATACTGAATGCATGTGTCTGTGTGTGTCAGTATATATACCTGTAGGTCGTCTCCAATCCACCAATAGAAAACGGTCAGATTGGCCTCAGAGGGAAGCACCACAGCTGTCAGATTGACTTCCTGGTTGATCCCGGTGATGGGAACTACTTCCAGGTGAACTTCCTGCAGGGGGTCTGTGACCTGGATGTACATGGTGGCTTGGTCGTGTCCGGCCATGTTCTCGGCCTTGACGGTGACGCGGTAGACACCCGGCTGTTTGTAGCGGTGCTGGATGGGCTCGTCCGTCACAGTCAGGTTCTGATAGATGGCCCGCACCCCATCTCCAAGGTCCACCTGGTACCTAGTACTGCTGGTGTCACCCTGCACGGATGGACCTTGTTACTGGGCTGACAAACGCTTTGAGCCAACGCTGTATTTCAGCATGTGGATTTGATAGGTTGCAGTTAAATCTCGTGTCCAATGGGAGCAGTGCGTGTGTCGGACTGCTTGTGCCGGTGTCGTAATCACTGGCACAAACGGAACGACACAGCACGCTGCACATTCCGCACACGCCCACCTGTTCCTGGTGGACGATGAAGGTGACATCATCACCGGGCGCCACGGCCAGCATCTGTCCCTTGATGCCGAGCTGCAGGCCTCCGGGGGGCAGCAGAGGACAGGTGTGCTGCTTGGCACTCTGCTGCTTGTTAACCCCCCCCTCGCACACATTGGACACAACCTTCCTGTACCTGCAACACAGCGCAGGACCGTACCAACGTCAGAGGGGAGAGGTGTGGTAGGGGGAGAGGCTTTGGTGTGTGTGTGTGATTCCCCTCTAACCCTCACCCAGTGCTGGACTCGTAGCTGTTTCCCAGGTGGCAGTCATCAGGCGGAGAGTCTGGGTCGTGCCAGAAGTCAGCGAAGCACCGATCTCCCTCTGTCTTCTGGGCACGCTCAAATCCATAGTCACTGAACACAGAGGAGAACGTTACCCCTAGAACCGAATTGTAGTCACTGAACATATATGAGAGGAGAACCTTAGAACCTCATCTAATGTCTGTTTAATGTTTTCCCTCTAAAGTTTCCGCCCAGGGGCAACAAAAAGGCACATGCCTGTCAAGCCCTCAACGATCGATATACACCAACAACACATGCCAACAGGGTTCACGTAACATGATCAATATATCAGTCATCTAAAGCCTTCAGGCGAGGGGTCAATATTATTCTCATTTAGGGAGCTAACAATATAAGACCATCTGAATTGCTTCCATTCTGTTAATCTGTTATATAGATATGGAATTATATGCTAACGCTTGTGGTGACCCATAACACTTGATTATTAAACTTTGTATTAGCTGAAGAGTTTTTGAGTAGTTAACAGAAACTTATTTAACTGAAGTATTTTGTGTATTTAACAGAAGTATATAGTGGTATTTAACTTAATCACATTGTATGATTTTTAAGTAATTAATTTGCATTTTATTGCATAAGTATTTAATACATCAGAAAAGCAGAACTTCATATTTGGTACAAAAACCTTTGTTTGCAATTACAGAGATCATACGTTTCCTGTAGTTCTTGACCAGGTTTGCACACACTGCAGCAGGGATATTTTTGCCCACTCCTCCATAAAGACCTTCTCCAGATCCTTCAGGTTTCGGGGCTGTCATTGGGCAATACAGACTTTCAGCTCCCTCCAAAGATTTTCTATTGGGTTCAAGTCTGGAGACTGGCTAGGCCACTCCAGGACCTTGAGATGCTTCTTACGGAGCCACTCCTTAGTTGCCCTGGCTGTGTGTTTCGGGTTGTTGTCATGCTGGAAGACCCAGCCACGACTCTTGCCCTTACTGAGGGAAGGAGGTTGTTGGCCAAGATCTTGCGATACATGGCCCCAATACGATGCAGTCGTCCTGTCCCCTTTGCAGAAAAGCATCCCCAAAGAATTATGTTTCCACCTCCATGCTTCACGGTTGGGATGGTGGTCTTGGGGTTGTACTCATCCTTCTTCTTCCTCCAAACATGGCGAGTGGAGTTTAGACCAAAAAGATGTATTTTTGTCTCATCAGACCACATTACCTTCTCCCATTCCTCCTCTGGATCATCCAGAAGGTCATTGGCAAACTTCAGACAGGCCTGGAAACGCACTGGCTTGAGCAGGGGGACCTTGTGTGCGCTGCAGGATTTTAATCCATGACGGCGTAGTGTGTTACTAATGGTTTTCTTTGAGACTGTGGTCCCAGCTCTCTTCAGGTCATTGACCAGGTCCTGCCCTGTAGGTCTGGGCTGATCCCTCACCTTCCTCATGATCATTGATGCCCCACGAGGTGAGATCTTGCATGGAGCCCCAGCCTGAGGGAGATTGACCGTCATCTTGAACTTCTTCCATTTTCTAATAATTGCGCCAACGGTTGTTGCCTTCTCACCAAGCTGCTTGCCTATTGTCCTGTAGCCCATCCCAGCCTTGTGCAGGTCTACAATTTTATCCCTGATGTCCTTACACAGCTCTCTGGTCTTGGCCATTGTGGAGAGGTTGGAGTCTGTTTGATTGAATGTGTGGACAGGTGTCTTTTATACAGGTAACGAGTTCAAACAGGTGCAGTTAATACAGGTAATGAGTAGAGAACAGGAGGGCTTCTTAAAGAAAAACTAACAGGTTTGTAAGAGCCAGAATACTTACTGGTTGGTAGGTGATCAAATACTTATCATGCAATACAATGCAAATTAATTATTTAAAAATGTGATTTTCTGGATTTTAGATTCCGTCTCTCACAGTTGAAGTGTACCTATGATAAAAATGACAGACCTCTACATGCTTTGTAAGTAGGAAAACCTGCAAAATCAAATACTTGTTCTCCCCACTGTATTTTCATGGATTAAAGGGGTCGTACTGTGATGTCTCACCAGTTAAAGTCTTTCTCTGAACAGTGACAGGGCTTGGTTGTAAGGGCTGAGGTATAGCTCCTCCCCTTGATGCAGTACGAATTGTCCTTCCTCTTCCTGAAACTCCTCTCCTGACCCATGATGCACTTCTCTCCCTGATGGGGGTCAAAAGAATACATTAACCGACTGTATGATATACAAAGAAACAGGAATGCGCGTGTGTGTGTATGTGCAGGTTTTACTACACTTGCAGGAAATAAACATCCCCATAAAGTTTGGAGGTTCGAGTTCAAGGGCTAAAGTTTAGGTTTGTGTAGTGCTGGCTCTAACTAAGCAAATTGTTATTTTATTTCTCCCCTGTCGGACTCGGGGCTCCCTAGATGTCAGAGGCCCTCTAGCGGCCGGGGTCTCTAAGCGACCGCTTATGCCTGGAGCCGGCCCTGGGTTTGGGTGAATTTTATGTTCTGGGTTAGAGGAAAAAAAGGTTTTTAACAGGAATAATTGTCTGGGTTCCCCACAAACAAAGTAAAACTGAAGTGTGCGTGTTTGTCTTGGGTACCTGCAGATCTGTGAGTTTCCAGGAGTCGTAGTCCACCTCTGTGCACTGTCTGGAGAATGACTGTCTGAAATCCACCTTGACCAGTTCCCAGTCTGACCGGTAACTGATGTGTCCAAACACCCTGAGGACGCACGCCAAAATGATTCACTGATTACCATCAATACTTTCTCTTCTAAAGACTTCAGGCATGAGAGTCTCTCGAACCAAAACATTGAAGGTCCCAGGGTACATGATTGTCCTCGGCCAATCCCGTCTTGGGAACAGATCACATGACTGTCCTCAGCCAATCCCGTCTTGGGAACAGGTCAGTCTGGATGTGGCGCGACTAATCACCAACGCTAATGAGCGGGGATTCACTCGAGTGCTCCTTCTAAGACACAGATGTCCCATTTATTAAGAGGGCTCTCAAAGCCATTGACCGCTCTGCACAAAATATGCACTTGCCATTAATGGCTTTCTATACACTCTACAAACAAATTGATTTGGACCATGTATCTCCACTAGGTGGCGAACCATCACTGAGTAAAAAGAAGGCAGCACTAAAATGTACAAACATCACAAACCCACCAATTTGAGCTTCTTTTTTTTTTGACCATCTGTGAAAACATGCTCTTTTGGGAACAGATTGACACATCAGAAGCCCTGGCATCTGTTTTGGTAAATATGCAACAATTTAATTTAACCCGTTCTAATACGTGGCAACTGTGTTATATTGTGAATGGCAGTGAACAGACCTTAAATCACACTGTGTGAAATGTCATTCCCCTCTCTTACTCAACATGTCTTTTTACATTATTATGTCTCAATATTGCTTTTAACTTCTCCCTTTTTTCTGGGTCTTACTTATCCTTTTCTTTGTCTCTCCCTCAAGCATGTGAATCACACGTGACACAATCACAAGTCCTTTAAAAGGGGATTTGCCTTTGACATGAGAGTCCTGCCCTACGACATGAGAGTCCTGCCCTACGACATGAGAGTCCTGCCCTACGACATGAGAGTCCTGCCCTACGACATGAGAGTCCTGCCCTACGACATGAGAGTCCTGCCCTACGACATGAGAGTCCTGCCCTACGACATGAGAGTCCTGCCCTACGACATGAGAGTCCTGCCCTATGACATGAGAGTCCAGCCCTATGACATGAGAGTCCTGCCCTACGACATGAGAGTCCTGCCCTTATGACATGAGAGTCCAGCCATATGACATGAGAGTCCTGCCCTGTGACATGACAGTCCTGCCCTATGACATGAGAGTCCAGCCATATGACATGAGAGGCCTTCCCTACGACATGAGAGGCCTGCGCTGCCGGTCAGGGCTGGTAAAAAAAACACCCAGAGGGACTCGCGGTTGGTCATCAGTTGTCCCAGACTCTGTTCCCTCCTCCTCAACGTGTCTCACAGGCAGGTGGCGTGTGTGTGTGTGTGTGTGTGTGTTCGAACACGTTTTGGTAATCTCTGACGATCCCCCTCCACCCCCATCACTGCTCAATTCAGACACGGGGCCGACAGATGGAGAAATGGAGACGTAGAGGAACAGTGGGCAACAGAAGACCAGAGAAATACTGAAAAAAATCCAAAAGTAGACATTGATGTACCCCCATAATCAACCCCTCAAGAGCCAAACTTCATGGGGGTTGGTGAGATGAGAACACCCCGCTGGTGCTAAATATGGTTCCTGGAGAGGCAGCTGCTCCATATTCCTTCTCTAAGTCCCTTATGCGAGAGCTGAGAAGCAAGGGCTTAGGCAGGGAGAGGGAGCCAAGACCGGGAGAGGAGCGGCACGGGGTGCCTCTGAGAATGCAGGATCAATTCTCACTCCGTCCCGGGTGAATCATCGCCTGGCCATCTCTGCCGAAGAACATGCTCAAGCCAATCAGACACCACAACATTAAACGTGAAAGACGTCTTAAGAAACCAAATCGATGACTTGCAAGTAAAGAGGGTCGTATCGAACCGATGGCTGAGCTCTCGAAGAGGAAAGGCTCACGAAACGGGGGGGGGGGGCCTGTCCTCAGAATACAAATTCTCCGACTGAATTAGCTCCGTTGCGGCGTTTCGATGTAGAAGGGTTCTGGAAGACGCGGCCGGACACTCACGTCATGACAAGGGTCTCGTCCCCCGGCTCGCTCAGCAGGCCGTCCACAAACACGGAGGTGCTGGTGAAGTTGTGCGTCGTCCAGGTACGTCCCTCATCCACGCTGAACCTGGGGGGGGGGGGAAATGAAGTGAAGTGTTTACAGAGAGCGTTCAACATATTATTCATCTGGGAGGTGGAGGAAGGAAGAGGAGAGACTGTGTGTGTCCCGAGGCGGAGACTGCTGAACCCCCTGAGGCCACCGTAGACGGCCCTCGACAGACAGACGCCTTGACAGGGGGCACTTAGAGGAGAACGCCCATTGGTAAGACTAAGGCTGAAATCGGCCATTCACGGAGCTGTCATATATGACTAGAACTGGACAAGCGTCTTCGGGGTGGGGGGGGGGGGGGGGGAGGGGGGCAGAGATGGCCAAGGGTCCTGACCAGGAGGATGGGTGCTGTCACGCGTGTCGTCACGGGGGGGGAAACTCGGACCGTGTGACCGATCCGTGACCCCCGCGCCTTGCCGCATTACAGGACCCTCCCTGCGTGGGTTTTGTCGCCAAACGCCACCACGCCCCCCGCGCCCACCGTTGACTTCGGGCGGTACATTTAGAATGCCTGGATGAAGTATCAGAAGGTACCCCGCTGTTTTGTCTTAAGCCCGCCAATGCCGAGGGCTCCCAGGATCGACAGGCTTACAGATGTGTTGTTATGTGTGGGATATGAATAATTCAGTGACAGAGCAGTATCTGCAGGCTGGATCCTTGAGTGGCCTACGACTAGAGAGACGCCCAACAGAGATGGACAGCCATCCCATCCCAGTGCACCAATAGTCAGCCCGTCTGTCTCCGTCTTTAACCCATCCTTTGTGCTGCTGCCTTCCTCCCCAACACAGTGTGTGCTGAAACAATAGCTCATACTAAGTACGGTAAACAGAGCAATAATTTTTTTGTTGGTGCTGCAATCCAAGGGTTTTGTAAACAAACTGTTGTGTGCATTTATGATTGATTAAGGTATACTGCAGCTTTGAGTTGCACCGGTCTGGGTATAATGCATTTAATCTCCGTGTTTACTGTATGTCTGAGCACTGTAAACCAAACCTGGCTACACAATACAGTAAAATACATATCTTGGCATCTGGTCCATGACTGTTCTGTTTTTATATTCTCAAAATCAACATGCAGCCGTGGGGTTGAACATGATCCACAGCAGAGCTGATGCTATTTTTGTTAGATCCAGAATATTGGCAGGGGACATCCTCGAGTTTCCAACAAGCTCCTAACCGTAGGTGAATCTCTGTGTTATACGTAGGAAGTAGAGTTGCAAATGCAAGAGGACCAGCTTCCTCAACTCTCCAATTATTTTAGAGAGACAAGTGCAGTTTTGAGAGGGAGAAAAACAGCTTGCTGGAGGATCTAGATTTTGGACTGTTTCGGTGATCTGGGTTTGAAGTGGGTTCTCTTCTGAGTTGAAGGGCCTGGTTAGGGCTCTTGGCAAATAGGGGACAGCACTTCCCGCCAGTCTCACTAAACTCTATTCGCACCCCCCACCCTCCCCTGACCCCATCTCTCCACGTCGCTCTCTTTCTCTCTATATCGGTCTGACTATCCGTCAATGAGGATAGAGCTCACACTAGGCTACAGCCACTGATTCTGGTTTCCTAAATGCCAACATTTTCAGAACCCTCTCTACCGCAGCCCAATACCAAGGCAGAGAGTTGGCTTTAAGGGCTGAAGTGGGGAGCTGTCCAAATGGGCCAGGACCAGTCTGATACTGACAAGTCTGTAGAGACTGAGGTAATCAGATGATGAAGGTCAATGATAAGGATTCTTATCGCCGACTGTTTTTGTTTTAATCACATCTGTTTAATTTAACCTTCAAGTATCAAGGTTATGGCTTCATCGAGATAACAATCTTCCGGACGAGATATACCCGGAACCTGATTGGCTCTTGGTTTTGATGTTGGTTTAAGATTGTTTTGGTTTAGGGAATATTTTGAGTATTTTAGGAGAATTTTATTGACAGTCAGTGGAGCTCACTTGAGTATTTTGAGGGGGATGGAGGTGTCTTTGATGGCAACGATGACCCCCCCGTGGTCCAGGTACAGGATGTGATGTTCCTCCTCAAACACCTGCAAACAGGAGGTGATGAAAGAGACAAGGTGAAGAGAAAGGTTGAGAATTATCCCCCTGCCTTCTGTAAAGTACTTTTCCCACGAAGAGTGTGGGGAACAACACAACAGATTACATAAATCACAGTGGAACAGCATGGAAATAAGAGGTGGTCATGAAACACAATTTCCAGTGGAACACTGTAAAATAGGTTTTAATCAGAAGACCGGAACTGAATGTCTTCTCATTCTGTGCTTAATGGAATCAAATATCTTCTTTTTTTACACAAAGCCTGTGTTTTTTCAGTAAAGACATGGACAGGAAGCTAGGGCTGGAGAGAGACTCACCTGTCTCCAGGACTTTCCACAATCAGAGGTGACGTACATTTCTTCTTTATACTCCACCAGCTGGGAACCAAGGTTACCTGAGGGGGGGCGAGGAGAAGAAAAAGACAGAAAGAGAGGGGGCAAGATAGAGGGAGAGACAAAGGGAGAGATCGAGAGTGAGATAGAGAAAGTGAGCGATCGATAGAGAGATCGAGAGAGAGAGAAAGAGAGAGAGCAGCCATGGATGACCAAGCTCTACAGGGATCTCCATAATGCCATCCTCTCCATGTGAACCACTGGGGGCAGGGTGAGCAGAGCACCGCTCCGAATGGCTGGAATTGGAATGAAATCAAGCACATGGAAACTATGTTCAATGTGTTTTGTAACAATTTCATTTCTTCTCTACCAGCCATTACTTTGAGACCGTCCTCCCCAATTAAGGCGCAACCTCTGCTCTGAACCCCTTTTCTCCAGTTGGGACATCACAATTGTTTAAAGAAAGACAGAGACCCAAAACTCTCAGTTGGATCAAAGCCTCCCGAGCTGACAAATCATTTTAGATGAAGGAATGTAATTTTCCTCTCATTTCGAGCAGCGGGGGAACAAGGCGAGAGAGGAGAGGAGAGGAGAGGCGAGGGATGTCAAAGCGCCTCGTTCTCACTTGGGGATGAGGCAGCCCACTTATCCTCTTCAGTCAGGACCCATTTTAAGCTGTCCTCCAGGGGTGCCTGCACAGAAATGTATTCAATAAATAACAGCAGTGGTGGCTGAGTGAACTCTTCTCCAGGGATTGAGTGTTTTGGCAGTGCATCTTCCGTTCCTCCCGAGCCACCACCTTTCATGGTTAAATCCCGGTCGCCCAGAGGAGTGGCGCGGACTCAGACAATGTGTGTGTTTGCCAGTTACACAGGCGCCCTGCAAAGGTGTCGGTGTCCAGCGGGCATGACGAAGCGCAGAGCGCATGCAGAGCCCCGGGGCTGTGCGGCTGACGTAAGCCTGCATTACGGCCCAGCCTGGTGCCTTACAGACTGCTCCATTGTCCTGCGCCACCGAGAGCCCGCAAAACAACAGGCTCAGAGCTGCCTCACTGAAACCGATAACTACTCACCAGAACCAGTGGGGCTGGACCTTAAAGGACCACTGAAGCCCGGTCGACGGCAGACAGCGGGGGGTCCTGGTGTCAGCGCCCCCACGCGGTTGATATTACAGAGAAGAACGAGACCCGGGTGCACTATGAGGAGCTCAAAACCCACGCTGGACGGTTGCGACATCCCACTGGGGTAACTACGTCAACCACTGTTGCCAGGGCGGCGGTCGCTGTGGCCACTCACCTGCACCCATAATGAGTCCGGGGGCGGAGTCCTTGGTGTGGACGGTCCCGGATACATAGGGGTTGTCAGCCCAGCGCAGGTGGAGGTGGAGGTGGCAGTCAGGCTGTGGAGGGGACGGAGAGCGGACGATGTGTGACGTTTAAGGGATAGTACTGCTGTCATTCACCACAGCTATATCAATCCAACTATATCACCCCAGCTATATCATTCCAACTATATCACCCCAGCTATATCACCCCAGCTATGTCAACCCAACTATATCAACCCAACTATATCATCCCAGCTATATCATTCCAACTATATCACCCCAGCTATATCATTCCAACTATATCACCCCAGCTATATCACCCCAGCTATGTCACCCCAACTATATCACCCCAGCTATATCACCCCAGCTATGTCACCCCAACTATATCAACCCAACTATATCATCCCAGCTATATCATTCCAACTATATCACCCCAGCTATATCACCCCAGCTATGTCACCCCAACTATATCAACCCAACTATATCACCCCAGCTATATCATTCCAACTATTTCACCCCAGCTATATCATTCCAACTATATCACCCCAGCTATATCACCCCGACTATGTCACCCCAGCTATGTCACCCCAACTATATCAACCCAACTATATCACCCCAGCTATATCACCCCAGCTATTTCACTCCAGCTACATCACCCCAGCTATATCACTCCAGCTATATCATTCCAACTATGTCACCCCAACTATAGCACCCAAACTATATCACCCCAGCTATATCACCCCAGCTATATCATTCCAACTATATCACCCCAGCTATATCACCCCAGCTATTTCACTCAAGCTACATCACCCCAGCTATATCACCCCAGCTATATCATTCCAACTATGTCACCCCAATTATAGCACCCAAACTATATCACCCCAGCTATATCATTCCAACTATATCACCCCAGCTATATCATTCCAACTATATCACCCCAGCTATATCATTCCAACTATATCGCCCCAGCTATATCACTCCAATTATATCACCCGAGTGCTTCTCGCTGTTCTTTTCCACGCCTCTCTATTGTCCTTAATTCCCTACTTCTCCCTCCCTCCCTCCCTCCACCCAGCCCCTTCTCCATCTTCCTCCCCTACTACCTCGGAGGTCTACCCAAAGCAGTAAAGCATTAGCTTTCTTCTCTGTCTACGTCCATCCTTGGTACAGATGTCATCCTGTTACACCTGCACTGAATCAAACTGGCAGCATCAGGCCCTCTGAACAATAAATCACAGAGGGGAAAAAATAGCAATTTAAAACAACTTTGCGGCGCTATTAGGCAGTAGATTAAACACAGATAACGCACATTAATCTACGGCACACCGATTCATTTAACAGTCATTTACTAACCACTATCCTTCAATTAAATGAGCCGTTACTGTTATGGGGTGGGTTTCGAGACGGGCCGTGAAGGAAGCAGAGGCTGCTTTCACATGACACCGTCCGTGTTGTCTTGACAACACGGCGTCAATGTCAAGGGACATAAAGCCGTCTCTCTGACCTATCACCTGCCGTCGCTGTGGCAACCGGGGAGCGGAGATAGACGAGGGCGGCGTGACGGTGGTCGTCATCGGGGCTGTGACACGGGCGTTCTAAAATGGCTGATTTGTGTAATAGGGGATCGTTACGGTGAAATACGGGAAAACTGAGTGGACTGAAGGTGTGTGTGCGCGCATGCCTGTTGGCACGCATGTGTTTGCGCGTGTGTGTGTGTGCCAGCGTCTCCTCCCCTAGCTGTTCCTTCTCCACGAGACCTAGTACCCATGTGCGACAAATACATCTCTGTTGGGGTGATCTGTGTCACCTTGAGTGATGGGTCAATATGAAACAGGGCTTCCTCTGTCAGTGGAGTCCTGAACACAACCACAGCCAGCCCGGCGGGAGTACAGGAGATCGCATCTGAGCCATCAAATACCGGACAACTGCATCCTAGAACTAATCAGTGATCAATATTCCTGTGGACTGGGTGCTCCTAAAGCTGCTACGTGTAGATAAGTGCATGGTGTTTCTTACTGGTTTACAGTTCACTGGTTTGCCATTCATGTCAGAAGTGGGCGGGGCAAGCGGCTCCCAATCACGTCCTTTGTTATAGGTGATGAGTGTCGTCACTTTTCCGTCCACTTTCTGATTGGCCAGGAACACCCCTTTAATGCCTCGGACCTGGAGAGAAACATGTCACTTACTATTGGTGTAAAGCTGCACACCTAGGACTGTATCAACTGAACAGGTTTACAGCTGATCTCTGAACAGCCTTTACTAGTCAGAACCAATCACAAACACTCCAGACAATGGCTGCAAAAGTCCAGGAACTTTCAATAAATTAGCTGGTTTTCAACAAAAAAAATCCTGGTTAGAGGATTCCGGATGTCCTGCATATTCTCTCTCGATTCCAGCAATCCTCCAAACAGATTTCTGGAAAAACTGGGATTTTATTGAGGGTTCCAGGAATTTTCCAACCTTCCTCCAGAGGAGGTCTCTCCAGACATACCTATAAAGGAAGTAGGCCTGTTCCTGGTTTAGGGGAGAGTTGGTTTTAGTGGTATGGCCAGCCAGGAGGGACAGCATAAACGAAGGAGTAAACAAACATCTGGACCAGTCAATCTGGATAACTGTGGCTGCAGAAAAACCTAGATGACTGTTTGTCTCCCTGTTTCTCCGTCAGTAACTCTAACTGTGTAACTGTCTGCAAATGTCTCTATCTGTGAATATCTTTCTCTATATCTGCACCCCGCCCCCTCTCTCTCTCTCTCTCTCTCCCTTGACCAATCATCCTCTACCAGTATTGCTCTACCAGTATTCTTTTCTACCAGTATTAATCTACCAGTATTGCTCTACCAGTATTGCTCTACCAGTATTAATTTGCCAGTATTGCTCTACCAGTATTGCTCTACCAGTATTAATTTGCCAGTATTGCTGTACCAGTATTACTCTACCAGTATTTCACTCTCCCTGAATGTCTTTTACTGGCTCTTTACCCATTCCATTTTCTCTTTCCAACACTGTGGTGAGAGTGTCGCCCAGAGCGAGGGGATGTGTAAAAGCAGAAAAGAGGATAACAGGAAAAAGAGAGTTTTGCAGTGCCGGCCCTCTGTTCCACGGACCACTGAGTCCCCTCCCCTCTCTATTCTGACACTTCCTCCCCTCCTCGTTTGCTCTTCCCTCGCTCCGTCTGACTTCCCTCTGCCGGGAGACCTTGTCAAAACAAACCCAGCCACAGAAAGATGAATGATGGCTTAACCAGAAATTAAAAATGTATATGGAAAGTGAAAACACATTAGTATCTCCCCCATGGATGTTACATCAAAAGGAGTGTGTCGACATTGCACGACCGAGTATCACTTCAAACCCAGTTGGGGGGGCAGAAAAAAAACACTTTGAAGTGTACCATTTAATCTCAATCTTAATCTCGCATTTATCTTGCTCTTGCATGTATAACACTGGTACAATCAGTATGACTGAAATACATTTCTAGGATTATGCATCAACCCATTTATTACAGCGAAACTATATCCCTTGGAGTCACGTCGTGTGAGTGGGTTTTGAACTGTGCCAGCTGCCTGATTAGAAGGTACACAGGCATCTTAAGACCTGGCCAAGGCCACAGGTGATCCAGACAGGGATGTGGGACCACGACTCACTGTTACCTTGGCAATGAGTGGTGGTGACGGATGTTGAGTGGCCTTCAGCAAAACGATGGAAATGAGCCATACATGGTCTGAAATGAGCCCACATGGTCTGAAATGAGCCCACATGGTTTGTTTTGCATCCTCTATTCATCTGTGATTATGGCATCGTTTTCAGATTTTATCAAATTAAATGTAATTTTATGAAGCCCCTTTTTACATCAGCAGTTTTCACAAAGGGCATTACAGGTACCAAACCTGAAACAACAACAGAGTTGATGCATGGTGGCTAGTAAAAAGTAGGGTCGAAACTCAGGAAGAAACATGGAGAGGAACCAGGATCTTAACGGTTATCCAGTCGTCTTCTGGCTGTGCTGGGTAAAGATTCTAAGTGTACTTGACCTTTTGGGCCATGTCAAGGTTTCTGCACATATCGAAAGTGATGCACATGTAGATTTTGACTGTGAGAGCCTGAACCAGCAAACTTGGCGTTGCTACCATGGTGCTATTACAGACAATGCCACAGAGAGCCATCTCGGGACTCACCTCCAGAATGTCTATAAGGACACTCTCCTCCGGCTGCTTGGTGCTGCGGACGTTCTCCAGCACGATAGAGTAGTAGACGCCCTGTGGGTCGGACTGGTACAGGTTGTAGGTGTCAGTCTGGTACCACTCCTGCAGGGCCAGGAATACCTGGTTCTCATCAGTACTCACAACGTGGACATCCTGGGGACGGCGAGAGAGATGGACGGACAGAGAGGAATGGATAGAGGGAGGGACGGAGGGTGAGATGGAGAGAGCGAGGGGAGCGACATTAGTAAACGTTCTGACTAGACAAAATCAGCCTCTTCATTCTACATTGGAAACCGTAAACTCCAAGGAGCGATGAATAAACAGGTGGAAACACAACAACCCTGACAACAGCCCTCGCCGTCGTGCAGCTCGAGTCGTACAGGGTCCCAAACTGCCAGGCATTCTAGAACACACTGGTGCGGGTCCCAAAGACCCAGAACAGTTGTGCCAGTCATTAATACTGAGCGTCTCATATATTCGTATGCAGATGAGTTAATCAGTCAGGCAGAAGCAGCGCGTCTGAAGTGCTGTTCAGACCCCCGGGTGTGAGTGGGGCCTCTCTGGATGAACCTATTAGCATACCATTAGAGATGGAGATGAGCTAAACCAGTCAAGCCTCAGGGGAAGTGAAGAGGGCCGCAGTGGCCCTCCACGGAGACACCTCCACGCGTTACGGGGGCCAACAAGATACGACTGTTACAATATCTGCCGTGAGCTGTATTCAAACAATACAGGCATGACACTTGGGAAGTAAATGTCTGATAGTGAACGTAGATGAAACGCCCTCCAACTGAGATTGTACACACGGGATGCTTTTAAGTCCTGGCTATTGTCTTTTAGGACAACCAGAAACAACTACTGAAAACCAAACAATATTTGCCAAAATGTTGGCCTTCCAAAAAAAAGAATACAAATATCCCTGGAATACTGTAACTACAGAAACCCATTTTTGGCTAGTGAATATCTGAGAATATATAATAAAATAAAATAAATATTACTTTAACCTAGAAGGTCTCAGCTTTCCAAAGATTCCGTCCAACAGTTCATCACTCAAACCACTTGCACTCAGTGGAAATGTTTGTAAAAAAAAAAAAATAGACTTGGCTTTCGAGGATCACAAAAGACACTCTAACCCAGCTCCTTTATTGGTCATATTAATCCAGGACACAGAGAAGCCTCCTGGGGACCTGTGTTTACCGTTTCATTCGCCGGTCTATTCGTAAATGTAATCGAATGAGTCTGGATTTTTTTTTCACCGAGCGATTCTTTCCTTTCACTCAGGTTCAATTTATTGATGAGCCACTACAAAGAACTGACTAACAACATTCTCCGGAAAGTTCTTGAAGATGGACGCCCTGCTGGTTTTGTGTCTTTGCCACAGTGCGAGGATGCACTGGCAAAAATGGGAGAATTTATTTTCTTTGACGGGAAACACAAACTAGGTCATGGTGAATTTGGGCGAACGAACACTCAGCCAGCCCATTAAGATGCCTCCAGGCAGAAAGCCATTCGTCAATAGCAGAGCAGAGAGCGATACAGACAGAGAGAGAGAAAGAGAGAGAGGGAGAGAGAAAGAGAGAGAGAGAAGGGAGAGAGTGGGGAGAGTGAGAGAATAACCAGTGTTTTCTCATTGCTGTATTCTGGAACTTTCTACACTGAGAGTGAAACTGAACCTCTAGACAGCTCAGAATTTGATGAAGTAATTAAAACCGTGTTCGTAAGGGTTTGTGTCTAGACATGTGTGTGTGTGTGTGTGTGTGTGTATTTATACGTGTAGATGTTTGTGCGTGTTCATGTGTGTGGGTGTGTGTTTATGTGTCTAGATGTGTGTATGTGAGTATGTGTAAGTATGTGTGCTAACTTTTTAAGATGTACAGGTCCAGAAATATTTGGTCCGGAATTATAATTTTAATAATTTTTCTTGGTACGCCACCACAATGACTGTGAAATGAAACAACCGAGATGCAATTGAAGAGCAGATTCAAGGTCTTGAACAAAAAACATATGGAATATATGAAACTTTTAGGAATTGTAATAATTTTCATACGCAGTCCGCATATTTCAGGTGCTCAAATGTAATTGGACAAATTAACACAATCATAAATGAAGTTCACTTTTAATACTTTGTCAAGAATCCCTTGAAGGCAACGACTGCTTGAAGTTTGTAATGCATGGACATCACCAAACATTGGGTTTCCTCCTTCATGATGCTTTGCCAGGCCTTTACTGCAGCTGTCTTCATTTGTTGTTTGTTAGTGGGTCTTTCTACCTTAAGTTTTGTCTTCAGCAAGTGAAATGCATGCTCGATCATTTTGAGATCAGGTTATTCACTCGGCCATTTTAGAATATTCCACTTCTTTGCCATAAAAACTGCTGGGTTGCTTTCACAGTATGTTTTGGGTCATTGTCCATCTGTAAAGTCGAACGCCATCCAATGTACTTCCCTGAATTTGGCTGAATCTGAGCAAGGAATATAACCCTATATACTTCAGAATTCATCCGGCTGCTTCTGTCTCCTGTCACATCAGTCTAATCTGGCCTTTATATTTGTGAGGCTTATGAATGGTTTCACCTTGTGGTGAACGTTCTGTATTTGCTCTTGTGAAGTCTTTTCTTTGGAGACTGTTCTTCACTTGTCTGGATGCTGTGATGGGGTTTTTGCTTTACCATGGAAAGTATCCTACGATCATCCACCACTGGTGTCTTCCGTGGATGTCCAGGTCTTTTTGTGTTGCAGAGCTCACCAGTGCGTTGTTTTTTTCTCTGAATGTACCAAACGGTTGATTTGGCCACTCTTAGTGTTCCTGCTATCTCTTTGATGGATTAAAAAACAAAAGTTGCAGCCTAAGGATGGTCTGTTTCAATTGCATTGAGAGCTCCTTTGATCGCATTTTGTGGGTTCACAGAAACAGCTTCCAAATTAATGCGAATACCACACCTGGAATTAACTTTTTACATGTTTAATTGTAAAAAGTCTGTCCATGAAACACACACCTGTCCATGAAACAGCTTTTGGGTCAATTGTCTAATTACTTTTGGTCCCTTGAAAAAGAGGGGGCTACATATTAAAGAGCTGTAACTCCTAAACCCTTCCTCCAATTTGGATGTGAATACCCTCATATTAAAGCTGAGAGACACTTTATGGCCATATTCATTATTTAACTAACTTGAATATATTTTGGTAAACAGCCAAAATAACAAAACTGTGTCAGTGTCCAATTATTCCCCAACTGTTTGTGTGCGCGCGTGTCTACGTGACTACATCAAAGCGTGCGCGTGCCGTGTTTGTGTTCCCAATTCCCCTTGTACACCGCTAAAGTCCGACCCTGTTTGTTTCCACACATCTCTTCCGCAGTGCATTGTGTCTGAGGACTCGGCATGGACGAGTGTGCACACTCCAACTCGCAAACACGTGTATATCCGCCCACCCGTGTCACGGCGCTCCAAGGCCACTGTGAATCCCTTGTACCGTTGTCGTGCACACCGTTGTCGTGGACACACAGCAGACGAGTGGCTGAACACTGGCACTCAATTCAAATGCAACTGCACGGGCAAATGTTAGCGCACACGCGCGACCCAACGCTTAAACTGTTTTTTTACTTCTGAGGTGAAAATGTGCTGATAAGCTAGCTCCTAGTGAGGGAAAACAATGCGTGGTCGACGGTGTTGCCGAAGAAAAGACCTGAATACATTCCAGATGCCTAATGTTGGGAACTGTATGATGTCATTGTTATCGCTATCCTCAGAATGGGATGTTGAGCACAAGGCATGTACACAGTACATGATCTCATGCAAGTCCTGACTGAACATTGGTGTGCTGAGACAGACAGTTGCAGGTTGAGTTAGGCCTTTTGGAGCAGCACTAAACAAGACGCAAACGCTGAAAAAGCAGTATATCATGGCCCCTTCCAACTACAATGGGCAACACTTTATTATAAGGTTAAATAAATCCAGGATAAACCATTAACAAGGGGTTATTAGCCATTGGTCATTTACAACGCCCGTTTCCAAAGAAGTTGTGTAAAATGGAAATGAAAACAGAACGCGAAGACGTGCTACCGCTATGGCTAACATTTCACACCAACGTTTTCACCACACGTGGACAATCACAGATTGGCTCACTAAATAGCAATATTTTTTTTTTTTTACCAATGCAAGATATCTGTCTATATATAATAGATTTATAATTGCTTTCTTAAGCTATAAAAAAGCAAATCTATCAGCTCCCCGCACTCTTTCCTCCTCTGGACTGTCCGCTAGCCACAGTGCTCCTTATCTCACCCTAACTCTCCACCCCAGACCATCTGTCATTGTCAGTGGTAGCCCCATAAACAAGGGCCTGTCCTTGGGTAAAATAACACAGGGCCTGGACCCTAAATGCACACTTTCGGATGTAAAGTAACGACCTGCTTTAGGCAACTACTGATCTGCTGTTGAACGACCGTTTGGATTTTACATAAATATCTATAGAACCATCCTTAAAAGTGTGAATGGACACACTTCCTTAGCGTCGCTTTATGGAGATACATCTTTAGCATGGCTAAACGGAGAAAGTCCCTTGGAGTAGCTGAATTGAGAAAATTGCTTAGCATAGCTGAATGGAAAAACTTGCTTAGCATAGCTGAATGGAAAAACTTGCTTAGCATAGCTGAATGGAGAAACATCCGTAGAATAGCTGAATGGAGAAACGCCCTTAGCATAGCTTGAATGAGAAACGTCCTTAGCATAGCTTGAATGAGAAACGTCTTTAGCATAGCTGAATTAAAAACGCTCTTAGCATAGCTGAATTGAGAAACTTTGTTAGTGTACAAGTTGATATTTCTGTCGGAGAAAAACCCAAGAGGAAATATATGTTGAAATATATGTATAATTATCTACATTTGAAATGTTAATTATATTTAAAATATTTAATGTTAACCTCAAGAATTTGACTTGCATTTAGGTGTATTAATTAAATACATTTGAAATGATCAGTTGAGTGCAAAACAAGTACGGAAATACCATAAAAGGTTTTCTACAAATGTTATATGCTAATAAAACACATTAAATTATAATGTAAAGATTTTTTGGCAGGATGCTTCCACCGACACGGTGTGGTGGCTTTGTGTTAAACCCAAGAGTAAAGTAGCAGAATATAATATGCACAAACATTACTGCCGCATCTTTCCATTCACTGCCATACAGACATTCTTCACTCCCATACAGACATGTGGCCATACAGGCTAACCAGGTTAGAGACAGACGAAGAGAGGAAATGGATTGAGTGTGGAACAAAAAGACAAAACAGAGTGGAAGTGAGAGCCCAAGACACAGGAGGAGAAAAGACTCAGACCACGACAGGGTTGTCAATACAAGGATGGATGAAGAGAGAGGAACGACAAGGGGACATTTTGAGACAGTCAGAGAGGAAAGAGATACGAACGGTGAAAGAGAAAGGAAATGAGAGAAATACAGAGGGACAGAGAGAGAAATGGGGAGCCATGGAGAGAAAGAGAAAGGATCAAACACTGGAAGACAAAGTGACAATTATCTCCTGTGATTTCACAGTCTAGCGGCTCGTCAGACGAGCAAACAGCACCGCCTTGCAGGGGCTGATAATCCATAACTTCAGGAGGACTAACTCCGCTCTCAGATTGGTTTTGCATTTTTTAAAAGCTTTTAAATAATTCACTGAAAACACACAGCTTCATAAACACAGTGTCTCTCTTCTCCCTCCCTCTCTTCCCCTCTTTCTCTCTTCTCCCTCTCTTTTCCCCTCTGTCTCTCCTCTCTCTCACTCTCTTCCTCTTTCTCTTCCCCGCTCTCTCTCTTTCTCCCTCACTCACAATCTCCTCCCTCTCTCCCTCTCCTCCCTCCCTCTCTCACTCTCTCCTCCCTCTCTCTCTCATGCTGGCACACCAAAACGCACAATGTTGCTAAGTTCATTTCCCCCCTGATCTCCCTCTCTCTCCTCTTCACCGTGCTTTCTTTCCTTAAATCGCTCCATCCTCTCTGTTCAATCAGCTGCTAACAGGCCCCACTGTACATGCTGAGCTGAGGCGGTGGAGAACCAAGCCCCCACCCAGGCTCTCCATGGCCGCCAGGACAGTCGATTCTCTGCCCCCTCCCCTCAGGGGGGGGGATGCTGAAGGCAGATTCTCATCAGTGAAACACCTCTGGAAGCAGGAAGGGTATCTCTGTGTGTCTTCCTTAGAGAGCCCACGTGAGCCCTCGGGAGAGTGTGTGTGTGTGTGTGTGTGTGTGTGTGCGCGCCCACGTGCATGTGAACGCCCCTCCCCCGCCCACTCTCTGGTGTTTTGGAAAGCAGACTCCCGTACTCTGCCCTCCAATCAATGTTGTTCAATAACACTTAGCCAGCGTCATGCTAAAACTGCCCCTTGGGCCACAAACACTGACTAGAAAAAAAGTTCCTGCCTGCTTGAGAAGAAACACATTATGTCGCTTAGCATGTGACTTCACATGCATGTGCTGTTGATATTATATATTTAATAATATGATATTAGGAATATTATATTTTTCGATTTGCAACATTTGAGAAACGCGCAAATCCAGAGCGAAAAAGCTGTAGTGGATGAGTACATATTAAGAGCTTTTCATACCGGGTCTACAGTGGGAACCCACAACCCTGGGGTTACAAGCAACGTGCTCTACCATTTCAAGGTTACCTACCTTTGGGAGGGCGTATTTAGGGAACCTCATCTGGACAAACTCGTTCCGCCGGTACGATACGTAGTGCTTGGTGCGGTTTCCAGTGGTCACCTAGGTAACAGATGGAACGGGAAACACTGCCTTGTCAGTGACAAACTCTCTCAAATATTATACAATAAAGCAATGGCATGGGGGGGTTTGTGGCATATTGTCAATATATCATTGACTAAGAGCTAACAAAATACAACACTTTCAGTTGTTTTGAAGCTTTGAATTCAGTTCTAAAAAATTCATCTTAATTAAGAATGTTGTGTCAGTAGCTTCAACAGATAATATTTAGCGACTAATTCCACAGCTTTTTTCTGGTTAAGATACAAAAAGAGTAATTTGTAGCTGAATGAACACGACGCAATTTGACTAAACACAGAATGTTAATTTGGAACTAGGTTTGGGCCAAACAAAAATTATAAGTTCAGGTAATACTTGGGCAAAACTAGTTGCGTAAACTGAAAAGGCAGTGGAACTAGTAACTACTAGTTAGTGGAAACAACTGAAATTGTTTACAGTGTTAGCATACGCTTAATAGTGTTAGCATACGCTACATACTTGACTGATCTACTCTGCCTGTCCCTTCTGACAGGAAAAGAAAGAGAGCGAGACAGACAGGAGAAAGAAGGGAGAGAAACGGGAAAAAGAGAGTGATAGAAAGAGGGTAGATGAGCACACCAGGCATGCAGCCACCGTGACCAGGAGTGCAAACTGTGGAGAGCACCATCTGTTATCACCTGAGTCATCATAACAGCGCAACAACAGACAGATGAGCTCAGCAGAATGCTACCTGAGCAGGAGAGAGATGGAGAGAGAGAGAGAGAGGGAGAGGGGAGGGCAGGAAAGAGAGGATAGAGGGAGAGGGGAGGAGAGAGGGAGAGAGGGAGAGGGGGAGGGCAGGAAAGAGAGGATAGAGGGAGAGGAGAGGAGAGGGGAGGAGAGAGGGAGAGGGAGTGTAATAGAGAAAGAGAGTTTGATAAAGAGAGAGCAAGGGCAAACAAATCCCGGCAGGTGGCTGCTACGTAATGATAAAGTTGTGCTGTGACAGGCTGAGCCGGAATCGGCCAATCTGCGAGGACGAGTGCTGACCCGAAAAAAAAGAAAAGAAAGAAAAACATACATCATATTTTACGGCGTGGTTTGGAAGCATGAACGTCAGTGCCGTGAGAGATCACCAGTGTTGGCTCAATGCACACCGCTTGGGTGTTTGTCTCCAGTCTACGCCGCTGATTCGGGATCAGTTGGAGATTTTACCGACACGACGATGAGAAACAGCAAATCCGAAGAGCAGTCTTACTTTAAAGGTGATGTGTGGATGCGGGCCCTGATATCACTAGGTGGAAGAACAGTAAATGCCTAGAAGACGGCCTCTATCCAACCAGGGAGGCTGAGCAGGCACTATACGTGTGTGCGTGTGTTTCTGTGTGAGTGTGGCGTGCTAGTATGTGAGGGCACTGACAGTTTGTCTGTAGCTCCATACTGCTCAGCATCCTATAGCCAAACATTATCCCACAGACACAGGGTATATAACTGACACCAACATATAACTGACACCAGCGTACAACTGACACCAGCGTACAACAGACACCAGCATACAACTGACACCAGCATACAACTGACACCAGCGTACAACTGACACCAGCGTACAACTGACACCAGCGTACAACAGACACCAGCATACAACTGACACCAGCGTACAACTGATTCGAGCATCTGACAAGAGCATACAATTTACACAAGCAACTGGTATTACATTATGGGTGTGTGTGTGTATGTGTCTGGGTGTGTACGTGTGTGTGTGTGCAGGGTCTTTGTGTGCGCATGCATATCTGCATGCGTACATCTACGTGTGTGTGTGGTTGTTCCCCCGTATGTGTGACTGTGTCGTCCTTCCCCAGTGGTAGGTAATCCTCTGGAGATAATCCCTGGGGAAGAAAGTCCAATCTAGTGGTAATATTGACCCTGCCCAGACCACTATACAAAATGAGATTTTAAAATACTCTCTCGGTCTGTACCCCTGTTTCTCTCTCGCTCTCTCCTCCTCCCTCCTCTCTCTCTCTACCCACCTTTATCTCTTTCTGTCATTTTCTCCATTTCATTTCAATTTGCTTCATTGGCGTTACATAAGAAATGCACAATGTGAACTGATAATGTTTTTTTTTTTTACTTTACGCACTGTAAAAAATTCTGAACTAAAAAGTCTGAATGCAATCACGTCAAATCTAAATGCCAAAGAGTGTTAAGAGAGGTAACTCAACCAAGCCACCAATGAAAAAAAGCATCACTCAACCAAGCCACCAATGAAAAACAGTATCACTCAACCAAGCCACTAATGAACAACAGTATTATTATAACCAACACAAGACACGAGGGGTTGTGTGAACGTTGGTTTTCACCTTGACGAAGATGTAGTCATCCTGCACGATGAGAGAGTTGTGGTCGATCTTTCCTAGGAACTGAGCCGTCACCATTTTGTCAGAGCAGTTCTGGATCAGGCAGGTTACGTACAGATACCCTGGTGGGGGGGAGAGAAAAAGGGGATTTTTTTTTTACAGGAATAACTAGTGTCAATGATGTTTATGTGTGGCCATTTTTGATCATTGTCTATAAGAGAGAAACAGATACAGTGCCTTGGGAAAGTATTCCGACCCCTTCACCTTCTCCACATTTTGTGTTATAGACTATTTATAATTGATTATATATATTATTTTTTTTTGCCATTGATATATATATATATACAATACTCCATAATGGCTTATTGGACAAGTAGACCCTTTGCAATGAAACTCTAAATTGACCTCAGATGCATCCTATCCTATGCGTCCTTTGATCATTTCTTAAGATGTCTCTAGAAATTGATTAGAGTTCACCTGTAGCAAATTCAATTTCTTGGAGATGATTTACAAAGTCCAACAAACTCACAGTAAATCTCCGAGATATAATTACATCAAAGCATAGCTTCTAGGTAAGGTTAAAAAAAAAATTGCTAAAGCAGTGAAAGTTCCCAGGAGCACAGAGGGCTCCATCACTGTGAAATGGAAGAAGTTTAGATAATATAACACAACTATTCCTTGAGCTAGCTGTCCAAACTCAGAAACCCAGGTAAAAAGGGAGGTGACCAAGAACCCAATGGCCACTCTAACAGAGCATCAGAGTATCTCTGCAGAGATGGGAGAACCTGCCAGAAGGAGAACCAGAGGGAGAACCTGCCTGAAGCACTCCATCAGTCATGTCTTTATGGCAGAGTGGCTAGATGGAGGCGCTTCTACAAAGTAAAGGGTTTGACTATGTATGTGCAAGAGATATTTCAGTTAATTATTTTCAATAAATTGCCAAACATTTCTCTTCAAACCTAATGCTTTGTCTTAAGGTATTCCATATAAATTGGCAATTTCTTTTTAAATCAATCATAAATTAAGTCTATGATATAAAATAATTTGGAGAAAGTGACGCGGTCTGAATACTTCCCAAAGGCACTCAGAGAGATCAAGAGGGAGACAGACATGGACAGAGAGAGGTGAGGGAGAGACCGGGGTGAGGGAGAGACCGGGGTGAGGGAGAGAGAGACGAAGGGAGAGAGATTAGACACACTGTGAGAATGGATAAACAGACATGTTGAAAGTTATCCGGAGGACAGAAGGGGGGTTAATAGACCTTCAACAGCCACATGACTTTTCTCCAGTCCAAATGCCATGGGATTAGGGCTGGCCTCACACCGAAAGGCTGAGTGGGGTTAGCCCCTGTCACAACGCCACCCATATTGCATTTCACTATACCAGCTACATCAGCAACACTGTCAGTAGTGCCCACCCCCACCCCGGAGAAATCTCCAGCCGTCCTCCCTTCTTTTCTCCTCTCGAGCAGCTTTCCCTCCAGCCGATGTGAAAAGCTAGCCACGGAGAGAAGAGGCTGAACACGACTCCCCAAGTCACATTTTCTACCCCTAAAGTGAGGTCTCGTACCATGAGCGTTTCTCTTTGTTGTTTATTATTGCTTCACTTGTTTGTTTGTTTTTTGAACGGCTAACTGACAAATGGACTGGCAAATGTATGGAAACAAGTCATTAAAAGGCAATTAGATTGGCTGAGGGTTCAATTCCAGCTGGTGACACACACACTTATTCACCCAGCTCACCGACAGACCTGGTGCACGCAAACCGACCGGCAGGAGACAGAGACACGGAAAGACTGCTAAGCAACCCCAGAATCGTGACTTGGACAACGACAGTGTAGTGGATTGGAATTTGAAAACCTCAGGGGGGAAAAAGACGAGGTAATAATATGAATTTCGGCATTGGCCAGCAGCCATCTGTTTGCCAAGCACAGCGTAGACGACGTGAAAACTGGGGAAGACAAGGTGACGACGGACTCGGCCCTCTGCCTGTTGCTGTGGGAACCCGCCTAGGCAACAGCGTCCGCCTCAGTGACCCCACCAAACCCCATGTCAGTTTACAGAATGCCCACCACAGATCCCCCCCCCCCGGCCCCGGACTCCCAGCCAGACCCATCGCCCGTCCAACCCACCATGTCCGGTCACAAGCATAATGCGACTCCCAGGTTTCGCGTTACAACTAGGCCTGTGTCTGGGGTTCAGCTATGCCGTGACCAGAGCACCTGCCTGACGTCCCCCTGGCACCTGCCACCGCTTAACCTTGACAGGACCCGCGGTGACAGGGAGGCGCAGGGGGAACAGCCTGGCGCAGCACGCCTGGTCGCCTGGACTTGTCTGACCCATCCGTCTGGAAGCGGGAGATGCCATATGACGAAGGGGGAATGAGAAGGTTGTATGAAAGGGGGACCATGTGGCCCCGTCTGGCCCAGGGAAGAGAGCTCTCGGCGGGGGCAGCTGGTCAGGACATAAATCCTTGTTGGTCCTCTGGGAAAAACACGGCACAGGCTTGTTCGGCGTGACAGGTTCCGGGGCGTGTGCCGCATGGTCGGCTCCCCTGTCAGCGGGTTTGTAGGCACACCTCCGGGATTTGGGAGTTGATCCACACCGTTTCTGGGGTGGATGATGTGTTTCATTGTGGGGACCTTTGGTGACTTAATTAAGTGACAGGAAAGAAACTGTCCTAACTCCTTCAGTTCTCCAGTCCCAGATTGTATCATTCTGCATGTCGGCACTGGGAAAATGGGTCGGGAAGCAGGAAGACATGGCACAGCATTGTAAAACACACAGACACAAAGCCATGTACACACCCTGCTAAAACACCCTGCTAACACGCACTGCTAACACGCCCTGCTAACATGCACGCTAGCATGCCCTTCTTGCACGCACCACTAATGAGCCTTGTTTTTTCTGGCAAACGCCAAAACTGCCCGGTGTGGCGGGCTGTTGTGTTATAACAGGCCCCGCCCCTGAACTGGTCTTCGCCCCTGAACTGGCCCCACCCCTGGAAAGCACCGTACCTCCACTGGTGTCCTGCATCTCCATATGCACCAGGTCAGGGTCCACGTCCACCCCGGCGACGGACCTGAAAAACAGGAGGTTAACGTTGGGTTGACTGGGCAGAAACCCCCACCCCCTGCTCCCGCTCGGCCAATGAAATGAATCTAATACCAAGTCATCAGTGAGTCAGGGAGATCCCCTCAGCTCTGTAAAAAACACAGACACACAACGACGTGGATATGCAATACGCAAATACTATGTGAAGATGTGTCCTCTATAAAGAAGGAAGGCAGGTCCGCGAGAGGGGAGAGAGAAATAGCAGGATAGAAAGACGGAGCGATGGAGGGGGAGAATGAGAGAGGGAGATAGATGGAGAAAAAGACGGAGAGAACAATGCAGAAAGAAGTGGTAGAGAGAGAGAGAACTGAAGGTAGAGATGACAAGAGACACTAAAGGAAAGATGGAGAGAGAGACAAAGGTAGAGATGACAAGAAACACTAAAAGGAAGATGGAGAGAGATGGAGGTAGAGATGACAAGAGACATTGAAGGAAAGATGGAGAGAGATGGAGGGAGAGATGACAAGAAACGCTAAAGGATAGATGGCGAGAGACGGAGGGAGAGATGACAAGAAACGCTAAAGGATAGATGGCGAGAGACGGAGGGAGAGATGACAAGAAACACTAAAGGAAAGATTGATTGAAGGAAAGAGACATTGAAGGAATGATGGACTGATGGAGAGATAGAGAGAGACTGAGAGAAAAACTATCAGAAAAGGTTGTATACTCTCACCTTGACAGTAAGTCAGTGTTCATGTGGTTTGTTCACTGTTTGTGCTCGCCTCAGTGCTTGACCTCAAGAACCAAGGCAAGCCACAATTTCACAGAATCTGTGACCAATTCACCCCGTTTCTATTTCATGGGACAGCAACTAGACTGGAACACTTACTGAATATAAATGGTTTAACATGCAACTCTGAAGTATGGAAGACGGACTTATAAATGGCCCCAGTCGCTGTAGCCTCCATCTTGTCAGACAGACCACCCTGTCAGACACTGTCTGGTCTTTAAAATCAACCTGATTTATAAGGACTGACCTCAAGACCATTTTTATGCTCATTTACGGGCGTTTGGCCATGCAGGGGAGATAAGGCCAATCCAGCCCCCGCAATCAGCACATTTTTATCTATTGGAAAACATGGATGCTTTAAGAGGTTTGCTTTGTAGTGCAGGAAGTTGTTCCTTGTCAGGTCATGTGGTCCTAAAGTGTTATAACCTGAGATTTAGTCTTGTCCCTGAGAACTGCAAACATGAGACAAAGAGATGGGCTCTGCTCAAACATTTATTTCACACCTTCAGTGTTAGGTTTGTTTGAGACCAAAAAATACCATCATCCTACTCGACCGGGAAAAAATGAAAAACGTACCGAGGCTAGTCTGAACGTTTCACTAAGGCTAGTCTCAACCTTTCACAAACACCAGTCTCAAACTGGAACAGACAAGGGTTGGGACTTATAGCTACTGTATGGAGAATCACTGGACCAAAGCAAACAGATGTGGTGATGTTTTACTGTTAGTCAGTGGTTAGGTCCACAAATGTGGTCGTGAATTACGTATATCGCACGTAATCTTTTCATTTCTTATTTCCTCAAGCTCATGCCAATAAATACATCATAAAAAAGGTTGTATAATGATTCCTAGAAGGTATCCATGTGAAGCATATGGAGATTGCTTTTGAGGGCAGTTTTTCATTGTGGCTATAAGTAAGCACAAAACTGGATTTGTGCAGGGAAATTCAAAACAGACTCAGATGTTAGTCATAACTTGGGCTTGAAGTAAAAGCACTTGAAACATACCCACAAAATTTGGATAAGTTGTGGATTAGTTAAGCCTGCCCCATGTCTCAACACTAGAGGCTTTATAACCACTTATCTAGAACCAGCTGATAACACACGCCTGGCCCATGTCTCAGCAGTACAGGCTTCATAACCACTGATCTAGAACCAGCCCGTTTCTACGAGATCAGAAAACAACATGGGCATTTTCTTTGTGTACTGTATCAATCTCTGGGCATGCTCAGAACAGGTGAGGGGGAGGTGACAAGGGAGTGTGGGTGGAGGGGGACTGAGGGGAGGAGAGAGTGGGCGGAAGAATGGGAAGGAGGGAAAGCAGAGGGTGGAATGGAGTGAGAGAGGAATGGAGGGGGCGTGGTGTTGAGAGAGACATCATACCAGAAGATTCTGTCCTTGGTCACTCGTTCCTGCATTAGGGTCCACTTCTGGCCCAAATCCGTTGACACGTAGAGCTGTGAATGAAAACCGTTCAGCCTGTCAGAGGAGGGGGTTACACGACAGTTGTTCGCTCAGCAGCGATGTGACGCAATAAAAAAAAAAAAAAAAACGCCAGACAAACAGGAGATGAATGAACATGGATGTGAACGGAATGATTTTAATTGATTTTTACGTCAGGTTTCATTGTGTGTCATCCTGGTACATCCCCATGTGTGTCTGATGGCGCTACAGGAGAGTGTGAAGTCCAGTAAGTCAATTCTAGTGGATTTTACGGTTCACCTACCGCAGGCCAACTTCTATTAATCCTAGTTGGCTATTCCATGTGAGTGAGTACGACTGTGTGTGTGTGTGTGTGTGTGTGTGTGTGTGTGTGTGTGCGTGCTATTGATCTACTTCATAATGAGAATGTATGGATTTTCTCAGAAGGTGGACATGCGAACAGCACAAAAATGATTTCACCACCGAGTCTGTGCACGTTCGCCTACTAAAACACACACACACACACACACACACACACACACACACAAACACAGTGCATTGTATGTGTGTCGGCACTCCTTAGCAGGAGATAGAGAACCTTTACAAACATGGAATCTCTCAGAAGTCCACAGGGGCAGATTTAATCAGGTACTATCAAACATAATAAAAGTAACCCAGAGCCATGTCAAATCCAACCTGACCATGGCAACACCTTCAAAGTAGAACATTGATGGGAGTTATCTCAAAAAATGTCTTTGGCAACACATATATTGGTTTTAACAGGGTGGCAGAGCTCCTGGAGGGCAACACGGGCCTCCTATCAGTCTCTTTCTTTAGCAGAATTATTTTTTGTACCGTTAAATTACTTTCTGCTCTCCATCTGTAGCCTGGCCACATGGAACAGATTAAAACCTTATTGAATTCCTTGCTTAATTAACTGTAAATTATTAAAGTGGAGGTCCCTCCATATGCTGTTGCAACTGTGACTGTGAGTTATCTGAGCAGGGATCTTAGAGACTGCTGTCTGTGACTTATCTGAGCAGGGATCTTAGAGACTGCTGTCTGTGACTTATCTGAGGAAGGATCTTGGAGAATATTGTCTGTGAGTTCTCTGAGAAGGGATCTTGGAGACATCTGTCTGTGAGTTCTCTGAGATTTCTGGATAATCTCTTCACTTGGTCAGCCAGTTTGGTGTTTTATAAATTACCTACCTCCTCTGTGACCATCCAAGTCCATAATTCCTCTGACCTCATCCACCAAAACGGCTGTGACTCTCTAAACTATCAGTCATTCTTCAGTCCAGAACTTTTAGAATATTTAAAAATGTTGTATTTTTGTATGTCGTACTTTGTATGTTGTAATATTCTAGTTATGTATGTCATATATTTTTATGTTGTAATGTTATTGTTTTGTATGTTGTAATTTTGTTTATCTTATACTGTTGTGGTTGTGTATATTGCCATGTCGTAGTTTTGTATGTTGGAAAATTATAGTTTTGCATGTTGTAATCTTTGAAGTTGAAATGATGTAGTGTATGTTGTACCACCCTGTTTCCCAAAAAATTGGGACGCTGTGCAAAATGGAAATAAAACAGAATGCAATGAGGTGCAAATCATTTATCCATATAGTGAAATGAAAATAGTACACAGGCAACATACCAAATGTTAAAACTGAGAAATGGTATTGTTTTTGGAAAAATACATGCCCATTTTGAATTTGATGGTAGTAACATGTTTCAAAAAAGTTGGGATGGGGCATATTAACCACTGTTGCATCACTTTTTCAACAACACTCTGTAGGCATTTGGGAACTGAGGAGACCAGTTGCTGTAGTTTTGTATGTGAAATGTTTTCCCATTCTTGCTTGATATAGGATTTCAGCTGCACACACATATGGTGGCATATGTTACTCCATAACCTGTATATATTGTTAATCATTAATGGTGCCTTCACAGATATGCAAGTCACCCACGCCATGCGCACTAATGCACCCCCATACCATCATGGCTGACTTTTGAACTGTGTGCGGATACGAAGCCAGATGGTACCTTTTCTCTTTAGTCCTGAGGATGTGCCATTATTGATTCCCAAAAATAATTTCAAATTTTGATTTGTCAGACCACATGACAGTTTTCCACCTTCCACCTTGTTAAATGAGCTTAGGCCCAGAGAAGGCGGCATCAGTTCTGGATCTGTTATATAAGCATATACAGTGGGAAGAACAAGTATTTGATACACTGCCGATTTTGCAGGTTTTCCCACTTACAAAGCATGTAGAAGTCTGTTATTTTATCATAGGTACTCTTCAACTGTGAGTGATGGAATCTAAAACAAAAATTTAGAAAATCACATTGTATGATTTTTAAATAATAAATGTATTTGCAATTACAGAGATCATACGTTTCCTGTTGTTCTTGACCAGGTTTGCACACACTGCAGCAGGGATTTTGGCCCACTCCTCCATACAGACCTTCACCAGATCCTTCAGGTTTAGGGGCTGTTGCTGGGGAATACAGACTTTCAGCTCCCTCCAAAATTCTTCTATTGGTTTCAGGTCTGGAGACTGACAAGGCTACTCCAGGACCTTGAGATGCTTCTTACGGAGCCACTCCTTAGTTGCCCTGGCTGTGTGTTTCAGGTCGTTGTCATGCTGGAAGACCCAGCCACGACCCATCTTCAATGCTCTTACTGAGGGAAGGAGGTTGTTGGCCAAGATCTTGCGATACATGGCCCCATCCATCCTCCCCTCAATACGGTGCAATCGTCCTGTCACCTTCGCAGAAAAGCATCCCCAAAGAATCATGTTTCCACCTCCATGCTTTAGGGCTGGGATGGTGGTCTTGGGGTTGTACTCATCCTTCTTCTTCCTCCAAAAACGGCGAGTGGAGTTTAGACTAAAAAGCAAAATTTTTGTCTCATCAGACCACATTACCTTCTCCCATTCCTCCTCTGGATCATCCAGATGGTCATTGGCAAACTTCAGACGTTCTGGCCATGTGCTGGCTTGAGCAGGGGGACTTTGCGTACGCTGCAGGATTTTAATCCATGACGGCGTAATGTGTTACTAATGGTTTTCTTTGAGACTGTGGTCCCAGCTCTCTTCAGGTCATTGACCAGGTCCTGCCTTGTAGTTCTGGGCTGATCCCTCACCTTCTTCATGATCACTGATGCCCCACGAGGTGAGATCTTGCATGGAGCCCCAGACCGAGGGAGATTGACCGTCATCTTGAACTTCTTCCATTTTCTAATAATTGCGCCAACGGTTGTTGCCTTTTTACCAAGCTGCTTGCCTATTGTCCTGTAGCCCATCCCAGCCTTGTGCAGGTCTACAATTTTATCCCTGATGTCCTTACACAGCTCTCTGGTCTTGCCCATTGTGGATAAACATTATAGCCCTCTACATGCTTTGTAAGTAGGAAAACCTGCAAAATTGGCAGTGTATCAAATACTTGTTCTCCCCACTGTATATATGGTTTCCTGTTTGCATGGTAGAGTTTTAACTGGCATTTGTGGATGCAGCGATGTACTGTGTTCACAGACAAGTGATTTCCACTACAGAATCGTGTCTGTTTTTAATGCCTTACCGCCTGAAGGCACGAAGATCACGGGCATCCAATATTGGTTTTCGGCTGTGTCCCTTGCATATAGAGATTTCTCTGGATTCTCTGAATCTTTTAATGATAAGATGTAGCATAGATTGATGTACCATAGACTCTTGGCAATTTTAAGTTGAGAAACGTTATTCTTAAATTGTTGCACTCTTTGCCCGCACAGTCTTTCACAGAGTGGTGAACCCCTCCCCATCCTCACTTCTGACAGACTCATCCTCTCTGGAATGATCTTTAATACCCATTCATGTTACTGACTTTCTGCCAAATGACCTAATTTAGCCGAGTGATATTCCACCAGGTTTAGTTTTTTAGCATTACACAACTTTTCTAGTCTTTAGTTGCCTCTTATCACAACTTTTTTTAAATGTGTTGCTGGCATCAAATTCAAAGTGGGCATATATTTTTCAAGAAACAAATACATTTCTCAGTTTCAACATTTTATATGTTGCTTTTGTACAATTTCCTATGGAATATAGGGTTTAAATTATTTGCACATCATTGCATTCTGTTTTTATTTATAAAGCATCCCAACTTTTTTAGAAACAGGGTTGTAGTTGTGTATGTTGAAGTATTGTTGTTGTGTATGTTGTACTGTTCTAGCTCACTATGTTGTAATGCTGTAGTTATATACGTTGTAATGTTGTAGTTTTGTACAATATGTTGTAATGTGGTAGTTTTGTACAATATGTCGTAATGTGGTAGTTTTGTACAGTAAGTTGTAATGTGGTAGTTCTGTACAGTAAGTTGTAAAGTTACAGTTTTGTATAGTATGCTGTAATTTTGTACAGTATGTTGTAATTTTGCATGTTGCAGTTGGTATGTTGTATTGTCATAGCTTCATATATTATAAATCAGCCTTTATCTGCCACAATAGAAACTAAGCCGAAGGTGCTGGTTGGGATGGGCAAGCCGCGGTTCACCCACCTTTCCCTCCTTGGAGTAGGCCAACGCCTTGTCCTCCTCCTTGGGGTGGAAGAGGAGGGTCTCAGCGGTGAAAGAGAGCGGCTGACGCTGGAACGACGAGCCCTCGTTCGTACTGATGAACAGCATCTGGTCACGGTCGTTAATGGACGAGCTCACCAGGATCACCTGGCAGGGGAGAGGGGGGAGGTCAAGCTGGAGGTCACACATTTAGGCAGTAGGTAAGGAAAAGGTCACGTAGGGCAATGGTAATGGGGTACTGTCCAAATTGGGGGGGTAATGTAGTTGATGGGGTTGAGGCGTGATGACGGAACCTTCTGCTGTTTTATGGTTTGTGGATACACAGATGTACAGTATGTAGGCACACAGACACACACACACACATACATACATACACACAAACACACACACAGACACACACATTCCCAATCTCAAGGTCACCAGGACACTACATCACCGCTGCTCAGCCCTTATGCCGTGGGGACAACATATTGATTATTTAATATTCCCTTTTATAGCTCATAAAAGGAACCCATTAAAGATAGGAACTCTGAGCTTACCGTCCCACCAATCACCATTAGGTGTTAGACAGGGTTAACCACCTATAGGGTTGAGCTATGATCGATACCAACTCATTAGCCAATCAGAACGCCCAGGACTCTCTCATCTGCTACATTCGGACTTGGGGAAACCGGCCAATGAGGGGAAAGCTAGGGCTGAAGCAGATTCACTGTCTCATACGTAATTCTAGAAGTACCCCTGTTTCCCGTCCCCCCCTCTCTTCTGTATTGTTGAAGTCTCTCCTCCTAGCTCTCTTCCTCCTCTGCTCTAGCCTCTCTACCCATCACTATGCCTCTCACGATGTAAAACCGGCTCCGCTCTGCTTTCACCGACCTCCCAATCGGGCCTGGGTGTCTGTGTTCTGTTTAAGGGTTTAGCGAGTTGTGAGTGTGTGTGTGTGTGTGTAAGGGCCGAGCGAGCCCAGTCTAAACAGGCTTCTATGGAGCGCCACAGTCCTTTAACAACCTCTAGCCTAGTTAATGTTGAGCCACAGCTGTCACCCTGCCCATGGAGAGATGGGGAGAATGAATGGACTCTTCCCCTCCATTCCTTGGGATGGAAGGAGGCATGGGGCGCCCGAATACCAAGGAGAAGTGGTCATGATTGCAGGCTGGAGGGGGGCATGACTGTGTGTGTGTGTGTGTTTAACTGAACAATCCTATTAGAGAACCGCTCCAACCTCTCATGCATTAACCAGCGCTTGTTCTGGTTTCGTCTGACCTGGAAACATTTTGGACTAGCAACCAACAAAAGTCCTGACGACCATCCCGTTCATTACCTTCAGCAGTGCTGTTGCAGTATTACTGACCACCTAGTAGCGGTGCTGTTGTCCAGCCAAAAGAAAACCCAACATCTTCAGAAACAAGATAAAAGTTTAACCTCACACTTGGGCACTTCTCGCCGACCTCAACGGCGCCAACAACTAAGCCGTGAGGTGTTAAAGACCGAGAGAACCTGCTCATCAGGTCCTGTGCAGCATGTCCAGATCCACAGAGCCAAAAAAGGTTTCACACCAGATCTGTCACTCCAAACTGTTTCCTCAGAGTGATAAGTCACACTCCCTCAATACAGAGCCTTTACTGTGTGTCCAAGGAAAAAGTGCTCCCAAAACAGAGCTGGAGTTTAATACACTGTAGGGTGTTACATGAAATCTGAATACATCAGGCCTCACAATTAGAATGTATTTGCTGGGTGAATGGATACCAAATACTTTACATCTGTAGGTCTCAAACCAGTCTGTTTCTGGTAGGTGTATGGATACCAAATACTTTACATCTGTAGGTCTCAAACCAGTCTGTCTCTGGTAGGTGTATGGATACCAAATACTTTACATCTGTAGGTCTCAAACCAGTCTGTCTCTGGTAGGTGTATGGACACCAAATACTTTACATCTGTAGGTCTCAAACCAGTCTGTCTCTGGTAGGTGTATGGACACCAAATACTTTACATCTGTAGGTCTCAAACCAGTCTGTCTCTATTATGTGACAAGACTAAGCCAAACAAACATTCACTATTACCAGCGCCCTAGGGTCTTAACAGATGCCTAATCTGTGCTGTGGACTCATTAGATGACAATACAGAAAGCCACGTTGTTTATTCGAGTATCAATGGACCTCGTTGTTTTTAAATCTATTATGAGACACTCACATCTGTGTTGGTGGCTTAAAACACAGCTGCGGTAAGATTCAACTTTATGGGTCCATGCTGTGTTCGAGGGGCCGATATACTTCAGGCCTCCAGGCGATATTTCCCAGCGATGCCTGGACAGACTGCTGCAACGACATGGACAGATGAACGGTTGCTAATGTCAAAGCCACAGACCGAGGACAACAGACGCAGCACCATCAAAAGACAATGGGGCAGCACAGCGCCTCACACACTCCCACACACCACACACACTAACACACCACACAAACTCCCACACACCACACACACTCCCACACACCACAAACTGCACACACTCCCAAACACCACACAGCCTCCCACACACCACACACACTCCCACACACCCCACACATTCCAACACACTCCCAAACACCACACACCCTCCCACACACCACACGCACTCACACACACCACACACACTAACACACCACACAAACTCCCACACACCACACACACTCCCACACACCACAAACTGCACACACTCCCAAACACCACACAGCCTCCCACACACCACACACACTCCCACACACCCCACACATTCCAACACACTCCCAAACACCACACACCCTCCCACACACCACACGCACTCACACACACCACACACACTCGCACACACTCCCACACACCACACGCACACTCAGGGATGCTGGACACAGTTTTCCATGTTCATAACATTTTACAGCTATGAACTTGTTTAAAATTAGTAACTGAGATTATATTCTGACCATACTGCGTGTACACACACACCCAGACACACACACCTACAGTATTAAGATAAGTACGCAGCCATGCACATCCACTCTTCACATCTACGGAGTGGGCTAGTTGATAAATGAACCACGTGAAACGGGTAAAGGAGCTGCACATTATGTCAGTGGCGCCAGGAAGCCGGAGAGAAAAGGGCCCTGACTGCACCTACTGCCCACGGCTACATCCCTTGTGCGTCAACCACGGCCCCTGTCCAATACGGACATCAGTTTCCAAGGAGGGAGGTGAATATGCACTACACTCGTGGCAACTCGCAGGACATATCCCGGCACTAAGGCTCTGGGGCTCCATCTTGGCTCTGGTCCATGGCTCTTTGATACTTACAGTATCATCAACATGGCCATTATGACACAGAGAGAGAGAGAGAGAGAGTGTGTGTGTGTGTGTTGCAGAGGGCAAATATGTACGGCACTCTGCCTTGCCAAGTGGAAGTGGAAGAGAAAGGAGTGGCGCCTGCTCAATGGTTCCTGCCTGTGCCCTACATTCGCCTCGATGCCCGTTGGTGCCAAGACATCAGACTGACAATGATGTGCACTTTCACTCTCTCTGTGTCCTCCCACTCTCTACTATTCTGTCTCCTCCCACTCTCTACTATTCTGTCTCCTCCCACTCTCAACTATTCTGTCTCCTCCCACTCTCGACTATTCTGTCTCCTCCCACTCTCGACTATTCTGTCTCCTCCCATTCTCTACTATTCTGTCTCCTCCCACTCTCGACTATTCTGTCTCCTCCCACTCTCTACTATTCTGTTCTCCTCCCACTCTCGACTATTCTGTCTCCTCCCACTCTCGACTATTCTGTCTCCTCCTAGTCTCTACTATTCCGTCTCCTCCCACTCTCTACTATTCTGTCTACTCCCAATCTCTACTATTCTGTCTCCTCCTAGTCTCTACTATTCCGTCTCCTCCCACTCTCTACTATTCTGTCTACTCCCAATCTCTACTACTCTGTCTCCTCCTAGTCTCTACTATTCTGTCTCCTCCCAGTCTCTACTATTCTGTCTCATCCTAGTCTCTACTATTCTGTCTCCTCCCAGTCTCTACTATTCTGTCTCCTCCTAGTCTCTACTATTCTGTCTCCTCCCAGTCTCTACTATTCTGTCTCCTCCTAGTCTCTACTATTCTGCCTCCTCCCAGTCTCTACTATTCTGTCTCCTCCTAGTCTCTACTATTCCGTCTCCTCCCACTCTCTACTATTCTGTCTACTCCCAATCTCTACTACTCTGTCTCCTCCTAGTCTCTACTATTCTGTCTCCTCCCAGTCTCTACTATTCTGTCTCATCCTAGTCTCTACTATTCTGTCTCCTCCCAGTCTCTACTATTCTGTCTCCTCCTAGTCTCTACTATTCTGTCTCCTCCCAGTCTCTACTATTCTGTCTCCTCCTAGTCTCTACTATTCTGCCTCCTCCCAGTCTCTACTATTCTGTCTCCTCCCTTTCTCTCTCTGTGCCCCCTCCTCATGGTTTTGTATGTCACTGTGTGTATCATCATCCTATCTCTGTCTCAATATCTTTCTGACTTCTCTCCATTCTCTCCTTTCTCAGTCTCTCTACTCTGGCACTCCCTCTCTCCCCTCTCTTTCTTTCTCCCCTCTATCTCTCCTCCAGATCCGTGGCTATTTAAGGGTTCTGCCTATGTCTTTCACTCTGTCCGCCTCGCTCCATCTTTCAGTCTTACCTAACATAGCAGCTCAAAGAAACCCCTCAGCGACGTGTTACACATTCATGGTCGTGGTGAAAAAAAAAAAAAAAGTCTGGGGAGGATCTTTGCTGCACAGTTCAACCAACACATTAAACGTGAGTAATGTTGAGAAAAGTGGAAGCTAGGCTCTCTCTTTCCTTTTCCCTGAAATCCTGTGACTTCCTGTTGTGGGGCACAGCGCAGAGGATGCTGTGTCCTTCTGATCCCATCTACAAACCCAGCACTATCCGACTCTGAGATCATTCCCGGTGCCTCCTCCTCAATCGATATCTCTGGCCTCTCTGCCTCTCTGCCTCTCTATTTCTTTCTCCCCAGCTGCCGGAGTCAGAGGCCAAGCTTCCCATTAGAAGATGAAGACACTGTTCAAACACACAGTCCTATTTCTCATCCCTTCTCCCATTACAGTACCTCTGTGTGGCACGTGATGCAGATAAAGGGAGATACAGAGACAAAGGGAAATAAAAAGATAGAGAGGAAAAAAGAGAGAGAAAGTGAGGCGCAGAGAGAGTGGGAGAGAGAGAGCAGGGGAGGAGAGTAACGGACTTCTAATGAATGACTTCAGATTTTATCACGGTGAGATAAGAGAGAATGCTTATCTGTGTGGATCTCTCCCTAAAGTGCCTGGTCTGTGTGTGGATGTGTGTGTGTGTGTGTATCCGTGTGTGTGTGTGTGTGTCTGAAAATAGATCCACTTGACTAAATACCTCACAGACCAGTTGACATCTAATCAGCATGTATCGACCATCAAACACAAAGAGAGGAGAAACTAACTTTAGCTTTGCAAAATGCAAAACGAGCCGCGGACGGAGATACGTTTCCACAGGCACGAAAGTTTTTCCGTGACGGACGAACACACCTGGTCACCAGACGCGTTGGGCAGACGCCGGTGGGGTTCGCAGGACCGTGCAGACCAGACCCCGCACTCCTGCCCCCTCGCCACAGAACCCGGCCCTCACACAGGACAACGGGCGCCACAGACACCGTCATAACCTGTCGCAAGCACCTAACCGAAGACCGCAAGAAGGTCGGGGAGGCCGGGGGAGGACTACTGAGAAAGGGGGAAGCGGGTGGGGGGCAGAGAGAGGGAGAAGAGGAGAGACTGGGAATCGGAACTGAAAGACAGACAGAGACACGATAGAGCAAGTGATGCAGCCTGAGAGGCACTCCTTTCAATAGTTATTTCGATGAATTGGCAAGGGGCACCGGGAAGGTCTGCAGCACCCAGCGTCGCCCTACCGGGAAATCAGAAGTCTACAGATGATCTGGAGTTTCTATACCCACCAAGTGACCACAGTAGCACTGAGATCTTCAGCATAAATTCTGCCCGACTTGGGCCCTAACAGTGGCTCAGAATCTCAATGAATCTCTGGGCTCCAAAGAAGACCAAGGTGCCAGAACCACGAATGGAAAAAGAGAACACGTAGGCAGCTTTGTCCTGGGGCACACGTGGAGTTACACTTACCTCAGCCCTAAACGTGAACACCACAGCGAACATTATCGACGATCCGGGAGAAAGGGCAAGAAGGCTTTTCCATGCCATCAAAAAGAACCCAAATTGGACAAACACCCAGGTGAGACAGCATGTAGAAGAAGCCTTCAGAAGTATCCTCAAAACCCCTAAAAATACACGCAGAGCAGAATTAGTATTTTACTCGCTAATTATCAACATCCAGAAAATAGATGATTTCAAACCCACCTAAAGGTATACCATAATAGAGCCCTGCTCTATCGAACAAACCACAGCAGAGAAGCCTTATTAACCAGCTGGTCTTTGTTCACAGAAACCCCACAGAGCCCAAGGAGAGCAACAAAGAAAGAACCAAATGAGCTAAATAATCACGAGAAACCTAGAATAACCCAGAGATGCACAGGAAAGGAACAGCTAATCAAGACAACTGGAATGCTACACAGGCGTAGAACACCTTGACTACAGAATGTACAGGCTCAGTGAGCATGACGTTGCTATAGAGATACATCGCCGTCGGCGGGCATGGCTCTTTAAAGAAACAACACAACTCGAGTACTGTGGTTGTTCCAGTGAGGGTTCGCTTCAGGCGAAACAGCTCTCGCAAAACCAATCACAACGTTGGGTAGGCGGAGCTGAGACTTCAGGTGGGAACTGTGCTCATGCACAATTAATTGTCTTCTCAAGCGCCAGCAGAAAGGCAGCAACTTGAACGGACATCGTTTTTAACAGTTCACTTCAAAACATGCTGACAATACACTTGTTTCATGATACCTTGTTTAAGTTCAAGCCCCCTCCCCCCATCATGTTATCGATCCTCCCCAAAACTGAACTGTAGGGGGGTATGGAGGGGGTTCCTTAAAAGAGACATGAGGAGTCGGCCCCCGACGAAGTGTGGGAGGCAGAGACGCCTCGTAGGGCTCTCCCGTCTGGTCCTGCCGGCCACAATTACGGGCGCAGCGCTGACGAACGTCCTGCCCTCTCACGCAACGTCCTGCTCAGCCCCCGGCCTGGCTAAGGCCCTACAATCCAATCACCGCTTATCAACGGTGACAGAGAGCAGCCCCCGCCCCTCCCCCCCCCCCCGGGACGCCCTGAGCCCCCACGGCGTGCAGGCCTCGGTCGGGGCGTTCGTCCAGGGGTCAGCGGGGTGAGTGCCGGGCGGGTCGCTGGCAACGTTTATGACACGAGCCGCCCGGTCCCCTGTGCTCGTTAAAACCAGACCGGACCTCCTCCCAGGCAATTTGTCTCCGGGTCCCCCCGGGCTCCCGCCTCGGTCAGACTGGTGAACTTGGCCATCTATTTTACTGCCTGCTCGTCTATTTCTTTTTCCACAGAACAAGCATTCAACAACAATAAAGCACACACACACACACACACACATACCTATGAAAAGATAAAAGGAGAGCTTAACAAATATGTAAATATTCTGCTGAGACCGACGGAGCGTGTGTGGACACAGCAGCGAGGCCGTATATAATATTTTCATTATACGTAATCCCGACGAGGTCAAGTAGGGAAGGAGATTGTGAATTCCGGAGACACAAGGCTGGCGCCTCGGAAAATGCAGCCGACGACCCAGGATCGTGTTTTACGAGTAAACAACCCTTCCCCCGCAGAGCCCAAAACAAGTGACAAGCAGATGTGGGATATTTTACTGCCATATAATGTTACCTCGAACGGTTTTGAAAGGTTCATTTCATTGTTTATATTTAGGTACATTTATTCAGATATTTTCTTTAGAACAAACCTTGTCTAAATAGCCACTGTAATTTGATCCAAAACAATGGTATTGCTTTTAGCCTACAGTCAAATGAACTTACCAGGCACAGTTCTCTATTGTCCTGAAACTGCAGTTTATCTGAGACAAAATTAAGGGCTATTATTGTCACTCTAACCCCCATGGAAAAGTTTGAAGTACCCATCGCATTTGCCAGCCATAATGTTTAATTTGCTCATACTTATCTGAAATGTGTTTAATCACATGAGCAGGAATCGCACTGGTCACAATCACTAATTAAAGATGAGAGGTTTACTCGGTCAGTGGTAGAACAATACACATTAGCTTGATTTCACCACTGTGTTTTCAGGCCCCTCAAATGCAGATAATGGATCTTAAGCCGGCTGGATATGCATTCATTCTTTTTTTCTCTGTTATTTTACCAGGTGTGTTGACTGACACATTCACATTTACAAAGAATTTTAAATGTGTAACAGCGAACAAGCGATTAAGTGAAATGAAAAACAAATAAAATGAATGACAAATCACAAACATAAATGTCCTACACAATTACGACAAGCAAACAATCATTCTCAAATCTTTTTGCTGAGGCGTCAGAACGGACTCATAAGCCCCAACACATCCAGATTCAGCACGTCTCTAACCAGAGAGGAGCAGAGATAAGGGATTCCCAAACTAGGGGGCACGCCCCCAAAACAGAACACAGAGCTTCCCTTTTTTTAAATATTCTCTTTTACCGGTTTCAAACGGGGTTTAACAAGTAATACATTTTTAATTTTTTATATTATTATTTAAACAGGCCCTTACTCACAATGCAAAGTTTAAAGAGATTTCCTAATTTGCTCCCAGCTTGTGGAAGCCAGTTGCCATTCAAACCCACCCCCCCACCCCCACAGTGCTTTTACTATACCCCCCTTCAGTTTAGAAATTTACAAAAGCTTTAAAAATGATTCAGATTTAAAAACTTCGAAAACTTTTCAGATCTTTAAAACACACAAAAAAACTATTTGGATACAATGAAAGGCACAATAATTTCCTTAAGTGTTATTAAGTGTTTTCTCATTTGAAGAAAAAGGTGAAATGAATATCAGAAAGCAGGAAATGACTGAGGGATTTAGACAATGACATGTTTTGGACTTCAGTGGAGAAGGAGAGTGAAGCTTTTCCATTTTTCTGGGTTTTTGGGATTTGCAAAATTTATGTAAACTAGGGGCCTCCTTGGAAAAAGGGTTCGGAACCACTGGACTGGCCGATTTATGTGACTCTTCCTCCAAGTTCTCCCCAGGGTACACATGATGGTGGAGAAGGTGAAGAAAACACTACGGAAGTGTGATTTATCCCATGGTGGATGGCAGGACTATATGTTTGTGTCACACATTCGCTGTTACCAACCAATCCCCCCCCAGGCAACCAATCTCTATTCTGTGACCTTGTTGTCTCTCTTTCAGACACAGTCAAACTACACCACTCTCTATGAGTCATTCAGGTCCTGGGAGTACAAATGAAAAACTGACAAAGAGAGTGAAAGAATGACAGAGTGCGAAAAAAACAAGAAAAAGAAAGAGAGGGAGTCAGAGAAATAGAGAGGGGAATATGGCGGGGGACGACGACCGGGTGAAATAGCGACAATCCAAAGTGTGAGATGGAGAGAAAGTGAAGAACAGAGAGAGAGAGAGAGAGAGAGATCAAACAGAGAAAAAAAGAGAAAGAGCTTGTCGTCATGCACGACGCGGGTATAAAATCGATGGTGAGGGCAGGACAAGAGGAAACGAGAGTGTTGGGCGGTTGAAGATGACACTGTGCAGACAGCGACAGCTCGGAAGACCAGATCTGCAGGCCTAATAAACGGGACATGAAGACCGTCAACTGTTCAATGGGCCAGTGGCACATTGAGATGCATAGGGAAGCAGACAATTTACTGTGCTCTTCGACTTCAAACACTCTCAATTAGGGTGATATCTTGTTTTCTCAAAACGTGTCGGCTAAGAGCCTAGTGAAAGAGGGGTGGAGTAAGATGCCTCCAACGGCCTCAAGGGACAAACGTTCTGATGTGTTTCGGTGTACGGTTCTTTCATTCTTTTCTCTGTCGTTTTTCGATGACTTCTGTCCAAGTTGGATTTCATTTCAATCCACTTTGCAGTGGACCTGATCCCTACCCACAAAGCCATAGAAAAAATGTCAATATGAAATAGAACTGAAAATGTAAACGAAAACATTTGCATATGAATACCAATTAAAATGAATGTGGACATAAACCAGAATGGGACGCAGATTCTTAGTGAAGAAACTCCAAACATTAGGTTTAACAGTGCCAAACGCCATGCTACAGAGCGTAGCATTTACAGTTAGTACAGTACATTTGAAATTGTGAATTTAAACGCTTTAATTGCATTCATTCATCTGTATTAAACAATTAGTTAACCGTTAAGTTACGGCTTAATTAACTTTTCGTTTAAATGACTCCTGGAAGCCTGGTCCTCGGTGGGCTACAAGAGGTCCTAATTAAACAAACGGCAACTGAAGAAGTGCAGCAAAATCAACCCAGCACGTCACCAAATCAAAGCCATCAATTCCAACCTCAGTTGGAACACCATCTAGTCTGTGGTGAACATTCCTCTAGCCGCCGCCCCTCACTCCTAGCCTGCCAATCAAACGGATAACTGAGGGACCCCGGTGCATTTAATTACAGGAGAACAGGAGGGGGATCTTAAAACGACACATTATTTTCAGCCATAAGGAGGGATGAGACACTATCCGCGTCTGTGAAAAATGTATGGCACTTCAAAAAAAAAAAACTAAATTATACAACTGGAATAATTAGGAGAGATATCTGGCCAAGAGCGAACAGGGAGGGTATTTCATTTCCGTGGTGATCAGTTCATTAACTGTTGAATTGTGGCTGCGTTTGTGTGTGTGTGTGTGTGTGTGTGTGCTGGGAGGATTACCATAAGGGATAAAGAAGGTCCCCACAAATTGGACCATTCAAAAGTCACTAAGGAAAAGAATTACTGAAACTAGCCAAGCACTTCCAACTGTCACTTTACGAATGGCATGTTCCACTGAATCGACTGTATAGTCTGTAATGTCTGTAGTGTCCGAAGTGTCTGTAGTGTCTGTGTAGCGTGCTCATGACTTCCTATGACGACTTGAAAGTCAGCCAATCGAAAAAATAAAACACCATTGTCATGTTTTCCGACAACAAGCAAAAACTCAAACAGGAAGTACCGGCGATGTGCTCAGTATGTTTGTGACTGGATTAAGCAGACGCTAATTTAAAGAATTTGCAGACCTAAGGAGTTTACTGTAACATTCACCAGCTTCATCAATGGGTGCTCTGATGAGGTCATCCCCACGGGCAATATACAGAGCCCAACTAGGACCTTCTATTACGGGTAACATCACACAGCGTTGAAGGACAAAGCCGCTGCTTATAAGGAACAGGACACAGTGGTTGGAGTTACAAACATCACCTACAATGACACGAATGCATCTTGTCGACTCAGGTCTATGGCACAGGCACTAAGTAAAAAGCGTTCCTGTTCTTTGGCTCTTCCAATTGGAAGGAAATGCAAAAAGGGACGTGACGTAGCAGGAGGGTCTCTCCCTGAACGTGTTCAAAGCCAGAGTTAACACCATGAAGGATGAAGAAGAAGGGAAGGTAAGACTGAACCATGCCTTACAGTATCTGCTATTCCTGAATACCATGCCTCACAGTATCTGCTATTCCGGAACAGCATGCCTTACAGTATCTGCTATTCTAAAATACCATGCCTTACAGTATCTTCTATTCCAAAATACCAAGCCTTACAGTTTCTGCTATTCCGGAATACCGTGCCTTACATTATCTGCTATTCCGAAATACCAGGCCTTACAATATCTGCTATTCAGGAATACCATGCCTTACAGTATCTGCTTTTCCAAAATACCAAGCCTTACAATATCTGCTTTTCAGGAATACCATGCCTTACACTATCTGCTATTCCAAAATATCATGCCTTACAGTATCTGCTATTCCAAAATACCATGCTTTACAGTATCTGCTATTCCAAAATACCATGCCTTACAGTATCTGCTATTCCAAAATACCAAGCCTTACAGTATCTGCTATTCCAAAATACCATGCCTTACAGTATCGGCAAGTCAAGATAGAGAATAGGGAGAACAGGGAGCTGACCCAGAGCATGGGGAGACCACCACCAGTCTCTCTCTGTGGCCAAGAGAACGCAAAAGGCAACCTGCCTGAATGATTACTGTCCAGCAGCACTTACATGTGTAGCCAATGGAATGCTTTGAAAGTCCGATCATTCCTCCAACCATCATCCCGGACACTCCTGGACCACACCAATATCTGTATACCGCCCAAATGGGTGGTTTCAATGACCCAGTGCACGTCAGGATCCTCATTTAGATCAGGAACCTGTGATTGGACAGCAAAGGCTATGCGCCAACCGATAATTAACCGTAACATTTTTGAAATGAGGCATATACATGACAGAAAACTCATTCAGCTATCATTTACCTGTGATGTAATGGTAAGTGTGTATGTGTGTGTGTGTCTGATGAAGACACACACACACACACACACAGATCTTGGCACAGACTCAATCCACCCTCCGTCCCAGCTCTTTATCAAAAACAAAACATTTGAGTTGCAAGCATCTGACAGCAGTTTTGTCCAACAGCTGACTCTGTCCTCATCCTATGTGTTTCGTCAGACTAGAAAAAAAATACTCCAACCACCCAGTAGCCAGCCGCTGTTCTGGCCTCGGCCTTGCACACCAAGAGTGCAAAGACGGACCAGGAGTCAATACGATGCGCCGTTGAGGAAGAGTCTGCTTTGCCCATCGGCCTCGGACCACAGACTGGACCGGGGGGCGTCCAGAAAGGAGAGGATATTAAAGGACAGAAGAGGGAAGGAAAGCGAGAGAGAATTAAAGAAAGGGAGAGAGTTAAAAAATTGGACAGAGAGAGAGTGAGTCGGTGAGAGAGAGAGTAATATTAAATTGTCCCTGATACCTTCTTGACAACTACATTCTCAGACAGATTCCACATTAAAAAGAGGCCTTGTCCGTTTCATCATTTAATCACAGTTACAACTTTTTTTCCCCGCTCCATTATTTGATGCCCTGCCACAGTACCTCAGCCTTTCTCCCCGCTTCACTTTTAATTGAATCTCGCCAAGTAAAAATAGAAACTTTTAAGCAATGCGAGCAAGTGTGCCGGATGCTTTTTCTTTGAAGTTTTAAAACGTTTCCCGCGCACCTGTGATTCAGGTGTGAGTCCGTTTCCAACGTTAATCGGGTCTGCCCACAAGGCCGTGTAACAGTTTCTCTCAGAAGTTAGCCCAACGTTAAATTCAGTTACTGTGTTACAACCGACAGACGACTCATGGGACAGCCAGGCCACCGGAGGAGCTGCTGAGGCGGCGTCTGTAATAGGAATCGCCACCATCAATTGTAAGGAGCGGACAGTAATTTCTAAAAGCTTATTAGGTATATATATCCCCAACCTCCAATCATTAATCTCCAATATCCAGCCAACCACTGGCTAATGACCACAGGCAATCGATGCTAATCAAATTGACCGAAAAAGCTATCCAAAGCAGCTAACTGCCATTGGTTTAAAACATGTTATTGATCTATTCTGTGCGTGGCTCACAGGAACACCATTCTAAATGGCACCAAACAGTTGCTGATTTTTTATTTGCCAGAATTTCATGTTAATATCCATCTGTTGGAACACTGTAAGTTGCCTGAAATTCTACAATGCTGAACTGATTACCTTTGAAGTCTAGGAGAGGAGTATGCTTTGGGGATGAATAGACACAGAGAAAGTAAATAGAACCTAATCCTGAAACATCCCCTCCAATGTTCCGCCAGCTCATTTTAAATAGACCCACACGCACAACACACACACGCGAACACACAGACACACGCACACACACAGAATTCGCACACCCATTCACACAGACTACACACACTCAAACAGAGAATAGTCATGTTAAGCAGGCCATATCTCTGGCTTGGGATGGAATGGTGCGAGGGGGGCTGGGAACACAGGGAAGCGGAGGGGGCAGGACTCAAAAATGATAAACCACCTGACCCCTTTGTTCTCTAAAATGAAACTGAGCACAGCTTGTACTGCTTATCTGTGCAGGGCCCCTGAAACATCATTTTCTTTTCTTTTTCCAGACTGGCTCTCATTGACCCTTTGACTCAGAGCCTGATAATGCCAGATATTATTTTCCTCTCTACCTACTTCACCCCACTCGAAAAATTATTAGATATCAGGAAATAATTAGATATCAGGAAATAATTTGACATCAGGCGGCGATGAAAACGCGTTGATCTCGGACAGCAACATCGAAGCTACCCGCTGATTCTCTGTAGTCCAAGCGGCAGTTCTGCTGACCTGGTTGGTGTCACGTGATCACAACTCTAACCGAGTCGTACGGAGGGAGACTACCTTGGCACGGCGTCGTCGCTTTCGTTTGCTGTTTGTCAGTCTTCCTTGGTCTGATTGGAATTCGGTGATGACCCCTTCAACCCGCCGGCGCTCACCTTAGACCAGCCCAAATCCATCCCAGGTGTATGTACCACGGACCACCCGGGCCGGAACCACGCCCGTACATTTAGAACACCTCATTTATTGTCATCCCTCTCATTCCCTCCCTCTGTCCATTCATCCATCCATCCAGCCTCCTTCCCATCCCCTCCCTCTCTCTCTCTCTCTCTATCTCCATCCCTCCATCCCCCTTTCACCAGCTCCCTCCCTCTTCTCCCCGGGTCAGTCGCAGTCGCAGCTGAAGTCATTAAAGGAATGAACCCAACAGAACACCATCCCCGCCTGTCACCGGACCACCCCCCCGCCCCTGGATAAACCAACCACCGCCCAGCGATGTGTACTACAGTGCATCCCCAGCAACGCATTCAAATACAAACAAGACACTGTCCCGTTAGAAAGGTCAGGAGAGGACGGGACGGGGGGGGGGACGGGGGGGGGGGGGGCAGGCTGCTGTTCCCTGGGAATAAGAGCTTGGAGCTTGGAATAAGAGCCCCCCCCCCCCCCCCGGAGGAAGGAAAACCTCACTGACCTTTCTAGTGGAGTGTGTTGTTATTGTCCCTAGTGGTTACATAAGACCACCACGTCATCCACCACATCTGTGGACGAACAGAGGGAGGAGCTGGGGAGAGAGAGAGGAGGAGGAGGTGGGGTAAGAGGGAGGAGGGGAAGAGAGGGAAGGAAGAGGTAGGGAGAGAGGGAGGAGGAGGTGGTGGGGAGAGAGGGTCAGGAGAGAGGGAGATGAAGGTCGAGAGAGGGGGAGGAGGGAAAAAGAGGGGAAGGAGGAGGTGGGGAGCGAAGGAAGGAGGGGAAGAGAGGGAAGGAGGAGGTAGTGAGAGAGAGGGGAGGGGGAGGTGGTAAGAGAGGGTGGAGGGAGTGGGGAGAGGGGGAGGAGGGAAAGAGAGGGAAGGAGGAGGTGGGAAGAGAGTGAGGGGAGGTGGAGAGTGAGGGAGGGAGGTGGGAGAGAGTGAGGAGAAGGGGAAGAAAAGGAAGGATGAGGAGAGGAGGTGACGTGAGGTAGGTGCCATACTCCTAATCTGGTTTAAATCAGACACTTGATCCCACTGTGTGTGATCACGGCTGGGTTACCATGGTGATGGCAACGTTGTGTCATCCCACTGCGTCTGCAGGCAACTGAGGTGATCTGTTGGAATCCAGTGAAATCCTCCCCTCTGCACACACGAAAAAGAAAAAAAAAACGGCCTCAATTACTTGGTAACCCAGCATCAGTGGAGCTCCAGAAGGCCGAGGAGCACCCGAGAGCCCACCGGAGGCCTGATTCTGAAAGACAAGTCGGGCCGGTCCTGGAGGGGAGGCCACATGCTGCTGGAAGTGGCGCTGGAGGCTCAGTGAGGGGGCGACTCTTCCCACTAGTCTAAATCCCAACTTCCCGAGGCACTGCCTGTGTAGGGTGCTGTCTTCTGGATGGGATGCTAAACGGCTGTCCCAGCTCCATGTGTTCACTGACTATCCCAGGGCACTGACCCAGACCGACATGACTATAATGTAATGTATATAGGTATTAAGTACATTCTCATATTACCCATACCACGTCTTCCAACCAATCAGCATTCAGGGTTTGAACCACCCAGTTAATAAGTGTCTACAAATATACAACTACAATTTTCTTTCCACTTCAAATCAAATGAAACCTCAACCGACCGCGTGAGAGGATTTAAAACTGGAGAGAAAGCCAATATATATCCGCCTATAACTCTTAAATATATATGAGCCTATGTTCTCCCTTTTATTATGTTTGCGCCCATAACTCTTTATTTTCTTTAAGTCACATCAAAAGTGTACTCCATAAGAGTGGGAGGACTGGAACCCTCTGGTCTGGTTTAACGCAGGACAGCTTGGCCTACGGAGATCAACTTCAACTGAGAGGTCTCTGCGTGTGTGTGTGTGTGTGTGAGCGTGTGCGCGGTTGTGATTGTAGTAGCGCTAGCTAGCAGATGTTAGCCCTCCCAGCATCTCTCCAGCGGAACACTGAAACATCATTAGCACATTAAAGGCTGCAGGGGTCGTTTGGTTGCACAGATGACTGGAAGGTTAAGTGGGTATTATTTTGTGTGTGTGTGTGTGTGTCTGTCTATGAGTATGCTTATTGGAAAATTGCCTGGGTCTGTTTCGACGTTGAGGGGCTGGTAGGAGTATCTGTTGTTTACCCTCCAAGGCTTGTCATAAACCAGAGACAATTAAGTAGATGACGATGGCTAGTGAGAGAGGGGAGCAGTGTGACAACGGCCCCGTTACAATTCGCCTCACCGTGGAGCTCGCTGTCCTTTCCCCACCATTACCTGCAGTAAATCACCAGCACTAATGTGAGTGGAGGTTCTCCCGAGGAACCCTGGCACTCGTCTTACCGGCGTCCATAAATGGCCTAATGAAGTGTTATAACGAATGAAGACCGGGGCGAATGAAAGACAGTCCTTATCAAAGAATTACTGACCTTGCCTGGCCTTTTCTGCCCTCGTTCAAAATAGATACCACACAGATAGAAGGAAAGTACACCCGTCCTGTCCACCTCCCTGCTCTCTCTCTTTCTAGTTTTATTTTTCCCTCCCTCACGCTCGTTCCCTTCAGCGTGTGATTTGGGCCACAGATCATATTTTTTTCGTTAACTCCACAGGCCCCCACTGGCTCCGAGAGAGCCGAGATGTGAGACTTAAGCAGTCGTCCCCAGGACAGCCTTCACTGACGGCGGCACAAGGTACCCGGTTCATCTACTATGGAGGGTGAGAAAACAAGACAGAGGTGAGGGAGGAAAAAAGAACAAGGAGAGCAAAAGGACAGGAAGGCACTTATGTAAAGGTCAGAACTCAGAGGCTATTTAGACTATATTCCATTGTCATGAAAACAGTTTCATTTAAATAACATTAACATAATATGTAAATACAATTTACAATTCACTCCGTCCACAAGAAACTCCCGTTCCGATATGAATGGAGCGAGACAACGTTTTTAGACCTCAGTAGCACCGGTTGGAAGAGTGTCCCGCCTGGGAAGGTGATTTTCACACATCTGCTCTATAGAAAATGCATCTCGGACAGAAATCTGGCATCTCGTCCATCTAAATGTAACAGTTGTAATGTAAAAACGACATCAGTACTTGGTTTGATTTAGCGGGGGGGGGGGGGGGGGGGGGCAGGCGACATGGAGGCGGAGGGAAACAGAGGAGGGGGGATGAGACTAGAGGGAATTAAGGTACTGGGGAGGGAGGACAGCGGACACTTGGGGGGGGGGGGCCTGTCTTAGTTGTATTCCTGTGCATTTCATCCAATTGGGCAGCTGATATCCAGGAAGACCACTTTCTAAACTGGGCTATGTCAGCTCCCTTAGTCCCCCCCACAGCTCACAAAACACCCCCAAGCACCCCCCCCCCCCCCCCCCCCCCCCCCCCACCACAACCTTTCCTTGGATTCCTGGTTGGTTAAGGGCTGGGCATCTGAACCCCACAATGATCAGAAAGGCCTTGGGAGCTGGTCATTACAGCAGACCAGGCTAAACCAACGCCCCCGCATCTACACACACAACCAACAGCTGTTACTCTGTTCAAAGAAGAAATCTACAACAGAATACGCCGGGCCTTTATGTGTACACACACACGCGCGCGCGCTCGCTCACACGCCCACGCAGCATTAATGATAGTGATCTCAGGGGAAAGGTCGGGCCGTTTGCTCACAGACACACGTAGAGACGTCTAGACGACAACCAGACACACGATCTGCTGTTCAACCAAACCCCGAGTCAAAGAGATACGGAATCTCTCTCTCTCTCTCTCTGTAACCACTGACTATTTCCCTACATTTCCATTTGTCCGCTCCATCCTGTTTCCCCCTGGAAAATGATAGCTTGTCCATTAAAGATTTAGGCCAAATGTGCCCAAAATAGTCAGTGCCACATGGCGGGGTGCTTGGCGGGGCGGGGCGGGGGGGGGGGGGGGCGTGGGGGCGGGGGGCATGGGTGCATCTGCCCTGCTTGCAAACGGCAGTCCCGTGGGGTATGTCTGGGGACTGTTCTGAATAATGGAAACCCTCTCTGAGGGCGGAGGGGAAATCACACACGTCTTAAGACGGAACGGGGTGTTGGCGATGGCAGGCACTTACGCGATGGAGGGGGGGCGCGAGGGATGACGTCGGACGAGTGGGAAAGGACGGGACGGCGAGAGAGCGACGGAGAGCAAGGAAGAGAGGGATGGAGAGGGAGTTGAAAATAAACAGAGAGCGTGAGGATAGAGACAGACGGGAGGGAGGGAGGGAGGGGGGGAGACATTAGTCTGTTCCTGCATCAGGTATGGCTCCTCTCACAGCTCTGCAGGCCTCCGAACGGCCCAGGCCCCGGCTCTGAAGACACAGGCCGACCCCCCGCTGTTGTGCAGACCCATGTGTGCACAAACAGACACACGAGCGGCAAGGTCATACAAAGGACCCACCTGCCCTGTGACCTTTTCCCTGGGCTGGTGCCAAATGGCCATGCGTGTTCCCGTAACTGTATCAAAACCTAAACCCAGAAGAGATGAGGGCAATGTTCAGATTCACTTAACGGGACCAAGCTATGGCTAGTTCTATTTTTCTAAAAAACCATGTGTCCTAGACACTGCCTAAAAGGCCCATTGCTCCTTCAGCATGAACTCTCTCCACTATCATTCACCACTTCTCTGTCCGACAAAGCATATTAATGCCACGTGAAATATGCCTTCTAACAGAACGCATTACATGAAAATTAAGTTTAGATTTCTGCCCTGAAAGAAGAGGTGCAACTTTGACAGGGACATTTCATGTTGGACTGGATGTTCTAGGCCAGCTGTTTTCACCGTCCCTGATGACTCACATAGTTAAACGAGCGAAGGAGCCAGTGACACGGTGAAATGGACATTTAAAATACATAAAGTACACGTTCACTTCAGTGACATATACTGTAATATACTGTTTTTCTCTGAAACAAGCATGTCTGTTGGGGTTGATGGTTACCAGACCTGGAGGGTAAGGTTGATGGTTACTAGACCTGGAGGTTAAGGTTGATGGTTACTAGACCTGGAGGTTAAAGTCAATGGTTACTAGACCTGGAGGTTAAGGTTGATGGTTACTAGACCTGGAGGTTAAGGTTGATGGTTACTAGACCTGGAGGTTAAGGTTGATGGTAACCTGACCTGGAGGTTAAGGTTGATGGTTACTAGACCTGGAGGTTAAGGTTGATGGTTACTAGACCTGGAGGTTAAGGTCGATGGTTACCAGACCTGGAGGTTAAGGTCAATGGTTACCAGACCTGGAGGTTAAGGTCAATGGTTACCAGACCTGGAGGTTAAGGTTGATGGTTACTAGACCTGGAGGTTAAGGTTGATGGTCACTAGACCTGGAGGTTAAGGTCAATGGTTACCAGACCTGGAGGTTAAGGTCAATGGTTACCAGACCTGGAGGTTAAGGTCAATGGTTACCAGACCTGGAGGTTAAGGTTAATGGTTACCAGACCTGGAGGTTAAGGTTGATGGTCACTAGACCTGGAGGTTAAGGTTGATGGTTACCAGACCTGGAGGTTAAGGTCAATGGTTACTAGACCTGGAGGTTAAGGTCAATGGTTACCAGACCTGGAGGTTAAGGTCAATGGTTACCAGACCTGGAGGTTAAGGTCAATGGTTACCAGACCTGGAGGTTAAGGTTGATGGTTCCACACACCTCTATCTGCTATAAGTGATAACCGTTTGATTGGTGGAACCAGTTCTGAGGAAACATTGGTCGTTATAGTGATTTGAGAGCTGTCTTGTGTCATGTTATTTTATGCACATAAAGAAGATATATTCCAGATGTAGCAGCATGTTAAGCAACTGCTGGGGAGAATTTAGATTTTGCCTAGAAATTCCTTTCTGCATTTATAGGACTGGTCAGACCAGCAGGTTGTCGAAGTCAACATCCAAATCTGACAGAAATGTGAACCTACATATTAAAAAATAACAAAATGATTCAGGAGATACCCAAGTAAGCTGTTGTCAGGTATAACCATCATTGATATGAAGCAACATGATGTGGGTCACCTCAAAAACAAATACACACACACCTCCCTTGCCCCCAACGTTTACCCAGATCGGTGCACCTTCTACCGCGTGTGTAGTTCTTTAAATCATTCTTACGCGTATCCAATCTGATTGTTTTCCTCACAGCTCTAGTGAAGGAAGGCAGCGATCAGTTCAATTTGCATCGTTGAGGTACATCTGGCTCGCAATTCAGATCCTCTAAATAATATAAACAGGCTGTTCTCCTCCCTCGTCAGATTCTCTTTAATCCAGGCAAATCCTGTTAGAAAAGTTGATTCAGATAGTTTTTGGGGGTGAATGATGGGGGGGGGGGGAGCAAAGCGCTTGTGCAGCTTTACACTGGTAAGAATCACAGTCATGAAAATATCTGGCCTACTTTGTCATTCAGTTCAGTTCTTGTGTCAGGTGTTAGAAAGAGTGTCTAAATGAATGAGTCAGACATTTCAACACGCCCGACGTAATTCCCAACATGGCAACTGTTTTGGACGGAATGCTTTTGGCTATAAGAAAAAGGTTGTTGTCAATTTGAGAATATGAACCAACTCACAATAAGTCATTTACTGGACAAGGGTCAAACCAGGGCCTTGGAACTCAACCGACCAAAGAGTAAAATATCACTGAAGACAGGATGAACCCAAGAACACTGCTCTTGTGAACATGAACCGCCCCTTTGACATGGTCAGAGTCAGGATGGTTCAAAGACCGCCAGCGGTCGTGGTGACTCAGCGCTGACCACAGTTGATCCGGGAGCAGCACTTCAAACGATAATTTTCTCTTCGGTTCTTTTCCCCCTCTTTTTTTCCCTCCCCTCCATAATTGTCTTCATTCCGCGCTGAATCCTCCCGAAGGTCTGGGCCGTTGTTGGTTATTGATTACCGCGGTAACAGGGAGGATGCCGGAGGCTGCGTGGAGCCGACGTGATTGGGGGGTAAAACGAAACAGGCTAAAGCACTGCATTGTCATGGGAGAGGGTTGTTATAGGACCAGACGAGCCCGCCTCCCGGTACTCTGGTTAAGGTCTGAACAACAAATTATCTCATGAGCTTCAACAAACAAAAAACACACTGAAAGTGAATTTTATGTTTCAAAGAAAGGTTTAGTCGAGGTCGTTAGACTACACTTTGTAATCTCGGGTAACCAAGAAGTGAAGCCTTGCATAATTGGCCGCATGCTTGATCTGTATGATTTCACGTCAGAACCGCTGACCGCCACTGTCTTCTCGAAAATGGTGAGCAAGTCTTCCTTCCAAAATCCAAAGACCACAAGGAATACTGAGAAATCTCAATTCACTGGAAGCCACGGCTCTGGGCCATCCGGAGAATGTGCTTGTTTTGCGACTGATCACGGGTACAATTTATGTTCACGTCGTCCATCCACAAAGAGGTCATTCAGCAGATCCCTGTTTGGGCCTTGGGGTTGTCATGACATGGGCGGAGCTCCAGTGAGGACTGTTTCATTTCACACTGAACTAATGATTTGAACCAGACGGGTCCACTGACACCTTGTCAGTCTCCTCCTGGTCTGACCTTGTGCGTCTCTTCCTGGTCTGACCATGTCCGTCTCCTCCTGGTCTGACCTTGTCCGTCTCCTCCTGGTCTGACCATGTCCGTCTCCTCGCGGTCTGACCATGTCCGTCTCCTCGCGGCCTGACCATGTCCGTCTCCTCGCGGTCTGACCTTGTCCGTCTCCTCGCGGTCTGACCATGTCCGTCTCCTCGCGGTCTGACCATGTCTGTCTCCTCGCGGTCTGACCATGTCCGTCTCCTCCTGGTCTGACCATGTCCGTCTCCTCGCGGTCTGACCATGTCCGTCTCCTCACGGTCTGACCATGTCCGTCTCCTCCTGGTCTGACCATGTCCGTCTCCTCCTGGTCTGACCTTGTCCGTCTCCTCCTGGTCTGACCATGTCCGTCTCCTCGCGGTCTGACCATGTCTGTCTCCTCGCGGTCTGACCATGTCCGTCTCCTCCTGGTCTGACCTTGTCCGTCTCCTCGCAGTCTGACCATGTCCGTCTCCTCACGGTCTGACCATGTCCGTCTCCTCCTGGTCTGACCTTGTCTGTCTCTTCCTGGTCTGACCATGTCCGTCTCCTCCTGGTCTGACCTTGTCCGTCTCCTCCTGGTCTGACCATGTCCGTCTCCTCGCGGTCTGACCATGTCCGTCTCCTCCTGGTCTGACCTTGTCCGTCTCCTCGCGGTCTGACCATGTCCGTCTCCTCGCGGCCTGACCATGTCCGTCTCCTCGCGGTCTGACCATGTCCGTCTCCTCCTGGTCTGACCTTGTCCGTCTCCTCGCGGTCTGACCATGTCCGTCTCCTCGCGGTCTGACCATGTCCGTCTCCTCCTGGTCTGACCTTGTCCGTCTCCTCACGGTCTGACCTTGTCCGTCTCCTCCTGGTCTGACCTTGTCCGTCTCCTCGCGGTCTGACCATGTCTGTCTCCTCGCGGTCTGACCATGTCCGTCTCCTCCTGGTCTGACCTTGTCCGTCTCCTCGCGGTCTGAACATGTCTGTCTCCTCGCGGTCTGACCATGTCTGTCTCCTCGCGGTCTGCACTTCATCAGTCACAGGGATCCATTGTCTGGCTCCTCGTCTTTGCCATGTGGTGATTTCATGCCCTGCTGCCTAATCTGACCTGGCTTCTCTGTCGCCGACGGGCCTCGTTACTCCTCGCTGGCTACAGACAGGGACTTCACAGACACAAGTGTCCGTCGCTCAAGCAGCCCAGTTCCGCTTCACTCCTGACCTGAAGAAAGACTTTGTTTCACCGCTTTCGTTTGGTCAGAATAGGTGGGCCCACGTCTCACACACACACACAAAGAAACAGGCCAACACATTCTTCCTCTTTCATCTATCCCCCTGACCTTCAGAAAACCTTCCGTCAGAAGGTTACTGAAGTGTTAAGGCGGTGATGACACACGCCCTGTTCCACTCCAGTTCGGGGCCCGAGTAGCCCCAGAGAGCGACGGCTCTTCTCCTCCACTGACCAGAACCCCCCCGTGTAAAAAGGGGATTGGACTGGGGATGAAACTCGCTCTTCACAAAGCCAGCCAGCATGGCTCTCTCAGCGTTGCTTTGGCTGCACAGCCAACCACTCCTCACACACAACCAGTCTCAACCGCATTGTACCCAACTACGCCAGAGAGGAGAGAGAGAGACAAACGAGTGTGAGTCTGAGAGAAGGCATTAAGCCTGGATGCATTTAATGCCTTCTTCGAGCTCTTCCCATAGGCTTGTTGTTGCACTAATGCCAGTTAGATTTGGCTGGTGAAACGTCAAAGAAGATGAACTAACGCAGGACAGTTCCCTTGAAGATGACAACTGGGCGAGGTGAGTTGCTCCTGTCACCCGTTGGGACCTTTATGCTGGCTCCTGTTCCCGTCCTGCCGAGGGGAGGTTTGTACAAGGGTCCCTGGCACTGGTAAAATCCCAGGTAACACAACCCTGGTAACACACCTGGGTTGCAGCCCACGGGCCCAACTGGCAGGGGGCCTCATGACATTGACCCCCCCCGCCAAAAAATGGGGCTGATTCGGCGGTTTGCCAATGTTCAGTGACAAAAACATTGTAGTATGCAAAGCCAGTTGATATTTGTTACAGCGTTTGGAAATGAAGTGACTGACAGCTTGAGCTGCGCAGTTAATTTTAAAAGTATGAAAGCCTATTGTCCAATATTTAAAATTATTGTTTTGTGCACGTACACAGATTAAAAAGACATGATTTAATGAGGATTTAAATCATGTCTATATTTTTGATTTAAATCATGTCTAAGTATTATTTGAAAGGCATAAAAAAAGCCGACCCTAAAATTAGACAATGACTTGATCATCTGGAGAACCTGTATTTTTCAAAGCTTTCTTTGATGAAAAATACAGATCAACAATGTACAGCTCCGGAAAAAATGAACAGACCACAGCACTTTTCCCTTTCCTTCCCAAAAAAGTCGAAAAGGAAAGTTTTGAGTGAGGAACAGAAGGGTTAAAATTAAGAGACCACTGCAAATTGAACGCTTCTGTTGCTCACTCAAAACCTTCCTTTTCAACTTTTTTGGGAAGGAATGGGAAATGTGCTGTGGTCTCTTCATTGTTTCCGGAGCTGTATATATGTCTATTCGCCGAGCCCAGACCCCTCTGAGAAGGTTTGTTTTGTCTCCACCTTGGTAAGGATGTACTTCTATGTTAGGAAGATGCTGACAAGTAAATATCTGAACACTAATAAGGGGTCTCTAGCTTGCAAACGAAGCTAGAGACCCCATAATCAGAACAAGCGTCTGAAAGGTTGTGGCACTGGTAACCAACCGTTTCAATCGACAAAATGCTATACCCACGTCTTTGTGGCCTTCAATAGAACAGGACACAGAATGACCCAGAATGTGGATGTAATTCGTCCCTCATCCAACAAACCCTGTGGACCAGGCCACACGCGCACACACACACACACACACACACACACACACACAACCCAGAAACACATTAATATCCCGGACCCAAAACAAACACACTAACACCCACAACGCGGCCACTGCCATCCCATGTCATTGGTAGTTAGAGAGAACCTTGTACCACTTCTCAGTCGGGTGGGCTGGCCAACGGGGCGCAGGATTGAAGATGGGGGGGGAGATTACACTGAGAGGAGGAGGAGGGATGGAGGGAGGGAGGGAGGGAGGGAGAAGAGAGGGGGATTACTGGTCAAGTGCTCAGTCATCGGCCGGGAGTGAAAGTGCTGTCGCTCGCCTGTCAGATATGACAGGTCCTCCAGGCTCTCTTCCCCTCTGACTGTCTCTCTCCCTCTTTTGCCTGTCGCTCTGCCTGTGTCTGTATGTCTGCCTCTCTGTCTGTCTGTGTCTCTGTCTGTCTGCCTCTCTGTCGGTTTGCCTCTCTGTCTGTCTGCCTCTCTGTCTGTCTGTGTCTCCGTCTGTCTGCCTCTCTGTTGGTCTGTGTCTATGTCTGTGTCTGTCTTTGTGTCTCTCTGTTTGTCTGTTTCTCTCTGTCTGTGCCTCTGTGTCTCTCTGTATCTCCATCAGTCTGCCTCCCTTTCTGTGTCTCTTGTCTCTCTCTAAATGTCTTTTCATCTGTTCATCTGCCTAGCACAATCTCATTCTCTCTCCAACACTCCCTGTCTGTAGGTCATCCACATCCACAAGTTTTGTTAACATTGCCAATCAGCAGAGCGGCAAGCAATTTCAGGGGAAATTGCATCTGAAGTATACATTCCAGAACTTCTCGACAGCACGAAGCCCAGCCTCTGTCCACACGTCCCGGAGCTGTCAGGAAAATGCCACACCATGTTAGGACGTTTGCTAAGTGCATGCTACAAGCTGCGCTATACACTACGCTAGTGTGTCCACGTGCTGGAACGCACAGGTGCCTCCAACTTGTCGGAATGAATGTGTCGCCCTGACTGGCTCCCGGAACATTTAGAGCTGTGTTCATTTGGTGCTTGGTTCACCAGAGAAACTCACAACCATTAGCGGTAATAGGAGGCCTGGGGTTCTGCAGGTGTTGTTGTTGTCGTGTATTTTTCCTTTTGGGGGGGTGGTGGTGGGGGGGGGGGGGTGTAATTGTTATGTGCCACAGAACAATGTGAACAGATGTGCGGTTGTGTTTGTGCGTTTGGGGACTAGCGAGAGAGGGACAGAGATTCAGAAAGAAAGGGAGCGTAAGCAGGAAAGAACGAGAGGCAGAATCAACGTGAGGAAGTGCAAACAAGACAGATGGATCGGAATGAGAATAAGGAAAGGAGCGGAGTCTGAAAAAGATGGAGGGAAGCATTAAGAGAAAATGCAAGAGCGCCAACGAACAAAAGGGCGAGAGATGTAGGAGTTAGGGCTTGACAGAAAGAGAAAGAGTGCTTTCTCTCCGTAAAGGAAAATAATATGCAAGAGAGAGGGACACCGGAGGGAAGACATTAAACCCCAGTGGACGAAGTCTGTGTCAGAGCAGAGTGACAGCGTCGCCCTGACGACCAGAATGTCAAGCCACTGAACATACAATAACTTAGTCCTCACTTAAATATTCAGACCTATATGTTCCAATAAATATTCGCCCCACAGAATGTCACTCCAGCCGTCAGGAACTGGGGTTTAGTGTCCCCAGGGGATTTGGTTTGTTAAACAAACCTTACAGGAAGCGCTGTGACTCCGAGGATTAGCCTAACGTGCTGCGTGGCGTTGAGCGGAGTGACGTGCTGCATTAATTGCACCCTAAATTGAACACGCCGCTAAGTTATCTCCAAATCTCCTAATCTGCCTGGCTCTCCGTCGCATTAAATCAATGAATGATAAACAAAGAGCGAGGAAAAAAATTGCATCAAAACAGTTTTCGGAAGCGCTAACCAAACAACCACTCAGCCTGGTTGGTTCAAAAAACAGTGTGTTTGATGGATGTTTCATTGGCGAGATAATTTATTAGCTAATGAGCAATGATTAAAGCATATGCTTCTGTATGCTGCTGTAAACATAATCAAATTCCAATAAAGCACAGTATCTCAAGGACACCTGGATAAAAGCTTTGTCGTTTTCTTTCATATGGAACCAACGTACATTGCATTAGCCCAGGATACACTTGTGCTAATATCATTTAAATTTCAACACACCCCGGTATATGTTTTTAATTTAAAATCAAAATTTGGAAATAACTGGAATTTCAGTATATTTTTCAGTGAACTTCTTGAATAGACTGAAACTTGAAATGGAAATTAAACACACACACACACACACAGCGGCATCAGTCCACATTCCCCGTATTCTCCACCATCTCTCTCCCTCAAACCTCCCATTCATTCATTATGAAGAGGGGGGAGGTGGAGATGTTGATGGATGACGTTGGAATGCTGCCAGCAGAGTGCAGTGCAGAGAGAAAAGTGGAAATATTGATTAATTATCATAAGATGGATCACAGCACACACACACACACACCAGAGCGTTTACATGTAGTTGGTTTCTAGCTGGGCCCCCTGGATCAGAGTGAAAGGCAGACAGTATTAGATCAAGTCACTTTCAGACTCTTCTGTGACTGCTGGTTTACTGTTCGCTCCTGACCAGTGAGTAGGAAGAGAGGGAATTTTCTTACCTGACATTATGGCGTTGGACCAAGAGCAGAGTGGGCAAGACATGGAAAAGAGGAGGGAGAGGACAATTACTTAGCAGATCAGCCATTTAGGAAATGACCCATATGTTCTACTCAAAGGGAGAGGGGGAAAACATGAGGCCATTTCAATGGATGACTTAACACCGCAACCCCAGATCAGCATAAATGCACACCCTCAAATCACGGAAAGAGATTTCATTTGCTTAGCTAGATGAGCCCCGCGTCTCATGCCTAATGTCATAAGACCATTATGACCACTTAGGAACAGGGCCATGAAGCGCCGGGTGGAGCGATTACCCTCCGTCTCACAGGGAAACGTCTCCGCCCTCAGCCCAGTGTCCTTCACCACGACCCCACCTGAGGAATCCCAAGGCCTCAGCATGTCTAACATCTGGAACGAGCTGGTTGGCAGGGTGAGGTGATTATCCTCCTTCCCCACCCCCACCCCCACCTCTTCTCCACCCACCCCTTTCCTCTCTCCTCCACCGTCTCCTCTCCACTTTCCTCTCTCCTCCACCACCCCCTCTCCGCCCTCCACTTTCCTCTCTCCTCCACTTTCCTCTCTCCTCCACCACCTCCTCTCCGCCCTCCACTTTCCTCTCTCCTCCACCACCTCCTCTCCGCCCTCCACTTTCCTCTCTCCTCCAACACCTCCTCTCCACCCTCTCCTTCCCCGTCTCCTCTGTTCTTTCCTCCTGCAGTGACTGATAGGGGATACACATGACTCCGGTCACTGAGGTATGCAGGTGATGGGAGCACATGTCCACATCGCTAGTTACATGCAGTAAATCCCGCTAAGTGTCCGGTGAAGGTAACAACCAATGGGGGATGAGACACACAGCGCATGAATCATCTGGATGATGCCATCTACCTCACTCACTCTCTCTAACCCCTCTCCCTCACACACACACACGCACACACGCACGCGCACACGCACGCACACACTTGTATCTTTCAGTGGGATTGATCCATCTATTATGTTTACAAGGATCTGTTTAGCTCTGGCTGTTCTTCTGAGATGGCACTGTTTGGATGTGTTCGTGAGACAAATCTCCGAACGGGAGTGTGTTAAATGATAAACAGGCAAGCTGACAGAGAAAGGCATTTTTTCACTGAGAGCCATTCCAACTGTGGAGCAGAGGAGAAATGGGATTTAAAACCAGTAAAAGTTACAGAAGCTAGGAGGAACATTGAGGATCTGTATATGCAGCGCCACAATTCAACGTCAGTCACCGTCAATAAAAGTTAACTACTATTCCCATGATGCATTAGTGGCCGAGAGCGTTGCTACGTGACAGAGGTGCAGGTACGTCCCTTTGGATAATTTAAGACCGTCTGACAAAAAATAAACAAAGAAACATGTTTGAAATGACAAATCTGCAAGCAATAAAGGAAATCCACATGAGGCACCCCATGCTCTGCCCAGGATGTCCGGCACACAGCTCTGACCCACTACAATAACTATGACAGTTTATTGTACTTCCGTGTGAAGGCTTCAAAACCGCAATCGGCTTAATTCATACTCTTAGAGGAGGTGCTCCCACAATAACGTGATTTGTACGAAGGTTAAGTATTCTTCACACTCAACGCAACGATATTATCCCAGCCCATTAAGCTCCCACTCCTTTTTAACATTCTATTTCACAAGAATGTGTAAGGTCAAAAGTCTCATAGATGCGGGAGCTGTGCTTTAATCTAAAAAGCTGTTTAAAATCTGGGATAGTGGTTCTGTTTGGCTGGATCATGATAAGATGGGGGATGTGTTGTGCACCTCCAGTAAAGTTGATCTGACATTGTACAGACCAGAAAACAGAAGAAAATACTGTCGAACAAATACAAGCCTGGAACGGTTGACAATATGCCATGTATTAAATCCTCGGAGATATGAAAGAATGACGAAAGGAAGAACTTAGCACTTTGGCAGTGATCTCGAGTTCATGCAACCGAAGACAAATCACCCGTCATCACATTTATACACACACATGCACGCGCGCACACACACGTGGATACATGTATCTACAGTATTCCTATGGCCGTGCCGTTGCCACTGGTCAGAACAGAGAGGATTCTGGGCCAGAAGAGCAGATTGAACAGAGTAATTCTCACAGGACGAGTTCACCCAGGGTTCATCGCCCTGTCTGCCTCATCGCTGCTTTACTCCATCTCTCTCTCCCTCTTTCTCTCGCGCTCTCCTTCTGTCTCCTTCTCTCACTCTTGCTTCGCAATCTCTGTCACTCACCACCTGCCACCAACACTGCTCCCCTTCTCACCTCCCACCTCTCTCCCACCACCACTGCTCCCCTTCCCACCTCCCACCTCTCTCCCACCACCACTGCTCCCCTTCCCACCTCCCACCTCTCTCCCACCACAACTGCTCCCCTTCCCACCTCCCACCTCTCTCCCACCACCACTGCTCCCCTTCCCACCTCCTACCTCTCTCCCACCTCCCACCACCACCACTCTCCCACCACTCTCCCACCACTCTCCCACCACTCACCCCATTTCCAGCCTCCACCAAGTAATGCACTGAAATATTCAACAAAACATCAACCGTTCCTCCTGAAAAAACCAAGTAACAAAAAACCTTTTACCCCAACCTTCCCTGCCCTCCTCTCTTTCTTCCTCCCTTCTGGCCTCTCAGTCATCCTCCCCCATCCTCTGTCTCTTTCACTTCATCCTGGTCTGTCCCTTATCCTCTCAGCCTCCCTCCCCCATCCTCTGTCTCTTTCACTTCATCCTGGTCTGTCCCTTATCCTCTCAGCCTCCCTCCCCCATCCTCTGTCTCTTTCACTTCATCCTGGTCTGTCCCTTATCCTCTCAGCCTCCCTCCCCCATCCTCTGTCTCTTTCACTTCATCCTGGTCTGTCCCTTATCCTCTCAGCCTCCCTCCCCCATCCTCTGTCTCTTTCACTTCATCCTGGTCTGTCCCTTATCCTCTCAGCCTCCCTCCCCCATCCACTGTCTCTTTCACTTCATCCTGGTCTGTCCCTTATCCTCTCAGCCTCCCTCCCCCATCCTCTGTCTCTTTCACTTCATCCTGGTCTGTCCCTTATCCTCTCAGCCTCCCTCCCCCATCCTCTGTCTCTTTCACTTCATCCTGGTCTGTCCCTTATCCTCTCAGCCTCCCTCCCCCATCCTCTGTCTCTTTCACTTCATCCTGGTCTGTCCCTTATCCTCTCAGCCTCCCTCCCCCATCCTCTGTCTCTTTCACTTCATCCTGGTCTGTCCCTTATCCTCTCAGCCTCCCTCCCCCATCCTCTGTCTCTTTCACTTCATCCTGGTCTGTCCCTTATCCTCTCAGCCTCCCTCCCCCATCCTCTGTCTCTTTCACTTCATCCTGGTCTGTCCCTTATCCTCTCAGCCTCCCTCCCCCATCCTCTGTCTCTTTCACTTCATCCTGGTCTGTCCCTTATCCTCTCAGCCTCCCTCCCCCATCCTCTGTCTCTTTCACTTCATCCTGGTCTGTCCCTTATCCTCTCAGCCTCCCTCCCCCATCCTCTGTCTCTTTCACTTCATCCTGGTCTGTCCCTTATCCTCTCAGCCTCCCTCCCCCATCCTCTGTCTCTTTCACTTCATCCTGGTCTGTCCCTTATCCTCTCAGCCTCCCTCCCCCATCCTCTGTCTCTTTCACTTCATCCTGGTCTGTCCCTTATCCTCTCAGCCTCCCTCCCCCATCCTCTGTCTCTTTCACTTCATCCTGGTCTGTCCCTTATCCTCTCAGCCTCCCTCCCCCATCCACTGTCTCTTTCACTTCATCCTGGTCTGTCCCTTATCCTCTCAGCCTCCCTCCCCCATCCACTGTCTCTTTCACTTCATCCTGGTCTGTCCCTTATCCTCTCAGCCTCCCTCCCCCATCCACTGGGTCTGTACATCACACACTAGCGATGGGCTAAAATAAAATGCATTTAATAAAAAATAAATGAATAGCCCTATACAGTAAAGGACAAATCCAGACCTGTAACCCTATCAGTTCTCTCTAGATGACCATTCGGGGTAAGAATTGGGTCAGATTCACTCTCTAGATAATACTTTAGGCAGCACTAAGAAAAGGGCCTGCTGTGGGAAAGTAAGGAATTTGCTGAATCACTGAGATATAAAAGGAAAACGACTCCTTTCACCATTTAGAGAAATATTAGAATGTACAGGTTGAGCTGCTGCAGTGATGAAATGTTTTCAGGCGGTAATTGTAATGGAAATTACCCCCGCTCTAATGGTAATTTGCAACCGATTACCATAAAGGTCTAGCATCTCCAGGCAGCCACACATACAAGCCCTCTGATGCACACATTCGGGAAAATATACACATAGTTAGTCTAAGAAATCGGTTTGTAATACACACATCAAAGGCAAGTCTTTAAAAACACGAAGATGATGTGTTTCCGAACAAACCCAAGACCATGTTGTGACATAAGCTGAAACAAAGCGAGTGCACACTATTATTCCGTGTCGTGCAGAAGTGACGAAAACCGGACCGATTTGCATAATTATTTAATTTGAAAACGTTTGTAGTCATGCAAATGTTAGTGTGCACAAACAAACATTTCAAATAAGATTTTTCGCTCGCAGCTGCTCACTTTTCTGACCTGTTAAACTGTTTGGTGGATGTCAGTCTTAGTATTTATGAACTGAATCAATTTAGAACGGGACATCAGTTGGACTGGAACATATTGGGTGGGGGGAGTCATCATCCATATTTGCCTCAATGCCAAATGGAAAATGTGCATCACATTAGACAGGAATGCCTTCAATATTAAGGTTTAAGAAAGGAAAAGAACACGACTCTGTACAGAACAGATCCAGCAAATTCACCGTAGCCATGGTAGCAGAGGGTCTTCTGAAATGCGTGAGAACTACACGGCGTGGTTGTGTGAGGTATGCGTACACAACAAACACGCCGTTCATCTTCAACCTGGCAGGCACTGGCGCCTGGAAATTACCTTTGTATGAGGTATGTTCAAGCGACGCCAAACGATTTACACTGTCAACTCAACTCGTAAAGCGGGCGCTTTATAAACTGCCAATTGTTAACTTGTAAATGGGCCCTAAACTACTGTCTCGGTGTGTGTGTGTGTGTGTTTATGTCACAGTGTCAATTAAGTGGGTTAAAAACATTCCCATTAGCCAGAAGGGATTTTTTCCGCCAAGCCTGGATATAAAATGGGGACCTGTTTGATGGAAAGGGACAAAAAAGAGAGGAATAATAAAGGGGTGACAGGCCGGGCTGGAGTAGGAAATCAACGGCCAAGGAACTTACGTCCGTTGGCATCACGAGAGGCTAAACTACCGATGGGCAGGGGTCGTCCCGCCATTTCGACTGGCGCTTGCCCTGCCAGATCCCTGTGATCAAAACCTCTCCCTGCAGCTGAGGGAAACAGATCGTAAATCATGTTAAAGCAAAACCAATGCCTGTTCAGTGCTATGAAGGTATGTAAGAAAATACATTTAAAAAAACAGAACTGGAAAATGTTAAACGGCATGCGTTGTTTCTACTATTGTCCTACTAATTGGCACTAATTGGTAAGACTATATCGGATATATTTGGATATTGAGAGACATATACTGGGGATTCTAATCGTTAATTTCATAAATCATTGTTTCCATTTATTAGGAAGTTAACCAAGCAGGACATCAGAACTATGAGAATTTCAGAGGTTCCCCACAAGCAAATATCACACAGAAATGATTTCCAAACTGGCACCTTCGAAATCTCTCTATGGTAAATTGATGAACAGATCAATTTTTTCGTGTCTCTAATAAACATTTCAATGTGTGTGTCGGTGACAATGCTCAAATAAAGCAGTTAAAGTCACGAGTGACTCTGCTTTTCTCCCATCGTCCCAAACCCCCAGCGCCTCCCCAAATGCAGCCACATCACCACGGGCTTGGATTACACACTGGGAAGGAACGTGATGACAGAGGTAACGCCCAGCTCTGTCACGGCTCACACCCAAAGCCTTTAAACTGTAATCTTGACGGTCTCCACCAAGTGATGTACATCATGCCTTTGTGACAATTAGTTTCAAGCTCCTTTAACGTGACTTGACAAATGGGAATTTCTTCAGGGAGTTGACTAGGGGGGCCCCCGCGCAAAATGCACGGTTGTGTGTTTTCCCGGCAGCGTGAGACATGATGCCTTGTAGGCGGTGAGGCTCGGGGGTCGTGACCTTTCCGCTCACTGGCATCAGGAACACGTTGTATTTCTCGCATCCTGCCGTTGACACGTTCTCTCTCACACAGGTCACCCGGCTGGACGTGAACGCATGGACATCGTTGTTGTAGCAGGGTGCCAAAGGCAGCTCATATCTGCTAGTTGGCGTCACACTAAATGGAGTCCACTCTTTAGTCGAGGCAATATGCCAGCTCTATGGCAACAAGAAATACAATGAACACGGGTCGAACAAAAGAGAAAGGCATCCTACTGCTCAAGTTAGAAAACAATCCCCCCCCATTCACACACACACACACACACAAACGAACCACCTATGATCAAAGTCATTACAGCTGATTCCCCCTAATCAGAGACTCACGAGGATGAAAGTGAATGAGCTTCAGCAATTACGTCATGCTCAGCCTTTGCCTTTGTTGACATCAGGTGAAATCAGAGAGTGATGCATAAAGAAAGGATTTTGAGGATAAAGGTTGGAGCATGAGAGAACTCATGCGGTGTGATGCTGTTGGCCCAAAGATCCCTTTGACGACTTCAAGTCAGCGTTGTACTCTCATCAACGTGGGAATTATTTCAAACACAGCTTTAAAAGCCCTATTGTCAGTCAGTGAGCTACCTGCGCTCTGCGCTTATTTGTTAAAGTATCAGCTTTCGTCTCTGTTAAAAAGTGTCAGACCTGAATAGGGTGGATCCGAATCCCCCAGCTGAGGACTTAGTTTTAAGTCTCTGAGAGCTTAAAAACAACAAGAAAGAGGGAAAGAGAGCAAAAAAAAGAGCAAGAGAGGGACAGAAACAGACAAAGAGTGAGAAAGAGACAAAGAACTAATAACTAGGCCGTCTTCCTCGCCCGGTGGCAGTTTCACTGCTCAACTTAGACAGAGCCTTATGGGGCTTGTTAGAGACTGCTCACTCAGAGTCTGATCTCACGTAAAAAAAAAAATAGAATAATAATATCGAAATGTGGGTTGACGAGGGAAGATTACAGAGGATTTCGAAGGCTGAATAAAAAGGGTATGAGGTCATTTGTTTACCCTGCACAAATAAAGGACAGTTCATCCAATGCGTTGGTTCTTCCCATGGCTTGTCACTTAGACAGCGAGAGTTGTTAGCCAAAGAGTGCAATCATCATTATGATGTCATGAGTGGATGTTTGGTTCTGGGAGAGCAAAGCGAACAGATGTGGCCAAAGAGCTCAGTGAAATTCCACCAGAAACACCGGAAAATGTCCCAGAAACGTGTGACGAAAGCACGCCGTGGGGGAAACACTGCAGGCAGACAAGAAAAAGATCTTGTAAAAGAGGCCTGATGATGAGCTCCGGGCCTGCGTCTGACTGACAGGCTCACTGAGGTTGAGGACAACTGTGACTATTCCTCTTGGAACTGAACGTGTTGACTGGACGTTAATCGAACCTTAAAACTGACGCCCTCAGTAGAAAAAAAGGCATCCCAAACATTCCTTTTCATATACGTTCATATTATTATTTAAAATATAAACAAGTGGTAAATCCGCCTTACGGACAGGAATTCAGACAGACAAACCAGTAAGAGTTACAAAGTCACTCATGCTAGAGAGGTGGCCAGTTAAAGGGATAACAGTGGACATATTCTGTCCAGCATCAAACAGAAGCAGTCCAAAGTTTCCCACATAACTCACAACTCTCCCGTCACGTGATGTGAGCGAAATGTATTCCTAATGCCTACCAGGAGGAAGGAGGATGAAATATGATGATGTCTACAGCAACCTTCAGACGCTGAATTCATCACCCCGTCACAAATCCCTCATGCGCTTGTATGCTGAATGTTCAGTTTGCTTCGTCTCTCCTCATTGCACACTTTCCAAACACTTTCTTTTCTGGGATTCGTATTGTATTGCCTGGCGAAAAGGTTACTGATGCTGTATATAGTGACTCTGCTTGGCGGGACTAAGCCATGTTATGTTCATAGGTCCGGGATCGACGGAAAACACCCATCCTTCAGCCACTCAGCCAATCCAACCTGTCTCCATAAGACACTAACATCGATACAGCATGTGCCGCGTAGTTTTCGACTGTGCAGTGATGTCTTACATGAATCTTGGACCTTCCTAATTGCGGATAACGGTTGAACATTTCCCATGAGTATTATTACGTTGTTGACTGACTGATTATGTCTTTCCGAACGTTACGACTTCACAACTATTCCTGAGCCTGCGTCTAGAAATCAAGTTTTTAAACAAGTGGTTGGGACTGATTATCTACGTTGTCTTCCCAGCTTGTTTGTATCTTTTATGGAGCAGCAGTTACAATATTTGTATAGAAATTGAATTGGTCTATTTCTCTATTTAGGCCTATTCAGACTGTTAGGATTTTTAATAGCATATGACAGACAGATACAAAAATCTTCACTGCCTCCATTGCTGTGGAATGGTTGCAATCAGTTTTTATAGTAGTTTTTTAATGAGCAAACATCCTCATGTATTTTCATTAGCTGCTCGTGCTTTATAGTTCCACCGTTCCTACCCAGAATCCAATTAATACATCGTTTTCTCATAGAGGTTTCATATTAATGGTTATATTGTAATTGAGCTATAATATTTGTTGTAATATTAGTTCTGTCTGTTCTGGAGGATGAAGTAAAAACTGTAACCAGCTTTGTACTGTATGGCTTGTTTAAAAATGATATTACTTTGAACAACGTTCCAATTAAATTAAATGATTCTGGATGAAAGCAAAGAGTCTATTTTTTCACATAGGATCAGCCTTTCTTAATAATCTTGTGAACCAGTTTGGATTTTTTTTTACGAGTGAAGATTTTAATGAAATATCTAATACTTTAATATTTAATCAATCTAAACTCCCAAACTCATATTCATTATAAAAACAAGCATGTTTCCTTTTGTCTGACTTAACCATTGCAAATTACTTACATATTTTCTGCTCAAATAAATTGATTAACAAGTCCTCTAGAGTAAAATCAATTGATCAAATTGTTCCAGGGACAGAACTGACAAGGGAAGCACTTTACCAGCCTGCAGGTATCGATTTATACTGTAGTGCGAACGCGCCCAGGCCTACTACAGCAGTCTGGCACCAACGCCCCCAAGGAAACTCCAGAACATTCCGGTGGCATATAGCAGGCCCTTCGAGACCTTGCCTGAGAAGGTTCAAACTAACAAAAATAAGTGTCCTATGGGGAGAGTCAAGGAACCCCTTTGGTAGCTTCTTTCCCCTTCTTCTAAAAGGGCAAACACACACACACACACACACACACACTAACGCACACACAAACTGGAGTTTCCGTTAGGGAAATGTGGCCCCGGACTATTGACTACTGACAAGCAGCATTTCAATTTACCGGGCCATGAAATGACTACTGACTAGCAGCATTTTAATTTATCGGGCATGAAATGAATATTGACTGCTGATTAATGGCATTTTAATTTACCGAACATTAAATGACTATTGACTACTGACTAGCAGCATTTTAAATAACTGGACATGAAATGATTATTCACGAGCAGCATTTTAATTTACCGGGCAAGAAATGACTATAAACTAACATAATTTTAATTGACCAGACATGAAATGATGATTGACTAGCAGCATTTTAAATAACTGGACATGAAATTATTATTGACTAGCAGCATTTTAATTTACCGGGCAAGAAATGACTATAAACTAACATCATTTTAATTTACCATACATGAAATGACGATTGACTAGCAGCATTTTAATTTACCGGGCATGAAATGACTATTGACTTCTGACTAACGGCATTTTAATTTACCGGACATGAAATGACTATTGACTACTGACTAGCAGCATTTTAATTAACTGGGCATGAAATGATTATTGACTAGCAGCATTTTCATTTACTGGACTTGAAATTACTATTGACTAGCAGCATTTTAATTTACCGGGCATGAAATGACTATAAACTAACAGTATTTTAATTGACCAGACATGAAATGACTATAAACTAACAGCATTTTAATTTACCAGACATGAAATGAAAGGATCATCCCTATTCCCAGGCAGTGTAAAACCATTAGAGCGAACACCCACAGTGTTCAGAATGACCACAATCAAATTCAGATCATGGTCGTTCTTCTTAACAGAATACAAATTAGCTTGAGAGGTTTTTACCATAAAAAAGTGAAAGGGCAAAATGGAAAAGGCCTGGTTGAAAGTGTCGGTGCGTGAAGCCTCAGACCACATGTTCGACAAAACCCAACTTTGTCCCATTATAATTGCACTGGTGTCGAATTAATTAACGCAATAAGATGCCTTGTCACACTTTAACCACTGCCTTGATGTACAGTCTGTAAATTAATGGATTTTTATATAGTCACCTCTCACATCCAGACCTGTGAGGATGTTACTTTGCATATAGATTTGGGGTATTCTGTCCCCATGTTGTCTACCATGTTGCCGTGCCGTCACACCAATTACAGTTCTGGAGAAATGTACAATACTTTCCATTATAGAACCTATTGCATCCAAGTAAGTATGCTAAGAACATACGCTTCTTTACAGCGATGATCTGTGGGCAATTTGGGTGAACGGTGTTGATCCGGGACAGAACGACAGGGAATAAAGGCGATTCCAGAGCTTAACATCAATTTACGGCAGTCAGTCAAGTAACCGGCCATCGAAATTATACCCCCACTCCCACATCCTGTCTAACTGTCAATTTACAGGAGCTATGGAAGTCAGAATGTAATGGGGTAGCTTTCATTTTATATATTCGAGCAGTGAAAAACATAACTGCTTACCTTTTGTGTCTATGCTTGTCACGACATTCTCTGCTGAAATCCTTATTTTGTTAGTATGTTTATTTGAAATGCAGCCATTTCCTAGTTTCTGTGTTGCCCAAAGGCATTGGCTTTTTCTCAGTGTGCATTGTCCTCCCTCCTCCCCTTACTCTTCTTAGGGTTTTGAGTCGGAGACGAGGAGAGAGGACATGAGAAGTATTACGTTGACTAAACCTTTACGTATAGGAGCACCAAGGAAACAGGGACATGGATTTGGTGGTATTTCAAGAGGGCATAATTAAAAGGTGTCCCCCTTAAGGAAGTCTAAGAAGAAGCGTTCACAAATCTTGTACTTTTCAACATCAACAGTTGTGTAGGCCAAAACGCTGCTGAACGGTTCCTGTTACTAGTGCATGACAGGCTACTTCCAAAAAGTGTGAAGTAGAATCAAAGTGAACATCAGACGCCTACGGATGTCTCTCAATCTAATTACAATGTTTTCCTACCGCGGTAAGTTGTGGTAGACTGTGTCGAGAAGAAAAAAACGCAGTGACTCTACTCAGTGTACGACAAAGAAGACCTTCGACACCCTGACTGGTCCTAGTCCTGATCCAGACTGGCCCTGATCCTGACCGGCCTTCGTCCAGACCGGCCCTGATCCTGATCGGCCCTGATCCAGACCTCATCCAGACTGGCTCCCTCATCCCATTTGTGCATTCCTCTCCCTCCTCAGGAGACACAGGATCTTTGTCTGAAGTCTGTGTGTGGCAATGGCTACAGCGCATTCCAGCTTCCCTGACACACACACACACACACACACACATGCAGTATGTGTTGTATGACTTCAATCTGCTCCTACAGCTGTGTGTTTAACATCCTGACAAACACACACAACACACACACACACACACCTAGTACGAGAACGTGTGCGTCAGAATTGGCTGCAAATACCCGGACGATGAGGAGCACATATGCAAAGCGTTTATTTCAGGTTCCCTTTATTTCTTCAGGTGACACAAATGGCCCTGCTGTGAAGGGCTAATAACACGTCCCTATCACGAAGGTAATGGAAAGCTTCTAAGCTTTCTCATTTATATTCCATGCTTTCATTAAAAGCTTCCAGGAGGGAAGCAGAAACCAAAACCAACCACTTAGTCATCTTTGAGAAGATGTACAGTATGCCAAGGAAATGTATATCTTGGCAGATCACTCATTGGCTTCACACCACATCCATCAAACTGATCGGCCATGCTGATTGGATAGCCACCAACTGTGGTAAGAAAACATACTGTAAAATACATTTGGAGCCGGGATTACAGTCGATGCAAACAAACTGGTATCAACAGTCTCTCTATTTTCGGCCTCTACCTCCTCCTGCACCTGCTCACTCTCTATCTTGCTAAAAGCAGTTGAACACCAAAACATGACCAACCATAGTCTGAATGCTTTCTGAGAACACTGACGTTCGATAACATCTGACCAGTGACCAGGAAGGTTGCTAGATCGAATCCCTGACCAGGCAAGAGGAAAAAAGTATATTGCTCTGTCCTCGAGTGAGACAGTAAACCCAAATTACTTTCCGTGCACTCAACATGTCAGAGCCCAAGCAAAATCTCCAAAAAGGGGTTAAAAGGGGTTGGGTTAAAAGTCAAACTGGATTTCACGTTCAGTTGCGGCTTAGAGAATATGATCTTCATTTTTTATTAATCCGAGGTGATTTCAGAAGTGCTGGCACCACCAACCTCCCGGCGTTCTCTACCGACCTCCAGCCCCAGGAGGTTTGGCGCAAAAACATGTTTCTGTGAAAACATGCAGCCCAACGCCGCCATTAGAGCTGCACCATCAGAGGATCCCAGTGAGGTCACCGGGAGGTTTTGGGGACAGACAGGGGCGCGACTGTGTGGTCTTAACCCCGTCTGAAGACACACATGTATTATTCAAAACACTGTCGCAGAGCCACACTGCGTTTGGTGGGTGTCTTGCATGGCGGTGGAAGAAGTGTGTGTGTGTGTGCGCATGGCTGCGTACATGTGAGTTTGGTGGAAATCCAAGGAGTTTCTTGCAGCTCTAAAGAGAGCTAGGTATATGATATGGGTAGGAAATTGCCACACTGGACACCCATTAGATACTACGGTATGTGTATTTGCGTTGACAGTGTGTGCGAGTGGCTCTTGCTCTCCAGTCACCACACGTTTCGGCCTAGGGGCCTGTTGAGACATTCAGACGGTTGTTTTGAGAGGGAAGCGACCCATACCTGACCCCTGGCTGGAGCTTGAGGAGAGGGGTCTGGGATGGGGTTTGTGGTCCAGGCTAGCATTTTGATGGATGGCTGCCTACTCATATAAGACAGGCAGAGAAAAATAATTCACTCTTCACTTTTGGAAAATAAAAAATAGTTTTGGAGACCTATGGTTTGACTGGCAGAAATTAAAGAACCCCTGCCTAAAAAAAGGTTATATATACTTATTATTTGTTATATATACGGTGAAAGCAAAATCTCTACCCCAGAGTATCATGTGGATTTTAACAAATAAAAAAGCAAAGATAACCCAGTAGTATCATAGTTTAAAATTACAGCTAACAAAGATATACACCTGCCGAACCTTCCACTGGTAAAATAGTGTAGTGAACAACTCAGCTACATTTCAGGCTGACTTGGTCAAGTTGGTTTTTTACAATCCAGACAGCTAACAGCATTTTTCTATTTTTATTATGGACTCTGCCACCCATACAGATATTCAAAATAAACTGATTGCTGCTTTGATTTGTTTTAATGTGAAACCTCGCTTCATCTGAAGCTATGTTCAGCTATTAGAATGCTACAGCTTGCAATCCATTATTTATTACATAGCCTTGTTGATGCAACAGCCTGGTTAATATTTACATGACTTTGAACACTATCTATGTTTAAACACGTCTTTCAAGTGCACGGAGTAGACATACTGCCATCACCGCCGACACAATCTGTTTTCTCAGCCTCGCAGTAACACAACAATCTGATGCGAAGGATCTCTCTTTTCTCAGCTGCCGCTGCTGACAACAGCTGCGTATCAGTGGTTCCTCTCCCCACTTCGTGACAACCACGCTTTCCGCCGACATTTGGCAAATTGTTTCTTCTAATAAACCAGATAGGCAACAACCTATACTGTGCCGTTCCATAAGGACGTCGGCCAGCGCCGTACCAAGATTGATGTGGGCCATCACTCAAATAATGAGACGATGGACATTTGTGTATCACGTTCACAAATAATGACGATAATATCGCAAACCTCTGATATTGTTTTTGGCCATTATTTTATCCCGTCTATTTATGAGACGCTTGTGAACTCATTAAAACAAGATAATTCACCTTTACCTTCCCTCCTGTACTGGCTTCTGATGAATCCTATTTGATTATACCACACACAGATTTTGATTCAGTATTCATTTAGGCCAAAGTAGACATTTCCATATTAACAAATTATCGTTTAAAAATGTACATGTAGATTTGCAGCCCTGGTTCATATTTGGCCCCACTGCTCTTTCAGCAATATCTTTATTTTCCATCTTTTCTGTCCATGAAAAAAAAAATCTTACAAAAACTGCACATATACACTAATAATCCTAAAGGATTATTAGGAACACCATACTAATACTGTGTTTGACCCCCTTTTGCCTCCAGAACAGCCTTAATTCTATGTGGCATTGATTCAACAAGGTGCTGAAAGCATTCTTTAGAAATGGCCCATATTGATAGGATAGCATCTTGCAGTTGATGGAGATTTGTGGGATGCACATCCAGGGCACAAAGCTCCCGTTCCACCACATCCCAAAGATGCTCTATTGGGTTGAGATCTGGTGACTGTGGGGGCCATTTCAGTACAGTGAACTCATTGTCATGTGCAAGAAACCAATTTGAAATGATTGGAGCTTTGTGACATGGTGCATTATCCTGCTGGAAGTAGCCATCAGAGGATGGGTACATGGTGGTCATAAAGGGATGGACATGGTCAGAAACAATGCTCAGGTAGGCCGTGGCATTTAAACGATGCCCAATTGGCACTAAGGGGCCTAAAGTGTGCCAAGAAAAACATCCCCCACACCATTACACCACCACCACCACCAGCCTGCACAGTGGTAACAAGGCATGATGGATCCATGTTCTCATTCTGTTTACGCCAAATTCTGACTCTACCATCTGAATGTCTCAACAGAAATCGAGACTCATCAGACCAGACAACATTCTTCCAGTCTTCAACTGTCCAATTTTGGTGAGCTCGTGCAAATTGTAGCCTCTTTTTCCTATTTGTAGTGGAGATGAGTGGTACCCGGTGGGGTCTTCTTCTGTTGTAGCCCATCCGCCTCAAGGTTGTGCGTGTTGTGGCTTCACAAATGCTTCACAGTTTTATCTGTTTTGTCTTTTACTTGCCATTTTTAAGTCCAAAACTTACAATTAACTTACTACAATTAATTGACATCAGAATTGAATTCAGGTATTGCGCTTTTTCCAACAAAGTTTAAAATATGCAGGGACCTTTACTGTACATCTTAAGTAATGTAGATTGAGTTATACCTATAATGCAGGTGACTGTAATGCCACTTCAAACATCCAGAAATTACATGCTGTAGGAAACTGCCTCTTCCAGGTTGAACATCAACCACAAAGCAGAGACAGTTTTTACAATCTATCATTTCCTCTCAGATATAATTTCCTCTGATTTGTTGATTCCGTTCAAAAACTTCAATAGGGGCACAATGTAAAGCCACGCCTCTGAACAGTATCTTATCTCTTCCTTGTCTTTCCTTACCAAACAAGACCCAAATAGTATTAACAAATCCAGGTTGGTTTAGGGTGGGAAGAGTAGTAAAGCAAGTGTCTAAAGCAAGTATAATGTGATTACAAATCAATGCAAACTGAACAGAGTGAAGAGACAGGCATCCATCTTGGCATAAATGGAGGGTTGGTACATATTGAAGAGGAGAGTTGGAGTGCAACCAAAGCCAATAACTATGAGAAACACTTTGTCATCTTAGAAAACATGCATGGCTGGGAGATGTATGCCTGGGCTCATAATTCATTGGCTGCACGGCCTATCCATCAAATCACTTGGACGTGCTGATTGGATAGTCACAGTGCTAAGGAGACCGGAAATCCATTTGGAGCCGGGATCCCAATCACCTTTGATGAAATGCTCTGATGTTGCAGTTGAAACAGGCGGCTGTCTACAGACAAGCAAATTCACAACTACTGACTGATTTTAGTCGCTCTATCTTCCTGTTCAAATGTCTCTCCCCTCATCTCTCTGCCCAACCAGCTTTCTCCTTCTATCTTGGATGTCTTTATTCTGCCCCCTTCACTCACAGGAACGCAACTCAACCCATTTGACTGACGGACCGACTATAAGCAGGTAAATATCCTGAAGGAGAACTAACTGTGGATTGTAAGGACATTGTCTGGCTGCTGAGGAGACTTATCCTGCTAGTTACCCTGCTAGTTACCCTGACAGTTAGCCCGATAATTATCCTGCAAGTTAGCCTGCTAGTTACCCTGCTAGTTACCCTGACAGTTAGCCCGATAATTATCCTGCAAGTTAGCCTGCTAGTTACCCTGCTAGTTACCCTGCTAGTTACCCTGACAGTTAGCCCGATAATTATCCTGCAAGTTAGCCTGCTAGTTACCCTGCTAGTTACCCTGCTAGTTACCCTGATAGTTACCCTGCTAGTTACCCTGCGAGTTACCCTGACAGTTAGCCCGATAATTATCCTGCAAGTTAGCCTGCTAGTTACCCTGCTAGTTAGCCAGACAATTAGCCTGATAGTTAGCCTGTTAGTTAGCCTGACAGTTTGCCTGACAGTTAGCCCGATAGTTAGCCCGAAAGTTAGCCTGAAAGTTAGCCCAAAAGGTAGCCAGATATTTACCCTGATCTTTATCCTGATAGTTAACCTGATAGTTATCCTGATAGTTATCCTGATAGTTAACCTGATAGTTATCTTGATAGTTATCTTGATAGTTACCCTGATAGTTACCCTGATAGTTACCCTGATAGTTATCCTGATAGTTATCCTGATAGTTAACCTGATAGTTACCCTGATAGTTATCGTGATAGTTAGCCTGAAAGTTAGCCCGATAGTTAGCCCGATAGTTAGCCAGATAGGTAGCCAGATAATTATCCTGATAGTTACCCTGATAGTTACCCTGATAGTTATCCTGATAGTTATCCTGATAGTTACCCTGATAGTTATCCTGATAGTTATCCTGATAGATATCCTGATAGTTATCCTGATAGTTACCCTGATAGTTATCAGGATAGTTACCCTGATAGTTACCATGACAGCCCATGGCAGAGGCTAAGTCACCAATTAGCAATAGTTAATGATGCCTCATTAGCCATACATGCCCCTCTCTCTCTGTTTCTCAATTCTTTCATCTTCTTCCGTCTCTCTCTGTTTCCTCTCTTCTCTCCGGCCGTACCGAGCTGCATAGGAGAGCCGTATGTGACAATGGTGAAGCATGAATAGAGATGTAAAGACTGTGCGTGAATCCACCAGCCACCGTCTATTAAGACGGCTACAACAAAACAAACCACAGGGCCGGAGCCAGAGCCGCAATGCAGGGAGGGTGAGAGAGAGAGACAGACAGAGACAAAGACAGAGAGACGAGAGAAAGAGAGATAAACAGAAAGAGAGAGAGAGAGTGAGGGACACAAAGAGAGAGAGACAAAGAGAGAGATAGAGAGACAGAGAGAGAGACAGAAAGCGAGAGACAAAGAGAGAGACAGAGAGAGACAGAGAGAGAGAGAGTAAGACAGGACAGCATAACAAAACATGGGTGGTCAGAGAAGAGAGATTTTGTAAACACTGTGATTCAAGAGAAGTTGGAAATGAACAGCACTTTAGCACTACAGTGGGGACAACAAGTATTTGATACACTGCCGATTTTGCAAGTTTTCCCACTTACAAAGCATGTAGAAGTCTGTAATTTTTATCATAGGTACTCTTCAACTGTGACTGACAAAAATCCAGAAAATCACATTGTATGATTTTAAGTAATTCATTTGCATTTTATAGCATGACATAAGTATTTGATACATCAGAAAAGCAGAACTTAATATTTGGTACAGAAACCTTTGTTTGCAATTACAGAGAACATACGTTTCCTGTAGTTCTTGACCAGGTTTGCACACACTGCAGCAGGGATTTTGGCCCACTCCTCTATACAGACCTTCTCCAGATCCTTCAGGTTTCGGGGCTGTCGCTGGGCAATATGGACTTTCAGCTCCCTCCAAAGATTTTCTATTGGGTTCAGGTCAGGAGACTGACTAGGCCACTCCAGGACCTTAAGATGCTTCTTACGGAGCCACTCATTAGTTGCTCTGGCTGTGTGTTTCGGGTCATTGTCATGCTGGAAGACCCAGCCACAACCCATCTTCAATGCTCTTACTGAGGGAAGGAGGTTGTTGGCCAAGATCTCACAATACATGGCCCCATCCAGCCTCCCCTCAATACGGTGCAGTCGTCCTGTCCCCTTTGCAGAAAAGTATCCCCAAAGAATCATGTTTCCACCTCCATGCTTCACGGTTAGGATGGTGTTCTTGGGGTTGTACTCATCCTTCTTCTTCCTCCAAATACGGTGAGTGGAGTTTAGACCAAAAAGCCTTATTTTTGTCTCATCAGACCACATGACCTTCTCCCATTCCTCCTCTGGATCATCCAGATGGTCATTGGCAAACTTCAGACGGACCTAGACATGCGCTGGCTTGAGCAGGGGGACCTTACGTGCGCTGCAGGATTTTAATCCATGACGGCATAGTGTGTTACTAATGGTTTTCTTTGAGACTGTGGTCCCAGCTCTCTTCAGGTCATTGACCAGGTCCTGCCGTGTAGTTCTGGGCTGATCCCTCACCTTCCTCATGATCATTGATGCCCCACAAGGTGAGATCTTGCATGGAGCCCCAGACCGAGGGAGATTGACCGTCATCTTGAACTTCTTCCATTTTCTAATAATTGCGCCAACGGTTGTTAATACAGGTAATGAGTAGAGAACAGGAGGGCTTCTTAAAGAAAAACTAACAGGTCTGTAAGAGCCAGAATACTTACTGGTTGGTAGGTGATCAAATACTTATCTTGCAATACAATGCAAATTAATTAGTTAAAAATCATACAATGTGATTTTCTGGATTTTAGTTTTAGATTCTGTCTCTCACAGTTGAAGTGTACCTATGATAAACATTACAGACCTCTACATGCTTTGCAAGTGGGAAAGCCTGCAAAATTGGCACTGTATGAGTCAACTAGAGATATCTATTTAGTAAAATGTAAAGAAGTTATTACTAGTTTTATGGATCTATCTACTGAGGAGAAGATGTGCATTCTCTAGGGTGAGAATAGAGAAAAAATAGACCAAGCAGCTGAATATGTCCTGGCCTGCGATTATAAAATAGAAACCATAACACCCAGAATGTAAATGTTTGATTATTGTTATTTATTTCAGTTAATTCTCTGTAATATTGTCAATATTATTTGGTACACTGTATTTATTTATTTTGATTGTGCTTTATAGTTTAATTGTATTTATTTATGAACTGTATCACTATCGTTACCTAAACATGTTTACTTTGGCAATAGTGGCAACCATCCATTCACGCCATTAAAGCATCCATTGAAATGAAATTGATAGAGACACACACACACAGAGAGAGAGAGAGAGAGAGAGAGAGAGAGAGAGAGAGAGAGTGAGAGAAGAAAGACAGATTTCAAAATTTTAAATCATTACAGCCACAGGAAAAACTAAAAATACTAATGGATGAAGGACCAACTTGCAGCCAAATTTATATTTCCCTGCCATAGCCTGAGGGACACTCACTACATGTGAATACATCAGAAATAACCTTCGATTATATTAGTTTTAGTAGGTAGATTGGAATTGGAAGTGATAGTTGTAGTTTGCTTTATTTGTATTGGTATTAACAGCTATAACTCTATTACTCCTATTTCTGCTATGACATATTTTTATTAGTATTTGTTATTATCTCACAAAGATATATTGTTTTGTTTTAGGACGATGTATATTGTATACGTTGATGCTTTGGCAATACTTGCACAATGTTTTTCCTGCCAATAAAGCAATTGAAATTTAAATTGACAGAGAGGAGAGAGAGAGACAGAGAAAGAGAAAGTTAGAAAGAGAGACATGGAGATAGACAGACAGGAGAGAGAAACAGAGTGAGACACAGAGAGAAAGAGACACAGAGAGAAAGAGACAGACGCAGAGACAGACATAAAGAGACAGATATATACAGTATATAGAGAGTGAGCGATAGACAAGGAGGAAAGACAAACAGAGTGAGAAAGGGAGGAGAGAAAAACAGCAAGAGAGTCAGAAAGACTCTATGCCTGTATTCATATGGAAATGACACAATTCTGTGTCCCAACACCTATGAGTACAGAACGGGAATCTCCGTCAAGCAGTGCAGTTATTTTTTTTATGGGCCACTAAGACACAATAAAAGGCCTCGACGCCCATTCCCATTCCACAACAGGGAACGGTCCGTGGGGATTCTCCACCAAAAGGTTAAGCACCATCTGAAGTGCCGGTTAACGGCGAGCCGGAAAAAGCTCATTCCCGGAAAAGGGGAGCTGAACACGGGTCAGGGCCGTCATCGTGACCGCTCCGCACGGTGGCCCTCTTGGGACACTCGAGACAAGTCAGACCTCAGGGCAACGTTACAGCATGGGCATAACCTTGTACAGTGCTGCTCAGAGGGACATCTACATCATTAAAATGACCCCCCGCCACTCCTGGCTGCCGGGGGGATGCCCCATAGACAGGAAAGTTAAAGCACCACACCAATTAGGACGCGGCTTGAACACGTATGATGAGGCAGTGTACACACTGTTCAAGATCAAACGGGAGTGCATATGACTTCTAGCACGTATGCATTTTAAATCGCCGCCTGTTTTGACAGCATTAATCAGAGGCATGAGTTCCATGTGAACGACAGAGCGAGACGGAAAGACGGGACACGTTGTTAAGGAAGCCGTGTCATTTCGGGAAGCAATGAAAGGAACAGGCAAATGATAAAAGGACGCAAAAAAATAAAGACGGAGGCGGCATTAACGGGTTATCCCTTGAGACGGTGTGATTTCATCACGTTCTGTTATAAATAGCTCTTTGTGTCTAAGTTGTAGTGAAGACTTTGCATTGGGTTTGTGGAATGTCGTTTTGATCAGAGTTAAAGGATCTGGAAAAGAAGAAGTCACGAAAGTCCATAGCGCTGCAAACTTTTTACAAATTTCAAACCAATCAATCACAGAGTCCATTCAGCTTAGGCAGTGTTTCGCCAATCGTGACAATGTAACTGTAACGCGGTTAGACTGAACAATATCGGCCCCAGCGTTGAACATTTGGAACGCTGTTCGTGTGCTGTTGTATCGTAGAACCATCAACTATCATTCTAGGTGACAAATATTTTGACGCAGGAGAGAAACGGACCGCAGCAGCTGCCGAGAGGGTCGCGGCACATCTCGGACACGCTTCCATTACAGAACGCCACATTTGCTTTTATTGATTCCTCCGCATTTAGATCCATTGTACTTGTTTGGTAATTGTGTACCTCCACTGTAAATACAGAGGTGTAAAAAGTATATAGTAAAAGTACTCGGTTATGTTCACCAGTTTTGGGAAGTTCCTATGGAAGAGCTTAATGACCAGGCAACTAGAGTTCATAACTAACCAGTGGCCTTGATTTATCATTTACACTCTTCCTTATTATTTAATTGATCAATGAACAGTTTTGAACTCCCTTTACCTGATTACTTAGATCTTAATTAGATACTTCCCTAAAGTGGTGAACACAGCGAAACCCAGTGGAGTACTTTTACTTTGTACGTTTTACACCTCTGTAGTAAATCCTTGTATATTTGTACAGTATACAAACTTGGTATCAGTTTAGTGACTCATCATATCATAGCTCAGTGATAACCCTAACCAGTGATTGTACAGTGTAAAATGCACGTTAACGCTGTGTTAAATCCTATGGATTCCATCTCTGAACGTTGTTTACCACCAGCAACACCTGGAAAGGTTGGTATGCTTGTCTGTCTGTTGAAAATAAAGTCTTTAATGTGTCTCTCCTGGTATATGGCAAAGCGAGGCATCTGGAAACTCTTGTAGCCTTTTACGAGCCATTAAACCCTGATTACTCAGTGTTGTCTCTGTTTGTTTCACCACTTTACTGGCTGAACTAATCACAACAGTAGAGTCACTAATTAGCTCAAGTCTAATGGTGAGACATTGGCATCTAGAGACTTGTAGACCATGAAATTGGCAGTTAAAAAACTCTCACACAGTAACAAACATCTCTTCACTGTCATTCCGGCATAAATATACAAATGGATTTTGGTGTCCATTGGTATATTCTTTTGATAGATTTTAGTGTCCCATCCAAGCATGTGGGTGACTGTGACAAAGTAATAAGGAACAAAGGTTCTGTGACATATCTCTCAGTAGGACATATCTGCTGTCTGTGAAAGGAATACACACAACCAGAGTGTCTTGACACAGGACCATGTGTCAGAATTAACTTTCCAACAGAGGACAACCAATCCCTAGAAAGATTTCAAAGAGGAACTCCAACAGGATTGCAAAGGCAAATCCCAGGGGGACGAGTTGTACAGAACACTAGACAACAACGGGCATGTTGTCATGGAGTCTCTGGAAACTACATTTCAACCTCCTGTGCTTTCAGACACACTCAGCATTTACGGCAGGTGACTCTGAAACATGTTCTATGTTTGTTTATGTTGTACAGCTACCAGTAACAAGGTGGTAAATGCTAACAAATGCTATCAAACGTTTAATGCCACCTGAACCCGCAGTGGCCCCAAAAACGAGTGTAAACATTATGGTTCAAAAACTAGCATAAACAAAAAGGTTCAAAAACTAGCATAAACATACGACTTAAAAACTAGCGTAAACAAAACAGTTAAACAATTAGCATAAACAAAACATTCTAAGCAGCTTTTCAGCAGTTTCAAACGCTAACAAAATATTAAAAGGATTTACACAGTTGAATTCAAAGGGGGAATCTGCATCACTTTGCAATAACTGAAACTGCAGCATATTGTAGTAAACCCATCACAAAAATTATTTATCCGGGGCCCACGTCAAAACATGTCTTATCTCTGTGGTGATATTTAAGACGCACGGCAGTGAGAGTTCGCATTGGACCCATTGTTAGGACTGACAGTCATCTACACGACTGGCATTCATCTCCATTCAACGCACAGTTGTCAATCCGTTCCCTGTGTACACAGCACAGGGAACACACACACTGAACTCGCTGAACACACACACCAACGTACACAGATGTAGACCGAGATGGCACCGTGAAAAATGCATATTTGTTTCATTATTAATTTGTTTATTTATGCATCACATCAATGATGCACGGCGTCGCTCGACTGACAGGCCTCGAATCAAATGAGGAACAACAAACAGGTTTTGAAGGAGATCAGGCGTCATCCATTGTCCGGCCAGCTGTGCAGTATGAACACCGTGACACGTCGTTAGCAGAGACTTGGTCAGCAGCGTTGGGCCTTCGGACCGAGAGAAACCCCGCGTGTCCAGCTGAAACCCTTAACAGCGTACCCCGAAAGAGCACCCAATGGGGTTCTGAGAGGCCAGTGTTACCCATGTTCTGTAAACATGCCCACGGCTGTGTGACTATGACCTGTAGGCATACCTTCTGTCAGTCTGATGTTTTACACAAAAACACATGCACGTGCATACACACGCACGCACACACACACTTCTCCGTTGTTTATCATGGGCTTCAATTAGAGCCCGCGAGGCGCCAGATCAGAGCCCGGAGGACGGAATTTAAACGGGCCGAAACAAACGAGCTGAAGTTCAGCGACTGACATTTAACAGAGAATAATGAGGCCGCTTGTCATCTACTCCCCTCCGCCAGACCCCTATCCCCCATCCTCTCTCCGTCTCTGCTTCCTCTCCTTCTCTCTCTCTCATTTTCTCTCACCTTCCTCGTTCTCTTTCTGTTTCTCCTACCTTTCTCCCGGACTCCCTCTCCTCCTTTCAAATGTGAAGGCCGTGCTGAGTATCAGCTTATTCATTCCCTTCTTCCCTCTGTTATTTGAGCTACTGAAAAGGTTGAAGTTACCCCTTATTGTTGTTCTGGGAGCAGTTTCGTTTTTTTTTTTTTACTACCTACAATACGCACAGCAGCGCACACAAACAGACATATAATGTTGACTTTTTGTTATTTCACAGCAAGATCGTTAATCACCTGCTGGGTCTGTCGTGACGACGTAGCGCTCCTTCTGTTTTCCAGATCTCAGAGGACGCAACGGAAACTCTATCCTGAACATGATGCACAACATGACCCTGGAGAAACCCTACACCCAGTACACAGCATAAATTCAACCTGCTTATTTAACTAACGCTTCAGAAAACACTGATTGAGGTTAGGTTGGTGACACCATTTTGAAGCATAACAGTTCTTTATGTCCTGATCTACATTTCTCATAGTTTAGAAGTTATGTTACCTAAGGATTTTTAGCAACAAAGGAACTAAATGATTTAATAGTGCTCCAGACATGGGAAAAAAACACCCTGAAAGACATTCTAGTTAATTTTAGAACGTCCAGAATAATTGAAATCATCGAGCACCTTCTTGAACATAATTAGAACTTCTATGTCTTCATCTTCTCTCCCTAACTAGCTTGGAGGTGCTCTTGTAAAACGAAGTTGCAACTACTAAATGGACATAAGTTTAGAGAAGGGGGAGGTCCGTAAGTAACTACACTCTGCTTCTTCACTCCGTTGCTTGAGCTGAGACCTCCTACGAATCGTTGAACAGACCCCAGATGTACGATGATAGGAAGATGCCCCAAGATACAAAAATAAGGTCAGATTTGCATTTTTACCGCTTATTACTGCTAAAGGTCACAAATCTGGAGTGTAAGGATTTTCTAGATGTGTGCGTCTAAGAGAACCTGTTAACCAATAGTGAATGTCCAGAGCAGATCACTGAGTGCAGGTCAAAGGGTCACCAGCATGTTTTCTCTGAGTCCTGCTCTAACTCTGTGTCCACGTTACCATTGGCGCTAACAGCTGACCACTGTCGCACAATGGGAACTAATTAGGCAGAGAGTCTGTCCGTTATATACCCACTGTACTGGATATGCAAATGAACAGACATTTAAATGCACACAGGTATTAACACACTGGCACAAACGCACACACTCAGAGAAAGAGGAAAGAGGTGAACGTGGGTAAATAAGTGATGTGGCGATTGCGGATCGGCCATTCAGGAGATTCCTCCCCGCGACGTCGGAGCCAGCCACCTCCGCTCCAGTGCATCCGGGTAATTGGGACTTCCTGGCTCGGGCCAAACGTTACCTCCTGGTCACAGCCAAATGCTCGGCTAGCTCGCTAGCCCCCCCCCGATGGGGCAAATCTCTGTGAAATCACTCCCAATTACAGATTTAGTGGAGGCCCAGGGATGTGGTCCCGAAAAACTGTGCGAAGGGTGTGTGAGAGAAAGTGTGTGAAGAGGGTGACAGAATGGAAATGAGAGAGAGAGAGAGGAAGAGAGCGAGCGGTGGGGAGGGCATGGGGAAGTGGCGAAGCGGTCCGGCCACACAGTAGACCACAGCACTCGGGCCCTCTGCCATTGATTTCTGCTCAACAACAAACAGGGCCATTTTTCACACGCGCTCCGCACTTGGCTTTTATGAATTCTCTCCTTTTCTACAGCGACTGCCACCATGAGCCCGGACCAGGAAACAATCAGCAGGATGGAAAAACGCATGCACACATAAAAACACGCGCACACTCACACACATCTACCCCTCCTCCTCCTCAATCTATAAGAGTGAATTCGTGTTGTGCCATCCCTAGGACACATTTATAGCGGTGCTCAATAGGCCTGTTGACATGCCTCCAATCTAGTTAACAGGCTCAGGGACTAAACCTCCGTACTGAAGGCGCCCTGCTGTTACAAAGTTTGATCATACACTCCGGCTACATCTGAAGGACATACAGTACCTCTCCTCTTTACACTTCCAAGCGAAAAGCTGCTACATTTCAGACGTAACCTCCCAGATTTGACAGCGCTTCTATTTAATACGTGGGAGAGATGCATTTAATTTTAGTCTACGCCGGCTTTTGAACTCGCCAACTCCAGTCTATAAAGGCCTTCTCTTTGGATTCGAGATTCTATTTGAAATGAAAACGAGACACGCGTGTCTTTTGGGACACACGGAGTTCTTCCATCTATCCAACCTCCCTGACATCACCGGGAATATGCCCGCTAACAAGATGGCAAACGGAAGCGCTTGTGCCCAAGCTTTCCTCATATTAATATCCTCTATCTGACACGCCAGCGAAGAAAAGCCACAGTGCTCTTTTAAACCCATCCAATGGAAATTGTTGTCTGATGCACCCGATGAGGGGCTTATCAAAATCAGTTTTAATTACATAACCCGCCATTTGGTAACTGCTGCCAAACAAAACCCCGGCACCCTATGGGGGGAGGACCGCGACAACAAACAAGCTCTGACTGACATTCATTCTGAGCCCTGGTTGTGCCGACGTTTAAATTCACCTCCGTTCTCCTAGGACAGGTGAGGCCTGGGAGCACTGCTGGGGGAGTGGTCTGCACGGGGACCAGGGACGAGACAGCCTGAGATGGTGGGGTTGGGGGGAGGGGAGGGGGGGGGGGTTGAAGGAGGGGGAAAGCCAGCGGGCCGTGTGACCACACCAGCACCAAGCAGACCGAACTGGTTGTTCAAAAAAACCAGACAGCGTGCAAAACATTGGCGTTCTCCATTGGAAAACGAATACGTCAAAATCCACTTTGTGTTTCGACTGCATGTCACAAAAACTTATGGACCCGGGGTCCTTACCACGCCCACATCAATCAGAACCGTCTCGGCAGATGTCCCAGACCTGCGTTGTGGACCCCAGCCCGCTTCTCTCTGCATCTGGGCTGACATGAACATCGTGGCTGGGAGACGATGGGACTGAGGGAAGCGGGCGAGACCCACTGTCATGTTCCCCTGGGTAGCCCGATCTGTCCCAGAGACCGTGTTGTGTGAGCGCGCCTTCAAGTTAGTGTATGGATGTGTGTGTGTGTGTGTGCCTGGTCTATAGGGGACCTGCCTGGATCGTGCGATCCTTCCAAAGAGCTCCAATAAGAGCAGGAGAGGAAGGGACCAGGTGACCGGCGCCTCTGTTTCACCTCTCCTTGTGTGTGTTTGTGTGTGTTTGTGTGTGAGTGCTTCTGGGAGTGTGTGCATACTTTTTATAGAACAACATGTCCCACACCAACGGTACTCAGACTGGTACTAGAACAACTAGCAACGTAAAGCTAGTCCTGGGCTGGTTTAAGTGTCCTCAACACGGCCAGTGTGCACTGCTACCACCCCTGTGAAACCAGCACAGAACAATGCAGAACAATGTGGAACATCTCGCCCCTGCTCTCCCTCTCTCCCCCTCTCCCTGTCCACCCGTTCATTTCTTCATTCATTCGTCGTTGACCCCCGCGGACCATACGTCTTCCATCGCCAAGGAAACAGGGCTGCATCGTGTCTAGGAAGGGGTGGATGCGTGTTCGTGCGCGAGTGTTCTTCCGTAGCCCCACCTAGACGCAATCGCTGCAGTCTGGGTCTGGTTGCCGTCATGGCAGACCTGGAGCCGTCATCGTACAGTGTGGAGAGAGAGATTAGGCTTTAAATTGAACGTCCCCCCTCAAAACCTGTTCCTATGGTCTGACACTGAGGCCGGGGATGAGACAGACAGGGTCCCACATCAACCCCATTAAAATTCCTGGGACATCCATCCTCCAGGTTCAGGCCCACAGTGAGACAGTAATGACTACCCCACGAACAACAGAGCGGACCTGTACTGTGTCCGTGTGTGTAGGGGCGGGCGGTTCTGTGTTGGTGTGGCTCGATTTGTGTGCACGGACCCAATTATCTGCAGTATCGCAGTGTCACGCGGTACATAACTTCATAACACTTCACCACGAACACACACACGCGCGCACACGGACACACACGCATACACGCACACACACACGTGTAGAATTGACAGTGAAACCCTGCAAGCTCATTTTCCCAGTGGCAGAAGCTGGGATGGGACTAATGAGGGACATGTGAACTGGGAATCAACACACAAACACACACCCACGCGGAATAAGCCAGGGAAATTTGTGTAACAGTTCTGTGCCTTGAATCACTGGACATCTTTCGTCTTGGTCCATTTCACCTTGTGGATGTTGCACACTTCTTCCGTAATTTCTGCTCCTAACCCAAAAAGAAAGCTGACCTCTTTCCCCATACTAAACACCCCCTGACCCCTGACCTCCTCCCTGGATATAAACCACCCCTGACCTTTCTCCCTGATGACCTCACCAACCTCTGTCAGGTGTACTGTGTACTGGTCATGTGGAAGGTGTCCTATAGGCTCAGACACAGACGAGCTCTCCATCTTCCTGTTTCTCAGCTTCAGGGTCCACTGAAGGAGGGCAGAAGACACGTCTTTGACCTGTGTAACTGCTGTGATGCCTGGTACGAGGGAAGGCGGCAGGTCAAACTGCTCCGCCAATCGCGGGGAAGCATGAATGAGAACATCATGTCTTAGACACTAACAGTTTCGCCCAATTGATCTGTTGAGCTCAACTCCAAGAATTTCTAGGTTAATTTCAACCTATTTGGTCCGGTAGAACTCTCTTTTTTTTATATAAACTATTCAGGATATAAGAAACTTGCAAAACTATAAAACTTCCAAAACCAATCTATCCGGTGTCCCCAAGTGATGTCTGTCACATAGCCAGCCTAGCTGTGAGCCCCAGGCTCCGCCTTCCTTCCTGCCTGCCTCCGAATCACATCCACACTCGGTTGGACGACGGAGGCTCATCCAGACAGGAGATAGGAGGACATCTGCCCTGTCAGACTCCGACGGGCGTCTGGCTGAGTGGACAGATACGCCAGCCCTCTTCAAGGCGGACAGGGTGCATTCTGGGAAAGGCTCCCTCGGGCTCGAAGAGTGTTTGTCAGTGTTCCACTTAGAGTGTCTGACACGCGCCACCTCTGTCAGGAGTGGCATCAGCGTGACTGGTGTGTGGGTCGACTGTGTGCATATACACACTCTCTGAACACCCCGTACCCCTCTCCCCCAACCCCGCATGGGTCTCTCTCTCTCTCTCTCTCGCTTACTGTAACTTCTCGTTTTTTCCCCTCTCCCTCTTTCTCACACTTGACCGTCTCACAGGCAATTCAGTTTGAAACACAGGGTCCTCTATTTGGACAACAGGCTAGCCTAAATGCAATTTGTCATCCAACAGCTCAACGCCGGCCAATGAGATTCCCCCAGATACTGTTTAGAGGAGCTGTCGGATGAGACATTGATAGGCTTCGTCTCTGAGATATGAAATGTCACTGGGTGTCACTGAGTGGAGGGAATTGCCAATTTTCTTCATTCGGCGAATGTAGGTTTATGTAAGACGCAGCCTGGTAATACTGTGGTGAGGTTTGACATCGTCCGACCGCTGACCCTTTTGAAATGTCCTTACATCTACAGCAGGGACTGGGTTCCTGGAGTCCCTCAGGCACTGCACTATTCTGTCCCAATAAGCCACCACTCCTAAGCAACCCAACTAACAGATCAGTATTCTGAGAAAAACAACTCAATACACCTGGTCCCCCCAGGTGGGTTTAAACAAACACCAACCGCGACTGTACCTCTGCACTATAGTCTCTAGTCACCGCGGCAGTTCACCGCTGAACTGACAGGCTCTAGCGCAGTGATATGCATCCGGGAATGGTTGGATAAGTGCAAGTAATGCGAAAACGCGTACTGGCCTATCAGAAAGCATCGGGTGATCACCATAATCCTGCGTGTCCAATCCTTTCACGTCTCCTGTATATGAAGTCACTAATGAAGGGCTGAAACCTTCCCTCTGATAGTGTCAGTCCAGGAATAGTCCAGCAAATGTATCAATTTATATTCAGCCCCGCCACACAGCAAGAATATCCCCCCTAAAGCTACATATTTTCCAGTAAATAACATCTTGGCTTTTCATCACTCCTCCCTTCTCACTCCTCATTTCTCACTTTCCTCCCTTTCTTTCCATTCTGCCCTTTTCCTCCACTCCCGTGCCATAGAATTGGGGAAAAAATATACCTGGAAAATGTAGGGAGAGAGGAGAGAGGAGAAAGAGACCAACACAGAGACAGAAAGAGACGAGGGAGACAGACACAAATAAACAGACAGATGATGTATGTATATGTTATTTAAGGACAATAATGTGAGAGAGAGAGAGAGTGAGAAAGAGAGAGTGAGAGAATGAGAAAGAGTGAGCGCGAGAGAGTGAGAGAGACATTTCAATTGGGTGCCACAGTGGGGCTGAGCAGGAATGACTTGGGGTTTGAGAAAGTCTGAGGCAAAGTCTCTGTTAATCCAGCCATCCACTTACACTGATTACTGTTGACTTGTCTATCTACTTGTCTGTCTAGCTGTCTGCCAGGCTGTCTAGATGCCTGTCTAGCTGTCTGCCTGGCTGTCAGGCCCTCTGACTGCATCTCTGACTGCCACTGCCAGTTGCCGTAACACACAACAAACCGGGTCTCCTAACCCGTTCGAACACCAGCAATTGGACCAGACATTGTCCAGCGTAGAGAGATCGGAAATAAACCGTTTTACCAAGCCTATCCTGAGAACTGAACACTGCAGGAAATGCGTTCCTCTCTCTCTCACTCATCGCCGTCGCAGGAACTGCTGTTTCAGCTACAAGACGACCCCCCCCTCCCTCCCTGACCCCAACCCCTCTGTCTCTCTCTGTATTAGACAGGAGGGTTTCGGTTCAGCATTCCATGTACACAACCATGTACACAGAAACACAGACCCACACACACACACACACACACACACACACACACACACACACACACACACACACACACACACACACACACACACACACACACACACACACACACACACACACACACACACACACACGCCTCTCCACGTCCCCCTAGTCACAGTCGATAAATCGGCTGTGTCTGGCCCAGGGTCTCACTGCAGCAGACGGCGAGGGAGAGGAGGGAAAGAGAGGCGAGGAGGAGGGAGACAGTATGAATAGCTCCCATTGTGCTGTTTATTTACGGCCGTGTTAGCACGGGCAGGACGATCGTACGGCTCTGAAGGCTACCACACAACGCCGGGGAGACGGAAGGAGGCGAAGAGGGGATGATGTGGATTGATGAAGCAGAGAGAATAGAAGAGAACGCACGGTAAAGGACAACAAAGGCGGGTACTGGAAGTGAGGATGTGGTAAAATTGGACATGACCTGTGAGCGTCGTAATGTGCCGCGGGTAGGAATGATCCAGTATCATTCGTTGGTGTGGTGGGATCTGTGTCTTTCTGATACCTATATCCATGTCAGTATTCATTTCTAGATTTAGAATCTGGTCTATACACACTGAAATGAGAAGGACAAAAAAAGAAATCCACTAGAAGTGCAGCATGCACATGGGCGTGCTATGCAAAATGAACCATTCAAAGTCGTCGGATTTCGGAAAAAAAATTGAATAGTAAAGTGACAGGAATTCTCCAGGCCAGATTCTTACGGTTATTCCTCTGCTCATGGTGGGTGCAGTATGTCTACATCTGGCCAGGTGCCTCATATAGGACGGGATTTCACAGTGTTTTAATGCCATCTCCAGTCTATGTTCAAGCTAGTCAATAACGTGACAGCCAGTTACAATCACAGGCACTTAAAGGACCCAGTGCTCCAGAACGTCATGATTGTGTAGAAACTCACTTTAATTAGCTTGGACTTAATTATTATAACCAGTTTAGCGGATGCTTATTTCTAGATGCTAATGCTAATATTGGAAAATCAGCCAAAATGACTGTGTAGTGGCAAGTCCAATAATTGTAGCTGCAGTGACCACAACAGATCTTTACATATACACAGCAGAAAGAATAAATCAAACAGCACTAGATCAAAAATCACTTGGGCTAAATGGAAGACTAATTGAATGCACTGAAACGGGAGAATAAAATAACCCACACGATCAGCATTCTCTCCCCATCCACTGCCAGATAATAGTGCGAGTTAATTACCCATGTGGGCAAGTGGTACATTCCACTCCATTGATCTGCGAGAGGATCCAGGACAGGTCGATCCAATTCTCCCCATCGAGGGGGTTTGCGTGTGACACAGTGCTGATCACATTCCTTACCGTGTCACGGAATCCATGCTGCATCATAACCGAGCGGCAGCAGAGTCACTGCCGAGGCGCGGGTGAGGGATCTGGGAAATGACGGTATTCGCACTCCTTTTCATACGTATGGAAAAACATGTTGCATTAAGACCAGGGTATATTCGGAACCTCAGCAGTCAAAGGATCCAGGGCGGAGCAGTCAGGAAGAACCAAATGACGCTTTAACAATGCTTCAGATATGTCCAGAAAGACACGCTAGGACAAAGCCCATGTCTTCACCACAGAAGCCTTCCATGAGAAATGAATGTATCAAGGTTTATTGGACAACAGTCAATGTTATGGCTCCAACGGCGCGGTGAGTGTCCAGCAATACAACATGAATATACAAGAAACCCTCTGCTGAGAGTTAACAAGACAGCAAGTCCAGTGGGTTCCACTGCCTCTCCCGGTTCACCGCTCCCCATAGTGTGTGGGTTCCACTGCCTCTCCCGGTTCACCGCTCCCCATAGTGTGTGGGTTCCACTGCCTCTCCCGGTTCACCACTCCCCATAGTGTGGGGGTTCCACTGCCTCTCCCGGTTCACCGCTCCCCATAGTGTGTGGGTTCCACTGCCTCTCCCGGTTCACCGCTCCCCATAGTGTGTGGGTTCCACTGCCTCTCCCGGTTCACTGCTCCCCATAGTGTGTGGGTTCCACTGCCTCTTCCGGTTCACCGTTCCCCATAATGTGTGGGTTCCACTGCCTCTCCCGGTTCATCGCTCCCCATAGTCTGTGAGTTCCACTGCCTCACCCGGTTCACCTCTCCCCATAGTGGGTGGGTTCCACTGCCTCACCCGGTTCACTGCTCCCCATAGTCTGTGGGTTCCATTGCCTCTCCCGGTTCATCGCTCCCCATAGTGGGTGGGTTCCACTGCCTCTCCCGGTTCACTGCTCCCCATAGTGTGTGGGTTCCACTGCCTCACCCGGTTCATCGTTCCCCATAATGTGTGGGTTCCACTGCCTCTCTCGGTTCCCCACTCCCCATAGTGTGTGGGTTCCACTGCCTCTACTGGTTCACCACTCCATATAGCCCCCCCCCCGTCAAGCGAGGATAAACTGTGTTCTATATTCATGTCACAAGTTCACAAATGTCACGGTTCAAGGTTTTAAGTCTTCACTTATTCTATTTTTTAAAAAGTCCAAATATTAAGATAAAAGCAGGGTTTTCCTTAAATGAATTTGGATAGCTCTTCTCCAGCATCCCCAAGCAAAACTGAGCTGACATCAATGGCAAGGTCAAAGACGGGGGGGGAAGAAAACCATCCTCACCGGAGTTACCGTTTTCCTTGACTTTTCAAGAAATGACACTGGACGGGCAGACTTTAGTGCTTTGAGCATAGGCAAAGACAGCATAGGAAAGCCCCTGAAGGGTTATGCACAAAGTGCAGTCCACATGGTTAGCATGTGAATGATTCCCAAAGGAATTTGAATGATTCACAAAGGATTTTGAATGATTCAGAAAGGATCACATACTGTATGATGGTGAAGAGCCACATTAGCATGGTGGTCATACAGTATGCCTCCACTCGTTGACTTATCGAGTGGGTAGACCGCAACTGGGAAAATAACCTCCTCTTCCAGTAAGCTTACTGTCTGTATGACAGCAGACACTTCTTTTTTACCGCCATCTCCTGTAGATGTTGACATAAGGTCTCACTAAGGCCATTTTGCTAGCAGACTGCACATTGCTACACTCTACACTACACTACGTACGCTAGACATAAAGCCCTCTATCAAAGCTCTTCAAAGTTAACGTACAGCCTGGTAGTTATGGATTATGCAATTCAACAGGGCTTGTGCTGGTGGAAATGAAGGAGAAATCAAGTCTGCCAGCTACTCTCAACGCTCTGAGTATATGATGGGGGCGAGGGCTCAGAACTCTTTTCTATAAGTTATTATTCTTTATCGGCCCAGAAGGTCAAATTCCGTTTTAATCCAGCTCCTATCACTGCGTTTGAACAGATTCTGCAATGCTTTCCTTCATAATTGCCTGTGTGGCTCTTCCACCCTGAGATAACGCTGGACAAAAGAGACGCATTTATTTTAGAGGAAAACTAACCAATTTTCCGAGATGTTCTTCAGTCCATTAAAGTTTTCAATCAAGTGAAGAGGAACCGGGAGTTAGAACTTGCCTGGTATAGTCTGCCTGCTATTTGACTGTACACCATACAAACCCATATGGTACTGTATGTATGAATGAAAGGAGAGGAAAAGCAGCCTCTCTCTTCCTCTCCCCTTCACACACACACACACACACACACACACACACACAATGCGCAATGTCACCATCTCTCTTCCTGTCTCCCCACTACCCACAACTCAGTGTGGCAGAGGTCTCTAGGTAACAAGGTTATCTGTGGGCAGTGGAACCCTGACTTGTTCTCTGTCAGACCTGGGAGACATAAGGAGTTAATCATTCACATGTCTACCACCAACCTGGTGCATCCTGGATCCACAAGCTCAGTTTGAGACGCTCTCCACGTTAACAGCCCCACCAGAGCCACATAGACCACCTCTCAAATGAGTGAATATTGTTCAAATTCTACACATTCATTTCCATGGTGTTGCGTGAATCCTCCCCATGTAATGTTGATGGGGAGTCAATCTCCTGTGGGCCGAGTCTATTCAAAGATTCAAAGATTAACTTCTGATTCAGAGATGAATGGGAAGTGAAAATGCCCGCCTTAGTTTCTTGTAGTGTCAAGTAAACCAATCCTAGTGGTAGCCAGAGTGTCTTTTTACCAGTGGCTTCAGTTTACAGTCCCTACTCTTCAGATATTCTAGCCTTTCTTCTGTCTTCATATGGAAACATTATTTCATTAACAAGCTTAAGGAAAATGGAAGATTGGATCCAGACTGGATAAACCTGACAACTGTCCTCCAATCATGAAGATCAGGCAAATGTTGGAGGCCTATTCTTTTCTTTCTCTGCAGCACATGTTGGTAACTTAGCAACCATTTCAGTTGGTTCAGATGACACTGGTCTGTCTGAATGAGCAAACAAAATAAACACTGCAACCCGAAACACAGATCAACTTTCGTTTTAAGACTCAAAATACAACAACTTGTTAACTTGTTGAACGTCTGTTGTTTGTTTTAGATATTTATATTTATATTTTCTGGTTCATTTAATGAGGCTCAGCATGTTTTAATGGGAAGCATTAATAGAATTCCAAAAACCAATGATTAACTCTGCAATAAAATCCAGCTGCGTATTGAATGTTGAGATTGCCTTGCCACCAGTTTCATATTGAATGTTGAGATTGGACTGGAATAACACAGATGTGAGCGGCTCTACGACGAGCAAACAAAAAGGCACGCCTCAAAACACATCCCTCGTACAGTCACTGCAAAACTCCCAGTCTGGCTCTCCAGGCAGGACTGGGCTAATGCCCAACGTGAACCCAGGCCTAACCCAAACACAGACCTATTGGTTCCAGACCAGTGCCACATCTAAACGTGTGTGTAGAAGCTGTGGGAGGGTATCTGGGGAGCCGTCCCCGAGGCCGTGGAAAGCAAGGATATATCTGAGTCATCTACTCCTCTAATTGGCTCAGGTCTGATGTGATTACCTGGCAGCCCTCACAGACATCCCCTCATGTAATCCTGTCACAGGGTGTTTCCCCTCAGGTGACTGATGTGATTAGGGTTATTGATTCTGGGGGCCTGGTGTGTTTCATATGACCTCTCTGTTGTCATAACACCCAGCACACACACACATAATATGTGGAACATACACCTTTGCAACATGGCATGCATACAGTTATAGATTCACATACACGTGTAGACACACATACACACACACACGCACGCACACACACTCACGTTTTTCTAAACTTGTGGGAGCAGAAAAATCACTCACCATTTATCTCCTAAACTAAACCTCAACCTGTAGCCCAAAGCTAATCTAACCCCAATAATCCAACATTTATACCTTTAACAAAACACCAACACTAACCCTTAACCTAACCCCTAAAAACAACCCCAATCCTTTTTACTCTAAACCTAAGCCCTGAGCCGGAAACATCGTTTCTCATAGTGGGGACCAGAGAAAACACCTTGTGGGGACTGTTTTGTTGGATCACACACACAGCTACAACGCCGGAGCGATTGTTGGTTTGTCACTAATAGGTGCCCCTCCTGGGGTGTGTTTAAACACCAAGAGACGTCCCACTGTCAGAACACACGTCAGTGTCACTTCCCTAGAGATAACATCTCCTCCTGTCCTCTCTCTCTGATTACTGTTTCACTTACATTCTCTCTCTGTGCATCTCTCTCTCACTCTCTCTCTCTGTCCATCTGCCCGTCTCTCTCCCTGGCCGTCTCTCTCTCCCTGCCTGTCTGTTGCTCCCTGTCCATAAGTCTCTCTGTCCGTCGCTCTCTTTTCCAGTCCCCGAGGGAAATTAAGATGACTCCATTCCCAGGCAATTAACCGCTACAGGTGTCTCACTCCCAAGAATCACAAAAACCTGTGTGTGTGTGTGTGTGTGTTTGTGTGTGTTTGTGTGTGGGTGTGTTTGTGAGTGAGCAAGAACCTCGAGGATGAGTCAGTGAGTCCCAAGCAAATGACTGGAATGGAGGGGATGGACAAGTCACATTGTCTAATCTCCACAATCTCATTGATTAGAACCCTTGGGATATCATCAGCTGATTGGACAAAATGCCACAAAAGGCAGAAGCACAAAATAAGGAACAAGTCCAATCAAGGTCATCTCTGTGAATGCTCTCATTTTCTACTAGTTGAATAAAAAAAAAAGCACAACTCTAAATATATACGTTTTTTCAGGTATTTGGATGCTCTACGCTGTGAAACGGGGGGGGCTAGATAGACGCAAGTTGTCTCTGAAAGAACAGCAGGCCAGATTCTAACCCATCCTGCAGAATCACAAGACCACCAGACCACCAGTCCACCGGACCACCAAACCACCGGACCACCAGACCACCAGTCCACCAGACCACCAGACCACCAGACCCCCAGTCCACCAGACCACCAGTCCACCAGTCCACCAGACCACCAGTCCACCAGACCACCAGACCACCAGACCCCCAGTCCACCAGACCACCAGTCCACCAGTCCACCAGACCACCAGACCACCAGACCCCCAGTCCACCAGACCACCAGTCCACCAGACCCCCAGTCCACAGGACCACCAGTTCACCAGACCCCCAGTCCACCAGACCACCGGTCCACCGGACCACCGGACCACCGGACCACCGGACAACCGGACCGCCGGACCGCCGGACCACCAGACCTCCGGACCACCGGAGGTAGACAGTCTACCTCTCAGTCTAAATGTCAGCAGTAACCCACCACTGCTATAATGTTGATTCAGGTGTGTGGAGTGGAGAACATAGACAAAGGCCTCCTACCTTTTTCTTGTTGGTGGGGCAGATGTAGAAGTTTGACACGACTATGGTGGTCCCGGGCATCAGGTTCAGCTTGACGTACGTGGTGCCGTAGTCACTGGACCTAAGGAGGAGAGGGAGAGAGAGAGAGAGAGAGAGAGAGAGAGAGAGGGCAGAATGATTGGAATCTGGGAAGAAATGACAGGTTCTGTAGGATCTCTGCAATTGAGTCAGGGAAAGGGTCGCCTGGAGAGAGAGTCAGAGTCACGGGGAAGGTCAAAGTCAGGGATTGAGTCAGAGTCACGGGGAAGGTCAAAGTCAATGAGAGACTGAATCCGGAAGAAATCCAGAGTCCATTAATAACCAAGACAGGAAGTGGTAATTAAACCATGGTATTTTTTGTCTTATAAGACTTCTTATAGATGCCTATTTGAGGTGGGGTTTGTAAAGTGTTTCCTTGAGATATTTCCATTACCATTCACCTCCCTTTGTTCCCTAAGCGTTACAGATTCACATACTGAGACTGATGGCCAGCCGTGAAATCAAACCTGTCCAGATGAAGGACGACAGAGTTGACAGGGCAGGATTACAGCTGTGAAAAGCCAGAGAAAACCGCTACTCTCCTTAATCTGTAGAACTGCTCACGCAGGCATTATATTACCTCCGTCTTTACCTTCTTACCGGCATGACGGTGCCCCGACTCGACCTCCAGGTCTGATTACTGTGACGGATAGCATGGCAACTGGACAGTCTCACTGGCTAAACCATTGGATGGAGAGAAAAAAAACACTAGCTGCTGGCAAGGCAGCTAAACACGCGGGCAAATCTGTCAGTTTGGTGATGGTGACGCGACGGCCGTAGTGTGAAGGACCCTGTGATTGATGGCCGACTCCTCAAGAACGTTTCTCCAGCCTAGCCAAGTCAAACACCCAGCACCGCCCTGGCTAGCTGTGAGAGCTTAATTACTTCAGACACTTTTAAATGGTGCGGTTTCTGCTAGCCAAGGATGAAAAGGGCACGGCAGTCTGTGAGTCTGTTATGCCATGAGAGGTTCAGAGGTCTTGAGGAGTAGTGAAGAGTTCAGCGGTCTTGAGGGGAAGAGTGTTCAGAGGTCTTGAGGAGCACAGTGTTCAGAGGACTTGAGGAGAACAGTCTTGAGGAGGTCTTGAGGAGAACAGTCTTGAGGAGGTCTTTAGGAAAACAGTTTTCAGAGGGCAGAAGGTGGTTCAGTGTTCAAGACAGGAGAGGGGCCGGAGATATTAGACGAGTGGGGGAACCGAGGAGGAGACAGGGAGTGAGGAGGGAATCTAACAGGCTGGGGAGGGCTTGATGAAGCGAACTGACCAGAAGGCACGTCCACCAGGACCGTCTGGTTTCCAAACAAGTGTATTTACTTTAGAGCATTACTCACTAACGCTCAGTTGGGCTACACACACACGGTTATAGCCTGAACAGGAGAAAACACACAAGTCAGACACAGCTAGGCACTGGCGGACTGATGCACACACACGGGGGTAGAGCCATTTCTTCACATCCCCGTGGTGACCGAGTGGTGTTTTCATCTTCCCCAGGGCCCTGTGTGCAGCTTTTACCAGAGATCATCAAGATAGGAGAGACAGACCCTGCTGCTGGCTGTGTGTACTCCAAGACTGGGGCTTGGAGTCCGGAGCATAGAGTCTGGAGTTCAGAGCCTGAAGAATAGAGTCTGGAGCTTGGAGTCTGGAGCGTAGTCTGGAGTTCAGAGCCTGGAGCATAGAGTCTGGTGCATAGATTCTGCAGTTCAGATCCAGGAGCATAGAGTCTGGAGTTCAGAGCCTGGAGCATAGAGTCTGGAGTTCAGAGCCTGGAGCATAGATTCTGGAGTTCAGAGCCTGGAGTTTAGATTCTGGAGTTCAGAGCCTGGAGGATAGAGTCTGGAGCATTGAGTCTGGAACTTGGAGCCTGGAGCATTGAGTCTGGAACTTGGAGTCTGGAGCATAGAGTCTGGAGTTCAGAGCCTGGAGTATAGAGTCTGGAGCATTGAGTCTGGAGCTTGGAGCCTGGAGCATAGAGTCTGGACCATAGAGTCTGGAGTTCAGAGATGAACTCAAATCTGCGTGAGTGCTAACGCTTGGTGCCGAAGACACAACGTAGGCCAATGGGAGAGATGCTGGGTTTGGCTCTGGGAGATGTTACTCAGTATCTGAAGTAGTTATCCAAGAATCAAATCTTATCGAAATATCTGAAATAACGAGTTAATGAGCAAAATATCTGAAAACACTTGTTTGGATTGTCAAGTTTGCAGAATGCCTGGTATGTCCCCTGTCTATAGGACTGTGTTAATTCAAAGGAACCAGAAGTAGCAGAAAACAAACTGACCCTAAATGAGCAATGACCTTTCATCCAGTTCAAACTGCCTCATTACTGTAATAAAAAAAAACTGTACAGTAGAGCAATACACTACTACTTTGGAAGAAAGCTTGCTAAATCTTCCATAGCATTCCAGTCAAAGGGTCATTGTTGAGACATCATGTAAATGGACTAATTTTGGGGAGTGTGTTCGGGGTTAGGGGGGGGGTGTCGGAGGGGGCGGCTAATGTGTAAGAGAGTAATGAAGTTAACAGGGGACATCATTTATTAGCGGCATTCAGCTAGCCAGATTAAACAGACTGTATGGAGGACATGGAGAAATAATTACTTTGAGACACTGGATGGGGGGGGGGGGTTGAGAAGGAGGTGAATGAAGAATGAAGAGAGTGGGATTGTTACTATAAATGACAATGGTCACTGAGTGTCTTTCATACAATAATACACGGCCCTTCTGACCCGTTCCAAAGCCAATCTGACATGTACACATTGCGAGTTTGTTTCTATCAATAGCACGGTGTATGTCCTACTGAATGGAAGGAATCCAAGGCTGTCCTTCAGCAATATTCAAAAAAAGCACTTACATTTTCTTTTCCGTTCAATTCATCTTTCCTTTGGTTTTCATCTTGTGGCAGGTGCGTGGGAATAATGTGATTACTTCAAAGAAAACAGAGATCTGCACACCACTCTTGCTAGTACAACTTTATTTTTATTCAAGCCGGCTTGTAAGGATTTCACAACATTTCTTAAATTCAGCCTCAAGATTACCTACAGGGCGTTTTAACGCGGACCATTCAGTCTCCAAGGTGAGCACGCTAACTGCTATTAAAAAACGTAACTGCCATTCAAAACCTAACTGCCATTCAAAACCTAACTGCCATTCACACAGAGAGAAGGAGATACAGAGAGGTTGACTAATACATATTCATGATGCTGACAATCCCTGCTGACAATCCCTGAAGACGTCATTTCCATTCCAAACAATCACTTGTGGAATAAAGGATAAAGCAGGGCGAGTCATAAAGAAAACAATCACTTGTGGAGTAGAGAATAATGCAGGGAGAAAGCAATTGGTGGGAGACACAAACAGCAGAAGAAAAACAAAACTTGCGTCTAAAAAAGAAAACGTGACTATGGAGTAGAAAGGGCAGACACTCAGGTTGCGGGTGTGCATGATTCTGTGTGTCATCGAGAGAGAGAGAGAGAGAGAGAGCATGAGAGGGAGAACAAGATAAATAGAGGGGCTGAGAGAGAAATGGAGAAAGAGAGAAAAATTAAGATTTGGGTAAAACAGGCAGGGGGGGACAGACACTCTGGGCTGATATTTGTGTTTTTTGTTGATGTGCCTGACAAAACAGATTTCGAGCGGAAACAGTTTGGCGATGGCGTTAGGCGCTGATTCAGTTTTAATGTCCTAATATGTCAAGGTTGCTCCCCGCGGCTTCCTTCGCCAGGAAGACAAATGGAGAGCACTGGATAGGTGCAGAGACCAGACACGGTAGGCAGGGATGCAGTGATGGAGGAGCAGGGAAAACATTCAGCTGGAACGTGTTGGCGGAGTACAGATAGACAGGTGGGGGGAAATCACAAAACGCAACTGGGAAATAAAGTTTGGTGTCAGCACCAGAACTGGAAAGCCTGTTATTAGACTAAATAGACTAAATAAAAAAAATTGCCAAAAAAACATTACTACAGCCATAACTGTGGTACATTGTCAAACTTAACTGGGTGCATTATTAAGCCATAGAGACACACTCAAATCAAGTTGGCATGATGGTTTCAGAATATAAACATGCTTCTGGATCCAAGTCCATTGGGAGCAGGTGTACCTATTCAGACAGTAGAGCAACAAAGGGAATTCAGACTCCACTGTATGCGACATTGCTAAAGCCCTCAGAGTAAAGCTGTCCAGGTTTTGTTGGAGGACTGGGGTTTAAATAAACCTTAATGGCACAACTGAAATGCAACTTTCATACAGGCAAGAGCATAGCCACGGGAAGCAGGGGTGCTACGGACGAGAGCTAAAAACGTCATAATTACAGTTTGGTCTCTGCCAATGTGTGACTGTAGTCTGTCAGCGTGGCGCATCGTTTCTGCTGACAGGCATGCATGCTTACGTCCGTTCCGCACACGTCGCATCATCGACATATGCTCAGTCACTTCTGCAACCTTGATCAAAATGTCTTTGCGCGGCCGTGGTTAAGACGCAGGGGCATAACTATAATCCTTCTTAACAGACGAGTTCATAACTTTTATTATGGCTTGAAAGATTGGGTGTCTAGATTTAGAGAAGCTCTTAGCTGAGAGCATGATTCTGGCTCACTGAGAGCACAGAGACGCGGGCACAGACGCTTTCAGTCGGAATCAATCCCAGGCACCCAGATGGGCTCGTCGGATTGGCCACGCGATTCCCTGATTGGGCCACACAGAGATCTCCCAGGGGGGAGCCCCAATCTGGCTGATTGAGGTCTGGCTGAGGTCCAACGTCCCAGACCGAGGCCCTGGAGGATTCAGCCGTTTCTCCAGTCGGAAGATCTGGCAGACCACCCTGACACTGGGAGTAGTTCTTTTGTGACAATTTTTTGTTGTTGTTCTTTCGCAATCCTAATTAAATCCCACAACAAATCTGGCGTCACACAGCTCTATTTAGAACAACACAGAAGCGAAAAAGTTGCAGCAAAAGATCTGTCGGCTAAAACTTAAACAAAAGGTGAAAAAGGCTTTCCCTTAAAGACGTGATTACACTGTATTATTGACTAATGACTGCATTTTCAGAAGAAATTGGTCTAATTTGGGCAGGATACCTTTGTAAATGTTTGATAAAAGGGATCTTAATGATATCTAGCACCCTCCTTTCATCTTTTAGATATGTATACAGTAGATGGATCGTATAATTGGTCATGTTGCCATTAAAACAACCATGGGTGTCCATTATATTCTTCTTCAAGCTGATTCAGCGCCATCAGAATCAGATGCCAGATGACATATCGCCCCACTCCACAGAGTGCGCTGGTAAATACGACTCTCCAATTTCACAAACAGATATTTGTGATACTGCCCAATGCTTTATAAACTCCTCTGTTCTCTGTCCATCAGCCACAAAATGAAGTCCCCGCATCCAGTGAGCTCACAACGACCAACCGCAAGCGGCTGCTTTTTCTACATCTATCGCAGGCACCTAACTCCCAGTTTTTTTTTAGATCTTCGCAAGGTCACCCTGAGTTGATGGATGTGTCCTGTCTGAGTCGATCTTACACGCCATTTTGAAATCAGGCTGTTGGTAGTTATCCGTCCCACTGTTAGTGATGGCTGCTACCCTGATGAACATCTATCACAGCCCCTCGCCCCTGACTGGTGTCTGCCTCTGACTGACAATCCGCTTTACCGCACCAAAGTTCTACGAGATTCAGCACCCGTCAACCTACATGCCTTTCTCTCCCTTCTTCCCTCTTTCTGTCTTGCTCTCACTCTCTTTGTCAGCAGCTCAATGGTTATGGATGATGAACTAGACCGGTTCAGGTGCCAAAATGCTTTATGGTATCCGCGCAGCGACCTGATTGTGTCAATGCGTTGTCGTCTGTTGTGAAGTGGGAGGATTGTATCGAGGGCGGGGGGGTGGTGGATGGGGTGGGGTGGGGGGGTTTCAAAGAACCGTCACGCGTTGATAACGCGTACGCCCAAGTCAACCCGCGTGACAAGCGTCTGTGGATATTTGTTTTGACTGCAGATTCTTTTGAAGACGCCGGTGACCTTGCCGCGACTTTGACGACTGCCGGGGCCCCAGACACACAGACAGGGCTAACACCGAACACAGCCAAGTGAGAGCCTGAGAACAGCGCCACGTTAAATGTGTTAAACCGTGTCGATACTGCTTGGCCCGCAACCCTGTGAACTCTCCACGGCCCATGGGACAGCAGTACTGCCGCGGGTTTTGACGCGGCTCACGCCTTGCCGAGCTGCCAACAGAGGCAATTGTGGTGGCAATGTCAAAGTTGCGACCTTCATCTACTTTCAAGGAAATGTTCTTGAAAGATGAACTGCAAGAACCGCTGAATAGAGCCACAGAGTCATGGGGTGTGTCCTTGGGGACCCACAAAGGGAAGCAGTTGCCCAGTGACACCCCCAAACAGCTACACCCATTTCGACTAGGGAAACGTGATCCATACAACTATGTCGATCGACACACTGAAGTCTCTGGGCGAAGGAGAAATGGGATAATTAGAGTATTTAACTCATCTCATGCTTTCATCAATGTGCATTGATTTGACGCCTGCCTCTCTGTCTCTCTCTCTCTCTCATCCTTTATTTCCTGTGCGATGATAGCTCGGCAGTCTGATTTGGAGTCGTGCCATCTCACTCGGCATAGATTCATCAATCTATGGTCCCAGACTCCCCGAGGAAACAGTGGCCCCCGCGGGGCTAGACTGGAGCGAGGGGGAGGGGGGTGTGATGTACAGCGAAGAGAGGCCAGGGAAGAGATAGACTGTCAGGCCAGGGAGCTTCACACTGGACTGTCAGTACCCAAGTGGATCAGATTTGAACACAGGACACTTGGCCATGATGTCATTGGAGGAATACAGCTACAGTCCTGGGAGATGGACAAACATTTCAGTCTTTGTTCCGTTTTTTGTTTTGTTTTACTTTTTGATCGTGAATGTCTCTTCCCTTTTCCTCCGCTGTTATTTTCATTTATTTATGCTTCTTTTTTTCCCTAGACGATTTCTTACATTTTCATTTTTGGCCAGTGGGTTAAATAGAAATATTTGAAAGGAAAGACGTATAACGCACTGCTGGCTTTCCCTTCAGCCGTCTTTATAACCACACAGTATCAGCGAGCCGTAACCAAAACATTTCATACACATGAATCATCCACTGAGACAATATTGCTCCGGACGGAGAGCGCGGCCGTGCCGTGCTGAGTCACTGGGACTCAGGCAGCCGTTGGCAGGGTGCAGCTGGAGCAACACGGCGTACGCGACACCCCCTCTGATACGGCTGGGCAACAGGCCCACGGAGAGACAGAGGGAGGGGTTCAGGACCTCGGGAGTGATGGGGCAGCAGAGTGAACAGAGCCACAGGAGGTGCTGCTTATGGGAGCTGCCTCGGGCTCATGATGCATCCCCTCCCCACCCCACCCCCCACAACCCAGTTTGTTCCAGAGAAAGGATCTGCAGTATTTATGTGTCTCCACATATTCCCAGGAAGCTCCTCACTGAAGCGAAGAATAGAAATGATGTCACGTGCAGCTCTCTCATCGTTACGGACGAAGGCACAGGTGAGCACAGTTTCCCACGACATTCTTATATCCACCACCTCTGGAGAGGAACCTTTTAAGACTCCACCACCCATCTTTTAAGATTGCACCATCCACCAATTAAGACTGCACCACCCACCAATTAAGACTGCACCACCCACCAATTAAGACTGCGCCACCCACCTTTTAAGAGAGCACCAACTACATTTCAGAGCCCACATACCAACAAGATGGGAGACACCATAGCCTAGCAACATGAATAAACGTCGGAACCTATCAGGTTTGAAAAAATCTGGTTTCGAATGTCTCTGACATGCCCCCGTGGTGACCCTCCCCCCCACTGGCCTATATGGAGACACAAGGGGGACAGGATCCCATGTCCTCGGGTTGATGCGGAATCGGAGTGGTCATGCGTGCCGTGGATGGCCGTTCCGTTGCGGTCTCAACTTGAGCAGCACCACTTGCTCCCGATTTCACACTAATGCACACTAATGCACTTGGCAAACACTGAAAGAACTTGCTCAACCAATGCAAGGAGGCAGCACTGTAGTTACTCAATCTCAGTGGCATTTCAGTATATTCAGTAATGTCCAGTGTAAGTTCAGGATGCAGTGCCTTATGTTGATGGAAAATAGGTCATCAACTATTTCTTTATCGAGTCTGAATAAGCAATGATCGTTATATAATACCGCAGTTTCAGACAGCTTTGATGTTGAAATGAGAGTCAACGTTATCTTATGATCTCCAGAAGCCAGTAACATAATGTTCATGCTTTCCCTCAAAAAAAAAAAATCTTTGCAGGGGGGTTTTCAAACGTCATGCACATTTTTAAGAAAGAAAATTAAAAGAGGAACATGTAAATCATCACCCATAAGCTGCATTCTTAACCCCAGGATGTGTTAGGTAAACAGGCCTACAAGTACACATTCAACCACCATCCAATATACGCAACTGTACAAATTCAAACTGTTGGCAAATAACATTTGCAGTGGTGGAGAGTACTTGGACCAAAGGGAAGTGTGACGAACCGTTTATCTCCCCCCCATGACCAGAAATTGTATTAGTCTGTATCATCCAAGGACTGTTTTTTTTTCCTCCATGTAGTGTCTATTGTTTATGGACTATAAGGCTTAAGTATTTATGTTTCTTTTTCTTCATTTTCAGCTACTAATGTAATCACTTTAGCGATGAAAACGGCACCTGCATTGAGGCCAAGCCTGGCTCTTTCCCAGGGACTTTAGTGTATTATCCAGTTGCGAAGGTAGCATAACTCCTCATTAGCATGTTCGGCGTCCCTGCCCGCTGGCTATACCTGGTAGCGTTAGCACGACCAGCTGCGGGTGGGTGGCGGTGGTGGAACCAGGGAAGGGTGCGCGGTGATGGCACGGCTGTCGTGAGTCAGGCCACCTGACAGCCGTGCGGGTCTCAGGTGATTTGGAAAGCGAGGCGGAAGGTGGCGGGGGACAGGGAACGAGGAAATGAGACAGGCAGGTGATCGAAGCAGGTAGCCGCCGACGCAGAAGCTGAGTTGTGAGGTTGTGAGTCATTCTCCTTGCGTGAGCTTATGATTAACTTGGGTCTCTCCTTTAACTCGGAATACAATGTGACTAATTCTGAAAAGGCTGTTGAAATGAAATGAAAGCTTCTCAATATGCGCCCTGATGTGGGGTGCCATCATATAATGCACAGCGGAAATTGAAAGCCCGTAAAACCATCTGAATTTATAGAAGCAAACTATTAAAAACTCCTGGCCTGAAAACAACAACATTTTAGGTTATTTGGGAAAACAAGTACATGGGTTAATTTATGGGTTAATTCCCCCATAATTTTTTAATAATCAGTTGTGTTGATCCTAGCTAATGACTTGCTGTCATTTCATCTCGTTGAGGTATTATCAAGGTTAATTGGATTTCCTAGCAACAACACCAAGTCACCAAATAATCTCAAAACAATTACCTTTACTTACACACGTTTCATGCAATCCTTCACGTCCAATCACAGAATCTGAAGACAGGTTTTATGTCAACAACACAGAAGAGAAAGTAAGTGGTCGTGTCAATTAATGTATTTTAAATTAAAATAACAGCAGGACCCCAGTGTGCTGAAATTTTCCACCACATGAACGCCTGTGTGTGTGTGTGTGTGTGTGTGTGTGTGTAAACGCATGCTTTTGTTTTCCACAGCATAATCTCGCGCGTGTGCACACGCGTGCTTGCTGATATCCCTCACAGCTACTTCCTTATCCTTATCTTGTTTGGACGACTACCCGCCTCCACCGGTTGAATCCGGCTGACTGGACGAGCCTGTAGTGCTGCGAGCCCCCCCTCAATCCCCCCCCAGCTGTGCCCCCCACCCACGCACCCATGTCCCAAATGAATACAGGAAGGCAGGGCTGTAATTGGGAACATTTATCTAAATGACATCCTCATGAAGACTGTTGGGGACGGGCGAAGCTGAGCTCTGCACACTCACGATATCAGCCATTACGGTGTCGTCTGTGTGTGTGTGTGTGTGTGTGTACATAAAGGAATATTTGGACCCAGTGGCAACATTTGTTCCCATGATGAAACAGGCTGTGTGATTCTTTGTGTGTGTAAGTGTAAGATAGAAAGACAGAGATAAAGATAATATATAGTGTATGTATAGAGAATTAGACAGAAAGGGAGAGATATAAATACAGAAATAACTGTATGACGTGTGCAATTTGTTGTCTCAGGGGTTGCCTATGTGGTGATTAATCAGACGCAACTTATCCAGAACGACTTACATGAGCAATCAGGTTAAATGCCTTGCCCAAGGGCACAACGACTATCATTTACCTTGGCAGTTTTGGGATACTAAGCAGTAGCCTTTCCATTACTGTCCCAAAGCTCGAGCTACAGGGCTGATTATCTCTTTGCGGGCATAATGTGCCTTGGTGGATAGAATGCAGGTTCCTGTCCAGTGAGCGAGAATTACTTCGTACAAGTATTCTAAAGTCCATGGGATTCCACTGAACAGAACTGTTGGGGAAAACAAGCAATGCCTAATGGTCTAGTGCACATAAAAGTAACTTTTTTGGTTAATTTTTAATGTGGCAAATTAGAAGGACTTTCCGTGGATTATTTAAACAAGCTTCATCAGAAGAAAAATCTTATAGGTCAGCCTTGCCACCTGGAAACAGATTGCAGACAGCGCAGAGTCCATCCTTGGTGGTCTATCCTAGGTGGTCTATACTCGGTGGTCGGTCCTCAGTGGTCTGTCCTAGGGTACATACTCCAGGAGATCGGTAACATAGCAACCCCCCCCCCCCGACCGGAATTCTTAGGCGCCGAAAGGAACATGGATATAGCTGACAGGTGCCCGAGCCGCCATAAAGAGTTGCTAGAGCAAGATGAGGAAAAGTAGCCATATTTGATTACTGAGCCCTCGTTCACACTGGGTACCCTGGAGTGACAGGCAAATTATGCCACATTGCAAAATATAATATGAACAATGCAATGCTATCTCCTAGCACAGAGGCTTGGAAAGAACACCCATTCACCATCATGGCTCCAGTTTACCCCAATGTGACGGTGAATCTAAGCATATCCACTGCCTTTTCTTCCATTAGTTTCACCTGAACAAAAACATCCCACCATGTAGAAGGAACAGAAAGAATAAGGTCCTGTTCCCATCGTACCTGTCCTGATTCACATAGGAAACATGGTTATTCACTCTGTTTGTTTAGGCTCTGCGGGAGGGTGGCAATGTAGATAAAACACCACTTTACTCTTTTTTGTGGCTGTTTGCCTTCTAGTGTTTTAATCTTCCGGAAAATTACAGAACACTGTAGCTTGCTATCCGCTCATCTTGGAATCTCAGAAACCACTTACAGGCATGTCGGCATAACAGTAAAATTACAAAGACAAAATGACTAATTGCTTCGCTTGAAATTGATAAGGACATGAGGTTTTTCACAGGCTTCTAAAACCCCTAATCTTTCTACAAAAAAAAGCCAATTACTTTTCTCATCAAAAGGGTCTTAAGGAAAGACGATTAATATTACCGGCATTAGTCAGTTAGAATGTTATTTAGACACCGCAGGGACAGTTTAGGAAAACTGAAACCTGGAACCAACATTGACAGATCTTTAAAGAAAATGGACAGGCTTAGGACATTCAATATATTAGTATCTGTGGAATAGAGATCAGTAGTGCTGTGGGTGAGAAGCACATCAAAATGACTGACAAAAGTCTGGTCTTTAAGAAGAGAAAGTTCTCTCCAAGTTCTCTGGAAGTCTTGCCCTTTTCTTGTCTTGAGAAGAGACTAGGGAGTATTATTCTGACTTTACAAAGGGAATGTTATTTATTCCTCAATACAGCTCCAACCTTGTTAGAGTTGAATTTGTAACCTTTGGCATTTTGATGCAATGTTGAAGTTCTCAAAGCAGAAAGTTCACTTTTTGGAAGATACAATTCAATGATCCAATTACAGTTTGGAAATAGTTGAGAGGCCACCATGGCCCATTGCTAGTCAGCACCACAATAGGTTGAGTGAAGAACAACCATGGGGGATAGACCATTTTTTTTTATTTGAGCATGTTAGAAAACTCTGATCTGGTCAACCTGAGTGCTGCGGTCAGTGTGGCCAGGTGTTTCGAAATCATGGCTGCAAAAGTGACGCCTTGCCTCATAGCGCCCGGAGCCTTGTTAGCCAACAACCATCCCTAGGTCAAGAGGCAGCTTCACCGAAACCCTACCAATTCAACCTCCTCACCACGGGAAACTGGCCTTGAGGGTATCTAGCCTTACATCAAAGCTCTATGGGCAGGCACCGACTTTAAAGCCTTCCCTGCGGCGTAAAGGGGAACAATTTGGCAAAAAGAACGAACAACGCAGCTCAACCAGGCAGGGCTATCCATCAGCTATGATCAAACCACCAACGTAAAGAATTCTGCAACATGAAAGGTGCCTTTGAAACAGCCCGAATGTTGTTTGTGCCTGGCTGTGCAACTTTCCACTGATATACAGGTGGATACGGAGAAGAATGACTGAGTTTGGATCAAAGCTGATGAAACGTAATGGATCAACTGACACTTTCTCCTTCAAACTGTCGACCTCTAAATAAAACGGATTGTTCAACACCTGGTAATCCTGAATGTTCACATCTAAATAATCCTGACTGTTCACCTCTATATAATCCAGATACAGCATATCACCTCTAAATAATCCTAATAGTTCAGGTTTAGATAATCCTGATTGAACAGCTTATTCATCGTTGTATTCAAACTGTCAGCGTATTTCAGCATTGAGTTCCTGCGGACATAGCGATGCAAATGCAGTGATGTCAAAGGTAAGGCCACCTGGGTAAACAGCTGGCGCTGACCGCCAATAAACCAAAGAAAAAACCAAAGACAAAGGCAAAACCAAAGACAGAACCCAAAGACAAAGACAAGAACAAAGACAAAACCAAAGACACAAGCAATTTGTCCGCAGAAATGGCCTCTGCCTTGTTTGCATAGCCAGACCATAGTATTCCGAGATGGCAGGATTAATCCGTTTGGCTCGAGAGGGTTCTTTGTTTCGGAAACTAATCAGCCGGCTAATACTGTACCCATCTGGGGATGGTATGATCCGTTTGATGGTGTTGATGCTTTTCAGGACAGTTTATTGGATAATACCATCAGAATTGGCATGTGGAAGACGACAGTCTTACAACCCTGTTTCCTAAAAGTTGGCACGCTGGGTAATATGTAAATAAAAACAGAATGCAATGATGTGCGAATCATTCAAACCATATCAAATGTTGAAACTTAAAATATATGCCCACCTTTGAATTTTGCATCGAAAAAGTTGGAACAAAAGACTGGAAAAGTCAAAAACTAAACCTGGTGGAATATCACTCAACTAATTAGGTCAAATGGCAACAGGTCAGTAACACGACTGGGTATTAAAAGATCATTCCAGAGAGGATGAGTCTTTCAGAAGTGAGGATGGGGAGGGTTTCACCACTCTGTGAAAGACTGCATGGGCAAATAGTGCAACAATTTAAGAATAATGTTTAGAACATAAAATTGCAAAGAGTTTGTGGATCTCATCATCTACGGTACATAATATCAATTTAAAGATTTTTTGAAATGTGTTGCTGGCATCAATTTCAAAGTGGGTGTATAAAAAAAAAAAAAAGATCTCAGTTTCAACATGTTGTCTTTGTACTACTTTCAATTAAATATAGGGACGAAGGATTTGTACATCGTTGCATTCTGATTGTATTTGCATTTTACGCAGCGTCCCAATTTCTTTGGAAACAGGGTTTTAGAAGGGATGTACTGCAGCATGTGACATTTATGTTCAATTTCCTGATCGGTGAAGTGGCGCAGGGATCCATATCCCAGGGTACCGAGCTTGTGTCCACCACGGGAAGCCCTCAGCTTTCATCAGCATCTGCCTCGTCTCCAAGAGGGAGGGGACATACCTGTTGGGCGCCGACACACATGCACTGACACACACACACACGCTGCCACAAACTGAAAATACACAGAGTGAGCATAGATTTTCAACCCACTTATTCAGACGCTGAATATTCCATTGTTAAGTTTCATTGATGACAGGAGGGAAAAAATCTAAAAATGAAAACGAGCAATGGTATCCTGTTTGTGTCTCGTCCATGGTTGTCCCTCACCGGGCGCTGTAATGCCAGGGTTTGGGTAATTCCAGGGTTAGGGGTATGCCAGGGTTAGGGTTAGGGTATTGCCAGGGTTAGGGTAATGCCAAGGTCAGGCCAATGCCAGGATTAGGGTAATGTCAGGATTAGGGCAATGTCAGGATTAGGGTAATGTCAGGATTAGGGCAATGTCAGGATTAGGGTAATGTCAGGATTAGGGCAATGTCAGGATTAGGGCAATGTCGGGATTAGGGTAATGTCAGGATTAGGGCAATGTCAGGATTAGGGTAATGTCAGGATTAGGGCAATGTCAGGATTAGAGTTAGACAAGGGTTTTTAACAGGTTGAGAGTCAAGCTTCTCAGTCTAAATGACAGCTCAGCAAAGCCCCCCTCTACGCTCATATGCTGCCTCTGTACACATCCATTTTGGCCGCCTTCACTGCAGTTGCAGTCCTGCTTAGGTGTGAGCCAACGACCCCTTAACACAATTTGTCCGACAGCGGGCTATTTAAGAACCTAGGGGGGTTGGAAAGTAATAAGATGAAATACTTCTTGGCCGGCGATCAAAAAGTGCCATCACTTGATGTTATCGCCTCATGCAGAGTATCAGACCAAGGGGTGGTAAAAGCCAGACAGCCACATGAAGAAGTAGAGGAGGCCGCCATCACTCAAACACCCGAGTTCAACCGCACTGGGATCGACATGGCTAAACCACAGAGACTGTGTGTCAGTGAATAAAGTGCCCTAGCCGAAGTGATCCATGTTGCACACAAACACACGAACACAACGACAGAGGGTTAGCATCTGGGTCCTACAGGCGTACAGGGAGGCAGGGAGGCAGGGAGCAGGAGGTCCGACGGGATGGTGGACAGTGAGGCTCAGAAGAAGACGGGCGAGGAGGCAGACAGGAACTCAGGACACAGGTGAGGAGATGGTAGAGAGAGGAGGAGTGCGTGTGTGTGTGTGAGACACTAATGTTAGGTGAAATACGCTCTGCGACGTGAGCATGTCTCTGTGAGATCATCCAGAGCCCACCAGACTGTGACGGGACCACCCGACGACACACACCTACACACAGTAAGGGCTGGGTCCAAAATGGCGGCCCATTCCCTATGTGCCCTGGTCAGGAGTAGTGCACTTTGTAAGCGAATTGGGATTCAGCCCTATAGTTTGAAGACGCTGCCAGGCACCTAATTAGAATATATTCTGCTCCTGTCCCTCAGTCTCTTCCCTTCTCCCTTACGCTCTCTTTCTCTCCCTGTCACTCCCTCGTCCTAAGCATTTCCGCCACTCTGGCCCGATGCTGCAATCTCCTTAATATGGCACCCTATATAACAGTGAAACACTATTTTACCACAGAGCACGTACACACACACACCATTAACACTATTACCACAGAATACAAACACACAGACACACACACACACACACAGCTCACCCCATAGCAGACGCTAAATAAACCAATTAAGCCCGCCGTTGGTTTCCCCAGGGAGAAGGCCTGTCAGAACCACCTGTTAACTGTGAGCCTTGACAGCGCGCACGCACGCACACACACACACACACACACACACACTCACACTCACACACACACACACACACACACACTCACACTCACACACACACTTGAAATGATTTATTGGAATCCACAAATCAATTACTCATTCAAACAAGGTTTGTACATTACAAAGATTGTTATATGAAACAAAAACCTTGCCAAGTCTAGGACTAAACTCCACTGTATATGTCTGATAAAGTGGAATCTATTCCGGACCTATACTGTAAGTCTCTCTGAAGAGTTAAAAAAAATATATATTAAACCTTTATTTAACCAGGATAGGCTCATTGAGATTAAAAATCTCTTCTTCAAGAGCGTCCTGGCCAAGAATAGACAGCCGTAAGTCGTAACATAAAATGTTTCAGAATATAATCCAACAAATACAAGTATAATCAATACAACCATAAGACAATTTGCACCATTATTCTGCAGATGTTGAGAGAACATAATTAAAAACACTGACAAGTAAGGGAATAAAATTCCAAGTCCATCATCAATGATTTTAAAATGCTAAGATAGACAAGATCTTTTAGTTTAAAACGATTTTGAAAGGTGTTCTAAGCTGATGGAGCAGAGTACATGAAGGCGCGTTTCCCAAAAAAGATTCTGACCGTTGGCACAGTAAGTAAAAATAACATCCTGTGAGCGGAGACAGTATTCATTTATCCGTATTTACGGATAAATGAACATAAATATAAGGGCAATAAACCCAATATGGCTTCGTAAACAAAGATATACCAGTGGCTAAGAGTATGGGATGCTAGGGAAGACCATCCAACTCCAGCATATAAAGTGCAATGGTGTGTAAGTGCCTGACAGTTTAAGATAAATCTCAATGCTCCATGATAAAGGGTGTCAATAGATCTCAAACAATGAGCAGAGGCATTCATATATAAAATATCACCATAGTCCAGTACAGGCATAAAGGTTCCTAAAATATGCTTTTTTCTGGCTTGAAAAGAGAAAAAAGCCTTGTTCCTAAAATAAAAAGTATATGCAGTTTAAAAGTCATCATCAATTAAAATTCCAAGATATTTATATGAAGTTACTCTCTCAATCACATTACCCTGGTAGGTAGTAATTCATGGAAGATTTAGAGGTTTCTTTGTTGTTTTAGAGAACAACATTTGTTTGGTTTTGTCCACATCGAGAACAAGTTTCAATTGACACAAGGTATGTTGAACAGCATTAAAAGCAGTTTGTAAATGTTGAAAAGCTTTCTCTAAGGTCAAAGCACTACAATAAATAACAGTGTCATCTGCATAAAAGTGGAGTTTAGAAAATGTTTATCTAGATCATTTATATAAATAGTGAACAAGTGTGGACCCAGTACAGAGCCCTGGGGTACACCATTTAGAACAAACAATGAATCAGATGCAAGCCCATTAAATTGTGTGCACTGAGTTCCATTTGAGAAATAGTTGTCGAAACATGAAACATGAAACAGCGTGCTGAGAAAGACCTATGCTTGATAGCCTTTGCTTCAGTATAGTGTGATCTACTGTATCAAAAGCCTTTGAGAGATCAATAAAATGTGAGACACAATGTTGCTTCTTATCCAGAGCAGTAGTGATGTCATTTAAGACCTTCAAGGCGGCTGTAACTGTGCTATGCTTTTTCTTGAGGCAAGATTGATGCATAGATAAGATAAGATAGAATGAGTATATAAAAACTCCTTTAACTGTTCACTTACAAGGGTTTCAAGGATTTTAGCCAAGGGTGACAGCTTCGAAATTGGTCTATAGTTGTTTAAAAGAGAGGGATCACCCCCTTTAAGCAATGGTAAAACAAATGCTGACTTCAATATCTCTGGTATTTCATTCCATTCCAGAGTAAGGCTGAACACATACACTCACCTAAAGGATTATTAGGAACACCATACTAATACTGTGTTTGACCCCCTTTCGCCTTCAGAACTGCCTTCATTCTACGTGGCATTGATTCAACAAGGTGCTGAAAGCATTCTTTAGAAATGTTGGCCCATATTGATAAGATAGCATCTTGCAGTTGATGGAGATTTGTGGGATGCACATCCAGGGCACGAAGCTCCCGTTCCACCACATCCCAAAGATGCTATTTTGGGTTGAGATCTGGTGACCATGGGGGCCATTTCAGTACAGTAAACTCATTGTCATGTTCAAGAAACCAATTTGAAATGATTTGAGCTTTGTGACATGGTGCATTATCCTGCTGGAAGTAGCCATCAGAGGATGGATACATGGTGGTCAAAGGGATGGACATGGTCAGAAACAATGCTCAGGTAGGCCGTGGCATTTAAACGATGCCCAATTGGCACTAAGGGGCCTAAAGTGTGCCAAGAAAACATCCCCCACACCATTACACCACCACCACCACCAGCCTGCACAGTGGTAACAAGGCATGATGGATCCATGTTCTCATTCTGTTTACGCTAAATTCTGACTCTACCATCTGAATTTCTCAACAGAAATCGAGACTCATCAGACCAGGCAACATTCTTCCAGTCTTCAACTGTCCAATTTTGGTGAGCTCATGCAAATTGTAGCCTCAAATTGTAGTTTGGAGTTCAGGAGATTGTCTTGACCAGGACCACACCCCTAAATGCATTGAAGCAACTGCCATGTGATTGGTTGATTAGATAATTGCATTAATGAGAAATTGAACAGGTGTTCCTAATAATCCTTTAGGTGAGTGTATGTCAGTGGTTCAACTATAAAATCAGCTGCCAACTTCAGAAAGCAGGGATCAAGGAGATCAGGACCTGCAGGTTTTTTTAGATCTAGTGACTTCAGGGCTTTAAGGATTTCCTGGACTGAAAATGGCTGAAAACTGAAAATCTGACCAGATATCACAGGTTCCACAATACAAGGTAGATCAACCAAATGACCTGCATGGAATATGTCGGACAAGGTGTTCCATCATGGGGAGACAGTTTGATTGTCAGTTGGTATCCATCTGAGTTCCACGCCAGTCTGGTCGCGCAGGTCTTCAGACGCACGCACGCACACATGCACACACACATGCACACACACATGCACACACCGTTGGAGAAGCCTCCATGTTGTTGGTGTCTTAAAGAGAGGACGGCAACCAGGACATCGTGTGACACTGGCACGGTTCTGTTGGGTTTTGTAGCTGTTCCTCCGTTGTCATTCAGTTTTTTTTTTATGTCTTCATGTGCACGCTGTGTGAGTGTGTGTATGTGAGTGTGTTTGTGTGTGTTTGTTTGTGTGTGTGTGTGTGTGTGTGTGCCCTTGCGCCTGCTCAGTGTTTAAGCCCATGTACATCTCAAGACGTTTTGGTTACCCTTCACGGCAGCGTGCACTCGTCTTTAAGGACAGGGCTAATATGCACCCGCCAGCAGGCGCCCAGCGGTCTGGGACCAGAGAAGACCGTCAGACAGGGGTGTGTGGCAGCGCCGCTGGGAAAGGTGTCGAAACACTTGACATTTCACTCAGTCACCGGCAACAGGCGTCAGAACTGAGGAAAGGTCAAAGGTACAGCTGTGATCCGTGCATCAGCCGGGTAATGCTGCAGGGTACTTGACTCTTTTCAGTTTTCACTTCAAACGTTGACTGTATTGCTGTGTACAAACCGTTGTCAACGGAAGCCACACATTTTGACTGTACTTTAGTATTCAAGCATTACGTTTGTACTTTAAAATGTATTATGACACCATTTTAGATTTAAAACCACCACTTGTTTATAGTTTCCTACAGAAAGATTTACAAAACAAAATATAACTTTCCAGTAGAAGAACAGAACAAACAATACATTCCTTCTTGGTGATACATGTAGAAATGGGACAGCACTCAGTCTTTACAAGCAGTGCCATTAAAAAATGACAGGAATACAGTAAAGAGCAGCAGATCAACAGCACAGTGACAAAGGGGAAATTGTCTTTATCACCATTTGGTTTCCATACGTGCTTCCATTGAAGGTACTCAACCAAATCTACTCCACGTTCAGCAATTTCCTAAATCCATTCAGGTTACCCATCTGGCTAACAAAGTATAGAGAGGAATAGCCTCCTCTTCCGGGTTATTCCCATCCACTGTATCAAAGACTAAAATAAACAGAATCAGTGGGTCTGGATTTACACCTATTTTATGGAGCTCCCAACTTATATGTAACATAGAAGATGTCCTTTCCTTTCTAGACTTTCCACACAGGTGAGATGTCTGGGTATATTTCAACGCACCTTAACCTTTGAGTTCTGTAATGTAATGTAGCCAGAGGATCACCACAAACTGAGAAAGGTTAAGGCTGGCATTCACTTGATATCTGGTTGAAATTCCTACTAGACTCGCCCCGGACCTCATCAGAAATGTCAGAACCAAGTTCCTTCTCCCAAGCCCATTTAATAGTGTCTGCGGGTAGCACCACATGGGACTGCAGCGCCCAATCAAGACCAGACACTCACCCAATTGGATTGGGATTGACAAGGAAAAGACTGGGCTGTACTTGATGTATGCCTTCAACCCCACTGAAAGTCCAACTTCGCTCAGAAATAAAATTATGCTGTCACTTTACTGCAACGTGTAAATGGGATAATTTTGGCTCTAAAATCCGCCTCATCCAAAATGAGATTGTGTCGCCAATAAATTGTTATGTCACCGATGACGTCCGGGAGCACGGCCACAGCTGGCAGCACTCAAGTAATCAAATGAAGTGAAGCTAATTGGTGATGGAACGCACGTAGGGGGAGATCTCCATTTCACATTCCGCACATCCTCTTTTCCCTCATTTCGCCTCATCCTCAAATCCCATTGGTGGAGAAGGTCAGGGCTTTCACATCCAGTGAGTTTTGTGAACAGAGAGGATGCTAAAGGACTAACATGTTCATTTACAGACAGAGATTTGCTGTGAAAGTGTACAGTTTAATGTGGGTCAGGACAAAACACCGCTCTGTCTTTTATTTGCGTCAATGCAACTTGGAGATTCTGCCTTGTTGTATCACACAAACAACATCAGTATTGAATCTCACTTTTAAAATAGCTTTGTGCACGAAAGTAGGTAATCACTGGAAGAGCTACAGAGACCTTCTTCTGACAAAAATGCTGATAGCTTTGACACAACCAACCAAGGAAGTATGCAGAGTAATCAAAATTTGACATTTCTTTTTCAGCTGGTGAATTTTCTTGTCCCAGTTCTTTTTCAAAGACTGATAATGTTTTTTTCTTGTCAATACACTCTCCCCGGTTTGCAAACTGTTCAAAGTCATGTAGATTACAGAAATGTAATATTGACATGGTCTGGGGGAGGCTGAGCCATTGCCAAAGGTGTCCTTCAGAACGTGTTCGGATCCAGCCCATTGCTCTTATAGTAGAAACGTCTTATCTGTCAGCCCAGTCTCTATCCAATAAAAAACACAAAAGTCTCAACCAAAATGCACACTCACTGACTCCAATATCATCATCACTATGCTTTTTAACTAATTCATCTTCTAGTCAGAGAATAATCCGAATTTATTCTTTCAAGTTAGAAAGGTAGAAATATTATGTTAACATCGTGCTCATGAAGGAACGACTTTGCTGAAAGAACAGTAGTTCAGATTCAAACTCATAGAGAACCCGAGGCAAGAGCCCACCAATGGACCTCACTAGCAGTGTTCCCTCTACTGAGTTACTGTGCAAATCTGAGCGGAAACAGGAAAGTTGTGAAGGTTCTGTGCAACTTCCGCTGTATCCACTTGAAGTTACGGTTTCAGAGGGCTTACCTGAATTGTTGTTTGTTCAGCACTGATACGTTCCCACACGTGGAACTCCCGTGGTATTTTTCTAATTGCACTTAAACATTCAGGAGGACGCTGCGCCTTTAAAAAGTTAGCTTTTCAGCTAATTACCTATATTTGCACTTCGGCTACAGCTTCCATAACCAGTTCAGCAAATGAGACGGCCCGTGTGGAAAACGGCATATTTGCATACAGCATACCCATGCAGGTCCGTGTTGTGTTCTTATTAGGGTTTGTTGCATTAAAACCACTGGTTCTGATGCCAAGTCCATTCAATGAGTGAAGTCGAACTTTTTTACGATGTGTAACTAACAAGGCACTAGATACGGAAATAGTGCTGTAAAATCTGCATGGAACTACCCTCTAATAAACCTTCTCTTTCTAAGGTACCGCCTCAAGACCACATTTTTTAACTTCCCCTTTGGAATCTTTCAGTCTGGATATATAGCGGTGTGTTTCATCATTATGTTATACAGATAATGTGGAGACAAGGTGGTTTTCGTATAATGCAATCGCATGAATATTGCCATCAAACCCGTTGTCAACCACAGCCAGTAGGGGATTTAATATGGGCACTTCTATTACCATAGCAACTTTATAGAAATCTCTTCTGTCCTTTTCATCTCACTTTCATTATGTTTCTCTCTATCTCTCTCTTCTTTCTTAATAAACAAATAAACTGACAACTGTAGCCCAAAGCTGAACAACAGCATCTACCAAGGCAGTGAATTAGAGCGAGTGGCAGGTAATCAAATCAGCAAGAGTCTTAACATTATTGAAATGCATTGTTCCTCGGGATACAGAGAGACGTTCACATTCTTCATCATTCTGTCTTTTTTCTTATAATAATAAAAAGGACAAAACAAATTAGGCCCTACAAAGAACACTTCAATCAGACCCCTCTTGTAGTGATGTGTGATCTGTCAAAATGGCTGACTGAACTGGGGTCCTACAAGCATTAGGCTAGATATTAGTGAAGCAGCCATTCAATTTGGTAAATAGGTCAGCCACACTTCCTCCATTAGAAACGGTTTCAATTGGCTCTTTTGTTAATCAGTCATTACTCTGGTGAATCCTTAAACAGCCGCGTCATAAGCTGTAGCCTAGGTCTATTCAACCCCTGGAGGACCAAAACACCTACGCTCCTTTTAATAAGTCACCAAATTAGGCCTGAAACACCAGCTGAGTGAACAACCAAGTAGAAAGAAAACACAAAAGTCTTTCAGCCATCCCGGACCAGTGTTGAATAATCCTGGTCTGACAGACATCTCACCATTCCAAATCACTCCATTTTAGTACCTCGCTCACAGAAGTGCCACTTGTTGAACGTTGGCTAAACTAACCGCCACTCAGACTACATACGTTACATAATCAGCATCAATTGCCTGAACTCCATCTGAACCAACTGCCACTCACGGAACGTTAGCAGCACTCTGTGACGTAACCAGCATTAAGCAACCTGCCTCAAATGCAGCTCCTATACAATGTCAAATCCCCACTCCGAGGCCGGAGGCCCACAGTGAACCAGGCCATGCTGCGTTTCGCCTGGGGAGATAATAAGCCACCTGTCACCGTTGTCACAGCAGGAAGCCTTCGAACAGTCGTGTGATAATTCACCACAGCGGAGCGGCAGAGAGGTGCCGTTCAAACTGAGAAGCGAAGCCGGGAGGATATATATACAGGCACTAATCCGTTAAGAGCATTGTAATATTGTAGGATCGGCGCGGCCCCAAGTTATCAACGGTACGCAGCGCTTCCTTTGCAGACGCCTTGGAAGTGTGTTGCTGTTCTGTCCGACCCAATGTCCTGTCACCCCTGTCATCAGACACCCCGCTGTCTTTACGTCCTGTAGTTCCGAGATTAGAAGGTAACTTTGCAGTAGCACTGTTGGTCAGGTTCTTTTTTCTTTTTTTCTATCCAAGCAACTCAGGTTATGGAGGATCTTGGGATGGGTTGTACCTGTGATCCGTACAAGACCACACACACACACAACTTCCTACGGGATCCAGCCTGTTGGTGCAGACCGTGGTAGTCTACAGACCGTGGTAGTCTACAGACTGTGGTAGTCTACGGTTTCCCAATGCGTGTACATTCTGCCTACCTCTCAGCATGGCAAGAACACACGTCCCCTTGCCTAGCATAATAATAACCATTATCAACACTCTAAGCTTTAGGGGAAGTGCTTCAGAATCTCGTTGTTGTTTGTGTAAGAATAGAGAGGCCTCCCCAGATAACTTCATGACTAGACCGTCTCTGTGACAAACGTTACAGAGCGTCACTGGAAAGTCCCACTCGGTGAGCCTGGAGTTTGCTCAATCAGCGGGTAGAGCAGCGTCTGGCCAGATTCTAGGCACCTTTCCCAGCACGCCCTGGACTTCTACAGAAATCCCTAACATCATTACTTGGGCTGTTTAACCTCTGCCATTCCAACTGCTGCAATCGGATTTTTCTAGGCAGCTCGTCAGTGTCTAGACAGCGACCAGTGGGGACCTAACGGCTGAGCAAACCATATTCATCACCGGTTTGCTTTGTCTCAATTTGTTTTTACCGGGGAGGAAAAGCTAAATCTGGAATTAACGTCCATCTTCGATTTTTTTTCTCTTGCATGTGAACATACTGGCAGAAATCAATAGTGGATTCGCTAGTTGATTCAAATGCGAAACCCTTCTTGGCTTTCTTGCTCAACTTCTGAGATGAACAGATACGCGTCGATTGCAATAACTCGTGAAGTTTATTATGTGTCCATTTTAAATCAGGGATTAACCGTAATAGTCACCACACAAGGGCTGTAACCATTTGGCGTGAATCAGATTATAATCTGTAAGACTAGTCTTCACTGAAGGAGCTCCATATACTGTTGAGTGGTAAAGCCTCTATACAGTATCAGGCTTCATACATCTGACCTGAATATACAAATTACAAAGACATTCACAGAAGCAAATGTGGTGTGCTTGCTACTTGTAGTATTCACTATTGCAAAAGAATAGTAATAACACTAATACTAGTGACAGTGGTAGTAAGGATAGTGGTCATGGTTTTAATTGGCTACGTGTCAGTTACAGGCAGTGACCTATTTTGGGGTTATGGTAGGCTAGTGTTGAAGGCAGGAGTACTGAACACCCCCCCTGCCCAAAAAAAATTAATTGACTAGAATGTGTTTTAAAGCTCTCAGAATGTTGTCAACTGAAAATTCAGAATGTTTTGCAACAGGGATTTCACTTTATAAAGGTTAAAGCCATTTTTCAGCCCTTGCTCTTAAGATTCAAGGACAGAATTTCTCTAATTCACAACTATGGAGCTTTTAAGCAAATGTAAAACGGTTTCAGAAATAGGTTTTCAAGTACTCTAATGCTAACCAGCCAGCACTTTTTAAAGTTTTAATGGCACTTCTAGAAACACTAGATATCACCAGAAACTGTACAAAACATAACCCTGAAAATGACACACAGTAGCACACAACAACAATACACACAGTAACACACAGCAATGATAAAATAACAACTAAGCACACCCAGAAACAAGGGCACGCACACCCATCCAACAAAGAACCCCTAAGCCAGTATTATAGCTTTAGCAGTCATATAAAGCCAAGTTTGATGCCCTGGGGGAAATATTTTCTTAACCCAGTTTCCAATTTATCTGCAGTAAATGCACTTAACCGAGCTTGTTCAGGGTTAGCTCTCTGAGAATTCCCTTCTGATTCACCATTCCAGACCCACCATGCATCATTCTCTAATGCACTGTAACACAGCCCTGTTCAGCGTTTTCGACTACTTTCTAAGGCCCTTTAAATCTAATGAACTCAAATTTGGAGTAATTGATCAATCAATCAATTTAAGGGATTAGATTGTAGAAGTGACCATTGTATATCCCTCACTGTAGTTTAGTTGATGAGACACACTACATATTGTACTACCACCATGTACTACCACCATGAAGCGTAAATGTCCAAAAGACATCTGCAGTTGGTGTTTTTAGTTAACGTTTCAAATATTTTTTTCTAAAACATGGTTCAGGGTGTTTGAGATATACCCAATTTAAACTTTCTCACGGGACCGTCTATTGGTTTGCATTGACTTGTAGTCCCCTAATACTAAATAAAGACACTCAAAGTACTATTCCACCCACCCTAAATCACCTGGCTAACCCTGGAATACCCTGGAATACCCTACAATACCCTGGAATACACTGGAATACCATGGCATACACTGGAATAGCTAATTGCAGAGGAGAGTTTTTGTTCTACACAGCGCACCTTTACCGACAGTGGGTTGTATAGATAGTGATAGTTAAGAAATTAGTAATTTTTAAATTATCATTAACGACAGCGATAAAAAGAAGTGATCATTGAGGAAAGTGAGGTAAATGGAAGTGATCTTTAACGACCGTGAGTTAAATGGAAGTGATCTTTAAGGACAGTGAGTTAAATGGAAGTGATCTTTGAGGATAGAGAGTTAAACAGAAGTGATCATTAAGGACAGGGAGTTAAATGGAAGACATTGTTAAGGACAGGGAGTTAAATGGAAATGATTGTTAAGGACAGAGAGTTAAATGGAAGACATTGTTAAGGACAGGGAGTTAAATGGAAGTGATTGTTAAGGACAGAGAGTTAAATGGAAGAGATTGTTAAGGACAGGGAGTTAAATGGAAGAGATTGTTAAGGACAGGGAGTTAAATGGAAGAGATTGTTAAGAACAGGGAGTTAAATGGAAGAGAAGGTTAAGGACAGGGAGTTAAATGGAAGAGATTGTTAAGGACAGGGAGTTAAATGGAAGAGATTGTTAAGGACAGAGAGTTAAAAGGAAGTGATCGTTAAGGAACGTGAGTTAAATGGAAGTGATCGTTAAGGACAGGGAGTTAAATGGAAGTGATGATGAAATCATTGGTGGAGCTCAGCACTAGGCTCAGTTGGCTTCAGTTTTGATAATCCATTTTCAGAGTTATTGTTATTCACGTTGGCACCAACGACGTTAGGATGAAACAGTCAGAGGTTACGAAGCAGAAGATAGCATCAGCGTGTAAATTAGCTAGAAAGATGTGTCGGCATCGAGTAATTGTCTCTGGCCCCCTCCCAGCTAGGGGTGGTGACGAGCTCTACAGCAGACTTGCGCATCTCAATCGCTGGCTGAAAACGGAGTTCTGCCCGTCGCAGGAGGTAGAGTTTGTAGATAACTGGCTTTCTTTTTGGGACTCTCGGTCACAAATAAAAATGACTGTATCACCTCGCATCTCAAAATGGGACTCCTAAATGTTAGATACCTTGCTCCAAAGGCCGTAAATGAAATAATTTCTGATCATAAACTAAATTTTATTGATTTATATGAAACGTGGCTAAAGCCTAATGAATTCACTGCCTTAAATGAGGCCTCTCCTCCTGGTTATACTAGTGATCATATCCCTCGTGCATCCCGAAAAGGAGGGGGTGTCGCTAATATTTATGACAGTAAATATAAATTTACTCTCAAACATATCACTGAGTTTCATTCTTTTGAAGTTTTACTAATGAAAGTTAACCAGGCCGATAAATTGTTTTACATAGCTACTATTTATAGGCCCCCCGGGCCATACACAATGTTCCTCAATGAGTTTCCAGAATTCTTGTCTAACCTTGTAGTCATGGCAGATTGTATTCAAATTTTTGGCGATTTCAAGATTCATATGGAAAACTCCAATGATCCTCTTCAAAAAGCCTTTGAACCCATAATTGACTCAATGGGTTTTATCCAACATGTCTCAGGTCCAACACGTTGCCACAATCACACCTTAGATTTAGTCCTGTCACGAGAAATAGATATTGTAGATCTAATAATTTCCCACCAAAATCCTGGATTATTGGATTACTGTCTTATTACATTTACCGTTAAAACAAGAAATCCACTTGCTCCGCAAACAATGAGTTTCAAAAGAAGTACTATAAATTCTCGGACTACAAATAAGTTCGCTCATTAACGACAGAGTAAATAAATCTGTAAACGATCAAATCGAGGATCTAAACTCAACACTGCGAAATACATTAGACACAGTTGCACCACTAAAAACTAAAGAAATATGCAACAAGAAACTTGCTCCCTGGTACACCGACAATACTAGAGCACTTAAGCAAGCCTCCAGAAAATTGGAGCGAAAGTGGCGCTCCACCAAGTTGGAAGTATTTAGACTAGCCTGAATAGACAGTACACTACAATACCGAAAATCACTCACTTCTGCTCGATCAGCTTATTTCTCCAACCTGATTGAGGTGAACAAAAACAATCCAAAATTTCTCTTTGATACAGTTGCAATGTTAACAAAAAAGCAAAGCTTAACAAGTGAAGTGGGTCTTCACTTTAGTTGTAATGAATACATGAACTACTTTGATGAAAAGATCATCACCATTAGAAAACAAATAACTGACTCCTCCTTAGATAGTTATGATCCTCACAATCTCAGTTATCCTAAAAATGTCCTGAACCTCCCTGACCAGGTGTCAATGGGGACACTTGAATTTTTTGATACCGTATCGCTCGACACATTTACTAAATTTGTAATGAGTTCTAAACCCACAAACTCTCAGCTAGACCCGATTCTAACAAAATTACTTAAGGAGCTATTTCCTGTGCTAGGTCAGCCAATGCAGAACATAATAAATTGCTCCCTTTCCTCCGGATGTGTACCAAACTCACAGAAAATAGCGGAAATTAAGCCTCTTCTAAAAATAAACATATTGGGCTACATGGACATGTTCTAGCCTGGTTTAAATATTATTTATCTGAAAGATATCAGTTTGTTAGTGTGGATGGCATTTCCTCTGACAAGTCAAAGGTATGCTTTGGTGTTCCTCAAGGCTCAGTTCTGGGCCCATTATTGTTCTCACTATATATCATTATTGTTCTCACTATATATCATTATTGTTCTCACTATATATGCTCCCTCTGGGCGATGTAATCCAAAATCACAATGTAAACTTTCACTGTTACGCTGGTGACACACAGTTATATATTTCAATGAAGCATGGAGAAGCCCCTAAATTAGCTACTTTGGAAGCATGCGTTTAAGATATTTGGAAGTGGATGACAGAGAATTTCTTGCTCTTAAACTCAAGGAAAACAGAAATGCTCGTTTTAGGACCTAAGAAAAAAAGAGCGTTGTTAGCAGATCTCACTGTGAACCTCGACGGCTTCATGGTCGTATCCCAAAAAACTGTAATAAATCAAACCCTGGCCCTCTATATCTCTGTCCCTCCTTCTCTCCCTTTGCTCTAAGAGGCAGAGAGGTAGAAGGCCAGTTGAGGCAGAGGTTTACTGGCTCAGAGAATGAGGTTCAACAGATCACAGAGGGAGATCCTCCCTAGACACACACACACAGAAAGCCGTTGACAGGGAGTCATGCTTAGAGATGCACAAAGATAGATGGCATTGCCACGAGCAAAACCACAGGTTTTGAAATTAACGATAGATGCGAGACCTCCCTCTCGGGCACACACATATCTGCTCATGCGCAGCGGGTTAACCTCAAGCAGTTAGCTTTGTAGCGAAGGACCAAAAGAGGAGAAGTTGTGCATTGCGGTCTATCTCTCTTGGTTGTAATGGAAATTGTCTTGACTGCGGCGTTCACGGCCTGCGTCATCGTAATACCACTGGGTATTTCCGTCGACAAAACGGCTGCCTTTCTCTGCCTTTCTCTGCAGACTCAAATTCTAAAATCAACGGGCCGTTGACGCCGTGGCTTGGTGAGGTCAAAGGTCGTCGGCGGATGTCCTCAGATGACACCGCCGGGAGAAATGCAACAGTGTGGGCCGTGACTCGTCGTTTTAGCCGCTGTGTGTGTGACATATGGACATCTCTTCATATGCATCTTGGCCACACAGCGGGGGACATCTGAGGGAGACGTATCGGTCCATACCTCTCCCACTTCTCACAGCTCACTCCTCAGGGCTGTGATCGGGATTCGCGGTCCGGTCGTCTTTCGGGGTAGTAGCGGAGCCCTCTGTCACATCCATCATCCTAATGTGATCCCTCCTTAATCAATAGAGCTATTCCACACCACCCCTCCATCATGGGAAGTGACTGGGCGAACGCCAGCTTCCTGTCCACCCGTCAGCCAGCCAGCAGCAGCCCCCAAAACTAGACGCTTTATTTATGCTTAAGTGCATTAGATTTAATTGGCATTTGGTGCGCTTTAAATCAGTTCAATTAAATGCCTCTACCCAGGCCACGGAAAGGGGTGGGGGGGGGTGGGGGGGGGTGGGGGGGGGCAGCCACAGCGTCAGCAACTTTACCCCGGCCGAGAGCAGCAAGTGGCGGGTTTAATGTGACTGCTAACTACGAAACAGCTGCAGTGTTTGGAAGAGACAGCAAAAGATAACAGGGGTTCTTAATACCATAGGCTACAGTAGGAAGCAATAACTACCTCTGAAAGAGAGGATTTGTCACAATTTAATTTCTCTCTCGTAACAGTGGGACCGGTTTGAGGTGACGCGCTGTCACTTGTTTTTTTCCGACGTGGCGCTCCCTGAGGGGAAGATTTGTAGAAGCGATTTCCTGGGCGGATGAGCTGCTGTCATGGCGACAGCAGTTGTGTGATAGGAGGGGAGCCTGACTAAAATCTGGCCAATCCCGCGTCTGCCCCCTAAATGTGCCGGACGTCATGTGGGGACCTTTGAAATCGACTATGAGGATTACCACCGTATGAGAGGGAAAAAAAACGATTTTCCTCCCTTTCTTTCTCTTGCACTGACTCTCCTCTCTTATTGATCTCTCCCTCTGTTTCTCTATTTCTACCCTCCCCTGTCACTGCCCACCACGCTCTCGGCCTGTCCCTGATCCCAGTTAGCCTAAATTAAAAGGACTCCACTAGTTTGGGAAGACATTTGTTTACCATAAAAAAAAGTAAGCACCACACACATTTCGAAAATGTTGAAAATGTTCCGTTATTAGCTGGTATTATTAGCGTGGTAAGCATGCCACAGCACTTGAGGACTCTGTGTGCTTGTCCACAGAGACCCAAGACCAGATGACCTAAGAGGTTAATCTCTCTGCAGATGAAGTCTTTGTTACGGAGGTTTTGAGGACAGGCATTTTTTGCGGCGGGCGTGAACGTGAACAGATCTTCTCTGGAATTTGACGTCTGGGTATAGTTCAAATTCGGACCTGCATTTGTCATTGGGGGTTTAGCATTTAGGACTGAGAATCCTTTCGTAAAACGCGGCGTCTCTCTTTCCCTCTTCTCTCCATCTCACATTCCATCTCTTCCATTTGCCCTTTATCTCCCTCTCTCACTTTCTCACAACGTAATAATTCTCTCCCACCAAAAGTTTCATTAGAAGGGAAGAGCTTGAATCTCATGGCGAGAATGAGTCACTGGACAGTAACCATATTGAAACGTCCGCATCTCACAATGACACCAAATGGATTCGCTGTGTGAGAGAGAAATTGAGAGACAGAAGGAGAGGGACAGGAGAGAAAGAGAGAGACAGAGAGAGAGGTAAAAAAGAGTAAGGACTAGAAAGAGGAGACAGATCGTGAGAGAAAGAGAGAGAGAAAGAGGGAGAACATGAGTGGTCTTGAAGAGGAGCCAGGCTTCATCACATACAGTGATTGGCTGGCCTGTGTGGGAAGTCTGGGGAATAAATCACACGTCAGGGCTGATGGGAAAACTGTCTCTCTCTGACAGCCAAGGCGACAGGTATCAATTTCACAATTAAACATACGCAACGGGCAACACAGGGGCTCGGTGAGACACAGCTCCATCCAACGTCAACAGGAAGCCCGAGTCCAGCCCCCACCCCCATCAGCAGGGGTAGGAACATGCACACGCACACACACACACGCAAATGCACGATTTATTTTTAAAGAGGTCCCCCTGATTCAAAAAAAGCAAACAACCAGAAAAATAAGCATTTCAAGCACTACATTTTCACTACTTGATTGTTTAAGCCCCCCCCCCTGCCGCCCCCATACATTTGGGGATTAGGTCTCTATACTGACCTATTGTACAATGGATTCATCCCTTTTATTCATCCCAGGCTGTGGCGAAGACCTTGCTGCACTGTTTCACATTACTTTTGCCTCAGGTGAAAAGGGGAAGCAGGGATGGCATCAAATCCCAGCATACTCCATAGGAGGAGTCGTTCGTTTAAAGGAGAATTTGAATGTATTTCAAATTCGAATGTAAATTTTGATGGTAGATGATCTCTCAAAGAAGTTTATGGGCCAGAGAGAAACTAATCTACAGTACAGTTTTCTATAAACAGCTGTTACAAATTTCAACCATCGCTAGCTAAAACAAATCTGTCACTACCTGAAATCAACTTTGGCATGATGTTCATTGAAGGTGATGAGGCCTCAAAACAAATAACGAACATGCTCACACTCATAACTTTGGCAAAAGTTAGTTGATGTAAACTGAACCATAGATTAGTATCTCTAGGTCCATATACTTCTTTCTATTTAACATCATTAGATTAGATTCACTTTTGTCATCGAAAAAGTACATGTAGAGTACAATGGAATGCAGTTAGCATCTAACCAGATATGCAAATAGAGCAGGAAATGTACAAATTAGATAAAAAGTGAAATTCTCCTTTAATGCCACATGGTTTGAACCAGCTGTGGTAATGTGTTCTTCTAGTCCATTCTTTCCCTGAGCTGAACATGAAGAGAGCTCAAGCCAGACGAAGCAGTACTTGATCTATCAGATTGCTTGCGGTGGTTCTTGTAGATGGCTCAATCAGGCCATCTGGGGGGTGGAGACTGAGAAACAGAGGACCGAACAGAACATGGGGGAATAGAAAAGAAAGAAGGCATACTTCAACCCCAAAGGGAAGAAGCGGTTCTGACCTGATTAGTCAGGGTTTTGACACTTCAAAATGAGACAGGCTATTTTTGTTTTTTGGGGAAAAAACTCGCAGGCTGGTAGAATTTTCATTGCAAGAGGAAAGTAATGTTAGATTTATTTTTATTGAGCTTTTATATAACTAAACAGTGGTGAGCTGGGGGCTTTATATACATTTCTTAATTTAGTTTTTGCAATTTAGTTTTGATTTAATTGACAACCACATACCAAGAGAGTAGCAAGTCAATCTTCATTTTAATTTTTTTTAATCAAAGTTATTGATGGTAGGGAAAGAAAAATGTATTTAAAATATAATTCCATCATGCCTACTGTACATAAAATATGGGATGACATGACAATATTTTTGTTCAAGACGGCTGCTATGTGGAAGGGATGAGGATAGGGGTTAGGATGAGGACAGGAAATGGCTAGGGCGAGGGTGGAAGAGGTCAGGGATAGTCTGAGGGCAGAGTGAAAAGCAGGCCTCAAGGTCCTCCTGCCCGTTTGTTTTCCGAGACCCTGTGTACAATCTGTGAAAACCGGAACGTCGTCGATAATCTACACGCAAACACAAAAACACACAAACACACACAGAAATACACAAACGTCAACGCAACACTATTAGCCAAGGCAGATGGGAGCCATAGAGATCCGCGCTGAGATTTGTGTCTTGACGGAAGGATTCACACCTTTTGCACATTCACGCTCAACAGCCCCATGCCTGAGAGACACACAGACACACAGACACACAGACAGACGCACAGACCGACAGATACACAGACAGACAGGCACAGATAGACATGCAGACAGACACGCAAGACACACAGACAGACAGGCACAGACAGACACGCAGACAGACAGGCATAGACAGACAGACAGACAGACATGAAGACAGAAAGACACACAGACACACGGACAGACAGGCACAGAAATGCACAGACAGACATGTAGACAGACACACAGACACACAGACACACAGACACACAGACACACAGACACACAGACACGCCAATTGACACGCAGATGAACAGTTGGACACAGACAGACGTTCAGACAGATTGGCACATATGCAGGCAGGCAGACAGACAGACAGGCAGACAGCCGACTGGACAGACAGACGGACGGACACAGACAGACAGACACACAGACAGACAGTATATGTAGCACCAGTATACATACATTTAACCTTTTCACGCGTGAGTTTCAAATATTCCTTACCAACCCCCCAGCGTGAGTTTTTTTGCACGTGACTTCAGTACTCTGCAGCATTTGAACTCACTCCAGCATTTGAACAGTCACCTTGCTAGGTAAGGAACACTACATGCATTGCATTGCAAGCTTCTCTCGTTGACTCGAATTCTAAGAGCTGCAAAAGTTGGTTGATGTATATCTGTAGCTAGCTAGCAAACGTCAGCTAACCGCTAGCAAATGTCATTTAACCGCTAGCTAACAAAGCGTGACCAGTAATTCACTGCAGTGAAAATGAATAAACTATATAAAAACAGTTAACGTAACTTCTAGAACGTTTTTACAATGGTTTTGATCGGTTGTCAGCTCTTCCAGGAAATGTTAAGATGCTCTATTTTACTGGCTAATATAATTCGTTTTTGTGTATTAGTGTTGGCTGTCTGTTGGTACGTAAGTAACACTTCTTGTCCCGATTCGAATGCTTTCTACCTGGTTAATATCATGTGGTCTTGAAACAATTACAATCAGGAAATAAAGTGATAAACACTGTTTGAGCTAAATCTGAGTAAATAACAGCGCGGTCTGACCAGCCATTGTTACGTTACTTGTAGCTAGGCATGCTAATGGTGCGTAAACAAGACGTTCTAATCACACCGGTGTGATTGTACGCTTCAGGGACCACTCTAGCCTGATCACACTGGTGTGATTGTACGCGTCAAACGGTTAAATTAGATGTTATTTCTGAAGACAGCCCTTGAAATGAGACTTTATTTCTGAAGATAGCCCATGAAATTAGATGTTGTTTCTGAAGAAATGCCATGAAATTAGATGTTATTTCTGAAGATATCCCAAGAAATTTGATGTTATTTCTGAAGATATTCCAAGAAATTAGATGTTTTTTTCTGACAATAGCCCATGAAATTCCGATGGCTGCTTTGCTGCAGTACATGTTACTAACTCTCAGTGTATCTCAATTATTTCTTCCTCTTTTTATTCCTGCCTTTCCCTCACTCAGCAGCCGGAGCAGTTTATCGATCGATCGTGGATGGGGGGGTGTAGATGTGGTTGAGAGGGAAGCAGACACAGTGAGAGATGACCTTCACTGACCCCTATCTTTCAGTTATCACACCTACGGCCCAGCCGGGCCCTGATCCTAGGACAAACACGCTTGAACACACACACACACACCCTGCCACACACACCCTCCACACACACACACACACACACATATACATACACACACCCAAACTCATTCCCATAGGGGCACAACCTTACACAAACACACACCCAACCCATTCCCCTCCAATCAGAGACCTGTAGACCACATCGACCCACCATGAAGGCCTCTCCTAATGCTCTGAAACCATCCAAGCATGGTGTTCCTGAGAGCCAGGCTCCCTCAGTCCCATACTGAATGCATGAAATGTTTGAAATGGGAAATTTCCACGGAGTGTCTATTTGCACCCGGGTGAGAATAGCCACACGGCAGCTAATCGGCTATTTACACCCACCCAAATAAAGACGTAATGCGTAACGCATCAACGGCTGCTTAACGTAAGTCGATAGCTTCGCGCCTCAACGGTTGCAGGTGCCAAAAGAGGATTCAAATAAAACACACTACTTTGAACACAAAATATAACCATAATGCAAGCTTCGATGGTTAGCTATGCCCAGCAAATTTAGCAAATGTTAGATGTTAGCCAAGTAATTTAGCAAAGCTCACTAGTAGCGTTAGTGCTAGCTAGCTAGCTCTAACTGGCTACAGCTGAACATGCTTGGGGAAAATGTGAAACTTTCACATCTCCTGCAGTCGACATACTCTGCTGTATTGCTATATAGCCAAATAAAAATTTTAAACACCAATAATAGGGCTAATGGCTACATGTTAGACTGTAGTAACAGATTTGTCACATATTTAACACCTGGGTGCAAATAGCATCTGCCTTTAATTCCACCTCGGGTGTAAATAGATACATGGGCTATTCAACCAAGGGTGCAAATATCATTTTTGGCTACAGACACCTGGGTGCAAATAGCATCTGCCAATATTCTAAATACATGGGAAATCAAACAGAACAAACAAAATTACATTTACATGTGTTACAAAAGATTTAGAAATGCCAAACGAATACATCTAGCAAATCTTACGTTTGTAGAAAAAATCAATGAATGTATTTCACATTGTGACTTTTGTGTGTGTAATCCCAGCACCACCTTATGTATTCTCCACCGATCTGTTATTAGCAGCTCATAATTCACCCTGGGTAATGAAAATAAGAGGGAGACAATTAAATATCTCTGAACCCAACCGAATACTACTTTTATTAAAATGCTATTAAAATGAATTTTGCAAGGTACTGGAAAAACTGCTAAACACCTCTCTTTCCTTATGAATTAAACCCAGTCTGAATCACAGTATGTTATCACCACAGGGAGACAATTTGGGAATTAAATGAGCAAAATTTCCACAGACTACCGGTTCATTACTAAAATGACAAAAAATGTTGGTAACTTTATTAAATTACCAGTAACTTTGCAACACTTTTTAGTCCTTCATTTGCCTGAGAACCACTTCAGAGGTACAATTACCACACTGAGAAAACAGGGAAGAGCAAACATTTTCAGAACGGTTCACTTCTGAAACTAATTTAAAACTGACTGGGCTTCTGTCTATGGCCATACACTGTGAAAGACAGCATGTTTCACCTCAGATATTTTTAAAATAAACAGTACTTTATAAACACAGTGACATATACTTCCACACGCCCCTGTGAGAATCATATACCTAACTTCATGCTATTCTGATTTAATATACAGTATACAGTGTTTGTACAGGCTATTCCACTGAGAGCCAACACCTTTCACAAAGGCTGCCACGGTAATGCTGTGTTATTATTGCGAGTAACCATGGTGACCGCCGGCCATCTGAGACACTTGTAGTTCCGTGTGAGTGGGCGGTGGCTATGGCAGGTTCTTCAGGGATGGTGTCTTCTTGCCGACGGTCAGTTTTCTGGCCAGACCACCCAGTCCAGTCTTGGGTGGCCGAGTCATTTTACAGAGCAAAGGCAAACTAACCTGGGCCAGTGATCCAAAGTATTTTGCCAAAGTATTTGCCAAATGTTAGAAATAGGTAAGGGATTAAACAATGAGTTGAATGAAAACAGAGAGATTCCTTTCAAAGGAGCTTATTTTCAATTCAATTTTCTTTAAAATCACTAAATGCCCCATCCTAGCTAGTAAAGGGGCCTTTACATGATGTTCACAGAGTCTGGTTTTGTCACAGTCTGTGATTTTGACTCAATATGTTTCATTGAGATAGCCAGCCTGTGACGAGCAGGCCTGGCATTACAACTCTCTCCCTGGACACAGTGGACTTCAGCAATACTGTGTGTGTGTGTGTGTGTGTGTGTCAAAGTGACAGGTACAGAATAGAGACCTGGCAGGAGATGGCAGTCACATGTTGAGCCTTTCACTTTTATCATCACCTACAGCACACAGCCAGTCCCCTCTGTTTCTCTCACTCCCTCTCTCCTCTCTAACCCATCTCCTCTCTAACCCATCTCCTCCCTCTCTCCTCTCTAACCCATCTCCTCCCTCTCTCCTCTCTAACCCATCTCCTCCCTCTCTCCTCTCTAACCCATCTCCTCCCTCTCTCCTCTCTAACCCATCTCTTCCCTCTCTACTCTCTAACCCATCTCCTCCCTCTCTCCTCTCTAACCAATCTCCTCCCTCTCTCACCTCTCTAACCCATCACCTCCCTCTCTCCTCTATAATCATCTCCTCCCTCTCTCACCTCTCTAACCCATCTCCTTCCTCTCTACTTTCTAACCCATCTCCCCCCTCTCTCCTCTCTAACCCATCTCCTCCCTCTCTAACCCATCTCCTCCCTCTCTCCTCTCTTACCCATCTCCTCCCTCTCTCCTCTCTAACCCATCTCCTCCTCTCTCTCTCCTCTCTTCTGCCGCCTCTTTCACAATCAATGTATTGTTTTGTTTTCTCAGCTGGTCCTCTCCGGTCCTTCTCTCTTACTCAGTAATGTGTCTCCTTCGGACAGTGTTTATCTCCATTTCTAATCAGTTATTCAACTACCATTATCTCTCTCCCCTCTCCTGTCTCTCTGTCTCCTGTCTCTCTGTCTTCTTTGAACATTCATCCCTTGTTCAGTCTTTTATCTCTAACCTCACCACCCCTCTCCCATCTCCCCCATATCCATCTCTCCACTTCCTTTATCTCCTGGTCCCCCTATTTTTAGCCAGCTCCCTCCTTTCCTCCCTGCTCCCTCACCCTTTTTCTTCCCCCGCTCGCACTCCATGCCAGTTGGTTTGTCTTTCCTGGCAGGTTCTGATCTGCCCCATCCCACTGGTGAAGAGGATTGCGGGTGGACAGCCAGCTTTCTGGTGCATGCTGGGAAATAGGCCAACTACCCCATTTGGTTGCTTGAAAGTTGTGGGGAAGTATTTTAGTTTTTTTTGGTTCTGGGAACAAAGCCATACCTTTCCTGACAACAGCAGTAAACATGTTTCTTGTTTCGGTGTGTTTATTAAGTTACATGACACTGAAACCCCTTTTTTATGTTATTGAATGACTTAAAACCTTAACTGAATGTTTAAAAAATACTTTCGATAACAACGCAAGCTTACTTCAGTAGAACATTTGAATTTCAATCACAAATGTGGAAAGACATTCCTGTTGCACTATGAACCAGGTGGCCAAGAGTCCGGATGATGATTGGTTAAAATGGTGATATATGAGATCATATACCATGGTAATGACATCACAGCACTTTTCACCGCTCCAATTGCATTGGCGACTGGTTTAGAAGAGCAATAAGGCATCTCAAGAGGTCTGTGTTATATTGCCGCTGTGTCCAGGGATCCGTCGTGCCTAAGAAAAGCTCCTAGCCATGGTGTATTGGCCATACATAACACCCTTGGGCCTTATTAACTCTCTTTAGATATCCTTCACTCCTTGTCAGTCCCTCAGCCTTCCTTCCCAATGGCTCCCGTCATTCTCCTTCTATTGTCTCCCCCCAAGCCATTACACGACTAAAAGCTCTAACAGATGGTAAATAGGTTTTATTGAAAAAGGATAACCCTCTCAAGAATTCAGGGGACGGTTTGGAAGGAGTTCTTCGCTCTGGCCCGGTATCGTGCCTGTCTGCCGCTTGGCCAATAACCCAGGACGTCTACCAAATGTTAGACTGACCTCAATTCAGAAATGAATCGCACTGCTTCTTGCTAAAGTCGAGACGTGTACACTCAAGAAGTTTTCCAACTGCCTGGCTAAGGTCCGTTCTCTCCCCCGACTCACCTCCACATGGCCGGCCTGTTGCTCATTTCAATTATCAGACAGAAGAGAACATCTCAACTGTAATAACTAACAGACTGTCACCTCATGTTCTGAAACGAGCAACTTAACAAGGTCATTAATGTGCTAATGGCAATTGTTTTATGGTAATTGTCCAAGCGGAGCAATCAAAAGGGTAATTGTTGGCATGTACATAGAACGAGGGAGTTTGTAAATAAGAGATCAATAAGATTTTATGAAGAGTGCTGTGTGATCACTAAAGTGTCACCGATTGTGCTGGGCGATGCCAAGTCTATTTAGAGGCAGTTGGCAGGTTGGTGGTGTGTGTGTGTGTGTGTGTGTGTGTGTGTGGACCATTGAGATGCGTATCTTTCTTGAAAAGCGGATTTAGGGTTTTCTGTGAAAAAATCGATTGTGGCCAACATCTCCCCCGCTGTGCATCCTGCTGTCCCAAACACCTTCTAGAACGTTCTACCTCTCTCTCCTTTCCCGTCACCATGGTTCCATCCATCCATCTCTTTCCGTCACTCTGATCTCCTCGTTAACCTTCTTCGGTCTCTGTATATTTCTGACACGAGGAGAGAACGAGAGATTGTGCCACCTATACAAACCAGAGGATTAGCTTTTTGGGTTCCATGTTGTCTTGTATGTTCAGCGAGGAAAGACACAGATAGACAGACAGACAGGCAGGCAAAGATGCAAAGTTAAAGCCCAACAGCTAGCTGTTCCATTGAGCATGCCCGCTAATGTCGTGTAAGCAGCAACTATTATAGACATTCATTTTGAAGTGTTCCAGGTCTCTTTCCACTGGTGTACATTTAGCTTGGACATGCTCATTTGTCCTGGGTCTATCTCACAAATAGGCACACACAAGCTGACACACACACACACACACACCGATACTCACACAAACACATAGTAACCCCAATTCTGACACTACGCCCAGTCCCAAAACACGTGAATCACATTTCTTCCTAATTGGGACATGCCAAATAGCTTTTGTGAAAGGTTTTGACATCGTTCAGGTGCACACATGTACACACACATTAGATGTGGTTCCCATTCATCCTTACAGTTGTAGAGCTTATAACAACGTTGTAGCTGTCCTCAAGTTATTTTTCATCCAAATTTCCCACAATGATCCGGGAGGCATTGTTCTTGGCTTTGGAGCACTCTGAGCACAATTAAGGTCCTCAAATGCTATATGTTCTTGCTATTTTATAATTTTGAGGATAGGTTTCCTTATTAAATACAGCATATAATAATGTTGTAGGACTGTTGCCTAACTGGTTTCACAAAAATATTCCAAAAAATTGGAGAGAATGTTGAGAAACTATTATACTTCAGCGCAGGACACGGACGAGAGGGGACACGGACGAGAGAGGACACGGGCGAGAGAGGACACGGGCGAGAGAGGACACGGACGAGAGAGGACACGGACGAGAGAGGACACGGGCGAGAGAGGACACGGGCGAGAGAGGACACGGGCGAGGGAGGACACGGGCGAGGGAGGACACAGAAAAAGAGAGGACACGGACGAGAGAGGACACGGACGAGAGAGGACCCAGACGAGAGAGGACACGGGCGAGAGAGGACACGGACGAGAGAGGACACAGGCGAGAGAGGACACGGGCGAGAGAGGACACGGACAAGAGAAGACACAGATGAGAGAGGACACGGATGAGAGAGGAAGTGGAGGACAGAGGACTTAGAGGAACTAGCAGTATTGTAGCCAGATTGGTTAGGGTCGAGGAGATTGTTCCGATTGATTAGGGTCGAGGAGATTGTTCTGATTGGTTAGGGTCGAGGAGATTGTTCTCATTGGTTAGGGTCGAGGAGATTGTGCTCATTGGTTAGGGTCGAGGAGATTGCTGTGATGTTATAATGTTTCCGCCAGTCCCTCCATCAATCCCTCCCTTTCTCCCTCCCAATTATGTGTCACTTCATGACCTATTCCACAGGAAACAGTGTGCATCTTTTTTCTCACTGTCACACATTTCAGAATGTTAATTAACTCCCATGTATAGTTCTTCCATCCATAGCCGTCTCCTCTAACTCTGTCATTAGTTGGGGAAAGGTATATATTCCTTGGCAGGTGTGGATGGAAAATGTGAGGTGAGATGGGGTTTGTCTTCTGTGCGCATAAGTGTGTGTGTGTGTGTGTGTGTGTGGGTTGGTGGGTGGGTGTGTGTGTGCCTGCGTACTCAGCCTTGTAACTAACAATCTGAAATCGGAACCAAGAAAAACCCTCATTCGTCTTCATTACACTTCAAAGTTCCACCACAATCATCACTCAAAAATACTAGACAGCATCCAGAGAGGGGCAGCAAAGATCCAGCAGGCCCGGTCCCATCACCACATCCCCCTTATTCATCCATACCTCCACACCCTGGGCCGTTCGCTCCACACAGAATTCACCTCAAAGAAAGCCTAAGATCCTCTAATGAATGAAAGCTGTGCGGCGTCATGCCAAGCCAAAACCCCCGCGCCGTTCACTCTAAATACAACATGCATACCGCCGGGTTATTCCGGCCAGAAGGCCACGGCCCCTCCATCAATCCCGGTCTGCCTATGTTCCTGCCCGAGAGACAGAACGGATGAGAGACAGAGCGGATGAGAGGCTGAGCCAAGCCCTCGTATCCAGGCGCAACTTACAGGGGAGATTGGGCCTAACAGATTATTCGACTTGCTGGTTGTGAGACTTTAAGTGGCATCCTATTTGGTTCCTGGTCAGAAGGACCCAGAGACAGAGCTGAACGTAGGAATGGACCAAAATAGAAATCCATCCAATCACGCCATGGTACTGTATGTTAAGAGGAACGCGCTAACAGGAAATGTCATTGAGCGGGGCGGGGGCGGGGGTGGGGGTGGTGAGAAAGAGAGACTGCCTCCCCCTGGACGCCCCCACAAAATGTCCCCCCTACCTCCCCCATTGACTCCCCACTTCCTATTCCGGCAGTTGTCTGATGTTAGGAGACCTGGCTCGATTCTTAGGGAGGAAGAATGTCAGAGGAGACGGGAAAGTCTGTCCAGACGGCTCGGTTCTCAACCACGATGGGTCCCCGTGGAAACGGTCAGCATGGCAACGCGGCAGCCATGACAGAACACTGTAAAGGCGTGCAAGAACAACACGGCGCACAAACACATTGACATTGTCACACATATCGCACATACAGTGGGGAGAACAAGTATTTGATACGCTGACGATTTTGCAGGTTTTATTACTTACAAAGCATGTAGAGGTCTGTAATTTTTTTCATAGGTATTTTTCAAATGTGAGAGACAGAATCTAAAACAAAACTCCAGAAAATCACATTGTATGATTTTTAAATAATTAATTTGCATTTTATTGCGTGACATAAGTATTTGATCACCTAACAACCGGTAAGAATTCCAGCTCTCACAGACCTGTTAGTTTTTCTTTAAGAAGCCCTCCTGTTCTCCACTCATTACCTGTATAAAAGACACCTGTCCACACACTCAATCAAACAGACTCCAACCTCTCCAAAATGGCCAAGACCAGAGAGCTGTGTAAGGACATCAGGGATAAAATTGTAGACCTGCACAAGGCTGGGATGGGCTACAGGACAATAGGCAAGTAGCTTGGTGAGAAGTCAACAACTGTTGGCGCAATTATTAGAAAATGGAAGAAGTTCAAGATCTCCCTCGGTCTGGGGCTCCATGCAAGATCTCACCTCGTAGGGCATCATGATCATGAGGGAGGTGAGCCCAGAACCACAGTCTCTGGGACCACAGTCTCAAAGAAAACCATTAGTAACACACTATGCCGTCATGGATAAAATTCCTGCAGCGCACGCAAGGTCCCCCTGCTCAAGCCAGCGCATGTCCAGGCCCGTCTGAAGTTTGCCAATGACCATCTGGATGATCCAGAGGAGGAATGGGAGAAGGTCATGTGGTCTGATGAGACAAAAATAAGGCTTTTTGGTCAAAACTCCACTCGCTGTGTTTGGAGGAAGAAGAAGGATGAGTACAACCCCAAGAACACCAACCGTGAAGCATGGAGGTGGAAACATCATTCTTTGGGGATGCTTTTCTGCAAAGGGGACAGGACGACTGCACCGTATTGAGGGGAGGATGGATGGGGCCATGTATCGCAAGATCTTGGCCAACAATCTCCTTCCCTCAGTAAGAGCATTGAAGATGGGTCGTGGCTGGGTCTTCCAGCATGACAATGACCCGAAACACACAGCCAGGGCAACTAAGGAGTGGCTCCGTAAGAAGCATCTCAAGGTCCTGGAGTGGCCTAGCCAGTCTCCAGACCTGAACCCAATAGAAAACCTTTGTACCTTACATATGCCCACCACACAGCAACACACACACACACAGATGTCCCATGTCCTAAACTGCACGACCAAATGGCTATTTCCTGGTCCACTAAGACATATCATCATTTCAGTGAATTCCCTTTTACCCACCCAGAACTGTCAATATGATGAAGGGTTTTGTTTCAGGCCGCCGGGGCAGAGCGACAGTGACAGGATGACCTAAGGCTTTCTTAATGAACAGTCCCGCTGAGGAGAGAGCAGAGTTCCGGTCTCACATTTATTATAGACAGAGGTGTCTAGTATTAACCGGCCTTTGTTCAATAAGTCATATTAGGGCAGAATAGGGCGGGGACTCTAGCTACGGCAGAGTACGACAGATACTGTGAACACCGTGCTTTTCCTGGGGGGCGTCTTCGTGTCCGCATTCCAGCGTCTTCATCGGAATCATCACCCCCAGCTTGCCAACAGTGCCTCGCCCTCACTGTCCAACACGGCCGACCGGAGGGGGTGTAGTGTGAAAACATTTCCCCCACCAGCACCACCACGTCCTCCACCACCTCCTCCACCACCTCCTCCCTCTCCCTGGGCGTTTAGTGGCGACACATTTTCACTTCACCGGTAACGCGTCAAGTGTGTTGATGGAGTTGGTGAATTGGTGTGTGACATGTTGACGTCACGTACCACCTGGTACCAGAACCAACCGGCTTGAATTCCTCAGGGTGGCCCCCCACCACCCCGCCTGAAAAAAAATTTATTAAATGGAAAGAATACGCCGACTGATGCCGAATCAGCAAGTACCTTACATTAATTTAAGCAACACGACCGGGTTTCAGGAACACAAAACATAGAACATTTAGAGCCTCAGCAAACGGCTGACCACAAAGGCTTAAAGCACATGGAACCAACTTCCCTCTCAGTAACTTTTCCATTGAACAATACAAGTACCCCCCCCCCTCCCCCTGTTATGAAATATGCATGGAAGACTGGAGTGATATGGGGGAGACCGAGCGGCCCTCCTCAATTAACTATTTACAGCATAAAGACCATCTGGCCTGAGAGGAGGAGGGAAGAAGAGAAGGAGAAAAGAGAGAGGGAGGAAAATGGGAGGTGAAGAGAAAGGAAGTAAAGTACATATAGAGAGAAAGGGGTAATAGGGGGAGAAAGAGAAATATGGAAAGGGTGAAAGGAAGAGGGCTAGAGAAAAAGATAGATGGATAGAAAGATGAAGAGAGAGAAAGATGAGGAGTGTGAGGAGAGCGAGCGACAGAGATGAAGAGAGGGATATAAAAAAAAACGAGAGAGAGTGTAGCAGAACAATACAGTGCTTGAACTTTCAGGGAAGCGCGAGGCGATAAGCACATCTTTCTAATTAGACGCAAAGCAATGTTTTCCTCTCTCTAGGGTGGGTTTGGTGAAACTCGATCTGAGCCGTGGAAATGCCTAATTGTCAACACATTTATAATGTGGGAGAGATTCTGTTGTCTGCCTGGTGAACACGTGTGTGTGTTTGTGTTTGTGTGTGTGTTTGTGTGTGTGTGTGTGAGTGCGTGTGCATGTGTGGTTGTGTGTGTGTGTGTGTGTGTGTTTGTGGTTGTAGATAGGGACATAGAGAGACAATTGCACAACTCTGCAGAGACTCAATCGAAAATGCAGTGCCCGCTACCTTGGGAGGGTGGCGTCTGGAGCTATAGATGTCTTTAGGTTTGCGCAACAAAATGTACAGTGGATTTAAAAAGTCTACACACCCCTGCTAAAATGCCAGGTTCTTGTGATGTAAAAGAATGAGACAAAAATAAATCATGTCAGAACTTTTTCCACCTTTAATGTGACCTATAACGTGAACAATTCAATTGAAAAACAAACTGTAATCTTTGAGGGGGCAAAATTTAATAACCTGGTTGCATAAGTGTGCACACCCTTAAACTAATACTTTGTTGAAGCACCTTTTGATTTTATTACAGCTCTCAGTCTTTTCGGATAGGCGTCTATTAGCATGGCTCATCTTTTGGAATTATGGCCAAAAAGTTCAACCTTGGTTTCATCAGGCCATAACACAATTACCGATGTGCATTTGGGTGACTTGATGTTTGTTTTTGCAAACTTCAGCTGGGCTTGGATGTTTTTCTTTGTAAGAAAATGCTTCCGTCTTGCCACCATACCCCATAGCCCATTCATATGAAGAATACGGGCGATTGTTGTCACATGTAGCACACAGCCAGTACTTGCCAGAAATTCCTGCAGTTCCTTTGATGTTGCTGTAGGCCTCTTGGAAGCCTCCCTGACCAGTTTTCTTCTCGTCTTTTCATACATTTTGAGGGACGTCCCGTTCTTGGTAATGACTCTGTTGTGCCATATTTTCTCCACTTCATGATGACTGTCTTCACTGTGTTCCATGGTATATCTAATGCTTTGGAAATTATTTTTTACACTTCTCCTGACTGATATCTTTCAACAATGAGATCCCTCTGATGCTTTGAAAGCTCTCTGCGGACCATGGCCTTTGCTCTGAGATGCAACTAAGAAAATGTGAGGAAAATCCTACTAGCTGAACAGCTGAACTTTATTTCTCATTAATCTGAGTCACTTCAAATAATGGCAGGTGTGTAAAGAATATTTGAATGTGATTGATTATTTCTGAACACAGCCACATCCCCAGTTATAAGGGTGTGTACACCTATGCAACCAGGTTATTGTAACAATTTCATTTTTCATTTTTCCCCTAGAAGATTTCAGTTTGTTTTTCAATTTAACTGTTCACATTATAGGTCACATTAAAAGTGGAAAAAGTTCTGACATGATTTATCTTTGTCTCATTCTTTTACATCACAAAAACCTGGCATTTTAACAGGCGTGTTTAGAGTTTTTATATCCATTGTAGTGTCTCGATTCTTCTTCGACAGGTCTTGGAAGATGTAGCGTAACATAAACAAGCCATTGTGTGTGTATATAGGTGTGATTCATGTCCTTCAGATGATCTCAGTGAAGCCCCCCCCCCCCGGGAGGGAGGGGTGGGGGTTTATAAAGGGGTTTGACAGCTCTCTTTCTCTCTCTCTCTCTCTCTCTCTCTCTCAGGACTTCCGCCTGCCCAAACTAAGTGTGAAGCAGACATTTATTATAAATCCCAGCTGCTCTTTCAATTTCTATCAGTATTAGTGTGAATGAGGCGCGCTGTGTCCATTGCCTTGAGTGCAAACATGGACATGAAGCGCGTGCCCAACACAGGTAGGCGAAGAGGTATGTATGAACAAAACTGTTAGGTATACCAAGCCAGGGATAGACAGAGAAAGACACACAGAAAGAGTGAGAGCTTCCATCCCAGTGAGTAGCACGTGTTTCTCACCTGCCTCCCCAGACTCCCCCCCCCCGTCAACACACACACACACTCCCCGTATTGTGCCGGCCCCAGATTCTTCCGCACCCGGCTCCTCGCCACAGCCAAACAGACAGACGCTGTTTGGCCGTCCTTCCCAGAATGAACAGTGGATGAGTCACATGGCACGATTCACACCGGCCTTGACCACCCCCCGCCAATACTCGGAAAGAAATAAAGTAACGGCTACGCAGCCTTATCCGTTCCTGAGGGTTAGCCAGACAGCTGGGCCGCGGCTGCAAACGCGGCCCGGTGATACAGGATGTTGCCATTTCCGGTCCCTCTCCAGAGCCCCGGCAGTTGAAGTCAAACGCTAACAGGCCTCGGCCGTCCGATGACTGATGGCAACGATGGCGCGGAGACTAATTCTTCACTGGAAAGGAGCGGGGGCGTTAGAGGCTACAGCTGAGGCCCGCTTCTCTTGGACCCGGCAGCTGTTGTGGAGATGAGCACCGTCCCAACGGGCTCCTTATTCCCTGGATCTACAGTGAACTACTTTTGACCAGAGTCGAGCTACTAAGGAGCCTGAGGGGAAATAGCGATGACGAGGAACAGGGTGGCGGAACTAAGAGCCCACTGGAGGGCTGGAGGGGTAAACCGGGTAACGGAAGCAGGGAAAAAGCACTCAGATATGGGAGGGACATTAACAGCGAGGTGGGTGTCTGCCACTCACACACAGACAAGCGCGCGCGCGCACACATGCACACACACACACACAGAGGGAGTTGGGAAGTGTTTGCGTCTGCCGTTTGTTTGCGTATGACCTTGAGGTGACCCCCCTGACGTTGAGGCAGCCCCCTGACCGTGAGCGACCACTTCAGCTGGAAAACAACAGCAGCATTAACATCTCCACGGAGATCGCATCAATTATTAACCAGCCACAGCCTGCGCCGCCGTGGTAGGACAAAGAGAAGGAGAAAGAGAGAGAAAGAGAGGGAGAAATAGCGTCTACTTGTCACATTCATCCCCAAGCACACTTCCTCTCTTCGTCTCTCCGTCACAGGCTTGTCTGCTCTGGCCTTACCCTCTCCGTCTTTCCCTACTCTCTCTCCTGACTTGTTCCTATCTTGTTTGTGTACATGAGACACAGTTGACGAAGAGGGGAACGTGCGAGATTGGCAGAAGTGTGTGGTAGGGAAATGGCAGGCTTGGGACCGCCAGACTAACATATCAATACGTAATTGGCACACTAACCCCTCCATTTGGTCGGTCGCCGAAAAATTTTCATAGACAAGGAAAATCATAAACGCAGCCTTCTGTTATTCGAATGCAAGAACTGTAAAATACTTTCTCAGTATAAATATCCCTGGTTGGTAGACATTCCCTCAGCATCACAGCAAACAGTATTTCTCCCCCCCTTCTTCCGATCTCAAAGAGTCGTTCCCAGGAGGAATGGGAATGTTTTGGGCACTTCATCGGAGCGTGTTATAGCCGAGTATCCGAGGACAGCCATAACAGATTCAAGGCCCAAGTTACTGGAGCCACAGACTGTGTGTTCAACCCACAGGGCTGACGCCAGAAAGCAGGCGATAGCCAAAACACCAAAGCACATGAGGCCACAACCGGTAAAAAGACATCCTCACTCAATCCCAGAAGGCACTGGTAAGCCAGCGTTTTCGGTTATTTCCTAAAGGTTCTGCTACTGTCACGTTTTGTGATTCCCAGAATGATTATCTGCTACTCATACAATAAATAGTCGTAACTATGTTACGGTAACTATGTTACGGTAACTATGTTACGGTCTCCACAGTGGTAACATAATATATTCAGCAAACTCATAGTGATTGGTTGCATACCAAATGATGCATTGTGCAAATTCATAACATTCGGTGTAACAACTGATATTCCCCTGGTAGTCCTATCTAATGTAACCTGACATAACTAGTTTCTGCATCTCTGAAATACGCCAAGAATGTTACAAAGAGAGGAATTGTGCTATGAGACCAGATTGATCCTGTGTCTGTTCGACCACGTCGTATCTAAACTGACGAGTTTAAAGAATTATATATAAAGAGGCGCATTATCATTAAGAAAAGAAACTGCCATAATACACTAACCCTCCGTTTGACAGATCTCCGGAAAACCTTCCCGAAAACAAGGAATCTCACACACGAAGTCCCAGCAAAATGACCTCTCACCTGCCGTCCCTACACTAGGAAATTGATGTAAGAACAAATCCTCTTTGATCTTCTCTGAAAACCCAGGCAGATCTGGGAGTAATTGCGGACCTGCGGGTGTTTAGTGAAGTGAATGGTGACCATTTGGAGCAGTTTGGATCCATCCCTCCCCGTCTCACCAGAGCTCAGTTCACATGGCATCGCCCCACACCATAACCCCATTATCTGTTCTGGCTTAATCCTGATTGGAAAAACATGGGACTGCCCAACCCCCCCCCGGCATCCGGGACAGACTGCGGCAGGGAATGCTAGCGTCAACAGCGCCGCAGTTTCTTTCTTGGTAAATTACCGGGACAGCCTGTGGCATACTGCACATACTTGGGTACCACATATACAGTTGTGGCCAAATATATTGGCAACCTCTCGCGCTTAACTTGAAAAAACGCCCTATTTCTTCTATTTGGAATTGAAAAAACAATGTCGCCCTCCCCTTGTTACAGGATTTATTTTCAGCAGTGCAAAACTATTTGCATGTTTTCCATTTTCTACATTTAGAAAGACAAATGGCAGGGACAGTGCCCCCCCCAGTCCCCACCCCCAGCTAATGTATACGCCAAAAACTAAAAGCTTATTGTAAGCCTGCAGTGAGCTTACTGTATCTTGCTGAGAATCTATCCCACTCTTCAGCAGCCTGTTCTAATAGTTAAAGAGTTCACCCTTTTCCGTCCCATGTCTTCGGAGATGGGTAGCAACGAGACAAAACCCTTTGACCTGGCAGTGTATCCCTGACCAGATTGGTGGACCGGGATCTGACAGTAATAACATCCTGTAAACAGCTGTAGACCATACCTCCAGAGGGAACTCTCCAAAACCTTGCTGGAGTCGCCGTGGTAATACTTCGTCAGGATGAGGATGACCTGAGGAAGAGGAGAGAGAGGAAGGCTGAGTCACAACAGTACCACAGAACCTGAGGCGCATTCATGGATAACACGTCACGGTAAGTAGAACCAAAGTAGTATTTGGTTTCATTCAAATTGATTCAAATTGAATTTATGAATTGTGTTTTTCCTGGGCTGTCTACGGGCTCTGCTGCTGATTATGCCAAGATTTGTTCGACGGAGCACAAAGAGACTATTACCCTCTACAAATAGCTGCTTTGTTTGCCACTTTAATTTTAGAAGCAAATGTTTACAGCAGTGCTCCTTCCCACTCCCACACAATCCAAACGATGGGTTTTGTTTAACCGCAAATATAATTTCAGGAGAAGCTTCAAATATGAAACTCTTCTGTAGTTTTATTCAACTGCGAGTTCTGAACGTCAGGTTTTGTCGGGGAAGAAAAGACGCTTTTGGGTCTGACCTATTATTAATAGAACTATGGTATCTATATATATATGTGTGTGTGTGTGTGTGTGTGTGTGTGTGTGGGTGCGTGCGTGCGTGCGCACGTATGTCCAACTGCTTTTTATCGGACAACTGCCCAGGTTTTGACAGCAGTGTGGCCTGCAGGGAGTACGTTGCCATGGCGAAGGGAGCTGAAGGGTCGAAGAGGACAGTTAGCCCCGGAGGTGTGATTGGCGGGTCGATGTCGTAGGAGACAGTGAAGAGGACACCCGTCTAGCCTGTCCGGGGCTCAAGCCTACAGCACACCTGGTAAAAAGCTAGCAACCCTGACAGACTCCATACCAATGAACCCACAAGGCCGTCAGCAACACCGGCCAGTTGACACATCCCCCACGGGGGATGATGCATTGGCCCAGTTGACACATCCCCCACACAGGATGAAGCGCTGGCCCAGTTGACACATCCCCCACGCAGGATGAAACGTTGGCTCAGTTGACACATCCCCCACGCAGGATGAAACGTTGGCCCAGTTGACACATCCCCCACGCAGGATGAAACGTTGGCCCAGTTGACACATCCCCCACGCAGGATGAAACGTTGGCCCAGTTGACACATCCCCCACGCAGGATGAAACGCTGGCCCAGTTGACACATCCCCCACGCAGGATGAAGCGTTGGCCTAGTTGACACATCCACCACCGCGGGATGATGCATTGGCCCAGTTGACACATCCCCCCGCTGGATGAAACGCTGGCCCAGTTGACACATCCCCCACGCAGGATGAAACATTGGCCCAGTTGACACATCCCCCACGCAGTATGAAGCGTTGGCCCAGTTGACACATCCACCACCGCGGGATGATGCATTGGCCCAGTTGACACATCCCCCCGCTGGATGAAACGCTGGCCCAGTTGACACCCCCCACCCCCCAAGGGATAAAGCGTTGGCCCAGTTGACATTTTAGTTTATTTTTGCTGGGTGAAAAACACAAGCCGTAAGCATGAAATGATCAAGAGTGGGTGATCTGTGAAGGGTACGAGTGACCCAAAAACTGCTATGGTTTAACTGCAAACATCTAAGGATTCCTTTGTCAGATAAAAGATGCAATTCTTTCACTAGTTCTGACAGGACACTCAACCGCAGTCCAAGCCATTTCCAACACAAACGTTATTGTGTAGTGAGAATGTTTAGCATGACCCCAGGCACCAGTGTTGCCCCGTGTGGTACAGAGGAGCAGTGCAGCAAAGGACACTTCTGTACTCTTCTGAGAAACATTTTTCAAAGTCACCACACTCATTTTTCAAACTTGATTTCTAGTATACTCCACAGGCCCCTTTGATGGAGGCTGGATCCTCTGGGGCCTGAAGGTCCCTTTAAAGCTGCACTGGGGCTAGGGAGAGGTTGACATTATTTCACAGAACCCGGAGTTGGTCGGACGGAGCTCCACAGCTGTGGAACGCTGATTGTACTTTGAGAGTGGCTCCAAGCGCCATTCCACAACAGAGAGCCCGACTCTGTTAAAGACACTCGGTTGACTCTCGAGACACTCCGGCTCAAAGCAGCCAGAGCTCCCACAATCCCATCCCTGGTGTAGCTCGGGTGGTTCCAAAGACGCTTTGAGGGCAGCGAAATGGAACCCACAACAATCCCCGGGACAGCATTTTGCCAAACTTGATAACAACCGTCATGACAGCCCTAGCAGATGCAGTGGGCAGAATCACCAGGTTTTTCGAGGTTCGCGCTTCGAAAAGAGCATTCCCACAGACCGGGAATTGGAGAGCAGAGATAATCTGAACTTTTCTCAAGGCCACTGAAGCATGTGAAATGACGCAGGCTCATGTGACATCGCCGCCAAGGCCATTTCTTGTGGGCCGCCCCGCCGCGAGTCAGACGCTGACCGAAGCCACAGACTGTCCGCCTATGCACAGCTGTCCCTCGATCCTTGTAGCGCTAATGAGACACCCAGAGAGAGAGAAGCATTTCAGACACTCATCAGCCAGGCCCAGACATGGAGCGGAGTGAGACACCGGCGCTGACTTCATCTTTTTGACGTGCAATGTTTTGGCCAATTACGTGCTGTTTTTTTTCCCTTCAATGTTTTAATTGGGCAGGTCTGGCCCAAAATGTTCTGTGGTTTACTCACCAGTTCAGGTGAAATGGAAAGAAAAATGCAGAGCAAAGAAGACAATGGGAAGTGACATCTGGGAGATCTGTCCCTGCCGGGAAAAAGTCACAAAACAACGTAGGAAAGACACAGGGACTCAGGACGATGAGCTGGTTAGTGACCTATGACCTCCGAATGCAATGATTGAGAGTGTCATCGCTCTCACACTCCCTCATACTGGTCACTGGAAGTTCAACATGGCTCCTCATGGCAAAGAACTCTCTGAGGATCTGAATTTTTTTTTTTTTTATCTACATAAAGATGGCCTAGGCTATAAGAAGATTGCCAAGACCCTGAAACTGAGCTGCAGCATGGTGGCCAAGACCGTACAGCAGTTCAACAGGACAGGTTCTACCCAGAACAGGCCTCGCCATGGTCGACCAAAGATGTTGAGTGCACATGCTCAGTGTCATATCCAGAGGTTGTCTTTGGGAAATAGACGTATGAGTGCTGCCAGCATTGCTGCAGAGGTTGAAGGGGTGGGGGGTCAGCCTGTCAGTGTTCAGACCATACGCACACTGGATCAAATTGGTCTGCACGGCTGTCGTCCCAGAAGGAAGCCTCTTCTAAAGATGATGCACAAGAAAGCCTGCAAACAGTTTGCTGAAGACAAGCAGACTAAGGACATGGATTACTGGAACCATGTCCTGTGGTCTGATGAGACCAAGTTAAACTTATTTGGTTCAGATGGTGTCAAGCGTGTGTAGCGGCAACCTACAGTCAAGCATGTTGGTGGGAGTGTCATGGTCTGGGGCTGCATGATTGCTGCCGGCACTGGGGAGCTACAGTTCATTGAGGGAGCCATGAATACCAACACTGTGACATACTGAAGCAGAGCATGATCCCCTCCCTTGGGAGACTGGGCTGCAGGGCAGTATTACGACCCCAAACACACCTCCAAGAGTACTGCCTTGCTAAAGAAGTTGAGGGTAAAGGTGATGGACTGGCCAAGCATGTCTCCAAACCCCATAGAGCATTTGTGAGGATTCCTCAAACGGACGGTGGAGGAGTGCAAAGTCTCTAACATCCACCAGCTCTGTGATGTCGTCATGGAGGAGTGGAAGAGGACTCCAGTGGCAACCTGTGAAGCTCTGGTGAACTCCATACCCAAGAGGGTTAAGGAAGTGCTGGAAAAATTATGATGGCCACACACAATATTGACACTTTGCGCCCAATTTGGACATTTTCACTTAGGGGTGTACTCACTTTTGTTGCCAGCGGTTTAGACATTAATGGGTGTGTGTTGTGTTATTTTGAGGGGACAGCAAATCTACACTGTTATACAAGCTGTACACTCACTACTTTACATTGTAGCAAAGTGTCATTTCTTCAGTGTTGTCACATGAAAAGGTATAATCAAATCTTTGCATAAATGTGAGGGGTGTGTTCACTTTTGTGAGATACTGTATTTGTTGTATTACAGGGCTGATTAGTGAACAGCCCTCAGGAAAGCCTGATGCCTTTTTACATGCCTTGCATAATGTCGCCCAGACATGTCACTACCACATATGTGCCTGTCTGCAATAGACAACCCCGCATTACATACAGATCGCTTTCGGAATCGCGCTTCAAACGGCGTCCTGTGAAAAATGTAAAAAGCTCAAGTGCTCCCCTCTCCCGTCCTCCACCGGTCTGACACAGACTCAGAGATGCATGATTCCTCCAAACGTTCCTGTGGTTTGGCATCCGACTGGCCCCATAATGCACCACGGATCCAGAGAAGCCCTTCGGGTACAGTGATCCTTGGTCTTGTATGTGTTACGCCGGTGAGTGCTGTACCATGGGAGACATTCTCTAGAGAAGCAGTGGAACACAGCCTACCAGATAACCAGGAAGGGGGCTCTGTTGACAGTGGTGTGCCTCCCCCATCCAACTAAACTGCTGAATAATGGAGAAGCCCCATTCCAATGAGCGCCAGCCAGAGTCCGAGACTGCTGCCAGTCCGAACACGACCACAGCATGATTGACGTAGAGCCAAAGATTGGGAAATATCTAATTCCAAGTGTCTTAGCAGAGCAGTAGTCATAAAAACAACCTTGAAACAAATAATCGGGTTTTGAGGAGAGCGAAGAACCAATCGAAAGAGGTTGATTGGAATTACAAAATAAAATCTATACACTGAACCTGAAAAAAAGAAAAATGTCAGGCTGAGTTAGACGGAAGAAAAACAACTCCAAGTTTTCCACTTAATTCCTCTTTTGCCACACCGTCGGTGCCGCGCCTTCGCCTGGCAACAGCATTGCTGTGGTCTGGTGGTGAACAATGCCGAACAGTTGTTTGTCAACCCGCGGTTGACATTTATCGAGGAAAACGCAACTAGGGAGTCAGGACCCCTGAATAACTACAGAGACTTTACAAGAGCCCCCATTGAGCCTCCACAGTGCCTGCGAGTGAACTGTGGGCTTCACGTCCCCGTTTCCTAATTTGTCCTGGAGACATTCCGCCAGACCGAGACTCTCAATGAAGAGCTATCAATCAGCCTTTGAGCAGAGGGGAGAGGAGCTTGGCCAAAGGATGGTGAAGGAAGGGACTGCAGAGAGTGGGGATTGGGAGCGACAAGAGAAGCTTCAGTGTTGGAGAGAAATGACTCGACAATGTCCTGATTAATTTTGCGAGCATAAACAGTAAAATACAATCAGAGTGTTATGACCCCTGGAGGGAAGCTAAATCCATTGCCCCTCAAAAAAAAAAAAAAGGCCACACACAGTTGGGTAATTCATCACTGTCTGGAAGTGATGAGGAATTAATTTGTCTACATTCCAAAATTGAAACCTACATTGATTTTCACAAGGCACAAGATTTTTTAAAATAAGTTTTGCAGAACAAATCAATTTGAGAAGGGACTTTCCTTTGCCTTGTCTTCCCACACAACGTGTACACAAACAAACATACAGTACCTCCCTCACAAAGTCACATGGGGCTATCCTCTCTCACACACAGTACTATGTCTCTCTGTCTCTCTTCATCCTCCTCCATCCCTCCCATTTTCTCTCCCTCCCTCCCTCTCTCACAATTCAATTTTATTGGCTTTATTGGCATGGGAAACACATTTTTACATTGCCAAAGCGAGTAGAATATTCTGCAGATGCAGTATAATTCATAGCAAAAGATATGAAATTACACAGAACACTTTCAGAAGTAAAGAATTACTTTAAATGTTATATTTATATATTATAATAACACATTATTAGTTATGCACAGTGTTGTAACCATTTGAAAGGAGTTACGAGTGTGAATGACAAACATAAAAAATAAACACTGTTTATGCCTTCTGTCGCAAATTGTGACGCTACGATTTACCTATAAAACACATGAGTTTCTCAATGTTACATTTCTAATTCTGTATCTCCCTAACCCTCTCTCCCTACAGCTCTCCCTCTCTGTATGTCTAGCTATCTACCTTTCCCTCCCGCCCTCTCTCTTTCTCTCTCTCTCTCTCTCTCTCTCACTGCCTCTCACCCCCTCTCTCTCTCCAACCCTCCTTTCCTCACTACCTTTCTCTGTAAAATGTACCTCCACTCCTCTCTTTGTATACAGCAGCAGTGATAGTCAAGACAAAGGAAGCTCCAATGTTACGACGCTGACCCCTACAGACACAGTGAACAGAGGTAGACATTTAAACGGCGTGCTCTCACAGCCATTCATCTCTCAAGGTTTTCTTCTGCTTTACCTCTAATGTCTTTCTCTGCCATTAGTTATGTTCCTCTGCTTTTGTCCACGTGAGTCTGAGCGACCGACTGTCCGTCTTTCTGTCTGACCGTGCATTTCTGTCTGACTGTACATTTCTGTCTGCCTCCATCGTCGTTTGCGTCTGGTCTCTGTTCTTTTGTTATTCTCTTCCTTTAATGTTTTTTCTGCCTCTCTCCCTCAGCCTCCCTCACGCCGTCTCCCTTGCTCTGGTTTTGCCAGATAGATATCTGATTAAGGTCTGTGAATGGGATCTCGTCCAGTCGTTAGTCTGTTTATGCAGTTGAGACAACCAAAGAAAAGTCGGGAAAATGTCACAGCATGTGAAGACACGCGGTGGACCCATGCATACATCCATCTCTCCATATCTTTAATTCATCCGTCAATCTATTCATCCGTTTATCAATTCACCCATCCCTCCATTCCAATCAGTTGTTCCGTCCCCACCGATAATTCCTCAGATTTATGACGGTATGAATACAATGAAGGTGAAGTATTAAGCATTTCGAAAAACAGAACAAAGCAGTTCCTTGTTGGCCCTTCACCCCTGTCGTACAAACACCCCGTCCCAGATGGACCACCCACTGCAGCATAAAAACCAATGGAAACCCAGCGCTTATAGAGGCTTCTGTGGAGGCACTGACAGTCTCAGAAGGATCCGGTACCACGGTACGATACCGAAACCCACAATAAATCACTGCGGGAAGGAAGGGCGAAAGACAAGGAGGACGGGAGAGAGAGAGGAACGGAAAGCTCCTGAGGGAGAGATGGAATGGGAGCAAAGGAGAAGGAGATGAAAAGGAGACAGGGAAGGGGCGGAGAGAAAGAGCGTTACAGAGAAAGACCCTGGGGCTGAAGCTCTGAGTAGTCTGATCTCACTGACGGAGTGATCGATGAGGCTCAACCAGGGCCCAGGGATTACCTCCCCACCCCCCCCCACAGGCCCTCAGATCTGTCCATTGATTTAACCTCTGCATGGGGGCGGGGGGTTAGAGAGCAGGTGTTGGGTGAACGCCATCAGGAATAGAACCGATGGAGGTTAGGTAAAAGCCCAGAGTTGCCGGGTTCTTGGATGGACAAAGGGATGGAGATTAATCCGAGCCTGTCTGGGTCTCGCCACTGCCTAGATCAAGTGCCCGCTTAAACAGCTGTGACTGTGCAGAGATATAATGCTGGGAGATGGGCCGTTCTGTCGGCTCTGGAGAGAACCCATGCCATTGACAGGCTTTTATTTGTTACCGAAATAACAGTGTTTCAGCTGAGCGTAGCAGCAAGGACAAACGGGACAAGAATAGACCATATGCTCCAACGCGCCAAATAGAGGAACTGACAAAAAGGATATCTTTGAACACAGGCGACCTGTGATGTTGCTGTCACTGACAGATCTGTAGTTCAGCTCTGCCACGCCTAAAAACTCAGCTTACCTTGATCCTCTCTACGAGCAGGCTTCTGATCGTCAGTCAGCAATCTTTCTGAAATACCAGAGAGAACGAGGGAGACAACAGACAGGGATAAAGGCTCTCTGACTCCCCGCTCTGTTGTTCCAGGCCTCTGTTATAACCACAGATCCCTTCCATACAGCCAAGCCCCCCCCCCCCCCTAGTGTAACATTCAGAAATCCCCAATAAAATATTTTCCAGAGAGGAAGAATTAAAAGGAGGAAAATAAACAAGAGGAACGTGCAGATGGGACTTGGATTCCGACAGGGAGCCCACCTGTGAAGACGGCGAGAGTGCCAAGTGCCTGTCTGTCTCTCTGCCTTTCTGCCTGTCTGCCTGCCTGCCCTCTCTGTCTGCGCGTGTCTGTCACTCGCAAACATCTGCGGGGGGGGGGGGGCAGAATAAGCGGGCCGCGTGAAAACCGTGGCGACGCAGTGGCTACCTTTCCTGGCATCGAGACAGAATCCCATCCCGGCTCAGACGGCATCTCCTCCAGTGGATACAGCTGCTGGCGCCGGGCTGAACAGATGTCCCCATGGCATTACCATAATCCCTGCCTCTCAATCACTCCCACCTCCCCGTCTCAACACCACTATCACTTACCATATCTCCCCCCTCTGTCTCTGACACCTCTCCTCCGCCGTTCCGTCCCAAGATGCTTTTCTCTCTCTCACTGTTTTTAACTGCCCCCGCCCCCCCCCGCCCCGGCCCCTCCCATCCACCGCCAGCTGAGTATAAAACACCCGGGGCCTATTCTCTATTCCTCTCCTCATCATTCGTCCCTGTTTTCGTTTCTCCCCGTGAAGCAAAACGCCGGGTTTTGTGTCTCTAAATTGTAAAACAAAAGTTACATCAACGTTGTTTTCCTACTTATATTAATTAGGACGTTTGAGAGGAGCTTAGAAATGTGAACAGAAAGACAGAAGGCAGCGGCATATCGACGACCTAGCAGGATCTCATTTTGGCAAATGTATTTACATGGTCTAAGTACTGGTTGAAATACAGTTAACGTGTGTGATCATTTCAACAGGAGCTTGGGTAATGTAGTAATTTACAAAATGACAAATTTCAGGCCCGTTTAATACAAATACACCAGCCTATGGGATATCAGATATGAGGTTGTGATGAAGCTGGGTACTTCGATATATTATATATTTTAAATATATGCATTGCCATTGGAAATGTTGTTGTTTTATAGACTTACTTTATATAGAAAACCTAGAGGGGGGAGGACAACCTATACCCGGTAATGACAAAGCAAAAACCTCTGCAGAGAAACTGTTTGGGTGGCCTCGGGTTTATGGGCACCACCCTGACCAAGGCCCTTGTTGCCCGGTTAGTTCGTTTGGCCGGACGACCATCTTCAAATTTCAAAATGTTGCCTTTCTAAATCATCTCCAATCACTTTCGTTTCCATTCAAGTTCTAGAGACATTTCAAGGACCACAAAAGAATTCGGGTTGCCATGGCAAAGGGTCGGAATACTTAGCTTCGAGATATTTCGGTTCTCCGCCACGGGGAAGCCGCCATGGAGGTGACGCTGCCTTGTCACAGCAATTTGATTGAGTTAGATTACTTCCACACCACTTCCTCTCATCCTTCAATTTGTGTCAATAAAACTTCCACCAGGGCTGTAACACTTCCTGTTTCCATTCCCTGTGTCTCTCCCCGTTACAATACACTATATATTATATATTTATATTAAAGGTTTGCTCCCCCCAAAGGCTAACACCGTTCAATACAATTTGCACCATAGACACTTACTCTCCCTTTCACTCTCCTCCCCAGTCTCTCGCACGCACACGTACGACGCACGTCGAAAAGGTCACGGGGGAAATCACCGGAGACTGACGCCGTCACTCATTCGATAACCCGATCCCACGTGCCGAGAGGAATGTCAAACTGACCAACGGTCGGCGCGCTTACTGTTCGCAAGCGATGCGGGCTATGCGAAGCAGCCAAGGGGAAGACGGAGTAAATACATTAGGATGAAACCCTTCTCGGGCTAAAGTGAACATTAGCATACTTAATCGGATTTGGTGCTCTTTGGTGGCCATGCTCCATTACCTGTCGAGTAAAGCGTGACCGTTCCTCGATGGCGAACCAACGGTTCATTTTCCCATCCCGCTCCGTTGCTTCCTTTTGACTCACGCTGCCTCGAACGCAATCGCCCACCTTCTCATGCTACCTCAGTTGCTGACTTTGTCTCCTGTTGTTCTCAAGCACGCTTCCTCTCACATGACCTCTTTGCCAATTCTACCCCCACCAATTCAAATACATTTCAAGGGACATAAGTGGCTTGGGAAAAATACATTTTCACTGACAAAGTATGTAGGGAAAAAAGGAAGATGGTGATAAAACCAGCTGATCCTTCACCAGACAATAGGGGTGGGGTGGCTGGGCAGGGGGCGTTGGGCAGAGGTGGGGGTATTGGGCAGGGGTGGGGTGTTGGGCAGGGCTGTGGGTGTTGGGCATAATTGGGGTGCTGGGCAGGGGTGTGGTGTTGGGCAGGGGTTGGGGTTGCTGGGCAGGGGTGGGGTGTTGGGCAGAGGGAGGGTGTTGGGCAGAGGTAGGGTGTTGGGCAGGGGTGAGGGTGACTGGGCAGGGGTGGGGTGTTGGGCAGGTGTGGGGTGGCTGGACAGGGGTGGGGTGTTGGGCAGAGGTAGGGTGTTGGGCAGAGGTAGGGTGTTGGGCAGGGGTGAGGGTGACTGGGCAGGGGTGGGGTGTTGGGCAGGTGTGGGGTGGCTGGACAGGGGTGGGGTGTTGGGCAGAGGTAGGGTGTTGGGCAGGGGTGAGGGTGACTGGGCAGGGGTGGGGTGTTGGGCAGGTGTGGGGTGGCTGGACAGGGGTGGGGTAGCTGGGTGCTTTCCCCTGGGGTTCCCCTCCATGTTTAGTCAGTCAGGCCGGTCTTCTGTCACAAGACATCAGCCACTCTCAGGTGATAACCCTGGTCCTCCTCAACTCCCATCCCTTTCCCATCCCCATTCCGAAAGGCTGGTGCCCCTGGCCACGCTTTAATACCGTCATGCTTTGTTTGGACTGGGAGGAACATCAAGTGGGTGAGACACACGTACAAACTCCAATGAAAGCTTTCTCGAAACCTTTACAGGAAGACTTTATCCGAAATTCACTCACTCTGTCAGTCGTCCACAATCACCCTGTTTCTCTTAATCCCCCGTGTCTATTTTATATCCAACCTGTCCTATCCGGGGCCAGAGCCTACCCGTTTTAAAGCTGAGCGCAACTCAAGATGAGAGCGGAAATGCGTTTAAAACGTCAGTGCTGCTTCATCCGCTGAAGACCTCGAGCTGAAACGCCACGTAACGGTGGTGGCAACCCCACGGGCCAACCAACAACCTTCTGAGGCGGTGAGACAAAAACTACCTCACGAATTTTGCTCCTCATCCAAATTCACCAATAAACAAATGCGATGCAGACTTGTTTCGTAAAAGCAAAGCCAGCAAAGGCGCTGACGTCAAAAGCCAGCCCATGCAAAGATCCAGACCTGAAGCAGACATTATTTCAGTAAGGTAAACCATCCTGGGTGTACTGCAAATCACGCTACATTATATTTTGTGGCGGGGCGTGGCCAAGTGGGCATTGGCTACAATCAAAACAGGCTGTGCCTGTCTGTGCCATATCCCTGAAGGGTATAATTCGGCACGACGGGTTATATCAGAGGTGTCAGATTATTTATCCATAAACCATCTTAGAGTCGGAGAGCAGGTTCAGGATAAGATCCGTAACCTCTTGAAATTGTATTCAACATGAAGTAAAAAGCAAAAGCTGATCTTAGATCAGTGTGAACAACCTGAGGCTACGGAGATGGCAGAGGAGGACACGGACACATTCAACATAGGTTGACACCAAACTCTATTTGTATGCAAACTCATTTTAAACTGTCGGTAAAGAGCTAGTTCAAGCAAAACTGACGGTTGATATTCAGCTCACATGCTCCCTCACACACAAAGGATTCAACTGTTTCCAGAAGATGTCATTGTATACGCCACACAGAGACATGATATTAAGACTACTTCAAGCATACAGAGCAGGAGGTGGACACCAGATGCCTCTAGTTCTCTCCATTTCTCGACTTCTCTCCACCCCCCCCCTTTCCCTCTCTCTCCATGTCTCTCAGCTTCCCTCGCTCCCTCTCTTTCCTTCTCTTTTCTTCTGTGACGACTTAAAGTGGTGGAAGACGGGGAGATGGGAAATGTCAGCCAGATGGCAGAGGGTTTTTCCTGGGTCCGTCCGGCAGTAGCCATCCCAGAGGTACAGGTTCATCCATAAACATGGCCAACACAGAAGCTGTGGTGGCAGACTGACTGCGTGGCCGAAGGGTTGGCAAAAGCCCTGATGGAGATATATGATTTATTTATCAAGATCAGCCCTTTGTTCTCACATAGGAGACCCACACGGGAGCTCAGACTGAAAGGAGAAACAAAGAAAAGCAAAAGGAAGTCAAGAGGGAGGCTGATTGAAAGAGAGGAAGATTGGGGAGAAACCTTATGAAAAACTTTTATAATTACAAATATTAACAGGGGAAGGTGGTGCTAAAACTGTGGGTTAAACCAACTTTTAGGCCAAGTTACCTGACAAAACAATACTGTATTCATACAGCCATCCGTTTGGCTTCAAATCTCAAGACGAAAGACGCCTGCAGAAATTACCAATGGCTCAGCGAGATTACTGGGTGATAGTTAAAATAGCTAAAAACCTCTGTCCAAATCTGTGAACTCCGGCAAAACGATCAAAGACAAACTACCAATCTGACTTGGTCAAAGATGTTTCTAAGCTCCAGCATGTATGTGCACATGTGTGTATCTATATGCATGTGTGTGTAGAGGGAAAGTTGAAAAGGAATGTTTTGAGTGATGAACAGAAGCGTTCAATTTGCAGTGATCTCTTCATTTTAACTTTCCTTTTCAACTTTCATGTAAAGGATAGAAAAAGGTGCAGTGGTCTCTTAATTTTTTCCGGAGCTGTATATGAGAATGTGTGTGTATCTATATGCATGTGTGTGTGTGTGTATCTATATGCATATGTGCATATCTCTGTGCATATGTGTGCATCTATGCGCATCTGTGTGCATGTGTGTGTGTCTATGCGCATGTTTGCGAATCTATGCGCATCTGTGTGCATGTGTGTGCATCTATGCGCATGTGTGTGTGTGTATCTATGCGCATGTGTGTGTGTATCAATGTGCATGTGTGTGTGTATCTATGTGCATGTGTGTGTGTATGTGTGTGCATGTGTGTGTATCTATGCGCATGTGTGTGTATCACCCGCAGGTATGTGTATCTATGCGCATGTGTGTGTATCTATGTGCATATGTGTGTTTGCATCCCACGGAAATGGATATTGCCAGGCAGTGGGGATAAGTGTGTGACATATGAATCACATGACAGATGTGTATGGCACTCAATCTGTAAAACACATTTAAAATCCATTCAACATCCTGAACTGTCAGAGCCAGCAGGAACAACACCTGAACAAATGATTACTATAACAAAGACAACTCTCTGAATGGGATGGTCACGTCTGTGACAGACAGGGAGAGTGTGTGTGTGTGGGTGTGTGTGCAGACAGACAGAGAGGCAGACAGACAGGCAGACAGAGAGACAGACAGGCAGGCAGACAGGCGGTGCCCCTCTGCCAACAGCACCCTGCCACAGCTGTGCCCACAAGGCCTCTCCATTACCCCTGACAACAAGCAGCTTCTGTTATCACCACAGATACAATCAGAGAGCGGGGGGGGGGGGGGGTACCAGGAGTTCTAGGTACACACTGGACCATAACTGATGTTCCTTTCTCTGCAGGCAGCGTGCGCACACACACACAGACACACAATAAAACACATACACACACACACATACACAAAAAAAAACACACAGACACACACACACCCACACACAGACAAACACACACAGACAAACACACACAGACATGCACACACTGACACGCACAACCACAATTTGCATTTAAAAGCTAATTAAATACTGTACCCCCCATAAACAAAACACACACACACACAATCACCCACACAGGAATAGCACATCGCTACAGCTGCTTAGTACTTTGGGTTATTTACTTCTGTGTCCCTGCCAACCACACAACAACAACAACAACAACAACAACATCAACATAAGGCAACAACATCCTCAACCAGCACCATAAGCGGCAGAAAGGTTCAGCTGATGTTTCTACTGTACCATCAGCAGGACTCACTGTCCTCCTCAGACAGCACCGCAGAGAGGGGCCCGTCTCTGCCAAACACTCAAACAGTTCAACCACTTGCAACATCAGCACTAAGAAAGAGCAGGAGGAGGTGGCGGGGGAGGAGGCTGACACGGAGGAGGAACAGCAGGACAAGGAGGAGAAGGCGGCGGAGGAGGGGGAGCTGACACAGAGGAGGAACAGCAGGACAAATAAGGGGAGGCAGCGAAGGAGAAAGAGCAGGAGGAGGTGGCGGCGGGGGGGGGGCTGACACAGAGGAGGAACCGCAGGGCAAGGAGGAGAAGGCGGTGGAGGAGAAAGAGCAGGAGGAGGAGTAAGAGTCTGCATTACTGGATGGGCTTATGCACTTCCTTTGGCTTTCACACAACAGAGTGCCTTGAGAGGGAGAGATAGTGTGTGTGTGTGTGTGTGTGTGTGTGCTAGCGTGCATGTGTTGTTCACTGCTAGTTAAGATCAAGGACACTTCAGAGATACTCAGTAAGCACTCACTTCCCAATAGTCCAAAGGGACACTTAACATCCACTCAACACTTATGTCAAGGGTCGAGCTCTCCCAACACGTTCCAAGATTGCTTCTTTTCAGTATCATATCTAATGGGAACCATCCTTTACAGCCACTTGTAGGTGGCCGTTGATTGGTTAAAATAAGGATTCCCAACCATCTCCTCGGCGGACAACAGACATTACACACGGTGTTGTAGCCCTGAACCGACACAGCTGACTGAAGTGGGAAAGGGCTTGGTAAAGACTGACTAATAGAATCAGGTGTGCCATTTCACGGCTACAACAAACATGTGAAACACCTGGTGGGCCCCAAGCAGAGGGCCGGGAAACCCTGGGTTCAAGTGTGAAATGAAAATCACCAACCACGAGGTCCAAAAATATCTGGACCACGTTTACGTGTTTTGTTTTTATATTGGCTCTGTGCTTTCACCCCGTTTTAGCACCGACAGCGGGGGAGAAGCGATGGCCAAGGCATTGGTCCTGTTGTTCTGGCACACTGTTCACTCCATACTACAGTATCTAACAACAGACGTGAAAACATTTCTGACAAGTTCTACTATATCACACCAGACGATGCCACCACACCCATCCTCTCCTTCCTGCAATCGCTGCACAAAACACCCAAAGTTCAAAACACTCGATATTCAAAACACCCGATATTCAAAACACCCGATATTCAAAACACCCGATATTCAAAACACCCGATGTTCAAAACACTCGATATTCAAAACACCCGATATTCAAAACACCCGATATTCAAAACACCCGATATTCAAAACACCCGATGTTCAAAAAATCCGATATTCAAAACACCCGATATTCAAAACACCCGATATTCAAAACACCCGATATTCAAAACCCACAAGGCCAGCAGTCTATTTGAGCCAGCAGTCTATCACTCTTAAACATCTAAAACTAGATTTGAAAACATGTAGAAATAATTATGTATCTAAAAATATTTTAATAACTGCCTAATTTAATCATACAGTACAAAGCAAATGTGCGGCCCTCGTTTATTTTCGACATACCAATGTGGAACACACGAGCCACAAGGTTTTCCCACCCCGGCTTCAGGAAGTATGCAATGTCCCTCTGCAGAGCGTCCAAACTCTGTTTCTTCTGCGCAGACAAACTCCTGTTTGAAAGGCTTAGTGGTGATGTGGCAGCGGAGACATGCAGAGTGTCTGTAAACTGAACTGCCTCATCCGTCAAAGTGAGTTAAAGCATACCGTTCTGTGGGTGTCCGGCCTTTTAAAACCAGCCGATTTAACACAGCAACTCCACAGGGGTCAGTGGTTAGGGCCCAAACTGAGGGTTTTCTGTTCCAATCGGAAAGACTATCTTAATCGAGCTTGTGGTTGTTGTTGCCGTGGCAGCCGTTTGGGGGATTTTTGACCAAGACTGCTTATTGGATAATGTCGGTGATTTGCATAAGCAGACGGAAGTCCACATTACCACAGACTGATGAATGGCAGGATCACTGTAGTCACTGTTCTAGGATCAGCTCATCCCGTCCCGATAATGAGACAGGATAAACACCCGACCAGAGACCAGTTTCCAGGAAAACTTATTTCTCGTAACTTATTTCCTGCTTGTAAGTACTGACATTTCCAGGGAGGTAGAGGGGAGATATCTACTTTTATTATGGATGATTCAGTTCGGAAACAAGGCTTTGGCGTCAGAGTGGCTGAAGCTGTTCCATCTAAATCAGACCCATATCTTCCAGTTTGAAGGGACGCCCTGGACTGAGTAAGAACGGAAGTGGTGGAGTAAGAAAAGGGTGTCTAACATCCAAAAGAAGTCGGGGAAAAAAGTGTCAACTGAATGATTTCTACATAGTTTAAATCCTGATTTCATGTTTTGGGGAAGTTATTTAGCAATAATTATAACAGACCTGATTATACCAAATGTTGTTCTTCTAGCAAATAAGTTTTTAATCATGATAAATTATGACACCTTTATTTTGTTTTCCCGTAACAAAAAAAGTTTTCTCGTAACAAAACTAAAATAGTTTTATGAAATCCAAGGAAAGGGAATGACTGTATTCCGTTTCCTTGTAGCAGTGACTATAGCGGCTTCACTGAAATCTCACTATGACTGGGTTGTTTGGATACGCCAACATTTATTTACTGTGCGCAGCTCTGAATCAGAACATTTGCTGAAATCACTTAAAATATTTAATTAAATGTAAAAGCCCAAATTCTTTGACTCCTTGACCTTAGACACATTCATGGTTCAGCATCTAAATGTCATGAGACAAACTAAATACATTGACGTCTATCAGAGCATTACAGACGGGCTGGGCACCCAGGACAGATCCTAATCGGACAAATAGAGCAAATAGATTTGTATACACACGCCAGCATACTGGCAGTAACACAATTACGTGATTGCAGAAACACACACACACCAACAGACAACTGGCTGCATAGACTTGCAACACATTTTCTGTACAACAAGGAGCAATTTGGATTTAATAAAAAAGAAACATGACAAGAAGACACACACACGCGCGCACACACATCCGTCTGTAGAAATGGGTGTCAAATGACTACAGCGGGCTGGAGTGTAATCTAGAACAAATGGCCCTGACTCAAATTACAGGTGGATGCCTGCGGTATTGAATGGAAGCCTATGTGGACCTATTAAAGCCAAATTTAACTAATTTAATCCGCAGATCTACCGTGACATGGTGATGGGCTTGTGGAGTACCGGGTTCCTCGTGGGGAGAATTTCAGAGATTCAGTCTGGACTTTGTTCAGGTGAAGAGTTGACCGTGTATTGTAATGGATGGATTACAGGGCTGTTTGTGATTGGTTGAGCAAATTCATGTCACTCTCTCTCTCTCTTACTCTCTCTCTCTCTCTCTCTCTTAATTCACTGGAAATGTTCCATCTCACACTTTCTGAGCAGGTGTGTGTGTGTGTGTGTGTGTGACTGTGTCTTACATAACTATAAAGAGGCAAATATTTCCCCTAACTGTGGTTAAATCAGAAAAATGTCACTAAAGGGGATATTTTACACCGTCCCCATTATGGAAAAGGCAATTTCTTTGGCTTAAGTGTTGCTTATGATAGAAGTTAAATTGAAGTTTGGGTTAGGTTAAGAGTTAAACATTAGGGCTAGGTTAAGTTTAGGCATTAATGTTAGGCCATTAAGTTTAAGGTTAGTATTAGGGTTGTGGTTCCTGTTAGGGTTTGGGTATGGTTTAGATTAGTCAACTTTAATGTCCCCATTTAAAAAGCAAAGTACTTCAATCAATCAATCAGATTTATTCATAAAGCCCTTTTTACAACAGCAGTTGTCACAAAAGTGCTTTACAGAGACCTTAAACACCAAGGAGCAAACAACGGTAGTGTTGAATTTCAGTGGCTAGGAAAAACTCCCTAAGAAGGCCGAATTTTAGGAAGAAACCTAGAGAGGACCCAGGCTCGGAGGGGTGACCAGTCCTCTTATGGCTGTGCCGGGTGAGACATTAAGAGTCCAATTGGAATAATATTTATTTTTTCTCTGGGCTAAATCCAGAGTCTATTTGATTCTAGACTAGGTCAAAAGTATGACCAGGTCGACAAGGACAGGGACTGCAATGGGCCCCCCAAACCAGGTACTCCGCAGGTGTGGACCAGGACCTCATCTCCTCCTAAATTTTAAAACTGGAGGAGACTGAGAAAAGTTAGCACAATAATATAGCAGCGTAACACCTTGTAACTGAGACGGGGGGGGGGGGTCCGGACAGGGCCCAACAGGCAGGAAATCAATCCACCCACATTGCCAGGCATTAACCAAAGGGACACCCACCAACCGCAACCCCCCTGAATGAGGGCCGAGTATTGCTAGCAGCGTACAGCCCAATTGCACAAGTGCGCAACAGAGAGTCAACAACAAGCCACTGACTCTTCCACCGAAGGGCATTGGAGGGAGGGCATCCCAGTGGCGACGAGAGCCCACCTGGCAAGACAGCAAGGGTGGACAGTATCAAGCCTACTGGTCACCTTCACGCCCCCGGGCCAGGCTACACCTAATTATAAACCGTGCTGTAGAGATGAGTTTTTAGTAGACACTTGGAAGTTTGCACTGAGGTTGCATTTCTAACCTTAATTGGCAGATCATTCCACAGTAGTGGAGCTCTATGAGAAAAGGCCCTGCCGCCAGCTGTTTGTTTAGAAATTCTAGGTACAATTAAAAGGCCTGCATCTTGCAATCATAGGTTACGTGTAGGTATGTATGGCTGGATCATTTCAGTAAGGTAAGTAGGAGCCAGTCCATGTATTGATTTATAGGTTAAGAGTAAAACCTTAAAATCAGCCCTAACCCTAACAGGCAGCCAGTGTAAGGACGCTAGGACAGGAGTAATGTGTTCAAAAATTTTTGTTCTAGTTAGGATTCTAGCAGCCGTGTGCAGCACTAATTGAAGTTTATTTATTAATTTGTCTGGATAACCAGAGAGAAGAGCATTGCAGTAATCTAGTCTAGAAGTAACGAAAGCATGGATACATTTTTCTGCATCAGTTTTTGATAGAAAGTTTCTAATTTTAGCAACTCTTGAGACATATTTTATATGTTCTTCAAATGAGAGGTCAGGGTCAAGGGTAACGCCAAGGTTTCTTAAATTTTTTTGGGATTCGACCATGCAGCCGTCGAGGTTCACAGTGAGATCTGCTAACAACGCTCTTTGTTTCTTGGGTCCTAAAACAAGCATTTCTGTTTTCCTTGAGTTTAAGAGCAAGACATTCTCTGTCATCCACTTCCTAATATCTGAAACGCATGCTTCCAAAGTAGCTAATTTAGGGGCTTCTCCATGCTTCATAGAAATATATAACTGAAATATATATACATGTACATGTATTTGTGTGTGTGTGTGTGTGTGTGTGCATGTTTGTGTCTGTGTGAACAACTACCATTAGTAGTTGGGGTCAGGTTTAACCAGATTAAGGGCCAATACTGAAGCACAGAGTCTACCAAGATTAGAATAACAATAACGAAATCCCTCAATTTCCTGCCTGACGCTACAATTTTCACTTCTTCACTGGCCTCCACCTCTCCTATTCATGACCTTGAACATAGCAGTGTGTGTGTGTGTGTGTGTGTGTGTGTGTGTGTGTGTGAGAGACTCTGTATGCTGCCATCCATGGTAATGTGTGTGTGTGTGTGACATTATTCCTGTCAAAGTGTGTGTTTGTGTGCATGCGTACCACTAATCCTTTCAATGTGTGTGTGTGTGTGTGTGAGACATCATTCCTGTCAAAGTGTGTTTGCGTGCATGCGTGCCACCAATCCTTTCAATGTGTGTGTGTGTGTGTGTTTGCATTCAAACCTGTCCACAAAAGCAGCATTATCTCCGGTCTTAACAGCAAGCTACTCCAGGAAAAACAAGATGTGTAAAAAAAAAAAAAAAGAAGAAGAAAATAGGAAGCCCGCAGCTGTCAGACCTGTTCCAATTGGCTGAACAACGGTTGAAGGTTACATTTAACTAACAAACATATTGCGTACCAAAGTGACAGTCACACAGACTCACCCAGTCCAACCCACCCCCCCCCCCCCCGACACCGCACAGACATCTCTTACGACCAACCCTAACCTTGAATCACTTCTCCAGGCTAAGACCGAAACCACAGACAGAGAACCAAGTTACGAGACATTACTGTGAGAGGGTGTCTAAAGACTAAAGTGCAAGCGCAGCTATTTTAACTTCCACACGAACGCACCGACCAGTCAGAACGGATTAAAAGGGACGGCTTGGGTTTTTTGTCGCCAGCAATCCATTAAACAGGACCGTAGCAGTGTGTGGAACTTCGTGCACTGTAGCGGCGCGGCTGGCGACCGAGGAATGCTGATGGAAATGGCATAGACAGCGCCACCCCTCAGAGTGACGGCAGTTGGACATGGATGACATATATCTGTCCAGACGGGTGGAAAGACTGGCGATAGGCTACGGTGACATGCTGAGGGGTTTCCTTCTCCGTCATTTCGCCGAAAGATGTTAGCTTTCTCTTCGCCCGTAGACACTGATCTCCTTCCCGTCATGTATCGACATCGGATTTCTTTGTGCCCAGAAACTTTAACTCCCCTTTGGTGTTTTTGTTTTGCCGTGAAATGTGTATGCACGAAATACAGATCGCTTTGATTTGATTACCTCGATGGGCAATCAACGGTTTCAAATATCACTGTGGAATGAGACAAAAAACTGAATGCACCAGTAAAAACATAGCAAAAGAACCAAAGGGAACAGAGAGAACTAAAACCAGCCTCAATGCTGGAACCAGCCCTGACACAGAGGCTAGCTATGCTAACATTAATGATTTAGATAGGAAGAGCCCAGACTTTAGTTAGAACTTCCGAAATAGTGCAAACTCCATTTCTCTCCTCTAGAAATGAAATTACGTCCAGGTAAAATTGTAGCCAAATTAATGTTGGCCCTACTGACAGCGGTTTAAGTCACTGCCTGAGCAGCTGCATCAAGGAGGTCAAATTCTGGTTGTGGCTTATCAACACGACCCGGGGGTCCCACAGAGGGTGGACCCGGGGGTCCCACAGAGGGTGGACCCGGGGGTCCCACAGAGGGTGGACCCGTGGGTCCCACAGAGGGTGGACCCGGGGGTCCCACAGAGGGTGGTGCGAATTGGTTTTGCGCCACCCGGGCTGGATGGGTTGATAATGGACAGAATTGGCTGGTCTCATCATGCTCCTTGTATTGGACGTTGTACAGCTTGTAAATGCTGACCAGGGAAGCGCTCGTCTTCGGAACAAACAACAACACCAGGCTGAAACGGACTACACCAGGCTGAAATGGACTACACCAGGCTGACATAAGCCATGTCCCTGAACTGACTGATTTCCATAAAGACGTTGCCAGATCTTTGTGGAACTTTAAGTTAATCAAATCACTGGAGGACTTCAAGTTCAAATCGATGAATCGGAATGCCTGTAGTCACGATTCCTGATCACTGTGATTTGTTATTTTCTCTCACATAGAAGCTGGGCCAGGTCAGCTGTCAATACTCCCTGTGCAAAACCGATTATCCACAGTGACAATTCACTCTCAGCCACGCATAAGTAGTCTCGGTCATTTAGTTAATTATGTTGGGAAAACAAACCAGGTAGTTTCACGCCAGGCTGTACCCAATCAGATTTTCTCACTGGCTAAGCGTGCTGGGAAATGGTCCAGGCTTGGTTTAGCCATCCTCCGATTGGCCCGAAAAATTTGCCGTTAAATAACCTCACCCTCACCCGGACAAAGCCGTGTCCTTTGTTCATTTTCCAGTTCTCCCCCATGTCTATCACTTTGTCTCCCTCATCATCCCCTTCCCTGTCTGTCTGCCCTCCTATTTCTCCTGCTCCCCCCTCAATTCATCCTGAAGTCCCCACTCTCCCTCCCCTTCTCTGTCTGTCTTGTACAGGTGAGAAAATCTATGATGGAGATGGTCGATATGCAGTGCAGAAGCTCACACCACAGAGGGGTGATATCGACCTGGACCCCGCCACCCCCCCACTGCCCGTCTAAAAAGGCCAGCCTTTCCTTTAGATCAAGTCTATCCTTCGTCTTCGCCACGTCTCTTAACCTTCTGCCCCCTCCTTGACCCCCCCCCCCCTCATTTTTCTCGTTCTCCGCTGTTGTTATTTAGCAAGTCCTTGTGACTGCTGAGATTGCTAATGATAGAGTAGGGCCGGTAGAGCTGCTGTTATTAAGATTTCACAGCAGGCGGGCCAACCCACACACACAGACGCGTACACACCCATCATTGTCCTGTCAGTAGAGCTATTTCAGGAAACGTTCGCCAGGGCCTGGTGGGTGAGAGCCGGCCCCCTCTCCCACCACAGTAACCATCAACCCCCTCTCTCTGTCAACCCCTGTCACATTGCTTCCTGACTGGGTGAAGCCCCCTCACTGAGTGTCTCAGAATAAATAGTGACCCTCGAAACCCACCAATCAGGTAATAAATACTAACTATTATCTCCGCAGACGGATCAACCAATCACATCTCTCCAAGCCTCACACCACTTCTACTTCAGGAAATGAGAGTGAGCCTACAGTTCACAAAGACAGAGTGAAGGAGAGAGGGATAAGGGGTGGTGACACGGTATGTGACAATGAGTGGGAGGGAAAGTGAAAGATGGAGAGAGAAAAGTGGAGAGCTAGTGAGAGAAAGAGAGAGGGAGAGTGTATATATGAGGGAGGGGAGAGAAACAGAGAGGGAGAGTGTATATATGAGGGAGGGAGAGACAAGAGTGAGTACAGACGAGAGCATGGTGAACATAATTTGCATGCCGCTGAACAAAGTCTAAAAACACTTTCCACTCCCAAATTTCCATTCTGGTCTAATCAGGGACACCTGATTGGTCCTGCTGTCCATCCAGGCCACCTATTCCTGTTTGCTCTCTGTAGTATTATGAAAAGGAACCTGGGGGGGGCATGCTTAGCGCCGCGTCCGACCGACGAACCGATGGGAGACAGCACAGCCCGGTGTTGATGTTTGCTTCACGCCGATGATTAACCGCTGGGTTTTCTTCAAAGAAAACGCCGGAGACAAGTGCCGCTACACACGTCGCTGTCTATGTTTTGCAACTGGCTTTGTGCCTGGTCAAACGGCAGCCTCTGTTTTCAGCTATCAGCCTGTTCCAAGACATCTTGGGTCAAAACTGTATGCTGGCTGGATGACTGGCTGAGTGACTGGCTGTGTGACTGGCTGGTGGACTGACTGGTGGACTGGCCGTTCGGCTGGCTGGGAGACTGGCTGGCTTGTCACGTCATATTTGCTCTAGTTCTTACTTGGCAAGACAATCAAAGCGTCCTCACACTCTGGGAACGGAGTCATTTTCCTGAAAGTGTGACAATTTAAGTGACCAGTCATACAAATAACTACTTGAATAAAAATGTCCAAAATAGCCATACAACGCCTTTCTTTGTTTCATATTGGCCCGTTCACAGAAGTAAAAATCCCTGACGAGAACCAATCAGATTCATGTCAAAGATGAAACAGAAAAACAGAGGTATGGGCAGAAAAGGAGTGATAGAGGGACAAAGACAAAGCCTGAGAAACAGAAAGAGAGAGAATGAGAGACAGCGCGAGGGGGAGGAAAGATCTGTGATGACTTGTGTGTAATTACAGTGCTGTTCCATTATGTATCTGCTCCATCCAGAGGAGACCTGCATGCCAGTATACATAATTAATAAAGAAGACTGGGGTATATGTGCTTTCCTCAGTACACACAGACACGTACACCCCCACCCCCCACCACCCACCCCCACCCCCCCCACACACACACCCACACACACACACTTGTGCCTTTTTGCAATCCTCCGCTTGGAGGAACAGGATGACAGAAAACAAGGCTTAAGAACAGAACGAGAGGACGGCCATTGACAGTTTATTAAGTGTCGAGGCAGAAAGACAGACTAGGAGTTTTCAATAAACTAAATCCATTAACCGAATGGTATCTATTTTTCAGCTTTTTCTGCAACGGTTGGGTCCCTCACACACCCATGGTTGGCTGCCACGCACGACAGCGTTCAGTACTCAAGAACGTGGATGAGAGAATGTACCACTCACCTCTGTTTCTAGTGATCTGCTCTCAATTAACCAGAGCTTCTCTCCTCACTGTGTGTTCCTATGGGACACACACACACACACTCTCTCTCTCTCACACTCTCCAAGTCTGACGCCGAGCCAAAGTGTGGGAGACAAAGACGCCATTCAAGAAATAACGGATGATGTAATATGAAATTAAATGGGTGGTGTAGATTAATCATGAACCCAACATTGTTTGATTAAGAAATAGTTCATGAGAGACACGTCATCAACAAACTAAAAGCAGAACAGATCGGTCAGATTAGGGGTACTTCCCCAGTGTATTGAAACAGCCTGTTCTGTGGTGAAATGGACCAGTCTGTTCTGTGGTGAAATGGACTGGTATGTTCTGTGGCGAAATGGACAGGCCTGTTCTGTGATGAAATGGGCCGGCCTGTTCCATGGTGAAATGGACCGTTCCGTTCTGTGGTGAAATGGACCGGTCTGTTCTGTGATGAAATGGACCGGCCTGTTCTGTGATGAAATGGACCGGTCTGTTCTGTGATGAAATGGACCGGCCTGTTCTGTGATGAAATGGACTGGTCTGTTCTGTGGTGAAATGGATCTGCCTGTTCTGTGATGAAATGGATCTGCCTGTTCTGTGATGAAATGGATCTGCCTGTTCTGTGGTGAAATGGACCGGCCTGTTCTGTGGTGAAATGGGCTGGCCTGTTCTGTGGTGAAATGGATCTGCCTGTTCTGTGGTGAAATGGATCTGCCTGTTCTGTGATGAAATGGATCTGCCTGTTCTGTGGTGAAATGGACAGGCCTGTTCTGTGGTGAAATGGGCCGGCCTGTTCTGTGATGAAATGGATCTGCCTGTTCTGTGATGAAATGGACAGGCCTGTTCTGTGGTGAAATGGACTGGCCTGTTCTGTGATTAAATGGATCTGCCTGTTCTGTGGTGAAATGGACCGGCCTGTTCTGTGGTGAAATGGACTGGCCTGTTCTGTGATGAAATGGATCTGCCTGTTCTGTGATGAAATGGACTGGTCTGTTCTGTGGTTAAATGGATCTGCCTGTTCTGTGATGAAATGGATCTGCCTGTTCTGTGGTGAAATGGACAGGCCTGTTCTGTGGTGAAATGGACTGGCCTGTTCTGTGATTAAATGGATCTGCCTGTTCTGTGGTGAAATGGACTGGCCTGTTCTGTGGTGAAATGGACTGGCCTGTTCTGTGGTGAAATGGACTGTGGTGAAATGGGCCTAATTCAGGAAAAGTAATTCAGGAAAAGTAATGAAAATAATTGTAATTGGTTAATTATCAATTTTCCTATTGCGTTTAAAGCAACATACAGATTATGTCACATTGTCTATTACCTTTAAATCAACCAACAAATAACCACACTGTCTATTACCTTTAAATCAACCGACAAATAACCAGACTGTCTATTACCTTTAAATCAACCAACAAATAACCACACTGTCTATTACCTTTAAATCAACCGACAAATAACCACACTGTCTATTACCTTTAAATCAACCGACAAATAACCACACTGTCTATTACCTTTAAATCAACCGACAAATAACCACACTGTCTATTACCTTTAAATCAACCGACAAATAACCACACTGTCTATTACCTTTAAATCAACCGACAAATAACCACACTGTCTATTACCTTTAAATCAACCGACAAATAACCACACTGTCTATTACTTTGGAAATGCATGCAGCCTTGATTCATTTTTCAGAAGAGGAAGCCATGTCTAAAGTGCAAATCCAATTTCAGATGCTGTTTAAACCTATAAATAAACAAATAAACAAAAACACGATTCTCAAACTAAGATCCTCCTGACCTGTACCTACTACTCATCCTGGGATTCCAGTCATAGCACAACGCATTAAAAATACGCCCAGACAGGCGATGGCGTCTTCAGAAGGAGGTTGATTCTGCCTCCTGGTTGGTCTGGGTACAAGGGTATCTCTCTTTGTTTCCAGGACAGCCTTTGAGGACACCACACACCAGCCCCCAGACAAACGCTGACTAACATGGACGGCAGAGACCGGCATACAGGGTTTGTTCTGCTGAGCTGTCTCTGACCCATAAGCTCCTTCAATCTTTCTCCCCCTAACCCCACCTCGCCATTTCTCCCCCTTTACCGTTGCACCTCCCGGTACCCCCCCCCCCCCCCTCCCACCCATCTCCCCTACACCTTCCAGTCGGTCTCTCCACCCCCAACACCCCACACTTCACCCCCCACACACACCCCACCAGGCACGCACGCACACCTCCCTCCATCTTATTTCTTGTGGTGCTAATTAAGAAACGGTGTTAACCCAGGCAGTTAATTAATTACTCCACGGACACAAAACAACACTCCGGCGTGCAATAATGCCCCGCTTCCCTGAGCCCTGTTTGGGGCAAATTAATGATCTCCTCATTATTGTTCCTGTCTGATGGATGCTGTGGGTCAGGGATATGTTTGAGGAGAGGGGGACGGGGAGGGTGCGGGGGGTGCCGGAGATGTGTGAGGGCCTAGGTGTTGGTTGGCACACACTGGCACAGAAGTAATAGTGATTGGGTTTGCGGGGATGGGAATGGACTTTGGCTTGGGGACCGTGTCTCTGCCACTGTGTCCCAGACTCCACAAGTCCAACTGCTGATGTGCAATGATCAGGATACCTCCCCTAAATGGTCCGGACTCCTCCACTCAATGATCCAGACTCCTCCCCTCAATGTCCCGGACTCCTCCCCTCTATGTCCTGGACTCCTCCCCTCAATATCCTGGACTCCTCCCCTCAATGACCCGGACTCCTCCCCTCAGGGGGCTACATATTTAGAATGGAAATCTGCCCTATTCATTCTATTTTTGCTTCCCTCCACCCCATCGCCCAAACACAAAAATAAAACCAGAACAGGAACAATGCCTAGTCCTGTCTGCTTTTGGGAGAATCTTTACGTCAAAGGGTCGCGGATCGACAGGCCAAAATTATCTCACAGTGTCCTTCGCCTTTTCCAAACCTCCAGTAACGCTCCTAAGGTCATCTGGGGTCAAGGGTCAGAATTGCCCGAACACAGGGATTGTCGGGTTGGCCAATGGCTCCAACAGTTGCTTGATGGAATGTTTAGCCCAGGAAACATTATTGAGATTCTGAACACAGATTTCAGAACATTGCAGAGAAAGGAAAATCATTGACACGCACAGTCCTTTGGCTCAGCTGCTGGCTCAGCTGCCTTGGATAAAAGGGATCTGCTCAATGGTCATTTATGTTATTTCTAGTTCAATACCAGTTTAACTATGACGCAGCGTAGGTCGCGTTTAGATACATGATTACAAGACACACATAAACCAAGACGCCCGATCTCCTTGAATCCACCGACCCTGTAGACATGACTAATTCAACCCACTGGCCTGCAGACATGACCAATTCAACCCACTGGCCTGCAGACATGATTAATTCAACCCCCTGCCCTGCAGACAGGACCAATTCAACCCCCTGCCATGCAGACACGACCAATTCAACCCCCTGCCCTGCAGACATGACCAATTCAACCCCCTGCCATGCAGACATGACCAATTCAACCCCCTGCCCTGCAGACATGACCAATTCAACCCCCTGCCATGCAGACACGACCAATTCAACCCACTGCCCTGCAGACATGACCAATTCAACCCCCTGCCATGCAGACATGACCAATTCAACCCCCTGCCCTGCAGACAGGACCAATTCAACCCACTGCCCTGCAGACATGACCAATTCAACCCACTGCCCTGCAGACACGACCAATTCAACCCCCTGCCCGGCAAACATGACCAATTCAACCCCCTGCCCTGCAGACATGACCAATTCAACCCCCTGCCCAGCAGAAAGGGCCAATTCAACCCACTGCCCTGCAGACATGACTAATTCAACCCACTGGCCTGCAGACATGACCAATTAAACCCCTGACCAGCAGACAGGACCAATTCAACCCCCTGCCCTGCAGACATGACCTATTCAACCCACTGCCCTGCAGACATGATTAATTCAACTCACTGGCCTGGAGACACAACCAATTCAACCCACTGGCCTGCAGACAGGACCAATTCAACCCACTGCCCTGCAGACACGACCAATTCAACCCCCTGCCCTGCAGACACGACCAATTCAACCCCCTGCCCTGCAGACATGACCAATTCAACCCCCTGCCCAGCAGACAGGACCAATTCAACTCACTGCCCTGCAGACAGGACAAATTCAACCCACTGGCCTGAAGACAGGACCAATTCAACCACTGACCAGCAGACAGGACCAATTCAACCCCCTGCCCTGCGGACATGACCAATTCAACCCACTGCCCTGCAAACATGATTAATTCAACCCACTGCCCTGCAGGCACGACCAATTCAACCCCTTGCCCTGCAGACATGACTAATTCAACCCACTGCCCTGCAGACATGACCAATTCAACCCACTACTCTGCAGACATGACATATTTAACCCCCTGCCCTGCAGACATGACCAATTTAACCCCCTGCCCTGCAGACATGGCCGATTATAACCCCTGCCCTGCAGACATGACTAATTCATCCCACTGCCCAGTAGACATGATTAATTCAACCCACTGGCCTGCAGACATGACTAATTTATCCCACTGCTCAGTGCTGTGTCATTCTGAGTTAATGAGACGGACAGCCTTGTCAGCCCCGCTCTCTGGGGGTCAAGGACTCATCTCACATGTACACAAACCACATGGCATTTGCATAGATTACAATGTCAATGTTGTTTACAGACACAGACTTCAAATCCAATAATCACCCACAGTGTGTTTTAATGTGGTAATTTGACTGAGGCGAGAGGAAGAAAAATCTGTCTCTCGGTTGCCAGTCCAGTTAGTCACCCAAGATCAATATATTACTTACATTTCATTCAGCCAGCACATACATTTCTCTTTCTTTAAGGTAACCCACAACCCTGTCATTACCCCGCTGTACCAACTGAGCCGCACAAAAACACAAACTGACCGGTCCAAAGCCTCCAGCTACAATCGACCTCCAGAACCGGGTCTCCCCCGACACTTTAGCCCTAAACTGGCACGCCTGAGGTCCATTTGAGCTGTCCGGGGAGGGCGATGAAAGCACAGCTCCGGAGGGCTCATTAGCTGTGGAGTACGTCGAGGCAGCCAGCCTCCAGCACGGACGGCCTCCTCCACCCTGACGGATGCTCCCGTTCAGGGCCCCCGAGTGATCCCACTTACCCCCGTTTCATTATGCCCCTGATTGCCATGAACCTGGCAGAGACCCAGGCGGGAAAGAGACAGGAGAGAGAGAGAGAGAGAGATTAACGGAAGGAGAAATACAGAGAGCGAGAGAGGGAGATAATGGGGGAGGGGATCGAGTCAGATAGCGAATGAGGGAGGAGGGAGGGAGGGGAGGGAAATGAAGACATAGCAACTGAGCAAAACCCAGATTATCCCGTGTTTCGGCCGTATCAGGAGAGCATTTCAAATTTCGATCACATTGCCCTTGGTGGTGGGTCACTGAAGACACCCAGGAAAGGCTCAGGTTGAATTTAAGCACTGTTGCTTTACATGAAAAAAATATATGGTACCTTTTAGGGAGCAGTGTTACAGTTCTGCGCAAGGATCACATACACTACCTACTAAACGGGCCATTTTCAGGACATTGCGGAATGTGGCTGTTAGGATTTTCCTTTGTGAGTTTCATATAAAGAAGAAAAGGTACCCGGCAAGACTAGTTTGTTTGGCCCACGATTAGAAGAGATGAATGTTGTTGCCCTCACAGGCTGTGTCTTTAACCACTACACCACTAAGCTAAATGTGTGCAGGATGTTCTGCATTGTTAAACCAATTAGTCGAAACATCCACGACTCCTGAAACAAGTTCCCTACATTAGCTAACATCCAAACCAACAACAGGTATAACAGGGTTGATACGCTACATTCAACATGTAAAATTAAAAACACATTACTACAGTATAGGGATCAATTGGGACATACTACCTCATCATAAAATGGTTTCTCAACATTAGATAATGTAGGTAATGCATTAACATCACCCCAAGTTAAACTAAGCATTGGGTTAAACTGACTAGCGTTTCTTATTAAGTTTACTTCTACAACAAATAGCGTCTGTGAACTGTATGGCTTTTGCCACTGGCCGTTGTAACTGCTTATTAGCCAGTAGTAGACCTACTATTATCTACTTACTACTTGGAATAGTCAAGAATACCGAGCAATTGCTAGCGAGACTGAAGATGTCCTTTACACAGCCAAAGCTATTTCATTTAATGGCACAACAACGTTCGTTCTTCTTTCATTTGTGAATGACATTGTTACAATAACTATCAATATATGTGACGATAAGTACCTTTGTCTTCTAGTAAAAAGATGAGCAAATCGTGGAAACCCCTCCTCTTTTACTGTGCAAGGGGTTGTGGTCTACATTACCCCAAAAAGCATGCATGGATTACTTGGAAAATCCACTAGAAATAGTTGTGATATTAACGTAAACAGTTTTATTTTAGGCTTACTATAACGTAGCTACTGAAGCTTGTAGCCAGCAAAGATTTTGTCTATACTGAACAAATCTTAATACATACTTTGTTCTGTTGGAGGCGCGGATCGAGCATAAGTCGCCCACATGAAAGGCAGCGTCTCTAACCACAACGCTATTTAACAATGGGTAGTAGTCACTCAGTCAGTCAGGCACTCAGTAAGAGACATTCACACTTCTTGGCCGGCTCCGATTACGCGGTCCGGCAAAAATAGGCTACATTTATATGTGTAAATAATCTGGGTGCCATGTATCTGTTCCATTTAAGTGTAATTCTGCCCTCTCATTTGAATGCGCTGCAGAACGGTGACACTCGTTGCGATTCAAACATCTGAGGGAGCCGTGAGTTTAAACCCAGTGAATGCCCCGCCCCCTGGATCCTCGGCTTTTTGTCGGCTGAGCATCGACTTTACATTTGCAAATGTCAAATTGTTAAAAAACTTATGAGGTGTATGCTTGAATGTGTTCTCACTTACCATATGCCAGTTATCAACAAATTAGGAAAAACACTTTTTCATTAGAGCTATACACACGAAGTTCCACTGCAATAAATCGGGAAATCCATCAAAAAGACAAAGGACATGAATGCGAATGAATGTTTTAATAGGTTTCATTTTCATAGCGTCTTAAGTTAAATGTCAGCCTGTATTTCCTGCCAAAGTCCTCAGAAAGGCTTTTTAAGCATTTGTCAGGGCCATGTAGAAGTTAGCGACCGTGGCTTGGACCTAGCTGTTCGTGACTAGTGGTCGGTCTCACCTTGGCTCAATGCCTGTGTCTGCATGTGACTACAGAGAACATATTTGATATGCAGCAGCACTTTTAACAAGCGCATGTCCATTTGCCACGAAGAGACAGAAAGAGAGAGAAAGACAGAGAGAGAGACAGAGAGTGAAAGAGACAGAGAGTGAGAGATGAATCTGTCAACGGACAGTTTCCAGCAAGGTCAAATCAAGGTGCAGCTCTGCTCATTATATATGCTGACAGACTTGACGCCAAAAAACACACACGCACACATACACACACAATTTCAGGAAGACTCGCTTGCAAAACCTCCGATCTCACGAATACAATTAGGGGGAGTGTCTCACAAACACACACACACACAAACAAACATACCATTAAATAAATGTCAGCGCACAGCTCACTCATCATTCTCCCGCCAGTTGGAAAAGCTACACAATGCACATTGTTACTGCTGATATGTAAATTTGTCCTTCGCAGGAGCTAGTGTCTGCTAAAATCTCACTTTCCACTCGATGCCAGGTGGAGCTAAAAAATAACTCAGAAAATGCATAAATGTTTAAATCTAAGTTTTGTGCCATGCAAGGAGGTTTCTCAGCCATCACATGTTCTATTTTCCCAGTGTCTTTGGAGGAAATTAACATTTCAATACAACATGGCCAGGGATACGTATTGAAGTCAATGACAAAACATTGCGGGTGTACTTTCCCCAGAAATGATTTGTTAAAAAAAAAAAAAAAAAAAAGTATTGCTGTCCAATATTGTTTCTTAACCGTGTGAACAAAGACATAATTTTTTTTTTTTCCACAATAAATGATTCCATTTCTACTCTAGCGTCTTTCCTAGAAGCACACCTACAGTGACTGGCTACAGCTCTGAAACCAGCTCTGTGACGAAAAGATATCCTGGCGTCTCCACTAACTATCCAGCCCACAATGACAGACTGGCAGTCAAGAGCATGGTTTTTCTAGCCAAAATAGGCGCCAGGACTCAGTTTGGGGTGTTGGATTTGTGTGTAGCTACAATGGGAGAGAACCTTTGGGTTCAGCGCTCAGATAACACACATTCCCACACATCATGTCAGATATTCACACAAGAACAAAGACAAACACACACACACACACCAAAAACACTTTATATGCCCAGGCAGTCCTGTATGTCCCCCTGGAAGTTCCTCTCACACAACATCTTCCACAGGACTGCTCTGCTAGGCTACATCTCGCACGTCTGACCCGAGCGCAGTCAGCTGAACACCAGGCAGATTCCCAGGCAGCTGAACGCTACACAGGTTTGCCATTTTTGACGTAGCCCCGTCAGACGACAGTGCTCCAAAGAGGATGTCGTGCGTAAAGCTGGGAAGGCAGGCATGTCTACATTCAATAACTGGTTTCAAATCTTAGGTGATGGTAATGTGCTGTGCAGTAAAAGTCTGTCCTCCCCACGTGAACCCAAGGCATGGGGGGGTAGCTTTATGTATTGTTTTATTATTCATTTATTTATTATAACCGCCAATGGGGGATCACCCTAAAAAGAAACAGACAGGGGATATGAATCTCGGAGACGGGAGACACAAGAGAGGGAAGAGGAGAGGGTATTCTCAGACACTCATGCATACCGTGCATGCCTTGCATGCCAGTCGACGCGTATTAGCATGCGTGTCTCAACCCTGCAGCGCGGAAGGGGTTCATATGATATGCTCATGTACTGCAATATGTAGACGTACCATGATATCACCATACATCCTGTAACACAGAGACATCATGATATTGCCTTTACGTATTGTAATATTGATTTCCCACGATTTTACCACATAGTGTAATATGGAGGCATCATAATTTGACCATAGGAAGAGCACAAACTAATTCCAGAACCACCACCGAACACACACACACACGCACACAAACACACATGCACACATTCATACAACACCATCTGCTAGCATTGCTAAATGTATTAACATGCATTGTGTGTGTGTCTAACATAGTCAGTCAGGCAGGAAGTTGCCTAAAGCCTGTGGATTGGATACATGCAGGTGAAGCATTCTGGGAAAGAGGACAGCTGCTCCGTGCTCCACAGAGCCACATACCCAGCATGCTTTTGGGGGTTTAAGACTGTCCATCAGCCTCCTGCGGGAATGTGGCGGTTTGGAGTCATCTCGGTAATCTTAGAGAGCGTTACAACTACATACACTTTTTTTACTTGGCATGTATTGGGGGGGTGGGGGTGCGGGGTGGGGGGGGCGGGGGTAGCAATAAAGGGGACAGCTGAAAATATCCATTTACTTTGATCTGTCTCTTTCCCACTGCCACTGGTTGACAACTACGAAGCTGGCTGCAGAAACATTATTCTTAACCCACATCAGCCTAACACACACGCACACACGCACACGCGTGCTCGCTCTGACTCTGTATTAGCTCAACTTAGCTTCTGACTCAAACCTTCAGCTTTACTAGGGGATTGAGTAAAAACATTACCACACACACATTACACTCTATCGCCCTCAAACTGTACTCCCGACCTCGGAGGCAGTTCCAGCTTGTTTCAACTTCTTCATTGCAACCCTGTAATCAGGGGACTTACTGAGACCTGGGACTCCAGGTGGGTCCAATTAATGATGAGGTAGAACTAAGCGGGCTCCGGACTTCGTAGGGTGCCTCTGTTCCACAGAAAACCTACGGAATACCTGCTTCCTCAAAACACTATTCTGCTGGCATGACATCAGGCTCTGGACCGAGTCACCTGCTGTCAGGAAACAGTGATCCAATACTTTGGTCATGTGTGGTAAAACTGGACCGGGTCTTCTAGCAGTGGGCAGACTGCCATGGCCACAGCAGGGCTTGCAGGAAAACAAGCCCAGAGCCGCGACACAGCCTTAGATAGACTTCACAGCGCTAAGGTAACCTCGCTAGTAGCTCCACGACCTCCACTCTTAGATTCTCTTCTGTTTCTGTATATATACACATAATAGTAATTATAATATTGTATACACACAGACAGAAACATACAGTATATATTGTTCTTGTATATAATTCTTATTTAGGCTCTTAGAAAAGTTTTGTTACAAGTTAATGAGCGTTCATGTTTTACAAAATTGGCAAGCATGCTACCCGATTCAGACTACGATCAAGGCTTTTCCTCCACTGATCAAGGCTTTTGTTCAGCGGGCCATCTAGCTATCTTCTCTCGCCAAAACCTGCTACAGCTATTGGGAAAACACAAAAGCCTACATGAAGGTAGCTTGGCCTGGGACACATGAAACGACACAGGAACCTTGTGAGACGTTAGCATGTTAGCGACAGCACCTATCAGTTCGGTTGCCTGAACATCAATTTGTCCCTGCAAGGTTAGCGTCTGTTAGCGTCTGTCAGCCACGCTGGCTATAAGTGTTACGGTGCCCCCTCCCAGGGTGTCAGACTGACCCCCTCATTGTGTCGAGGATGACATCCAATCGGTACAGAAGCCTTATCTGTCCACTGCAGACACCATGGCGGCTGTGTCTCTGTGTGTGTGTGTGTGTCTGGCATAACATCACTAATCAGAACAGAGAAAATTGAAAAAGGTACAAAGGAAACAAAATACAGCGAGAAAGAGAGACACAGAGAGAGACAGCGAGATAGAGGCGGTATGATCAGCCAACATAGTGCCTTAGGAGTTTCAGGAATGGTTTTTAAGGTGAATCATGCACCATCCCTTCCAATGCCCATTGGATTACATTCTTACCTCCCTAAATCCCTTAGCTCCTGAAACACACACCCCAAACAGACACAAACACACACACACACACACACACACAAAAAACTAATCTCTAAGCACACAGCCACAGGCATCTGACCACAAGCCAAGCAAGGACAACATCCCTCTCATCTCCATCCAGACAGACACTGTTGGTCCAAGAGACTAGTTAGTAAAGTGTCCGATTTCCATTTCCAGGAGGCCTGAAATATGCACATGCTGAAATGGCTTTGGAACAAGGCTAGAGTCAAAAGTTAGAGGACCAATGGTCATATTTGGCTACATAAATGCAGCTGAACTGCCCTGGTCGGCAACCACTGAATCTGAGTATAATTGCAGTGCTTCCTGCAGGGGCTGTGGCAGGCAGTGCAGCAGTGTCATTGCAGACAGGAGATTGAATCTCGGAGTCCCAGGAGTTGTCGGTGGTCCCGCGGAGGGCAGTGCAGATTGATTCAGCACCACCCGGGGCAGACCAGTTTCAGTGTGGCAGGTTAATTATCCCGAAACTGTGACCGCTCACACTCCTCTGCCGTGGCGCCTCCTCTCATGCTCCTCTGCCGTGGCGCCTCTTCTCATGCTCCTGTGCTGTGGCGCCTCCTCTCATGCTCCTCCGCCGTGGCGCCACCTCACACGCTCCTCCGCTGTGGCGCCTCCTCTCACGCTCCTTCGCCGTAGCGCCTTCTCCAGTGCTCCCCCTGTCATGGCGCCTCCTCTCACGCTCCTCCGACGTGACGCCTCCTCCAATGCTCCTCTACCATGGCGCCTCCTCTCATGCTCCTCCGCTGTGGCGCCTTCTCTCACGCTCTTCTGTCGTGGCGCCTCCTTTCACTCTCCTCCGCCGTGACGCCTCCTCTCACACTCCTCCGCCGTGGTGCCTCCTCTCACGCTCCTGTCACTCCTCTGGTCTGAATCGTCCATTTCCAGAGATCCCACCTCTCAAGCTGACCCAAGCACAGTTCACACACTCTCGGTGAGTCTAGCCTTCCTTCCAGCTCAGGGGTAAATTAATTACCATGCGTTAATTAGCTGTGATACACCTGAGCCCCGGGCTGCCAGGGCAACAGCTTGATTAGGCTCCGGGCGACAGTCATTAAGGTAATTATTAAGCCTTAAAAAGCAGAAAGCCACTTTTCCTTCGAGTCACTAATGTGCCTGTAAATATACCTTCTCCGTGTCTGCATTAGAACGCAGACATCTGCATGAAGTGGCCTCCTTTCATCTCATCCGCCCGTCTCTTTTACTGTGACAGTGTCTGACAAGATTTCTGTGACAAGCCGTTTCTAGTGTTCCCAGAACATGCTATTTACCGTTCAACCGGAGCAGGTGGATGCATAGTTAAATTAGTATTACCATATTCATTTTTTTCTCCTCCCATTCTACACTGACAGGTCTGTCTAGACAGAAATATCTACATATGTCTCGCTGGACAACGTGTTATTCTTCCTCTCTCCTTCCAATTTCTACAAATGCCACAGTTGACTGGTGCTGTATTCATATTCTCAGGTTTCCCCTTCAGGCAGACACACTAAACCACGAAACAATTTCTCCATTTAGATGCATGGAGTGACACACACACACACACACAGAACATGCATGCTTGTAAAGCAATGTCTACCAGTTCGTTTTCAGCTCTTGTGTATGACCCAAGGAATTCCCCACAGTCCCTGCAACGTTCTTCCAATTGTGGTTCAAACCAAGCATGACGGATAGGGCCACTCAAACTCAAGTGTCCATGATCCTCCCCGACAGAGCTGGTTGTGTTTGGTCCTCCGCTTCGTTCTGCTATCATATGGATATATACAGTACAGTCCTCCGCTTCCTTGTGCTATCATATGGATATATATACAGTACAGTCCTCTGCTTCGTTGTACTATCATATGGATATATACAATATAGTCCTCTGCTTCGTTGTACTATTATATGGATATATACAGTACAGTCCTCTGCTTCGTTGTACTATCATATGGATATATACAGTACAGTCCTCTGCTTTGTTCTGCTATCATATGGATATATACAGTATAGTCCTCTGCTTCGTTGTACTATCATATGGATATATTTATTATATATATAAATGTAAGCAGTTTATGTGGGGATAAGGCTTTAAATAAGGAATAAGTGTTGTGAAAATGTCCTCCAATTCCTTTAATCTTGGTTTCCTACACGCATGTCATTTCTATGACTTCTTTGACTTGTGAAAGGTTAACTTGAAGTCTACCTCAAAGACACCCGCTGCTATACCAACATGATCATTACCACATATCATTAGCATTTTCCATCAGGGATAGGAAAACTATTCAGCCCGGCCCAGATTACTTTTGTAATAAATATTATAATAAATTCACGCGTTCCTCAGGACAAAACGTTTGTAAAGACAACTCGCAGCCTTGAAGAGGAAAAGGAAAATATACCCCATAGTCCATTAGCTTGACACTTTTTCAACAACCAGAGACAATGAACATGCAGCACAGTGAGTATAGCAACTGTGAGTTTGTACACGCTCCCCAGTCAGTGTGAAATGAAACATCAACCTCTACATTTTAGTCATTCAGCAGACACTAGGACACTCCCGCCACCTCCTCCTGTGATAGACCATGTCGCTCCACAGACATAAAGAGCGTAGGTCAGGGCTGACCAACCCAGGACTAGAGCAGTACTGTCCTATGGGAGTAGACCGTAGTCTAGAATATTTCATTTGAACCCTCACTCTCAACCACAGCACTCTCGCAGGTCAAACATTCCTTTGGTATCAGCGTTTACCAATGTGCCGAGGCAACCATCTATTAAAAGGTTGATATAACGTTGCGGGGACGTCAACAGAATTCCTTAGCCCCTTCCCTCCTGGTCAGTCTCCCAGGTGTTATCACAGCAGCTCAGGCCCGATCTAATCACCTACGGCAACGACCCCGGGGTCATAGAGACTAATTACAGGTGTTATAGGACAGGTAAAGAGAAACCCGTTGTCACTATCCACAAAGAGGCTTTGTATTGTTAATACACGGGCCGTCTGCTTGCTATCTCTCGTGATGGGATTAAGTAGTGTGTGTGTGTGTGTGTGTGCATTCACATGTTGTCTGAGGTGGCAGCTGCAGTCAAAACATGAGGCTGGTAATCCGATGTTCCGTGATCCTTCCCCATTATATGACCTCAAACTTTGCTATCGGAATCCAACCCCGCTGCCCTGATGCTAGCGGACCAGCGCCCAAGCAGGGTGAAAGGGCGTAGTTGGGGGTCACGTATTGGGCACGAGCTGGGTCCCAGTGCTTCAGAGCCACTACTGGGTCCCAGTGCTTCAGAGCCATTGCTGGGTCCCAGTGCTTCCGAGCCACTGCTGGGTCCCAGTGCTTCAGAGCCAATAGGGGTTCAATCACTGCCAACGTTCCAAGAAAACTTCAGTTGCACCTCATGTTGCCATCAGTTTGTCAATGTGGCATTACTGCTATACCTGAAACAAGCCAGAATCAAACATCAGTTTTTTGGGATACAGCACAGATACAGAAGCTTTCCTTGCATTTCAAAGGAGGCCTTCCATAAGCAGCACATCACAATGCCAGACACAAAGGCTGTAGAGTAGCAGAGACGTAAAACCAATGAAATAGTCATGTGCGTTATATATTCACATTGTACTGCGGTACCTGTTACATACTGAAGACAGGATTGAAATGCCAGCTCCGTAGACGGGTTGCACAGCACATTGTGAAAGCTTCCGACGCGTCTGGTGAAAAAGGTCAAGGCTGTAGCCTCTGACATGGAAAGCTACCTGCCGCATGTTGACCGCCTTATAACAGCCCACTCTCTTCTGCAGGCAGGAAGCCACTCATCAAAATCAAGCATCTATAGATCGTGCACCTGAAGGACATGTTCTGTAGGATGCGCACAGCAGGATGTGTTCTGTGGGATGTGCACAGCAGGATGTGTTCTGTAGGATGTGCACAGTGGGACATGTTCTGTGGATGTGCACAGCGGGAGGTGTTCTGTGGGATGTGCACAGTGGGACATGTTCTGTGGATGTGCACAGCAGGAACTGTTCTGTAGGATGTGCACAGCGGGAGGTGTTCTGTGGGATGTGCACAGCGGGACGTGTTCTGTGGATGTGCACTGTCAGATGTGTTCTGTAGGATGTGCACTGTCGGATGTGTTCTGTAGGATGTGTTCTGTGGGATGTGTTCTGTAGGATGTGCACTGTCGGATGTGTTCTGTAGGATGTGTTCTGTGGGATGTGTTCTGTAGGATGTGTTCTGTGGGATGTGTCCTGTAGGATGTGCACTGCGGAATGTGTTCTGTGGGATGTGCACTGTCGGACATGTACTGTAGGATGTGCATTGTCGGACGTGTTCTGTGGGAGGCATTCTACTGGATCCAAACATCAGTAAAAACAAAGGATGGTGATTCAACAAGTAAACCTGGTTGCTCTGGGCAACCATTTTGCTCCCTGTGATGTCTTTCAAGATTTCCCAGACTCCTTTGCTTGGCACATCTCCTGTTCTATTCTGAGTCATAAATCACTGTATTTATAATAAAGTAATACAGCAGGTAGAACTTGTAAAGATGTTCAACTTGAAAATGTATGTTCTTACAAAGGAATATTCTATCTAAAAAAACAGCTATCCATATTTCTGTCCTGTTATTGTTGCTCAGTCTAGGCCAGATTCACCAAATTGCCAAAGGCAAAACCAAATAGCACCACGCCAAACTCTGCCGACCCACTCCCACTGTAAGTGAACCATTCACAGGGAGCTCTAGAGGGTCATTAATGGAGCCCTCCGTCTGATCTGTATTCCACACAACCCCTGGCTGGCCCTCACATCTCCACTTCCAGGGTCAGGCTGGCTTCAAAGGGAGAACATTCTGGAGACCCCCCCACACCACCCCTTACACCCCCCATCTACAAGCCTGCGGTCTCCACTTCCACTTTGCCTGCCTGCCAGTCTGGATCCGACCCGTTCCAACTCCTCAGACAGCTACACAAAGAGAGCTTCAGAGAGGCTTCAGTCTAGCGTAGAGGCTGCAGTCACTCTGAGGTCACAACAATACAAAGCTCTACAGAGGAGCCAGGAGCTCTACAGAGGAGCCGGGGGAGCTGGGAAAAAGGGCTCTTCCGATAACCGAGAGGCCTGATTGGTGGAGCAGTCGAGCACATAGCAGGATAACGGGCGCATTAAGAACAGAGTGAAACTAGGACACAGAGGATGAGCGGAATTCGATTAGTTGATGTGTGTGTGTGCGCGCACATATCTGTGCAGAAGAAGCAACAGACAGAGATTGTTGAAGCTGTGTTTTTGCCTATTGGACGAAGATATCCAAAGAATTGAAAGAAGGGAGGATTAAAGTTAAAAAAAGACATACATACACACATACACACACACACGCACACACACATATACACACACACGTTATGATGAACAAAAGGACACAGGGTTGGGTCACAGTGAATGGTGAGTCAAATGTCTCTCCTTTTGGGCTGGTTGAACACGAGGAAGTCAGGCAGGCAGAAATGACATAGGCTCTAAGCCCCCCTGAGTGCCCTTTTAATGACCCTCTTTAAAACAGAGAACTGCATCAAAGCCACACATCCGCCGTGTCACATTCTCATCCGACTGAAAGTTGGATTTCATCAACGTTTCATAGCATCGGTTGACTGTGAGATGTGCTCAGAATTCGGTTCTCAGCATATTTTTACCTCTGGAAAAAAAAGGTTTTAACCCGCTAGATAAATGTACAGTAATTATAATGTGCGTATCACAGTTCGGTTTCTGCAGGACTATTTTCAGGTGGTTCCAAACTGGCTCCAGTTAACAGGATACTGTTTGGGCCCTGGTCAAGTAGTGGAGTACCCGGTTATTAGCCTGCCAGTTGGGTCGACCAAGGTATCAGGGGATCACATTTCATAATAGTAAAATGTGTTATTCTATATGACCACATTTCATAATAATAGCGAGAGGTGCAATTTCATGTGATCACATTTCACAATAATAGTAAATGTTGTTATTTTATGTGATCACATTTCATAATAGTAGTAAACGTTGTTATTTTATGAGATCATATTTCATAAGAACAGTAAACAGTCTTATTTTGACCTCATGGGAAGCACAAGCATTTAGTTCCTGTGCCAGGATTCAGGAACAGTGGGCAGTCTATAACGGCGGAAGACGATGCTATTTCTCACTCTCTCTTTCATTCTGAGTCTTCATATCTCCTACGTTTGGCTGGGTCCAACAGATAGATTTTCAGCGGGTTTCTACTCATCCCTTCGCCTTTGTCTGCTGACCGACGTTCTCATATTCCACCGGCAGAACTGATACATCCCCGTGAAGAAAAAAAATAAAATGTAATTACAGCGCAGGTCCGTCGTCTGATAGATGAATGGGGTGGCGAGTCACAATGCTCCCAGGAAGACGGCGATTCTGCGGAGCGTGCCGTTATCAGATTAACAACCCCCCCCCCTCGCCATCCCGTTCTTTACCTGGGTGTGGGCATCGCTGAAATCTTTCCTCTAACCCCAAGCCTTTCGGATCTCATGCGGGCCGAGATACAGGGCATTGTCTGATTCTCAAAAGGAACCCAAGACGGACGGGACAGGTGGTGGGGGAGATGTGATTTGAGGAAGAAGATGGGGGTTCAACATGAGATCCAGTTCAGAGAGGGTGTCTTTTGTTACGCTGTTACACAGGGGCCTGTCCGATATGCCGTTAGCCGGCTGTTTTGAGTTTTTCCGTCCCAATTTTCCAAATGATGGTGAAGTTGAGTTCATTTGTCAGGTCGGTTTCCCTCAAACCGGTCTCAGGGATTGGTTGGGACAGTTCTTTTTTTGACTCGTCATGCCGTGTCTCTGCTTGCTGCTCTCTATCCACTCAGCCAATCAGGACCAATTACCCACGAGTAGTGAACACACAAACATTCTGACATAAATTTGATTCATTCAACTTCCTGAAGCGGGTCGAGGTTACAGGGGAATATATCAGATTTCAATCCGGCCGAGGTTCGTTGCGCATTGGACCGAGGGGGGAAATGACCCAGGAAACGGCACATTGTAAAACCTTTGACTGTTTGTTTTCAAATTACTGTGACTGTAGGGCCTTCTGCAAACTTCTAATGAAGGCTGAAATGACTCCTTAGGCTGCTGTATCCTTTCTAGACAAAACACAGAAACCATGAGGCATTCATCGTCAGACCACAACAAAAACCTGGGCTTAAGAGCTTGAATTTGCTTTGGTAGAATTGAGAATATTTCCACCGATTTCACAGAGTAAGTCGAGCTGAAGCGCAAGAAAGAACATAAAAACATATAGAAGTCTGCATGTGACTAAGGGTCTATTCTCTTTCCTTACGAACTGGCAATCACATCAGAGCTCATTGGTGAAAAGACCTTTAACCTGTTGAAAGACACCTGAGCAGACACTCTGGCATTTGTCCAAGACAGGACCCCTGCCCGGTAATAAGATGCATTCCCTTTAGATTTACTTCGTCAAATGACACAGATCTGCTGCAAGCCAACTGATAGGTCAGTTCACATGGCATTCAAAATGTACACGGAGAGGCCCAGCTGACGACAGCGGACACTCCTGATTACGACGGCTGAAGACAAGGTGAATTACAGGCTTTTCAAAGCGACCCTGTTAAACATTGTGTCGTCTGGAATACCGGGGGAATGCCACTCCATTGATATGAGGGATGTTTCAAAGGTTCAACCGGACAGAGGGAGCTGCGTGGGATCGAGCTGGAAGGAAAGTGTAATATAAAAGCCAGGGAGAGGGCTGGAAATAGCGGCGTTTAAAGCAAAATAGGGAGACAGGGAGAGAGTGAAAAAAGAGAGAGAGTTGGTGATACAGTTCTGAAAACCAAACCCACTCGGTTGTAAACAATGCAGAGCTGTTACCGGCACTGAGGGGAACAACCGTCAGGTTTGACTCACGGGTGTTATTGCGTCTGTGTGTGTGTGTGTGGGTGCATGCGTGCGTGTGTGTATACATACATGTGTTATGGGATATTGCAGCAGGTGCTGAGAGAGTGAGAGAATGATTGATGGAGCACGTGAGAGTCCGTGAGTCATACGCTGTAGCATTGTCTGACATGGGAGACAAGCCTTGAGGCATTAGCTGGGCCTGTAGAACAGTCATTACAGCTTCCCTATAAATACATCTCAGGAGAATGACATCGTTCCTCCGCAGCGACACAGGCACTACAAAGGAAACGGCGGCGCCGATCGCCGAGGACGAAGCAAGACGACCGCCGTGAGCCAAGCCGCTGCCGTGGACGAGCTTCGCCGGGGGTTAGCCGGTGGCCTGTGAGAGGTCGGAGTGGACATGAGCCGTCGTCTGAAAAGTTTATATTGTATAACTTTAAAGTCTAGCGCACATAGCGGACACAGTCATTCAAGTGTGGGTGGGTTTGTTTTGGCAAAACAAATACACCCAATTGAGAAAGTGACGTATGAGTCCACATTAATCCACTTCGGAAATTCCTCAAGAAGTGCAACTACACTAGCAGGTCACGTGAACATGATGCATGTAAAGGCTCCATTACACCAAGTTATCTGTAGGAACTGGATGATAAAACCGATCCCACTGAGGACAGGCATGAAAACAGGCCGCCTTCGCAACGCTGTTCACGTCACCCTAACTAGGAACCGGTTGCAGAAACGGCTTCAACAGCGCGCCTCAGCCCAGGCGATGTCACCCAACCCAGTGGACGGAGGTGTTGTTCAGCCCTCCTCCAGACGGATGTTATCAGAAAACACCGATTTCATATATATTTCTTTTTAAAGTGGTCTGGGGTAGAAGTGGACGGCACAAAACATGTGTGTGATGCTCGACGGGAGATGATGCAGAGGCAGCCACTTGTACACGTCTGAAACGAATAAGCCCCTCTGTATTTACCCAGAAAAAAAACAAGCAGCTTCTCGTCATGAAGGATATGGCTAATCCTGGCGATGAACGTAATTTTGTCGGCGAGTGGCCGGGGAACCAGCTTAGCCATGAGTATTCCACTGGGCTTGGTATGATTGACGTTTCCCCTCAGCCCGTGAAGCTGGAGGCTGTTAGTGAAGACTCAACATTGATTTTTCCCCACGTTAATGGTTCTGAGGGATGGTTCCAAAATGTTCCAGGGGTGAGAAAGTGGCTGAGGTTAAACGAGGACACCTCACTTGAGAATGTCGGGGGCATCGCTCCCAGACCGACCCACCTGGTGAACACGCTAAAAAGAGACAAGGCCCATTCTGGTACCCTCAAAAGCACAACTTTTTCAGGTATCATACCCAGAGGCAAACGTAATGGAGTCAGTTGCCAGTGTCGTAATTTTTTTTGGCGTAAACAGGTGGTCTACCCGGTAACTACCGAGGTGAGACAGGTGGAAACAGGTGGTCTACCCGGTAACTACCGAGGTGAGACAGGTGGAAACAGGTGGTCTACCCGGTAACTACCGAGGTGAGACAGGTGGAAACAGGTGGTCTACCCGGTAACTAGTGAGGTGAGACAGGATAGGGCTCCCCATTCCACCCCTGTACAGAGCACACCTTTGGTGTCAAGGTCCTGAAACACTGGCCCTTCGTGTCAATCATGAACAGCCTTGGCTACAGGTGCAGACTTTTAATTGTGGAATTTGGGAATCCTGGCCATGCTTGCAGGCCCAAACTGCAGGCCCGTCTTAAACCAGAGCAAAGCAACTAGCAAGACACTGCTCCCCGTATGAGGTCACAGTAACCATGGGAGTCACGATACCCACGACCTTTGAATAATCTGACTCCTTTTGTGGATTCACATGAAGTAAGTCACCGTGTGCACGTGCACGTGCGCACGTGTGCGACTGCTCTTTCAGCGTTCCCCACTGTGGATTAGCACACCGCCGTGAATACTGAGACCACATCACAGCCAATCAAACATTCACAGGAAATTCAATTTCTTTTTCCGCCAGTGCGTCAGGATGATTTGGCCCGACGCGGGGGTCCCTCTCGTCTAGCAAACAGTGTCTCAAATTGAAAAGCGGGCAGAGAAAGTGTTTTACACAATGGGAGGAAGAAGAATAGAGCCAGAGTGAGAGGAAGTAAAATAGTTAATAAATCTTTCTAATATTCATGGTACAGTATGGCCGCCCTAACCAATTCCAGTTGTTATGTAATTCACCAAAGTATGAGAATCATTTCGACTCTTCATTATTCTAGATGCTGGAGACATTATAGTGCAGCTTCCCAACCAGTCGAACAGATAAGGACAGGAAATTGATACGTTTTATTTTTTCTTCTGACAAGCCAGGGTTGGAGTTTGCCGAAAAACCGATCATTCTGGGAGTTCAGACAAGGGTTTCTCCGCCACCCGAGGGGAAGCTCTGCCCCGGGCGCGCTACTATTTGGAATTTGATGACGAGGCATAAAATGAGAAAAGGCCGGCGGCATATCCAGGGATTTTCTTAGAAAGATGGCTGTGGAGAGAGAGATAAGGAGGGGAACAGATAGGGGAGGGGGGCAAGGGCAAGGATATATATGGAGAGTATTCAAAAAAATTGAAATGTAAGGGGGAGGGAGATACATATGAACAGGGGGGATCTACCTAATGGCCATTCACTATTTCTGTCTGCACATCATCAGTCAGGATCAAATATTATAAGTTACCGTAAAAGCTGCCACAAAACCTGGGTTGCCAGTTCAGAGGCGATTATGCAGCCCAATGTTTGATTAAGATGTGGTTTGATATCATAGAACAAAGCAATATGGAGGTGAATGGCAAATTCCTACGGCTAAGGGCAGTTCCTAGGCATGAAGTGACGGCCGGGGACACAGCCCATGGCAACACAGCCTTTGGCAATATGCCATAAATCTCTGTAGGGCCGTGTTGCTATTATAAACGAGTTACAAAAGCAATTACAACAGTAAGGAAATATCATTTGTCATGCACACGGTAAACAGTCTCAGCCAATCATCATTCAGGGTTGGTACCAATAGCTAAATGGTTGATGGAATGGCCAAAGACGACACCAGAGGAACATTCTTCCAGTCATCATCAAGATGAAGAACAAATGCAAAACGACACCAAACACCAGCTTGTGCGCTGTTGTTACCAAGTTACCCGACAGAAACAATACATTTGTTTTTTCACAGTTAGCCTTGTGCCTGGAGAGCTTTATGATTTGTTTCATTCTGCCTCCGTTGGTTTTGGATAAGAGCCCATTGGTAAAGTGTCTCAGCATTACTGCCACAGAGTTAACAAACTCAGTCACCTGCTTCAGCCAGTATGCAGGATTTCTTCTGTTCAACGCGTGCCAAAGTCTTCCCAGCTGCCAGTGCTTTCTCTCTCCCTCCCTACACTTGAGTTGCCTTGTACATCTCCGCCTCCCTCCAAAGACGCAGACGGGCATCTTTCCTCTCCCACCCGACGACCCCCCCCCCCCCCCCCCGCGCGCACGTCCTCCCCTTCACCAGGAGCCACGTCTTCTCCGCCAGGAGGGTCAATGAGGATGTGGTCTTAGGGACTCAGGTCGGCCATTGTGACTGGTTTAGGGACATGAGGAACAGCCCCAGGCCCCCGGAGTATGTCCGACACCGAGCACAAAGCGGCGGCGCGGACGGAGGACTGCTGACTGCAGAATGTGCGGAATACTGGGGCTTCACCTAGGTAACCAAGTTGACAGCCATGTTGAAGATTTATGTGTGAGGCCTGCGGGTGTGTGTGTGTGTGTGGGGGGGGGGGGGGGGGGGTTAAAAGACAAATGGGGAGAGATAGGGCGAGAGGGAATTAAGCAGAAAACAAGTGAATGACAGGGAGAGCAAAATAGGCAGAGGGAAAAGGAGAGAGAGAACAGGAGACCGACTCCCTCTCCTCACTGTGGGCAAGAGACATTGTGATTTATATCCATTTTTAGCATCTAAACAACAATGTGCTCACACACACACTGGCAATACGGCTATACAATACACACTGACTTGTAAACACAAAGACACACACACACACACACACAATTATGGGTCTTATAAAATCCTAAAAACACTGCTGCTCTCAAACACATATGAACATTTGCCATCAAGCTGTCACATAAAAGCATATGTTACACTCCGACTCACGGACAAATATATGCAACAGCACACTTCCCATACGGATCAGATTGTGGTGTGTGTGTGTGTGTGTGTGTGTGCGTGTGCGTGCGTGTGTGTGTGCGTGTGTACAGGATTTACTCTATGACCAAACATCCCCACAAGGATTGTAAAAACAATAAAATAATAATGATACATTTTATCATGTGGGGGACATTTTGCCATTTCCTATTAGGGAAAAGTCTATTTTCGTTTTGGGTGAAATTGTTAATTTAAGGATTTGGGAGTTGAAGTTAGGGTTAGGTTCTGGAATGTATTGTAGGTCCCCACAAGGACAGTAACACCAAAGGTGTGTGTGTGTGCGTGTGTGTGTGTGTGCGTGCGTGTGTGTGTGTGTGTGTGTGTGGATGTGTGTGTGTGTGTGTGTGTGTGTGTGTGTGTGCATGTGTGTGTGTGTGTGTGTGTGTGTGCATGTGTGTGTGTGCGTGTGTGTGTGTGTGTGTGTGCATGTGTGTGTGGGTGTGTGTGCATGTGTGTGTGTGTGTGTGTGTGTGTGTGTGTGTGTGTGTGTGTGTGTGTGCGTGTGTGTGTGTGTGTGTGTGCGTGTGTGTGTGTGTGTGCATGTGTGTGTGTGTGTGTGTGTGCATGTGTGTGTGTGTGTGTGTGTGTGTGTGTGTGTGTGTGCATGTGTGTGTGTGTGTGTGTGCATGTGTGTGTGTGTGTGTGTGTGTGTGCCCTTGCGAGCAAGTGGTAGATGGAGACTGAAGTTTATAAGGAGGGAACAGTTTTACAGGTCTGTAATACACCAGATGGAATGTCGTCTTTCCACGGGCCACTGGAATGGGAAAAACACACACACACATGAAACAGCCATACACACACACACTCAGACACAGACCGACACAGACACACAGGAAAGAAGGCAGACACATTGAAACAGACACACATTAGAAGAAGAAAAACACACACACACACAGTCTTTGTTTTCTGTAAATGGTCACATGGAACCTGGGGGGTTACTGTCAATCCAGGATGGGAAAGGTTTGAATCTATTAGCCATACAGTCGCATGACTGAGCCTCTGCATAGCCAATGTGTTGTTCCCCCTGCTGTTCAACAGAGGCCTTTGGTCCTATACAAGAAGACAAAGTGCCACCGTATTCCCACGTCACGCCAACAAAGGACAAACCCTGAAAAGCAGCGTGCGCTGCTCAGTCTAAAACCACCATTGACAGGCTTGTCAGTTGTGTTGCAGAAAGAGTAACGATGACGAAGAAGGAAAGAAACTACATTAAATCAAGGAGAACCAGTTGGGCTGATGCTTGAATACACACACACACAAACACAAAGACAAACAGACCCTCATCCTGTCCTGACCCACAACCTTCTGCAGTGCAGTAGCCCAGAGCTAAGACAATCAGTTCTCCTCACAGCTAATGCACGCTGGACTCCAGATCTGCATACAAACAGCCTGTCCAAGTGGACAAAGTGGCAGGAGAAGGACAGACTGACAACAGGGAGAAAAGTGTGTAAGGGTGCGTGTGCGCGCCTATCATCTGGCGTGCTTGCAACTCTGTGTGTGTGTGTCTGTGTGTCTCCCCTTGCCCTGACAGCTTTAGATTGAACCCAGAGTGGAGAATCTATATTGATGCCCTGCTTCTGTGTAGAGGAAACACTCCAGCCTGACCTCCGACCCCTCTGAACGGCCCAATAACAACAACAACAACAAAACCAGCAGAATTTCCGGGATCAAATGACTCTCCTTCTGAAACCTGGGGCGACACAGACAGCACACTTTGGTTCGGACTGCTCCATCTGGAAAACAGATCGGGTCCGTAAGACCATAAACAACCTGTACGGACGGGTGATTCAGAGGTTCAGAACCAAACTTTCCTTTGGTTTTGGATTTCTGGTCTCATCACGAAGTTGGGCACAACGACCATCGGTTTATTGGAATCGACAGTTGCGGCTGATCTTGAAAGAATCTCGCATTTAACTGTACGCATTGGAAAATCCTCTCACGGATGTGCATCGTGGCACACCTTAAAGTGGTTGTTCACAGCAACCTGCATTCTATTTGTTTCCTTGGGCGCTACACCGAACGTCTGGGTTTAGCTACATCCGATTGTTTTGACAAGCTGGCGCTCAAAACAGTAATTATATTTGTCGCCGCACTCCACTTCTGCCTGTGCCTCACAGAACACGCCATGGTCTAATCATCCAGGCACCGGCAAGAGAAACGCACATAATAGCTAATAATATGGAAGCCCGCCAAAGACTGTGCTCGTATCTTCATGTTCTGGGATCATAGCATTGGCCATGTCTTCTTCATGTGAAACAGGTTTCTATTTTTAAGAAGTGTGTTCGATGGCATTGCCCCAGTAACGTGAAGTTGAGACGAAAAGAGCCCATAGCACTTTGATCTCTTTCGTAAACCCCCCCCCACCTCCCCCACCTCCCCCATCACACCCTCATCTGAAACATGTGCAAGTCAATTTCTGTCAACGTGAGTCACACACAGTACACTGCTTCCTGGAGAAAAATCATTGTTGGCAGGTGGTGGGCAACTCTGGCAAATTCCCAGAAGTGTGAATGAAGGTTTGGCACCAGTACCGCAGAAGAACTCGCGTTCGCTTTTAAAACGGCAATTTTGGGGTTAATTTACACTTTGGCCGATGGTTCCCCGTCTGACACAGAACTCATCCAGGACCCTAAGACCATAGTGCATAATGGATACCCCAGCCTGTTTCTCCTATAGATGGATGCATCAATGAAAAGTCGAAGGAAAATATATCTTTAACAACCGACCTACTCTCTCTACAATATAATATATATATAATATCATAAGGAACAAATAACAAACAAGGCGGCAGGCTCAAATCAAAGATGGAGATTTCAATACAAACACAGAATCTGGTTGCAGGATTGAGAAATAGACTGAATAACCATCAGGTTCCCAGCTGTAGGTCAGTCATTATTCTGGTATGGGAGTGGCCTGTCTGTCAAGGTGTGGGTAAATGCTAGAAAAGAAAATAGTTATATTTTGAAAGGATTAATGGACATTTACATTTGAGTAATTTTGCAAATCCTCCTAACCAGAGTGGCTAACACAAGCAATTAGGGTTAAGTACCTTGCTCAAGGGCAAAAAATAAATAAAAAGATTCAGTCCACATACTGGGGTTGTAACAGATAAGTTCTCTCGAGGTCAGGCATATGGTTTTGTATTCTTCTGTCTCTGTTCATTCTCCAAGTTCCTGGGTCCTTATTTAAACATTAAACCAGTTCTACTCCAGATCGTTTAGTTCTGAGTGTACCCCAAACCACTATAGTCCAAGGCCTTCACACCTTCAGACCTTTTGGAACATAAACAAGAGTTTGTATTGGAAACATTCCGCTAGGTCCTTGTCTGTTAGATTCAGTTTCCTTCTGTCTGGTTTTGTATGGGTTTTTTTCTGGATCTATGTGGGTTTTGTCTGGTTTTGTTTGCATATGACTGGTTCTGTGTGGGTTTTGTGTCGTCCTGAATTGGTTTTGTCCAGTTCGGTGCGGTTTTTGTCTGGTTCTAAGTGGGCTTCGTCTTGTTCTGTGTGGGTTTCGTCTGGTTCTGTGATCCCTTATGAACACACCCCTGTTAAGCCGGGTAAACAGAGGGGCCTGGACAGAATCCCATCTCCCCCTGTGAAGGTGCTATGAGTCACAGGTGAGAGTAGGAGTGAACCTTGCTGAGACACTATGAGGTCTATCACAGTGTAGCTACCTGTTCTCATGCTACCTGTTCTCAGCAACTCTCCAAGCAAACTACGTCTTGACAGAAAAGGAAGAAGAAAAAAACAGCCAGGCACTCCCACGCAAGATTCACAAAGGACTTTCCACAGGTGAAAGTGTATCGGTTTGGCAGTGTCATCGTGAAATACGCAGGTGCAGACAGAACTACACACACACACTTAATGCTACCCAGTGAACATCTCACAGTCACTGAAAGACCCCATAGAATTCAAGCCACATTGCCAAGGCAACCCCAGAACCTTAACTTTTCCCACTCTGAGGTGGGGGGGGGAGGGTAGGAGGGTAGACTGAACACAATCATCCAGATCATCCCCGTGCAGATTGTTGGTCGAAGAAGATATGAAGGACTGTGAAGGAGGTGGAGCTAACAACAGCAGAAGGAAAACACAAGTGTCCATCGTTGCCAAGGCCTGCCAAGTCGTTGTTTTTCTCGTTGCTGGGCGACCACTCACCATCCCACACACACACACACACACACACACTTCTATGATCTGGTATTTCTCTTGAAATAGTTTCCAGCTCCCCAACATGTAGATGTGTTAATGTGTGAGAACACCAAAGAAAGAGACAGACTGACAGAGACAGGCCGAGACACAGACAGAAACAGACAGAGAAATACACAGAGAGAGACATACACAGAGAGAGAGAGAGAGAGAGAGAGAGACAGACGCATGTCTGCGTGTCATGCTTTGGAAATTGAAAAAGCTTTTAGACAGACACAGAAAGACAGACACAGAAAGACAGACACAGAGGGAGAGTGAGACAGACACAGAGAGACAGACACAGAGACAAAAACAGACACAGAGAGTCACATGGAAAAATAGAGCCAGAGAAAGGAAGAGGTGTCGAGATAAACAAGACACCGATAGGCAGCCAGAGAGAAATTAACAACAAGAGGAACCAGGAAAAAAATTAGAATTCCTCCACCTCCTCAGCAGTGATCTACACCTGGAGGACACCTATGTCAACAAAGGATTCTCCCTTATCTTAACAGCCTGTTCCTGGTGCCAGCACCCTCACAGCGACCTGCAATGAAAACACAACCCAGCGCTTCACAACGAAACAGAGAGCCAAACTGTTCAGGCAAAATAGTGAACCAAACTAAACCGAGAACCAAACAGTTCAGACCAAATAGTGAGCCAAACTAAACCGAGAACCAAACAGTTCAGGCAAAATAGTGAGCCAAACTAAACCGAGAACCAAACAGTTCAGGCAAAATAGTGAACCAAACTAAACCGAGAACCAAACAGTTCAGGCAAAATAGTGAACCAAACTAAACCGAGAACCAAACAGTTCAGGCCAAATAGTGAGCCAAACTAAAAAGAGAACCAAACAGTTCAGGCAAAATAGTGAGCCAAACTAAATCGATAACTAAACCGTTCAGGCAAAATAGTGAACCAAACTAAACAGAGAACCAAACAGTTCAGGTAAAATAGTGAAGCAAACTAAACCGAAAACCAAACCATTCAGGCAAAGTAGCGAGCCAAACTAAATAGTGTACATAAACAGACATTTTAACAATTGACATCCTTGTGTGAGTAGAAACATAATCCTCGGCGCTAGATTCAAAGTTGCCCGTTTTCCTTGTAGGGACAGTAAGCACGGCCCAAGGTCAAATGTTCCCTGTTCAAGCTGTGTGGATTTCTGGGCCTTAGAAGTAAAGTAAACCACAGACACACACACACACGCACACACACACACCCCAGAGTAGATTAGCCCTAACCCTTCAGACCCAGTGTTTGACTCCCAGTCTGGTCGGAGGGAAGTGCCTCTTAGCACCACTCTAAAAGGATGGACGCAGAGAGACGAGATAAACCAGAGGACTTCACATGTGCAAACAATTTCCAACTGAGGACAGGGGAACCAAATTAACTGTCTGTTTAGTATGTGAAGCGTGAAACAAATGCCTTTTGCATTGAGTCAGCGTCTTAACCGACCGGCCTGATCCAGAAACGGATGGAGGCAAAAAAACATGTTATGTATGCTAATAGCAAGCGCCTTATTATAAAACATTATGTTTTTCCACTGGGTCTTTTCAAATTCCCAATCTAAATGCGCCAAATATCATGTTTATATTATATGTTTGCTGCAGGGGATAATCCTCAATGTGATTGGCTGAAATGATCCCTGCAATCTCTAGCCTACATCAGGCAGATGAACGGAACGCTGGCTTCGATGCATCAACGGGGGGCGGAGACGTCTTCTTCAGTGGGACTTGGTTTGGTGTACACCGACACAGGCAGTAAATAACATCAGTGAACAACACAACAGTGGTAAAGTGATGACGTTGATGACGACAACGATGCTGATGACAGTGATGGGGACGATGGTGACAAGGAAAGGGACGGTGTTGATTATAAGGATGGTGACGATGGCGGTGATGACAACAAGGATAAGGATGGTGACAGCGATTACAATAAGAATAAGGATGGTGTCATGTATTGAGAAAAAGGACGGGGACGGTGATGACGATAAGGATGAGGATGATAACGGTGATGAGGATAAGGATTAGGTTGGTGACGGTGATGAGGACAAGGATGATGACGGTGATGACGATAAGGATGAGGATGATAACGGTGATGAGGATAAGGATTAGGTTGGTGACGGTGATGAGGACAAGGATGATGACGGTGATGACGATAAGGATGATGATGATGACGGTGATGAGGATAAAGAGCAAGATGTGACAGTGATGAGGATAAGGATGATGATGGTGATGATGATAAGGATGGTGACCGTGATGAGGACAAGGATAAGGATGGTGATGACAATAAGGATTAGGATGTGAAGGTGATGAGGATAAGGATGATGATGGTGATGATGATAAGGTTTAGGATGTGACCGTGATGAAGATAAGGATGATGATGGTGATAATGACAAGGACGAATAAGCTAAAGAGTACGAAGATGAGGAAGATGATGACCACAATAATAATACCCACATGACGTTCCTGAAGATGAAACGGGATTCTGATGGCAGTCCATTCACCCAATGGAGATCTCAGACAGGAGTGCGGCAGACCTCCATCATTCCCCAGGGGTGGTGAGCGGAGGGGTTGATGGCTCCCCTGTGGGGGGAGCGGAGGGGTTGATGGTTCCCCTGTGGGGGGAGCGGAGGGGTTGATGGCTCCCCTGTGGGGGGAGCGGAGGGGTTGATGGTTCCCCTGTGGGGGGAGCGGAGGGGTTGATGGTTCCCCTGTGGGGGGAGCGGAGGGGTTGATGGCTCCCCTGTGGGGGGAGGGGGGCATGACTGGGGGACATCCTCAGGGTTAGCTGTGTCAGCCAATCATGTGCCTCTCATTAATCACAGGAGCTACCAGAGAGCAGTGGACTGACATTGTATGTACTCATCAAACACAAACAGTGCTCAGTGTGTTTTCTTTTTTCCATGGCTCAGAAACCCACTCTTCAAAGAAGACCAGTATGTCGGACTGCGTGTTTGAGTGTCTGTGCTGTTCCAGTTGAACTGTCTGCCTGTACGTTTGCCTGCCTGTCCGTCTCTCTCTGTCTTTCTATCCCATGCCACCGAATTCTTCAACCCTTCAGTCTGACAGATAGATAGGTGGACAGAAGCCTAGCAGTAGGCCTGGATCGTACAGAAAACTCATTGAACGTTCATCCGAACAGACCGTACACACACATGCACGCACACAGTCAGACAGCTTGTTCAACACCATAGAAAGAGAAGTACAGAAACAGAGAGGACACGACTTCTCTGAGCCCTGGAGCTAGGCAACAACTCCCAAAAGAAAGAAGAGGGAGGGGAGGAGCGAAGGAGGGAGAGGAGGGAGGGGAGGACAAAGAAAGAGCAAAGGAGAGATGGAGAATGAGAGTGAGATGGGGGAGCGAGAGTGAGAGAGAGCCCAGAGAGAGAGAGGGAGGAGAAAGGGAGCGAGCGCGGCGAGAGGGAGAGGTAGAGAGGGCACAGGAAAAGCACAAAGAAGTCTCTCTCAAGAGTGGAAGCAAAACAGGCTCTCTGCTGGGAAGGCTGGTATCAGGTTATGGGCCCAGAATGTTTTTCGGGGAACTGACAACAGGGGGCCCGGGAATGAATGAACGACTGGCAATGAGGATATGTAAGGGAATGTGTTCCCCAGGCTTGGTCCAACTGCGTGCGGTCCAGGCGGGACCACACCCTCATCTGGCCACGCCCATGGGAGGAGCCCCTGGCTGAACTGCTCCACGCCCAACAGCGTCTGACTATGAACGGTCTGGTTAACTTCGTGATGAGAAGGTGTGTGGGTGTGTGTGTGCTGTCTGTCTTGCCATAATGACAACACAGAGAATTTGACTGGTCCTTGTACGTCTGAATGTGTAGTTATGTGTAATAAGAAGAACAATGTAATCATGTGTAGTAACAATGTAATCATGTGTAGTAACAATGTAATCATGTGTAGTAACAATGTAATCATGTGTAGTAACAATGTAATCATGTGTAGTAATAATAATAAGAAGAAGAATATTCCCATCAATAGTAATGTGTGATAATGATAGAAATTGAATAGTGTAAGTGTAATTACACATAGTAATATTATGCACAGTAATTGTTATTCGGGTCAGGTAAGGTTGTGTAGAAATTAACCAGTCAGAGGGTTTTAACCTTCAGATATACAGAAGAAATAATATATTAATGAATGGGAATTCATTATTTAAATGTCGGTATCCTTTGTCTTGGCACAGTCTCCTCTGAAACCCTGTAGACCGCATCTAATCAGGCTGTAGACTGCATCTAACCTGACTGTAAACCGCATCTAACCAGACCGTAGACCGCATCTAACCAGACCGTGGACCGCGTCTAACCAGACCGTAGACCGCATCTAACCTGATTGTAAACTGCATCTAACCAGACTGTAGACCGCATCTAACCATACCGTAGACTGCATCTAACCAGACCGTAGACCGCATCTAACGAGACCATGGACCACATCTAACCAGACGGTAGACTGCATCTAACCAGACCGTAGACAGCATCTAACCAGACCATAGACCGCATCTAACCAGACCGTAGACCGCAGCTAACCAGACTGCATCTGACCAGACAGTAAACCGCATCAAAACACAGACTGGCAGGCTTACCCTGAAACAGGACACTCACACCCAGAGACGCCACACCCAGAGTCAGCGAATACGAGTCAGGGAGAGGTACAGATACACATGGCTTTAAATGAAGTGCCGTCTGTTTGTGTGCGTCTGTTTGTGTGCGTCTGTTTGTGTGCGTGTGTGTGTGTGTGTTTGTGTTGATTTTCCTCAAAACATGAAGGAGTAATTCCTCAGTAGTCAAGTGCCTTAAAATATAACTGAATAAAATACACAACTTTTGCCCGTAGCATTTCTAGCAAAAGATTCAAAGTAGAGTGCTTTCTCCCCCCCACCTCTCTCTTTTCTCTCCACACTCCCCTCACTACAGCGATCTAGTTAAATCTACAGATGCCCCTGATCTCTGGCACACACATCTTTCTGTGCCATCCACTTTCTTTGTCTCTTGCTCCCACCACCAGCCTCTTGGTCTACCTCTTGGTTTCTTTCTCTTCCTCCTTCTCTCCCTGTCTCCATATCCTCAGACCCATTCCAGGGTGAGGTCTTTGCATATTCTTCACATGCACTTGGGTGACTTCAGAGTTTGGACATAAGCTCTGCCCTAATCACAGACTCAACCAATCGGAATTCCTGCATTCATGCGAAGGTACGCCTCCAGAAATGAAATGAATGAAAGTTGAAATAGGCCAAGCGAGCTCAATCCGAGGGGATCCGTCACTGTTCTGAGAACAGATTTATAACAGCAGGGACCTGCGACGAGGAGGTGTTGAGATACACCACCTGACCTGCGGCCACACAGGTAGACAGGTATTTCCACCCCCCCCCCACCCCCCAAAACAAGATGCTGATAAAATCTGTCCCAAATCCAATCTGGTTTAAAACAAGTTGTAACAGGAAGACGTCCCGAGCGACCGGGAACAGAGGAACGACTATAAAACAGAGGCCCTTGTCCTGATCACAGGATGTTCAGTAAGCACACAAGCGAATCACACAGTTCCACACAACACAACAAAACAACAATCAGTGCATCTGCAGGCTGCAGCCAATCACCATCCACAGACTTAAGAGCCTCCCACAGAGACAGACAGACAGACAGCCAGCCTTCAGAAACAGACAGCCCACATGTACTCAGGAGAAAATACACATCAATGTGTTAATGTGAAGCGCTACTTTATTCATCTCACATGTGCTTTCACTTAACCAGCCTGTATTGCATGTATTCACTGGGACACACACACACGTGCATGTATTCACTGGGACACACACACACGTGCATGTATTCACTGGGACACACACACACGTGCATGTATTCACTGGGACACACACACACGTGCATGTATTCACTGGGACACACACACACGTGCATGTATTCACTGGGACACACACACATGCATGTATTCACTGGGACACACACACGTGCATGTATTCACTGGGACACACACACACGTGCATGTATTCACTGGGACACACACACATGCATGTATTCACTGGGACACACACACACGTGCATGTATTCACTGGGACACACACACACGTGCATGTATTCACTGGGACACACACACATGCATGTATTCACTGGGACACACACACACGTGCATGTATTCACTGGGACACACACACACGTGCATGTATTCACTGGGACACACACACACGTGCATGTATTCACTGGGAGACACACACGTGCATGTATTCACTGGGACAGACACACATGCATGTATTCACTGGGACACACACACACGTGCATGTATTCACTGGGACACACACACACGTGCATGTATTCACTGGGACACACACACACGTGCATGTATTCACTGGGACACACACACACGTGCATGTATTCACTGGGACACACACACACGTGCATGTATTCACTGGGACACACACACACGTGCATGTATTCACTGGGACACACACACGTGCATGTATTCACTGGGACAGACACACATGCATGTATTCACTGGGACACACACACACGTGCATGTATTCACTGGGACACATACACATGCATGTATTCACTGGGACACACACACGTGCATGTATTCACTGGGACACACACACATGCATGTATTCACTGGGACACACACACGTGCATGTATTCACTGGGACACACACACATGCATGTATTCACTGGGACACACACACGTGCATGTATTCACTGGGACACACACACACGTGCATGTATTCACTGGGACACACACACGTGCATGTATTCACTGGGACACACACACATGCATGTATTCACTGGGACACGCACACACATGCATGTTTTCACTGGAAAACACCCACACGCCAATATTCACTGGGACACAAACACACGCGCGCATTTATTCACTGGGACACACACACGCATGTATTCACTGAGACGGGGACACACATACATACACACACATGCATGTATTCACAGGGACACACACACACGTGCATGTATTCACTGGGGGACACACACATGCATGTATTCACTGGGACACACACACGTGCATGTATTCACTGGGACACACACACATGCATGTATTCACTGGGACACGCACACACATGCATGTTTTCACTGGAAAACACCCACACGCCAATATTCACTGGGACACAAACACACGCGCGCATTTATTCACTGGGACACACACACGCATGTATTCACTGAGACGGGGACACACATACATACACACACATGCATGTATTCACAGGGACGGACACACACACACGCATGTATTCACTGGGACGGACACACACACATGCATGTATTCACAGGGACGGACACACACACACGCATGTATTCACTGGGACACACACACGTATTCACAGGGACGGACACACACACACGCATGTATTCACTGGGGGACACACACGCATGCATGAAATGACTGGGACACACACACACATATTCACTGGGACAAACTCACACAGGCATGTTTTCACTGGAACACACACACACACGTATTCACTGGGACACACACACGTATTCACTGGGGGGGGACACACACATGCATGTATTCACTGGGACACACACACACAGGCACGTATTCACTGGGACACACACACACATGCATGAAATTACTGGGACACACACACACATATTCACTGGGACAAACACGCACAGGCATGTATTCACTGGGACACACACACGTATTCACTGGGACACACACACACATGCATGTATTCACTGTCTGGGACACACACACGCATGCATGAAATTACTGGGACACACACACACATATTCACTGGGACAAACACACACGTATTCACTGGGAAACACACACACATATTCAATGGGACACACACATATTCACTGGGATACACACACACGTATTCACTGGGACACACACACACCTGCATGTATTCACTGGGACGCACACATGCAAGTATTCGCTGGGACACACACAGATTGACAGACCTCCAAAAATCAAGCTACCACAAACACACATTTCAAACCCCTCGAGCACTCCTGCTTTCCCTACAAATAGGCTTATGTACAGGAAGAGAGTGATTTTCACCTTAGTGGCACTTGGTCAATCAATACTCCTCAGAAATAACGCCCCCCCCCCCCGACTTTGTCACAGGTTGCATAAGCCAGGCGGAGCAAACACGCTGGACTGTAATGACAACACATAACAAAGGGAACGGGCGCCTCCACTGAGCTGCTTAATCACCACAGACAGAGGCAGACTGGGTCTACAACGGACTACCAGGCCAGAACCATCGCCTTAGACTCCATCCAAACTTGGCCGTGATGGCTCCATTATTTACCACTTTAGAGAACACAGATTCAGGCTAGCCTGTATTATTCAGGGGTTTCCAATACAGAAGCCTCAACTACTCTCATATATACATGTATGTGTATGTATGTATGTATGTACAGTGGATATAAAAAGTCTACACACCCCCTGTTAAAATGCCAGGTTTTTGTGATGTAAAAGAATGAGACAAAGATAAATCATGTCCGAACTTATTCCACCTTTAATGTGACCTATAACGTGAACAATTCAATTGAAAAACTAAATGAAATCTTTGAGGGGGAAAAATAAAAAATAAAAAACTCACAATGACCTGGTGTGCACACCCTTAAACTAATACTTTGTTGAAGCAGCTTTTGATTTTATTACAGCACTCAGTCCTTTTGGGTAGGAGTCTATTAGCATGGCACATCTTGACGTGGCAATATTTGCCCACTCTTCTTTGCAAAAGCGCTCCAAATCTGTCAGATTGCGAGGATATCTCTTGTGCACAGCCCTCTTCAGATCACCCCACAGATGTTCAATTGGTTTCAAGTCTGGGCTCTGGCTGGCCATTCCAAAACGTTAATCTTCTTCTGGTGAAGCCATGCTTTTGACGATTTAGATGTGTGCTTTTGGTCGTTGTCGTGCTGAAAGGTGAACTTCATCTTCAGCTTTCTAACGAACGCCTGAAGGTTTTGTGACAAAATTGGTATTTGGAACTGTTCATAATTCCTGCCACCCTGACTAAGGCCCCGGTTCCAGCTGAAGAAAACAGCCCCAAAGCATGATGCTGCCACCACCATGCTTCACTGTGGGTATGGTGTTCTTTGGGTGGGGTGCAGTGTTGTTTTTGTGCCAAACATACCTTTTGGAATTATGGCCAATATGTTCAGCCTTGGTTTCATCAGACCATAACACATTTTCCCACATGGGATGATTTGGGGGACTTCAGCCAGGCTTGGATTTTCTTTGTTAGAAAAGGCTTCCGTCTTGCCACCCTACCCCATAGCCCATTCATATGAAGAATACGGGAGATTGTTGTCACATATAGCACACAGCCAGTACTTGCCAGAAATTCCTGCAGTTCCTTAAATGTTGCTGTAGGCCTCTTGGAAGACTCCCTGACCCGTTTTCTTCTCGTCTCTTCATCAAGAACTGGAGGGACATCCAGTTCTTGACTGTCTGCACTGGGTTCCATGGTATATCTAATGCTTTGGAAATTATTTTGTACTCTTCTCCTGAATGATAGCTTTCAACAATGAGATCCCTCTGATGCTTTGGAAGCTCTCTACTGGCCATGGCTTTTGCTCTGAGATACAACTAAAAAAAAATGTCAGGAAAATCCTAATAGAACACCTTAACTTTATATGTGATTAATCAGTCACTTTAAAATGATGGCAGGTGTGTAATTACTTCTATTTAACATGAGTTTTAATGTGATTGGTTAATTCTGAACACAGACACATCCCCAGTTATAAGAAGGGGTGCACACCAGTTTATTGTAAGTTTTTATTTTTTTTATTTTTCCCCCTCGAAGATTTAATTTGGTTTTTCAATTGAATTGTTCACATTATAGGTCACATTAAAAGTGGAAAACGTTCTGACATGATTTATCTCATTCTTTTACATCACAAAAACCTGACATTTTAACAGGGGTGTGTAGACTTTTTATATCCACTGTATGTATGTATACACACATTCTGGTCTACAACAGAATGTCTGGTTTCCTAATATTTGCCAACAGCCAGCTTGCTCTTTGTTGAACCAGCAATTCAAGCCATGGGATGATATTACTGGTTTCCTAAAATCCATCCATCCAAATTTCTCAAACACGGCCAGGGATTTGGGGGCGGGGGCTAATGGAGTCCCAAATTGGCGGGTCACCTATCAATCTGTGCTGGGGGTCATAAACGTCAGCCGTAGTGAAATTGAATGGCAGCATTCGTCTTTTATTAGGCTGCGTTATATACGGAGAGACCTTCACACAGTCGACCTTTCAAAGTAGGGCAACGTCAAGTTAATTGAGGATAAGTCAAACAAGGCGTCCTGGGCTGTCAGCATTTGACTGACTGATGGATTCCCACTTGGCACCATATTGAATCAGTGCATATTGAAGTTCTCCCTATACAGAAGATGGCGCCTTTGTGAGAATAAATTGTGAGTTCTACACTTTCTTTTCCCTCAATCAAATTCTTTGCCAAGTCAAAATGGTATTTTGACGTACAGTAGCCACGTTATAAGCACATTAGTGTTTGTGTGGATTTAAATACATCATACAGCTAACAATTTGGAGACATCTTACAGAGCGTCACATAACAGCGTTTGGAGACAGGTCAGCAGCAGTGGGTCACAACAATCACACCGCATTCAAACGATGTCCCTGACGGGCACGGTGTGATCCCGGGCAGCTGACAACAGCCCAATCACAAAACCCTTCCTTGTTGTTTATTTCAGACTGCTGCTGCTTGACCGGTTATAGATGTCAACAGGAACAAGCTATAAACCTCCAATCACAAAATGTTTTAATAATTTGGCTTTGCTTGAATAATTTACCCTTTATTCTTAAACACATTGACATTAGAAGGGTTTTGTTGTAATTATTGACTTTTCAACTTTGCAGAACCGTATTTCTGTAAACTTACATTTGACGTTAATTCAGAAAAGAAATGACAATGATACAACAATCAATATCCAGGTGAAAGTATTTAGTTGCATAGCCTTTGGCAAAAATTATTACAGACAAACACTTCTCATAGGTCAGTGACCTAGCCACACCTTTCTATGGGCAAATTGGCCAAATTTTCAGGAGGAAACAGCTCTAAATCTTTCAGACTTTGAGGGACACTCCCTTTAAGTGCTGTTCTCAGCTCCCACCATAGGTGATGGATGTGATTCAGGTCTGGACTCTTCGCTGGCCACTGTAGAACAGCCCTCGTGTCCTTATACATTCCTTCCTGGGTGTTTTTCATTGACTTCAGGGCTATCGTCTAGTAGAAAAACTTAAATGGGGACCCGTTTTGGGATGTATTGGGATTCATTTGAACACCGGACTCTAAAACACCGGACAATATGCCGATGTCAAAATGCCTTGCTCGAGTTTAACATGCATACAGGCCAACTCCACAGCCTTGTCAACATTACCCTTTATCAATGAAGTTCTTTTAAGAGTCATGTCTGTTGTTTGTGGACATTGATGGATCCCGCTACTGAAGGGGACAAAGCAAAACATTGAAGATAGCAGCCTTCCTAAAGTCAAACATTGGTGTTTATTAATGCTGTGGGCCTTGAATGTATGCAAAGACATCATGAAATCAGCAGATAGTGTGCAATATTTAATCCACTGTCCAAACACTGTCTCTGTTACACAACCATGCCTACCTAGACGTGACAGCACCTAGGAATAATTAAGGAAGGACGAAATGTGCCGGAGTCTCCCAAAAGGAGTCTAGATAGCAATTGCGTATGACAATAGATGCAAACGGCAGACAGTCAAACATCAAAGAATTGTAAAAAAATCAATATATATATAGTTTCAGCAAAGTTGGAGACAAAAGACGACGGACACCACAGTTTCTTGCAACTAAACCCAATGATGAATGCATTTTTGTGTATGGGTGTCTACTTGTTTGTCAGCATCTGTATGTGCCATTAGGAATACGGTAGTTATTGGGACCAATTGTGATACGCTATCAACAGAAATGTATGGTGAATAGGCCTGATTATAATGTTATCCAAACACTTAATATGACAATGTTACCCATAACCAAGTGAGACAGAAAAAAACAGTTTTGCCTCCGGAATGGGGTCCTCTTAACAGATTGGAATAATCATGTACTACAGATATACAAAACACCCGTGCATTTCTCCGCACGTAGTCATGCCAGCTCTCTCATCTCTCCCTCATCAGTCCGGACTTGACATTCAATAGAAATAGTAGCCATTGTAAATAGTCCATGAGACCATTCTTTTGTTAGACGCGCACACGCACATACAGTATTGTGAAGCGCTTCGGAGCAGCCAAACAATAATTGGACGACATTCAATGCCGTGCGCTCCGCAACGAATTAAAACAATTAACTCACGTGTACACTGCCCGTACAATAACTTATAATGGGCTGTCATGGTGACTGTGTGTTCCCTGAACCACAATCAGGGAACCCGATAGCCTACATCACCACTAAGTGGAACGGGGACGGGACGGGTAGCCTACTTACGCTGCTGTTTTCCCCAGTCCAGTGAACCATCGCCTGGTTGTGAGTGGCATCACCTTTCAGCACGAACGAGCTGCTGAGCAAGGACACTTTATCTTGGGACAGCGCTCTCCTAAAGCGCGGAGATTCCACTTCCCCGTCATCGCCCAAGCTCGGTCCGAACACTCCGTCTGCACGGCCAATGCCCACGTCGCCGTTGTCAAGCACAGGATCCCCGTCGCTCCGGCGTGAAACACCCCTGTCACATCGAGCCAGTCCCATCAGTGACATCCAAACCGAGGCGACAAACACAGCCGCGTACAGGTGTGCTGAAAAGGTTCCTTTTGGGCGCAGAGGTACCATGGTTCGCGCCATTATAGCGCTCATATCGCGGTTACTGACAGCGACTGCGATGCGAGTGGAAGATATATAGCTCTACTCTACTGTACTCGCAGAGGAAGGAAAGAGGCTGAGAGGGAGGGAGTGGAACGCAAGCGAGTGCAGACACTGGAAACAACGTGGTCGTGTCTGTGTGCAGACGCGGTGGACAAAGTATGCGCGCCATCTGTTGACGCGAGCTCGTACTGCTGGGGACACACCGATTGCATGGTAACGATACGACCCCGTATATTTTACGTAATCATCGCAATCCATGCGTGGGATCACAACAGAAATGCTCACGCTGCATGGAGTGTGTGTACATGTGGAGTATGTCCACGACCAGACACAAGTGTTGCCGTTTACCGTGATCTGCCTGACCGAAGAGTCAATGGGTTGGCAAAAAGGTTACACAATTCCAGTCCCAATTTCCATCTGCAGACGTTCTTTCAGATAGTCTACTGAAAGTTTGTGGACACTTTCGGTATATATTGATAAGCAACTGTTTGTCATGGTTAGGGTTAGGTTTACAAGATGTTTTATGTTTAGGGTCATGGGTAGGATAAAGTCAGGGCCGGCTCTAGCCTTTTGGGGGCCCTAAGCAGGATATGATTGAAGGGTACCAGCGGTTGGGGCGTCCTATTGGTCTGGGAACCTAAGCGACTGCTTATGTTGGCTTATGCCTAGAACGGACCTGGAATTAAGGTTAAGGTTAAGGTTAGGGTTCGTCTGTAGATTATCAGTAGTGATCTGTGGAGTATCTATATAAACACCTGTGAGACTCTCAAAGTTAAGTGTTACCAGCAAAAGTAGTCCGATGCCAGTTGTTTGAACTCCATTTGTGTCTTCTTTGAATTTCCTGTTGCGTCTCATACTGCAAAAAACACACAAGCTGAAAATATTGAAAGCATGCGGTACACCAAACGCACTGGAGCCTCGTCCTGCGACACATTTTCCTTTCCCTTCTGCTCAGCGGACACTTCCGGTGTAATGCAAATGCATGAGGCACAATTTGGTGGAAATGAGGCATCATGTTGATTTGATACCCAGTCTGAGAGTTTACTGACAGGAGCTCTGTTACAGGGAATTAATCTGGTAGCTTTTTGATAGACCTAAATCTTTTAGGACCAAGCCGTCATGCTGAGGATACCTTTCAGGTTTCAGGTACTTGTCAAACAAGGTAATCCAAGTAGTTTGGCGTTTTTCCGGTAAGATCCTAGTTTACAAAACGCTGTAGATTTGACTATTGTTCCGTTTTGAATGAAGGCTGGACTGACACCCAACATCATGTTTCCACCTGAACATTTCAGAAAAAGCCCATAACCCCACAGAGGCCCAGTCCAGTGTGATATCAGAGGACAGCTGTCTAAGAGGTCAAAGTTCAGGCTTAATCCCACTCCGTTTGCTATCCTTCCAAATTAATCTAATTATCAAAGACAGATTAACCCTTGGCTTGCCAGGCCGTGAATCAGCACTGTGGTTAGATGTCCTGTTAGTTCAATATATTTACTGTTCTCTTATTTTCATTTCCAACAAATCCACATTTAGCCGTGACCTCAATTAATTGATAGTATCAGCAGCTCTGGGGGTTTCCTATTTCTTACCATGAGACTTGCACAGGGCAGTAGTAAAGAACAAATCTCTGTGGTTGACTGAGTATGCAAGTCAGCTTCTGACCCATTAATGAGATACGCTGTCAATCACAGAGTTACATAACATGAAGGTTAGCCCGTCCAATAACCTTGCTGCCTGTAGACCCACACCTAAAGATACTGTCAGCCTGTCCAATCAAAATGCTGCCTGTAGACCCACACCTAAAGTCACTGTAGAATCACTGTACATCCAGATATGAGGAAACCAGCCGTTCAGTACAATGGGTCTCTCTGGGCACAATGGCTGAGGAAAAGGGCATTAGGGAAGTGTGCCATTGTTTTTAGGGCAACCATTTGCATCCTAGGTCAACAATATGTACTGAAAAGGTAGTTTCTGTAAAATATGGATGACTGTCTGCCAGACTGGCCTCGTCCTCCATTTTGTCTGTGAGCCGGTCTGTTTTTTGTTTTTTTCGAATAAATGGCAAATCACAGGCTGTTTACAGTTCACGGATCAGTTGTTTCCAGTGTCCAGAGGACTGGCAGGAGCTGGAGAGGTTTTAATATTTGATGGAGCAAGACCTGCTGTGGGGGTAACGGTGTCATATCTAGTTTCTGTCTCACCACTCTTTCTCTATTTCTGGTACCATTGCATGGAGTCCCACACAACAAGACACATACAAGGTGAGGAAAACACAGGATGCGATGTTCGTGCGCAGGGTGTTACATATAAATGCTATCGGGATCTTGTGGGGAACAAAGTAATGCCATCAAATGTGGAAAAACCTTTGCCCTGGTTGAGTATTGGTCTTTCTCCTCTTCTCCGTTTTAGTCTGGTCCTGTTTAGGGTTGTTTTTATAGAGAAATGTCTTACCTGCACCTCTGCTTACCAAACCTGTTACCTTCCAATCAAATTCACTCTTTCCCTCTCCCCCTCAGTGAGTTTTATTCAAGCAAAAGCATTCAACACACACACACACACACACACACACAGCATTGGTAGCATGCAGATGGCGAGTGTGTATATCACTGTTGACCTCTGTTGTCAGTATCCTTGCCTCTAATTGCTTCTCCTAAACTGGGGCTAAAATGTAAATATTTGATACTGGTGTGTCCGCGGCATACTAAAGCGGGATGGGGAGGAACGTAGTCGCTGAGCAGCCGGAATACAGATTTAGAAAGGCATGCCTGGGGTCTCACAGCGGTGCTGTCGTTGTCCTCAAGGCAGCCTTACGTTTGAGCGTTGGCGCCAGTAACAGAAATGTTCTAAGCCTTGAGCAAGGCACTTAACAATAATCGTTCCTTGGAAGCCGCTCTGGGTGTCGGCTAAATGTTTTAAATATAAAATCATGGAAAATATTTGGAGGGGATGTGGAAGGAAAAAGGCAAACTTCCGTGTTGATGAATTGCTAGAAAACTGTGAAGGTGATTTATCCAGCTATCCAAAAAAGACCAGGACCACAAATTTCAATTTGATACACCATTAAGGGACAGGCTAACTTTGTGCTTTTTAGTTAGGGACAGACCTGGGCTCATATTCATAAAGATCGTCAGAGTAGTATCTAGGATCCTGTTAGGTTAAGCTTTGGATCAGGGCGCCAGTTGATAAATTACCCAAAATACATTATGTCAAGTCAATATACAATGGATATAAAAAGTCTACACACCCCCTGTTAAATTGCCAGGTTTTTGTGATGTAAAAGAATGAGACAAAGATTATTTTCATGTGACCTATATATAATGTGAACAATTCAATTGAAAAACAAACTGAAATCTTCAAGGGGGAAAAATGAAAACACTACAATAACCTGGTTGCATCAAGCATGCTGCTCTCGCTGGTGCTGTGCCCCGACGTCGTACCAGCCGGGGAAGGAGGAAGGGAGACGAGGTCGCCGATTCAACGACTGCCAGCACCCATCCCTCCCGTTCCACCACAGATAGGTCGCCCCCAGAGGCAACGGCGTCTCCCCAGGAGAGCGCTTTGACCTCTGCTTTTGATTTCTCCCTAACTTTTGTCCCCTGCCACCTCTGTTCGCCCTGGCCACTGAACACTTTTCTGTCTGTTCCTTGTGTCTCTCCGCCGTTTCAATATCCATTCTACGTTCCAGTCCATTGCAGGGGATGGACATTTCATTAATGACTCCCATCTGATGGTGAGAATGGAACAGATAATAAACCTCTTGAATGCAAAATGACAGAATAAAATCTGCCCCTACACTCAACCCAAATCATCAATCAGACACACAAATGGGTCCACAATCTGTTTTGGAAAATAATGTTTATGAGACAATTAGACAGATCGAGGATCACAATTAATGCTGAGTGCTGCCTTTTACGTGTGATAGCCTAATGAACTGAATGCTAGTTTGCCAATGACCAAACGATGGGAATCATTTTGACTATTAGTGGTGGATTAAATAAGGCTACATTATCCGTTACATAATGAAGCACTCTGCCCAGGGAGAGTAGGGATGGCAAACTAATTTGTTGAGTATAGTCTACAAAACATTTGCTTCATTTGAGTTCATAACTGATCAGCGGGGAATAAACATACCTGTCCAGTCTGTATTGGCTGCGGTCAACCTCGATTGGGGTATTCCGGGATCACAAGCTTTTTATACCTTTTTATTGGACACACAATTCGAGACATAAGAACTCTTATAAAACACTGGGTTTTGAGAAAACAGTTAGAGTATCAGTGTAGGATATCCAAAACCTCCAGGGTCTGAAGGGCTGCGTAGACCGATTCAAGTGACAGATTCAAATGCATTATTTCTCTACACAGGAATAGATCAATATGTATATTTACATGTACATATTCTGGGAATGTAATAGGTCTCCCTCAGCAAGGTGGCAGGGTTCCTTCTATGCACAGCGATGTGGATGCACCCTCACCCAAATCAGTATGGGACCGTGGCCCAATCCCAATGTCCCCCCTAAATCCTAAGCCCTGAACCCTCTCAGACTTAACTGGCGTCACCTGGTAAGTGATTGAGTGCAAGAGGCTGCAAGGACTCAAAATGCTATAAATAGTAACGGGACAGCACTTTGGACATTATCACGTTACCTTGATGATGCTGAAACATGTTGCACACAATTGTGGGATTGGGACTTTTTATTTTAGGTTTTTAACTTTCTTCGCGGCCAGGGCACTTGGGACTGACCAAGGGAAACTCTGAGGCTGAAAACTGAATTCTACCCGGAAGTTCCAGAAACTGCAGTTCATCGAATGGCCACTTGAGGCTGGCTGCAAAAGGGAGCAATCTCCGTAGACCTCTATGGCAAAATGTCCAACTTTACAACAGAAATTTAAAAAATTACAGCCTGGTTCAAAGAAGTATTTTTGTGTATATTGCTTATTGCCCCCTTTTGACAACTGTGTGGGGGGTGATTTTTTTTTTATAACTCATTAAGTCTTTATATTAAGTCTTATAATTAGGGGGCGTGGCCTATTCAGTGACAAGAGTGGTGCTGGCGCTGTCACCATAGAAATCTAATGCCGGCTTCTTAATGACATGACATAGTTTCAGGTTAATTTACCTCAAGTGTAAGCTGGTAATGTAACGGTGACTGGCTACCAACTGCAGGCAAGCAACTGCTGGCAATGCAGTGTAGCATATTGGTAGCATTTAGCTTAGCTTCTTAGCCTTTGCCAACTTGCTAATGTCCTGCTAGGTTGGCGTTGTTTCAGCACCCAGGCACCTCAGCTCCACCCACACCCCACCTCTTTGCCCATTTTTGGTTATCTGGGAGTTGAGTGACGTGCTGCCAAGATGGCGACTGCCACAACTCTTATAAATTGGGTCTGCCGGGATTTTTCTCTCGCTTCCAGGCTTCCCCTGGTAACCCTTGTGTTCCACGTCACAATGCTACGAACTGTGGGCATTTCCCTCAGGCAAAGTCTGCAGAAATGCGGACTTATGAAAAGGGTGCATAAAGGGCTCAAAAAGCCTGCGAGGGAGCCTGCAAAGTCAGTGAGTCTGTGAGTGTGTGTGCTCCAAAGTTGTGCTCCTGAATGCAGCTCAGCAGGCACCCCTTGACGAGGCATACCTGCCTCCAATCATGCCTCCTCAGAGGAAGGATAAAAGGGCCATGGAAGAGCAGAATTGGGCAGAGGAAAAACATTATGAAGCGGTGGCCCCGGTCCATATATTTCGAAACCTTCAAAGGTGCATCATTCACCCAGGATGAAGCAATCTCACCACAACCAGTGGTTTGTTTTTAAGTTAATACTTTTCCCCTGCTACTCTTTTTTTTGTTAATAAACCCACTCTGGGGCCTACCACTGAATCTGTTTCAATTCCTTGTGTCTCTCCCTGTGACAGTAGACCCCTATGGGATAAAAACCCAGCTCTCTGTAGAGCTCAAATGTATTAACATGGACAGAAGAGGTGTAGGAGGTGTTTCTCGCGGAACAGAAATGACTTTGGCATAAGGTCAAAATAAACCTTAATTTGCTTCCAGATACGAACTGTGTATAATAGGATTATATGATTACGAGCTGATTTCTCCAGGCACTGATTTTTGCATCCGAGTAGTAAGATATAACATTCAAGAAAGCCAGTTCGCCTTTCAATCCATGACTCAAGGCGCTTTTCACCTTTTGTTTTATAATCCCCTGTGAATGGTTTTAAATATTTTTTTAAGATATAGTTTTACTGGCATTATTTATGTTTCATTTGGCAGGAAAATGGCAAAAGAGAGATTGGAAAGGATGGATTCTAAGTGAGAAGATTAGATTAGAATTTTTAAATAAAGTAACTTCATTGGTGTAATTTACAGAGGGTCAGGACCAGCTCCCAAATATTCGTAGATGGCAAATTTAGATTGATTCTATTTCTTCTCACAACTGACCTCCATCATAAATTACTGAATGTATTCAGATGTCATTCTGGATTCAATGATGGCTGATGTGTTCTTTTGCTTGTGGATTGTTAAACAGTTCAGAATGATTTCTTCTCAAACTAAAAGGTTTTGCCTGCTCGTGCATTCATGTTACCTAATGTTTATCTGCCCTGGCTAATATTACATTAGTTCTTCCTACAGGAATGCATCGATTCAACAGAGGCTTGTTGTAAAAAATGCACGCTAAGCACCTTGACCTTGCTAAAATCTGAATCAACAGGGAACCAGTTCCCCAAACTCCCTAGTTAAGGTGTTGTGTGCACAATTAACATTTTCCTAAAGTTTGACACTCACAAAAATTACAACGATTGTTCCAAGATAGTAGCAAGCTAGCTTGCGTCCGCTAAGGTGATAAAATGAAATAGGGATGCCGTTATTCAGCGCAGCGCGATAATTTGAATATGCCCTATAAAAATCCAGCTAGCTACTTTTGCTGAGTTAGCTGACGTGACTTTTCACAAACCAGCCACCTCCTACCACAAAACCGCAGTCAGCTTCTGCTTTGCACAGTAATAGCATTTGAAACACGTTCTAATGGGATGTTTCAGCAGAGTAATGAGGCAACCGGCGATTGACTGCGGGTAACCCCAGGAGTAATTACCTCCGTGGGCTAGTCTAAAAGCAATCACCTCTTCACCCTCCGTCCCCACGCTCTTCTGGCGCATTTTAGTGAGGACCGCAACCTTCTATTAATGCATGTGTGTGCATGCGTGCGTGCGTTGCAGGTAGGACCATAACCATTCACTTAGCGGTACGTTTAGGACCCCCTTCTTTCGTGGCCTCCTTCATCGGGGCACCGCCACTGTCACGCTCTGTCGTCTGAGATTAAACACACCAGCCACCCCATATATATATATACACACACACACATTAGATCCAGGAAATACTATGTCCAACCAGCTTAGTGTGTCACTAGATGTGTTGGTTATGTATGCACATGGGCATGTGGACAGACACACGCACACACACACAAACACCCACACACACGTTGCATAACGGGTGCAAATGAGTGAAGGACCTTGGTAGAGGCTGTGCTCACCCTGGGCTTACAAAAGCCCTAAGAGAGACGGCAGCATACAGTGAATAAAGAGAAAGTGGACCTAGACCTTGAGGGACACATCATGTTCCCTGTAGGTGTATAGGCTGTAATGTTTTTATGGTTCTTCCGGGTTTTCATTAATTAAAAATGATATAGAGAATGAGACACACAGACACACAGACAGTGCCACCATTAAGTATGGAGATATTAAAGCTTTATTTGCCCCTTTGGGCTTTATATTCCACAAGTATGGGTTCGGCATCAAATGGAGGGTAAAGCACATACATTCTAAGCTATAATTTGAGGTTACCTGTGTGCATACTGGTTTCACCGTTTACAAACCAACAATATGCACAGTGCCTGAAACCAAAAAAAGGGTCCTCTTTGGAATGGACGACGCTCGCCTGTCCACAGGTTGAGGTCTGGGCAGGTTGAACACTGAAAGTGCACGTGTCTGAAAAAAACAACAACTGCCCAAGAGCCATCGCATACTTCAGAATCTGTGAAATATCGGGGGTATTACACAAACGCGCACCATAATACACCATCAGTCTTACAGAGTTCATCACTCCAGATAAGAACCAACTCCGGGCCCCTCTGTTACACACCCCTCCACACGTCCTGGTGTTCTGTGCCACTGGTCCACGCCAGGGAGATGGAGGGGCGGGGGGCTGAAACGCCACGCTTCCCTAACATTGCTAATTGTGTTTACAGCAGGCTAGGCAAACAACATCTTAATCATAATCAAGGGGGAAGGGAAGGGGGGAGAGATGGGAGGTGTTCTGGCTTTTTTTTCTCTGCCCAGTGGGACTAGGGGAAATGATTCGATCACACCCAGACATTATTTACAGGCGAATTTGGTCCCAATGGAGTTCCACAAAGAAACAACGGTGAATGGAGTATTCCCGATGAAGACAAAACTACCAAAAGTGTCAACTATAATAATCAGGGATTCAATTCTTTGTAGGAAAGGCTTTTGGTCGGGGTTGACAAATATCGGCACTGATTAATGGCCTCTGCGTTAGACACCATCCGAACTCAAGGTGAAATCGTTCAGAGTCTGTTGGAGCTTATGAGGCCCAAACGGGGAACGAGTGCCCAAAAAATTTAGCATTTCTGGAGGACTTAATGAGAGGGGATCCATCTCTATTCACTCCTCCAGGGAATTTCTGAGACAGATTAACATTTTATGGCGCCGAGAGTTGCAATGCAAAACAGAACTTTGCATAGTCCCAAATGGAGAAGGAGGAGGCATCTTTTCCCTCACAAACATACACTGGAGTGGGACTATACGCCGGGCGAACACACACATTACTCACCCTCACACACACGCGCACACACACACACACACACCGCACTGATGAGTGACCTCTTTGAGAAGCAGTTCTCCTTTCTGTTCCCCTTCATGTGTGGCAGTGAATTCAGTCACCAAAGAATAAAAAGGATGAATGTCTTCTTGACGGTCATAAACATTAATTCAGACTCGACAGACAAAAACACACGCCAGCCGGCTGACTGCACTTCCACGCCCTCTAGTGGCCATTCATGAAACAGCGAGTAGGGTAATCTGTCAATCACAATATGCACTCACCTAAAGGATTATTAGGAACACCTGTTCAATTTCTCATGAATGCAATTATCTAATCAACCAATCACATGGCAGTTGCTTTAATGCATTTAGGGGTGTGCTCCTGGTCAAGACAATCTCCTGAACTCCAAACTGAATGTCAGAATGGGAAAGAAAGGTGATTTCAGCAATTTTGAGCGTGGCATGGTTGTTGGTGCCAGACGGGCCGGTCTGAGTATTTCACAATCTGCTCAGTTACTGGAATTTTTACCATTTCTAGGGTTTACAAAGAATGGTGTGAAAAGGGAAAAACATCCAGTATGTAGCAGTCCTGGGGTGAAAATGCCTTGTTGATGCTAGAGGTCAGAGGAGAATGGGCCGACTGATTCAAGCTGATAGAAGAGCAACTTTGACTGAAATAACCACTTGTTACAACCGAGGTATGCAGCAAAGCATTTGTGAAGCCACAACACGCAGAACCTTGAGGCGGATGGGCTACAACAGCAGAAGACCCCACTGGGTACCACTCATCTCCACTACAAATAGGAAAAAGAGGCTACAATTTGCACGAGCTCACCAAAATTGGACAGTTGAAGACTGGAAGAATGTTGCCTGGTCTGATGAGTCTAGATTTCTGTTGAGACATTCAGATGGCAGAGTCAGAATTTGGCATAAACAGAATGAGAACATGGATCCATCATGCCTTGTTACCACTGTGCAGGCTGCTGGTGGTGGTGTAATGGAGTGGGGGATGTTTTCTTAGCACACTTTAGGCCCCTTAGTGCCAAATGTCACGGCCTACCTGAGCATTGTTTCTGGCCATGTCCATCCCTTTATGACCACCATGTACCCATCCTCTGATGGCTACTTCCAGCAGGATAATGCACCATGTCACAAAGCTCGAATAATTTCAAATTGGTTTCTTGCACATGACAATGAGTTCACTGTACTGAAATGGCCCCCACAGTCACCAGATCTCAACCCAATAGAGCATCTTTGGGATGTGATGGAACGGGAGCTTCATGCCCTGGATGTGCATCCCACAAATCTCCATCAACTGCAAGATGCTATCCTATCAATATGGGCCAACATTTCTAAAGAATGCTTTCAGCACCTCGTTGAATCAATGCCACGTAGAAGTAAGGCAGTTCTGAAGGCGAAAGGGGGTCAAACACAGTATTAGTATGGTGTTCCTAATAATCCTTTAGGTGAGTGTAGATGTGCAGGTATTTTGCATTGAACAGGGGACTCGCACCAAGCAGCAGACATTTCTGATGATAAGTTAGTGACTTAGTTCAGAGGTCTGGGGAACATGAGGGGGGGTTTGAGAACCACTGACCTGGATAAGCGTCATGGCAGAGGAAAACAGTGGTTTAGGACTGTCATCGGGGTAGAGTAAGAGATTGGTGTCAATGTGGTGGAAGAGGATGAGGTCCCTGGGCCTCTTGGTGGCTGTCTATCTGGGAATACCCCCATTATAAAATGCACCGCAGTTTTTCTTTTCTTTAAGGACACTAAGGCCTAAATGGACACTTCTATGTAATGCCTAGACAGGGTAGGTGTTGAATGAATCAAGATGTTTGTAGGTTTCAATTACTCACATGTTTGTCACAACACACATTGTTTGTTTCTGCAGCATTTCCAAACAGATCTCAAGATGATGTTGACGGAAATGTCAACTTAAAAGATGGTAGAAATGTAATCCAACAAAAAGGCAAATGGAAACAGTAAGATAACGCCCAAAAGGATACATTAAATTGTTTGTCATAAGAGAAGATTTCTCGCCATATATATGACCAAAAAAACATGCTTTTTAAAAATGTCCAGAAAACTCAACACATTATCTTGTCATAGGCTACAGTACAGGGAGGCCCGAGACCAAAAAGTACAAAGCCTTTAAAAACTGCAACATTTTCTCTTAATTTTCTCTTAATTTCTCTTTTTTTTTTTTTTTAGAGAATTATAAAAATACACCCTTTTCTCTCTGCGCTATAGCAACAGCAGTTTAAATGCAGGAAACATTGTGTCTGGGGAAACATGGATTCAGAATTGGTCACACTGTAATGTATCAGGTCAAATGATCTGTGCTTACATAAATGTCTTTTATCCTGCGTTTCGGTACGCCCTCATAATTTCTGATGTAGAATTATATTTTTCAGCTAAGACATTAAAAGATAAGAAAATGTAGCTTTTATCTTTGGAATGAGGATTTGAGTGGGTGGGTTATCCTTGCTGCTGAACTCTTTTTCTCAGATCATGTCAGTGTTCAAAGAGCACAGACACAAACATTGGAGCATTAATATTAAAAAGGCAAACCAAAATCTGTCAGCATCCTTCAAAATCTATCAAGGGCACATAGAAATTGTTGCATTGGGTCCTGGGTTATGTGTCACCAAAGTTTGGGTCTGGTTAGAGTCTACTAAAACCTTCTCAGGCAATGAGGAATCATCCTTTCATTATTGGGGCAAAGCATTTGGAATTCTCCTTAAACTCCTTGCTGATTGGTCGGTGGCACAGTCGTGTGTCACCAAATTCTTCAGTAGAACAGGAGGGTTGTATGTATGTCAAAAATATGTTTCATGTTGTTGTGAAAGTTGTTATGATTTACCAATTCCACAATAATTAAGTGACAAGAAGACTATAATTTTCAAAATAACTAAGTGACAGAAATAATATAAACAACACATTTATAAGTACAATTTCAGAAATGTGTGTTACAGAAATGTAACTGACCCCAAACCTGTGGATCCTGTGGACCCCAAACCTCCATCATTATACTAGGGCAATGGGTATTTTTCTTTATTTTTTCTTCAAAGTTTCAAACCAACTTCCCCAACAACTCACTGTTTATCTGACCGACATGTAGAACATGTCTGAAAAGAGAGCATGCAATGCAAGCAAGTGAACATTTAACCAGATTTTTTTAGTGTCTCAGTGCTGCCTTATACATTTGTCAAAAACCAGGGCTCTTGGGCTATGTTGACAGCCAGAAGCACTCTGAAGGCCTCTTGTCATTCATATACAATTACTCTGAGTTTTATACTACCATTTTGCAACAGATGGAATACATCTCCAACCTGCTGCTGGGGAAATTGCTTTTTTTACAACCTTTTTCTGTGAAAGGAATGAAAGGCTTTGAGTTGTGTTGTTTCCCATTCCTCTACATTGGATTCTTAAATGTAACAAGGAGTGGTTGTGTTAAATTAACGATGCCTTAGAAATAATTTTAGAAATATCATCCACATTTTTCTTTTAATGAAGAATTTAAACAAAAAAAAATGTCATAGGCATTCCTAATTAGGCCAAACAAGTGAGGCATTAACATTATTATCCTCACCAAAATAAATACATATCTGTCTATTTAAATGACACAAAACATATCGCAAAGACGGGTTTGGTGAAGAGACAAAATTGTATCATAAGTTGCGAAAGGGATAAATGTCGGTTTGCAAAACGAACAAATGAATGTCCTTGGTCACGTGCAACAGATGTCGACCTTTGCCGTCACCTCAACCGAACTACCCCAGTGCGTCAAAAAATCAATACCTCCTTTGATTGGACGCGAACACTCTGTGTATCTCTTTCAGATTTTCGATTGGTCGAACCGTGTACTCCTGTCACTGGGTTACTCTGCACCTTCAGCGTGTATTATCAGTGAAAATGGCGAGCTGGTGTGTACGAGCTGTGAGACAGAGTTACTCTGTTGTAGCATCTCCTTCATTAATAAGGTAATACAACTGTGTTAGCAGCTACGTTTGCGCGGATAATTGGCTGTAACGTTGTGGGTTAGAAAGTACGTGGCTTAATTTAAGTCACCCTTGACCGGGTGCTAAATAGCCGGCTAGCTTGCCGTCTACGACCCATAATTTAGTTCTTGCTTCGTGGGATGTATGGCAAATATGTAAGGACAGTTATCTGAATTAAATACACATTGTTGGAACTGACAATGTTTATTCAAAGCAGATACTGCTAATGAAAATGTTATTTAGCATTTCACTGCTAATGAAATGCTAAAGAACGTTAGCTAAATACCGTAGGCAAAGGTAACACCTGGGTTTACTTTCGTGCTGTTTGCTGAAACGAAGTCAGTTTTTGCAACGTTATTACATTTTCACACCGTAGTTTGCCTGTATTATTGGCGTGGTGGGGAAAATGCCATCAAAGACGCTCGCCAAGTGTAAGATGACATAACCTGAAAGATGCCGTGGCCAAGAGGAAAGAACCACTAAATGACACGTGATCTATTAGCGACCTGCCAGATAACGTTTTGTACCTTAACTAGTTGCTATATACTATATCTACCATGCACATAAATAAAACATGTTGATTTTACATTTAAAGGATGGTGCGACAGTGAACCAACAGCTTATCAGATGACGTAGCGCTGAGCCCCTTCGTGTGTTTATCTAATCCATATCTCCCCGTGCCCCTCAACTGCGTTAGGGCGTCCCCACGGTTCCTATGTACAGCGGCCCAACAGAAGAACGGCCAGGGGTCAGAGGAGGACCAGAAGGCTGAGCAGAGCCCTGCAGAGAAGATTCTGGAAGAGAAGTGCCAGCTGGAGGAGCAGCTCAAACAGATCACGGTGAGCGTGGATGATCTGTTTCCCTTAGAACAGACCTCAGATCAGCTTTTGATTCCCAAACCTGAACTTTAACAGATACTGGGGGAAATGCACGACTGACCCCAGATCAGTCTACCCTTCAGCTTCAGTGTACTTATCACACCAGTTGCTACATAGGTTATGTATGCTGGCGTCCTACCAGTGAACTAATTGTGTAAGCGATTCCTTCATAGTAGTATTCCTGTGTAGATTTTTGGCATGCTATTATTTATTTATTATTATTATTATTTCTGCCTAGGATTACATCACACTGACGGCATAAATGTCAGTTTATGTATAACCTCAGCCTAGCTGAACGTCTGTAAAGAGCTTTGGGAACAAGACATTTGCTCTTATAGTTTCTGTGTGGTCCCAAACTAAACTTGTCTCTGTCAACAGGACAAGTACAAGCGGGCGCTTGCAGACACTGAGAACCTGCGGACAAGGAGTCAGAAGATGGTGGAAGATGCAAAGTTGTACGGTGAGCTCAGCTAATGCATCAGTATTAATGTGCTTGTCACCAGTGAGTTGGACCCAATTCAAACACACAGGTAGTATTCCCTGCTTTTCTATTGTTTCAAATCAATGGCTTGATGATAGGTTGATTGGGTCAATCAAGTGTGTAAGTGGTAGGGCGACATTTGAAGCCGTTGTGAGTACTGGGACAAAAACGTCCACCCCTTGGCATCCCGAGGACCAAGTTTGGGAAACACTGACATAAAGTCTCACCTCCCTTGATCAGGATATGATTGTCTGGTGAATGACTTTTTTCTAACAGAACACTGACTCACTGCTCCTTTCTCCCCACTAGGAATCCAGGGGTTCTGCAAAGACCTGCTGGAGGTGGCGGACATTTTAGAGAAGGCAACTGAGAGCGTGCCCAAGGAGGAGGTGTCTTCTCAGAAGAATCCTCACCTGAAGAACCTGTACGACGGCCTGGTGATGACTGAGACTCAGATCCAGAAGGTGTTCATCAAGCACGGCCTGGTCAAACTGAACCCAGATGGGGGGCAGAAGTTCAACCCGTACGAACACGAGGCTCTATTCCATGCCCCCGTGGAGGGCAAAGAGCCAGGCACGGTAGCCATAGTAACCAAAGTGGGTTACAAGCTCCATGGGCGTACCCTGCGTCCAGCATTGGTGGGTGTGGCCAAAGCCCCTTAAAAAAAAAAAAAGAGAGAGATTCAGTTCTGCTTTGATCATGTTCTCGTGCAGGCTGCCTGGGTGACAGATCGTATTGGCTAAATCAGGGTGGTCGAAGACACGCCCCCCCCCCCCCCCCAACCCTACCGTTGTCTCAAGAGGCAAGACTATTACTGTGGACATCATGACCAATCAGTGTGTTCTGATCTCAGCAGTGGTCCTCCACCTTTATTTTAAAAGTATGTCACTGAAATACAGAAAGAGATAAGAACCTGGGTTTGGCACACTTATGTACATAACTGTTTTAGTGTGATGTACAGGGACGGCTCTGTGTACTCAATAATTCCTTTTCATAAATAAAGTTCTAGTGAATGTGGGTAACAAAGTGTTACACAACATAGTGATGCTGTATTCAAGTTTGTCTGAAATGCTTCTGACTTAAGTCACAATATTTTTTTTTAGCTGATATAGTACAGTAGAAACCTGAGGTTGTCAAATTGTAAACTGGCATGGTGAAATCTTGTGCAGATTCCCCAAAGATGAACAATGCTCATGCTGAGCCATGGATTTTAAGTCAACTGAACGATGTACCTCGCGACTGGCATATTGACCGGTAAAGTAGTTCATTAGCTAGTTCATCTAACAACTTGTTTGAACTGAATGCTCTGTAGACTAGTGCCTGGACAGCAGCATCTTATTAAACAGGTGAATTTTGAATTTGTAGTATAATTTTTTTTTAAACTAGAACACCTGTACAACATCTGCAATAGTGCTGCATACTCAAGATTGCTGTAAATATAATCCAAAGAAGCCATAGAAGTATAAAGTATTTTTTTAATACAAAACATACTAACACATGGCCTGTGCAACCACAAAGAATTGGCCAGCCAAAACACCCCCTTGACATTTTCAACCACTGACTTACGAACGCTCAGGTTTTCTAAGCATATTACTGATACATGAACAGTTTAACAGCATGCTGAGATGACGCACAAAACACTTGTTAGAATGGTTCTTGCTCTCACATTTTTTTTTCTTTTATTACAAAAGTTAGAAAAAAAATCCTGAAATAAAATACTGTACATTTCACAGGTCAGTATTTATATTTTCTTTTTCAATTTATCTTACAAAAAATATTTACATTTGGTAAAATATTTCAGCAATAAATCCCACAGAAATAGAAATGTTTTCCCCTCCCCAATGGAAAAGTATTAATATTTTGAAATAATTCAAATTTAAAGCATTTTCAGTTTTAGAAATGTTTACCCAAAATGTATGGATTTTTTTAAACTTTTCAACACTTGGCTTAACATGCAAAAATAAAGGCATTCCTGTAGCTCGCTAACCCCCTGACATCTTTGGAGAAAAATAAGTACATAAATGTAGGCAGAGACTGTGGATTCAGATTTCTGTTAATTGAATCTCTTAACTACCGCAGCTGATTTTTAGTTTGAGCTTTACTCCGTGGATTCAGATTTCTGTTAATTGAATCTCTTAACTACCGCAGCTGATTTCTAGTTTGAGCTTTACTCCGTTTTCCTTGGTCATCTAATCTTTGTCATAGTTAAGTGGTTACATGGAGTTGTGGCACACCTTGATTATTAAACAAGATTACGGCAAGGAGGCTGAAATCCTTATTGCGAATTACTATTGTTCTTCTGAGCATTTTGTATGAATATGGTGTAAGAAAACGAAAATACTGATAACAGCTACTGTCAGCATTAAATGTTCTAATGACACATTCTAGCTTACACTGAATTAATAACCTCTTCGGATGAACCCTGACCACTGCCCGAGAGGTATTCTGTAGACATTAAAAGGAAAACAATTGGGTGAAATGGAGATGGAGTACCTGGTCTAATCCAATAAAAAAAAAATGCTTGTTGCATAAAATCTGCTCTGCCGTAAATTGGATCTTTGGGCTGACCAGCCAGCTACCACCTCTGGAGAACAATTGGCAGCAAAAACAACAGTAATGAATGGGGCTTGGGTGTATGGCAAGAAACCCGATTGAATATTTCTGAATCAGCCTTTGGAACGAAAGGAAGCCAAGGTGGAGGGAGAAATAGAACAAAAAGCTGCACTAAAATGCTGGCGGTCAGACTGCCTACTATGCACATTCACTGCTACAGCGATTGAATCCGGGCCACTGCTTTCTTCACTTCTTTGCCTGGGTGGGGATGAGTGAAAATGTACCTTAAAAATAAAGAGAATAAACTGACGGGGTAGGTACCTGCTAGTCATCGCCCAGACGCCTCTACAGCCTCAGTCTGTTTGTTTTCCGCCTCCCCCGTCAACTCGTGCCCATTTCCAAATGTAATTGACACTGAAACAGCACCTAGGATCCAGGCGCACAGAAACCCTCTACGCCCGCGGAGGAAAACCTAAAATCATTGTAGCGATATCTAGTCTTCGTCGGACATATCGACTGCGCAAGTTGTTGATTCAAATAGAAATCCTAACGAACTGTTGCTGGGCGGACGAAGGACCTTGTCATGGTTTGGATACTCGGAAGCTGGTGGGGAAAGAAAAAAACAATTATTGAAAAAAATATATAGCTTTTACTAACGTCCCATGTATTATTGGAAAATACACTGAGACAGGGATGCTAACGAGGCCTTTAGGCTACTTATTAAATCGTTACGTCTTTCCTAGTGTCAAACTCAAAACTGCTCCTCTATAGTTTCTATACAACTAACCCACATGTCCCTGCTATAGTTCACATTCTCTATTCCTAACAGGCTAACTAGACAACACGGAGGAGACATTTCTAAGCACCTGTGCTTGGAAACGAACACGATTAACATCATAAAAGTACAAAACCATGTTTCTTGTGGCAGCTGTCCCTTTTTCTCTTCAATATTTTAGCCTGTTCATATTGTGCTTGCAAGGATTATGTTTACACTAGTGACTAGTCTGCCTGAAGGCTGTTACTATAAACGAACAATGAACCAGAAAGATAGAGCTTGCGAATCGTGCAGGTATTGGGGGAAAAAAGTTGAATATGATTTTACTCCCTATGAATAGATGAAGCACTGAAGAGAGCAACAAGCAACCAGTGACAAATAGACAGTAACCGTGCCGAACAGTCTAGAAGACAGAGTAAACCATATGACAACAGAACAGAGGGCCAGGTGAACACAACCACTGATATAACAGGTTAACAGGATAATAACAGGTGATAGCCTACATGCTCAGTTGACCAACAACCCCAAAAAAGGGAGAAAAAAACCCCAACAGGACAAGAAATATTTTGATTCATTTTTGCTTTTAGGATTGCATGTGATTGTTAATGTCCACATTTAAAGCTCTTTTTTTCCTTTTTTTATCTGGGTAGCAATGTGGGAAGAAACACCATCAATAAGTCGACTAGAGTGAATGACTGACTCTGAAAATGTGCAGTGGATGGAAGATACTAGTGCAATTAGGCCCATCCCCTCAAAAGTGCCATTCTATGTATGATACAACACAAAGCCTGAACGAAGCCACGGAAGTCGTAATGGGGATTACCGCCGGGCTTTATTAAGCATTAGCCTAGCTGCCAAATACTGACCCCGGTTTTCTCTGAGGGCCTTGGTCTCTTCCTGTGGAGAAAAGGATGCAGCTGCTCTCCAGAATCAGTGTTGCCGTTTGAACTGGCAATAACCTGTGCGCTCCAACAGCAAAAAGTATCCTCACCTAACGGCAGCTAGCCTGGTCCCAGGATCTGTCGGGCCGTCTTGCCAATGACATTGGGAGATAAGTAGACGGCATCAACTGACCTGGGCCCAGTCTGAATAAAAAATAAAAGCTGGAGGCCAACTAGCATGGTGATTGATACTTTAAGACCTTTGAAAAACAGTGTTGCCTGGTTTGCCCAGCAGTACTAAAAGTCCAATACGAATACATTAACATTCATATAGACTCGATCAAATCTGTTCAAATCCAAAAATATATATTTGTTCCTTGGACACTCCCGCAAATGGTATCCAAACTTATTTTAAGAAAGGGGACATCCTTATTCTTTGTAATGTCCACATGTTAACAGACAGTCTGTTGGTCGATGACTTGGGACAAAAACGAGTCAGAATCTGGTAAAATCCAGTAGTCAGGTCCTTCTGGAGCTTACCAAACGGCACACCTCTCATGCCATCAACAATCCGAGAAAAGCCACAGTGCCCCATAATCCTCAGTCCCCACAAAACCCAACGGACACTGTTAGGACGCATCCCGGGATATCCAGCCGCTCTCCGTGAGGAAGCTGAGGATGCGTTTTTTCAGCACCTTGTCCAAGTAGCTCGGCAGACGGCTCTTGGACGGGATGCCCTGACGCTTCTGTAGGTGGTCCTTGATGATGATGGTCTTGGCAGTCAGGTAGCGCGAGGGACTGAGGTTGAGTGAGTTACACAAAACCTTCTCCCGGTCCGACAGCAGCTCGAAGCCGGCCAGGTTCTCTATGGCCGCAAACTCGCCGTCCTTGCCTTCCTCTTTGACGCCGCCACCACCCAGTCCGCCGCCACCGAGGCCCCCGCCTCCCCCCGTGCCGAGTCCCCCGCCCCGGCCCGTTTTCGAGGTGGCCACGCTCTTGTTCTCCTTTCGCTTCTCCCGTTTGTGCCGTGCCGCCTCGTACTCGGCCGACTCGTCCAGTCGCGTGATTCCGTTGCGGCGGTAGCGTTGCAGCTCCCGTACCTTGGCGCGCAGCATGCGCTCCTTGTGCACGTTGTCGAAAAAGTCCTCGAACTCCCGCTGGGCCATGAACTGGCACATTCCCCGCAGTTTCACCCGCTGCTCCTTCTCCTCCTTGGTGACCTTACGCTTGGGCGCAGGCTGGGGGGGCGGAGCTCTGGACGTAGCTGCGGGGGCAGTTGGCGTCGGGAGGCTCCCCACCGCGCCGACGGCACCGCCACTACCCCCGCCACCTACGATTCCCAGAATGCCTGGCTTCTCCTTCTTGTCGCGGCCCAAGAAGACAGGCACCAGGTTGTAGTCGCGGGCCACATTCTTGCGACGCTGGCGCTCGCGCAGCTTGCGCACGTACATGTCCACGTGGGCCCGCTTCATCTCGATGTCCACGTCCTCATCGTCGTAGTTGACCGACAGGCCGCTGATGAGCTTCTCCGCCTCCTGGTCGTACTCAATCTCGTAGTCGTCGCGGAGCGGCATGTAGCCCAGCTGCTGCTGCTCGCTGAGGGTCACGTCCAGCGGGGGGAGGGGAGTGGTGAGGCTGGGCGAGAGGGGGCCGCCGCCCGGGCACGTGTGGTCCGTCACCCGGTTGGGGATGCTGTCGGGGATGCAGGCCTTGCCCAGGTTGCCGTGGATATACATGCTGACGTAGTGGTCCATGACCTCCTGGGGTGTCCGAGACGCCCCCACGTGAGCGGCCATGTCCTCCTGGAACACAACACACACCGGGGTCATACTTTTGGCTGTTAGCCTTTTGGCTACACCAACTGGCAGACAGTACATGCGTTGCTATACTGTATGTTCACTATTAGCACTGACACATTGAATTACACAAATACCAGGAGATACTTAAACAATACTACTACTACTGCTACTTAAACACAACATTGGAAATGTTACTCTATTTGTCTACAATGCACATTTTACTGTATTTGTTTATATTACACATTCTACTGCACTATAACACATTTTACTGTACTTGTTTATATTGCACATTCTACTGCACTATAACACATTTTAGTACATTTCCTTTATAATACACTGCAGATTTGCAAAATAGCTTGTATTAAATCGTTTCCTTAGTCAAACCTTAGCTAGCTTGATGTGTTAGGACAACATTTCAGAGTTGCATTGATTTGACAAACTCGGCAGCCCCTGGCTGTCAAGCTGAAGTTGTCAAATCTGTAAGGTGGTAAATTGTTTGTTTGTTTTTTAAATAATAAACATGGAACTTTACTCATTCACGTGTAGTATCCATCTTTAGTGCATACGTTTACATTCCAACTAGCTACGAATAAAGTAGTTTATAAGTTAAATACCCAGTTTCCAAAGCCATATTGCTCGATTGCATCGAGTAGCAACTGCTCTTCCCTGCTAGTCCATCTTCCCTCCGCTTCGGGACCCCAGAGGGTGAAGCGCCCGCCGTCGACTTGCTGATAACCGTGCCATCGCCGGTGATTACCGATTTCTGCACCCGCGGAGAAGCACTCCGGACATAGTTCGATATCCGGGCAGTCAGTACAGCGAAGCCGCAAATTCGTAACGTCTACAAGGCAGTTTACGCAGTACTTCTTTCCTAGGTCGGCCATGTTGCTGGCTTCTGCCTGTTGTTGGAAGCAGCAGAGCTGCGGGGGGAGGGCATGCGTAGTGGAGTGTCTCCCGTCAGACTGCTGCGTCTCATTACTATTAATGAGCTTGGCGCAAACGCATGTGATTGGCTTACATGCCTAGTTTCCAGGACAACTCAAAACATGAACGGTGACATTCATGACGAACAGAGAACTCGGTGTGAAGTTGTTTTTCATAAATGTTTTATTTAATTACATACCATAGGTTTATCTGTGTTTAATTTAATGTCCGTTGATGTATTCTAATCTTGCCTACAACTTGGGATTTTGATGTAATCAAATTTTTTTGTAGCCAGGAACACTTCATGGACGGAAAAGCAGAGCAGCAAGAAAATGACCTTGGGTCTAATGCCAGCAGTGAAAACACAAAGAACGATGAGCAACTCCAGCAGGCACCAGCTAAGGAGTCCTTAGACTTTGGTGAAAGGAAGAATAAAATGGACACCCTTGCAGTTGAGGCTGAGAAAGGCAGAGGAGTGAAGCTGGGTGAGCGGGAGTCTGAAGGGGCCTCTGCAGATCCGACAGGATATCAGGCAAAACTGACTGCGGGAAGTGACACAGACAATTTTGAGCCAGGAGAGGGCGCTGCAGACGAGACTCCCGCTGAAGCCAACCTACCCATGAGCGAGACATTTAAAAAGGGAGAGATTGCAGAGAATAAGGCTTTTATAGGGGAGCTTCTCTCCGGAGATGGCTTCGATCAGGACAATGACGAGAACAGACTTTCTAATCTGGACACAGGGACCGCCAAGTTGGACAGTCCAAAGCAGGTCGAGGGAAAGGGTCCCACCACAACTGAAGGGACGGGCCCCAGCGTTGACTACAAAGAGCAAATTAACTTCCTTCACGAGCTGCGCACCGAGAACGAGAAACTGAGCCAGCTCAGTGGTCAGCTCCAGACGAGGCTGGCAGAGTACTTACGCGGGAAGAGAGGCGACGATGCGGGTCCCGAGAAGAAGGCTGTGTCAGGCGTGGAGCAGCGCTACCAGAAGTACCTGGCCGTCATGGAGGAGCTGAAGTGGGAGTACCGGTGCAACCTGGAAGCGGCCCGGCAACAGGCCGAGGACCTTCGGCAACAGAGCCGGCAGAGGCTGGACCTGGTGGACCGCGAGTGGGGTGCCTTCGCGGCGCTGAAGCGGGACGTGGCTGTGACGGCGCTGAGCCGTTCTCTGGGCAAACAGGCGGCGGTGGCTGAGGTGGAGCGAATCCAGGCGACAGAGCAGCGTCAACAGACGGTGCTGGTTGCCGTGCGCCTGGGGAACATCAAGCTGAAGAACCAGACGCGCAGATTGGAGGCGGCGCTGCGCGCCAAGGAGGAGCTCGCCGCGGGCCTGCACCTCATCGACTTCGAGCAGCTGAAGATCGAGAACCAAACGTTCAGCGAGAAGATCGAGGAGCGCAACGAGGAGCTCCTCAAACTGCGCAAAAAGATCACCAACACGGTCCACGTACTGGCCCACGCCAAGGAGAAGCTCCAGTTTGTGCAGACGGAGAACCAGTCCAAGCGGGCCCGGCTGGCCGAGGTGGAGGTGGCGGTGGCCAGGAAGAGGGACGTGTTGACCAGGACCAAGCAAGCCAGGGACAGCCTCCGTGCGGGCAACCTGAAGCTACGCCGGCGCTGTGGCCTCCTGGGCAACGAGACCCTGCTGAGGGATTTTGAAGACAACGTGGACGCCTCAGACGCCCTGGAGGAGAGGCTGGAGGGACTGAAGAGACGGCATGCAGAGGTCATACTGGAGTGCGCACGGATCAAGAAGAAACTGGAGCATACCCAACCTCTGGACCAGTAAAGGACAGATGAAAGGGGATGTACAGGAAGACATGCTTGTGCACATTGTCCGTCCCCCTCACACACACACACACACACACACACATAAATACACAGAAGGATAAATGCACATATTTGTAGTGATTAGGGCAAACTTGTCATGCGAAGTGATGTTTGAACATGAATGCGCTGAACTAAGATAGACCTGCAAATGAGAATCCACCTTTCTTATGGTCAACAGATGGCGATAATGTAAATGACATATCGTTTATATACAGTGTAGGTTGGTGGTAGGCAAACTTTTCAATTCAGGTTTGAGCATAAAATAAAACATATTTAAGGAGTTTAAAAATTAACATTCCAGTCCCATTCTAAAAAAACATATTACAGTTTTAATTACTGGCCTGCAAAATCGAGTTTAACAATCAAATCTTACAGTACAAAACAAATGTCTGGCCCTCGTTAAATTTCAAAATTCCAGTGTGCCCCTCTAACTAAAATCATTGCCCATCTCCGTATAAAGTCAGAAGTGGAAAACATCAATCTCTTGACATGGGTTTTAGTTGTACTAGATTTACGACACTGGATTAGGTTACACTACTGACTATCAGTATCATTTTAACTATCTCCTAACTCTAATTCTTACTTGAACCTTAGCCTTTATCCTAATCCTAACCTTAACACTTACCCTAAACCTTATCCTAAACCAAACCCTAACCTTGACCTCAGCAAGCAATTGTTTCTCAACAGATTTTTTGAATGTTTGCTGAAAGCTTGTTGATAGTTTTACTATCTATAGATCTACAGAGTAACCCTGGATCATTAAACAGTTTTCATAAAGTAGGTGATCACATTTTAGCTTTGTGATGGCATTGGAACCAGGAGGTTCATTTACAAAGACTTTGAGATGTGCGACATTTGAATTTCACATGTCGTGTATTTTTATTTCCTTCTGAGATGTAAATCAGCTTGCAGAAAACCGTTATCTAAAAAATTAATAATTTGCATTTCCTGAAGTCCAGGCCAAGGAGGAAAGGTTACCATTATTATATATCCAACTTATTCATAAAATGTGAAGCGTTTAGATGTGCAACAGCGTTGGACTCCAGACACATCTCATGGAAACACCAACTTCTTCCCTGACAGGCGTCATTCAGGGGGATTCTGTGTCACAGGATTTTGACCCAACATTTTCAGAAGGGTCTTGACCATCGCTGCATTAGGGTCCAGGCACACACGTGTACCGTCCTTCAAACTGACACTGTGCAGAGGACAAGGGATAGTGATAAGAAACCATGCTTACTCAAACATTCACTATAGGAATCGCATGGCATGGACCTATCGTATAACAACACTTTTGTACAAAGACACCGTAAAACAAAGTGTGTAGTGAGTGAAATATGTAAAATAATCCAGTAATATGGTGTACAATAGTATAGCAATAAAGTCCAACTACAAGACTTACATAATCTCCAGGACTCTGCAATATGGACTGGAAGGCCGCAGCGTTATTCGGGACAGTAACCTTGGGTTCAGTCCATCCAGCTTTTTGGTGCACAGGCAGTAATCAACACTGCTGATATATAAGCACAGAGACACCTGACAACATTGCGATGGATACCTACAGCTCAGTGTGACCTACGATTTTTACAGTCATAACTACTTTGTCCAACATCCAGCATAGTCTCATGTCTTAATGTGCTGTGAATACAACCTGTCTGGATGGAGTAGTTTACCTCTATGTATACAACTACACCATTGCACCTGTGAATACAACCTGTCTGGATGGAGTAGTTTACCTCTATGTATACAACTACACCATTCCACCTGTGAATACAACCAGTCTGGATGGAGTAGTTTACCTCTATGTATACAACTACACCATTCCACCTGTGAATATAACCAGTCTGGATGGAGTAGTTTACCTCTATGTATACAACTACACCATTGCACCTCACACACTGACGGACGAGTAAACTGACAGGTGAGACTGTTACCCTGGTGGTCCCGGTGGTCTTGGTGCTCTGGGGGGGTCTTGTGGACCGTGGGGGTCTGGTGGTCCCAGGGTTCTTGGTGCTCCGGGGGGTTCTGGTAGCCAAGGGTGTTCTTCTATTTCGGGGGGTACTAGTTCTCTGGAGGGTTCTTGTAGACTGAAGTAGACTTCTGGTTCGGGGGGTTCAAGTACTCTGGAGGGTTCTTGTAGACTGAAGTAGACTTCTGGTTCGGGGTGTCGTAGTTCTCTGATGGGGCCTTGTATATTGGAGTGGCCTTCTGGTTCGGGGGGTCCTTGTTCTCTGGAGGGGCCTTGTTGACTGGGGTGGCCTTCTGGTTCGGGGGGTCCTCGTTCTCCGGAGGTACCTTGTAGACCGGGGTGGCCTTCTGGTTCGGGGAGTCCTGGTTCTCCGGAGGTGCCTGGGTATACCGGTGATTCTGTTGACCCGTATGACTGTGACCTCGGCGGCAATGGCGTCAGATCAGCTGTACCTAGACAAAGTTCAAGTTAACATACCACACTGGTAGACCGTTTTAAGCACACCCGACCAAGGCCATACTCAGTTAAATGATTCTGCCAGTTTCTCCTCGTTGACATGTTTTGTTGCAAAGAAAACGTAGAAATACTCTTACTTGATTCCCATTTTGAGTTCATCCTCCTTGGTTCCTCTGCGTGTGTGTTTGGGGACAGAGACACTATTGGGGTGTCTGGGCTGTGGGTTGTGGTCTCTTCCTTTGTGGGATCTGATAAAGGCCTGGAAAATGGGTCAAATAAAGAAATGAATGCATTATGGTGTTTTGCGATCTCTGTTAAAATGTCCACAACCCAGAGGTGAAAATGACACGTAGAAAAAGGATCTTTAACACGTCCAAAAAATGGGACATATAAGGCAATCAGATAAAAAAGCCTTAGCTGATGTGAGAAATTAAGCATACTTATGGCATTTTAGCAGCTAGCAGCAATGGAATATGGAAAAACTAGCAGCAATGGAATATGGAACATTACCAACTCTGTTAAAATGGCCACAAAAAAAACAGGAAATAACAGAAAAAAATGTAATCAGATAAAATTGGCTGACTTGATATGACAAATCTTAGGGGATTTTTATTATATCGAGAAAACAAAATCGCAAACTAGCAGCGATGGAGGACCTACAAATTAAACTAATAAATTTGTGTTATATAGGAGTGATATTGTGACATTTCTTAGTCATGAACTCACCCAAACAGTGATGTGAAGTAACTTGTTGAAGAGTCATTCACACACACCTTTGTGCCCTCCACCAGTGTCTCACTAGGAGAGAATATCAGCAACGGTCAATGGGTGACAGATCCTGACTTTTCAACTGGCCATTGTCCGTTGACACCATGTTTTATACAGATCACACACACATACACACACACACACACATATACATACATGATCTCCGTGTTGTTACACCCATGTGGTGCAGGGAGTCTGAACTCGATGCTCCTGATAAGGGAGCGGTCGGCTGTATGTTTCTGCCATGAATTACAGTAACATCCATTCCTCTCAACCATACCTCGTTCCTCATTGGCTGATGCAACACCTTGATAATGACAAAGTCACTTGGTCAGTGATCAACGATTCGTTTTGGTTGTAAAATACAAGACCCTGTTTCCAAAAAAAACTTTGCATTCTGTTTTTATAAAATGTAAATAAAAAGAGGATGTAACGATGTTAAATCATTTAAACCGTATTTTCAATTGAAAATAGTACAAAGACAACTCATCAATTGTTGAAACTGAGACATTTAATTGTTTCTAGAAAAATATGGCCACTTTGAATTTGATGCCAGTAACAGAGGTCTGTTCAAAAAAGTTGTGGCAGAGGCAAGAAAATACTGGAAAAGTTGTGTAATGCTAAAAGCAAATTTGGTCAATTGGCAACGAATTAGTAACATGTCTGGGTATTAAAATATGATTCCAGAGAGGATGGGTCTGTCTGAAGTGAGGATGGGGAGGGCTTCACCATTCTTTGAAATACAACGCAGGCAAATATTGCAACAATTTAACTTTAAAGTTTCTCAAGCTAAAAATGTTAAGAGTTTGAGGATCGTTCGTGGTACATAATATTATTAAAAGATTCAGAGAATCCGGAGAAATCTCTTTATGCAAGGGACGAGGCCGAAAAACTATTATTGGATGACTGTGATCTTCAGGCCCTCAGTTGGCACTGCATTAAAAACAGGCATGTTTCTGTAGTGGAAATCACTACATGGGATCAGGAATACTTCCGAAAACCATTGTCAGTTGCATCGCTGCATCCAGAAATGCAAGTAAAAACTCTACCATGCAAAGAAGAAGACATAGAAGATCCAGAATCACCGCCACCTTCTCTGGGCCCAAGCTCATTTAAGATGGACTGAGGCGAAGTGGTAAGCTGTCCTGTGGTCTGACAAATCAAAATATGAAATAATTTTGGGAATCATGGACACCGTATCCTCCAGGCTAAAAGGGAGAGGGACCATCCAGCTTGTTATCCGGGATGGTATGGGGGTGCATTAGTGCACATAGCATGGGCGACTTTCACATCTGTGAAGACAGCAATGATGTTGAACAATATATATATAGGTTTTGGAGCAGCATATGCTGCCATCCAGACAAGGCTTTTTCAGGGAAGGCCTTGCTTATTTCAGCATGGCTGAAAAAGAATCCGGGTGCTAAACTGGCCTGACTGCAGTCTAGACTTGTCACCGGACTGGGTAAACGATGATTAGACGAGAGTATTCTCGATTGGGCAAATGATGATTAGACGAGAATATTCTGGACTGGGCAAATTATGATTAGATGAGAGTATTCTGGACTGGGCAAACAATTAGACAAGAGTATTCTGGACTGGGCAAACGATTAGATGAGAGTATTCTGGACTGGGCAAACGATTAGATGAGAGTATTCTGGACTGGGTAAGCAATGATTAAATGACAGTATTCCGGATTAGGCAAATGATGATTAGATGAGTGTATTCCGAACTGGGCATTGTACTGTCACAAAAATATACTGTCATTGTATGATCCCAACAGGATCACAAGTACACTCTTAGATTATAAGGTGCTATTTAGAACATTAAAGTTTTTTCTGAAGTTCCCACAGGTTCAAGATCAAGAACCAATTAACATAGGCAGGTAGACTACTGTACACAACCGCTTTTTTATGACATTCATCATAAGACATGAAGAATTGACAGACACTAGTTGATTTGAATCATAGAAAATATATAGAGGCTAGGTAGTTGCTCATCTTTCCCACTATTTGGTGGACAAGATATTGACTTTTTTGGACTCTTACCTTGAATGTGTTTTGGTTCAGGGATTGTCCAAACGGAATACTTTGAGATTTTCAGGCAAAACTCTTCAAACATCACATTCTCCTCATCAGAAGGTTCATCTCCACTGCTCTCCTCTGTGGGATTAAAAGAATGTAAGAACATTTAAAAATTTTCAAAACGCATCAAATCTACACAAGAAATGAATGTAGTGATAATGGAGAAAATATTTCAAATTTGACTTCAACCAAGATTACAATAAAATCTCATTCAAATCAACAAAGTCAGCGTTATGAATGGGATATTTGGATAAAATATTAATATTAAGTTAGAATGTTATGTTAAAGTTAAAAAAATTGGTATCAGTTGAAAGACCAAACAGAGTAAAAAGGGTTTAGATCAGCACAATAGTAACATTTGCTGTGCTGATATCTGCATCTTTGAGAACAACGAAGGGAAACTCACCCTGAGCTGCTGGGAAAGAGAACATCAGAGTGACTATGAGCACCCCAGAGACGAGGAGACACCCCATTATCCACAGTCCTAGTTACTACAGCTTTGTGGGCAGCTGTTGTTTGTCTGGACTCTAAATAGATGTTTCCGGAGAAATTGGATGATGCATAATGGACAGATCAAATCACCTCAGACAGATACCTAAGATAACCATCTATAGCAAGCAAGCAAATGTTGTCTCAGCTGGTGAACATGGTGTTTGCAACGCCAGGGTTGTGGGGTTCGATTCCCAGTCGGCACCCTTAAGTGAAATGCATGCAGTAAGTCATTTTGGAGAAAGGTTCGATCTGTTGTAGTCGTTATTTCCTACGTTTTCCACGTCTCTCTATAGAGACCTGCTGGAGCAAGCAAGTTTATTCCTATAGCACAGTTCATACATCAATTCAATGTGCTTTACAAAAGAAAAATATACGAAAGTACAATAACATAAAAACAAACACTCAAATGAAAACACCAAAGCAAATGAGAACACCATAATCATAAAAAATACAATAAGAAAACATCTAAAGATTAAAAATGGGATAAAAACATAGGAAGCTGTAAGGCTGAACAGTGTGGTTACGTTTAAGTGCTCAGTCATAGGCACAGGAGAAGAGAAGTGTTTTTAACCTGGATTTAAACATGTAAACGTTTGGGGCACATATACAGTGTTAACCTAATGTGTTTTGTAAGGCATAACCTTGCAACGGGGTGCAGGATTTTGTTTCAGCCCAGTGCCAATCCAACTGCTTTAGAAAATCTTTATTCCTGGATTCAGTGAAGTTTTCAGTGTGCTAGAATCATAGCTGATTAGCCTGTGGTCTTGGTTAGCCTGGGAGTCCTCGTGAGTCTTGGACAAATATCTTCTCATGCACCTGCTAAAGTTCAATTAATCCACAGAAATGTTTTATCCTAAGTGTTGGACCTCCTATTACCTCTGTAATAGTTTGCATTGTTTTGTTCCAGCCCAGCCACTAATACACCTGGTTGAAACAATCTGCTGATATTGGTTTTCAGTCATGGAGGCATGGAAATTCCAAAGGTAAAGGTTGGAGTATTGAAACATGGACCAAATACAATTTATTATCTGTGATATTTTTCATGTGGTTGTCCATTACAGACATAAAATACAACAGTTATATAAGTACACAACAGATGGCGCTTTTTTTCCTTTTTTAGTGTCACCTGTAATTCTATCACTGGTCTGAGACTTAGAACAGAGGGCTAATGTGAGGATACTACACACCATTTTGCTCAACCAGAGGTATGTTTGAGTGTGTGTGTTCTTTTGTAGTTTTTGTCTTTAAACAATTTCCAATGAGCATTTACATATGGAATAGTTAGGAGACAGAGGTGGGATTTTGATGTGAATCTAACAACGCTTGGACTGCGGTTTATCATTCAGGATCCATAGAAACAGTTTTATCACCACATTTAGGTTACAAATTTCAATTTTAAAAATATTTGCGCACAGAAATGTTTAGTCCCTCTTTTTAGTTATGAAAAAAATTGAATGTCAGTGCACCTTATATTTTTAACTTTTTCAATTTCATTGAAGTACCACCTACGCACAGACTGCTGGGTTTTTTGTCAGGTCCTGGCTGAGGGCCTCTAGGCATGTCTATTCCCCTGGCGGCCACAGTCAGGACCTGTCCGCAGAGGTGCCTCTAGGCATCTCTGCATTGCAGTTTTGGTTGTCTCCAAATCGAGGCAGCTGTCCCGCGTTGCCTCTAATCGGGGACCCTATTTAAGTGGCTCTGTTTTATTGCTGAACTGTGGATCATTGTTTGGAGTTAGCGTTGTGGGTTCTGCAGTTAAGTTTCCCATTTGAGTCGCCTTTTGTTGCTTTCTGTTTGATTTGCAAAGAAGTAAATTAAAAGGATGTATTACAGCTCCTTGCCTCGTGTCCTGCCTCTCAACCATGACAGTTTTGTTCTGTTTACCATATGAAACCGGGAATAGAGCACAGAGCATGATTAAGTACCTGTAATAGGATTTCTTAAAACCACCATTAACATTTAACATGCTATTTACATTACCCATTTTGGACCAGCAAGACTTAACCATCTGTTATAATATTTAACAATGGTTTTACATGAGGCTAGTATAATTGAACAAATTACTACTTCATATGGATTCCTATAAATATTTGTCAAATTGAATGACATTTTGTGACTTTTTGTCAAACTACATGTCTTAAGAAACATTGCGTGAATAGAGCAATGGTAAAAATGATGCAATTTAAATGTGATTTCAGTAACATTTCAAAAACATTCACTGTTACTGTACTGTAAGTCCCTTGTTCCACCAATTGCCACAATGTATTTGCGTGGTCACGGTGGTGTGTTGAAATACATAAACATTCTCCAGCAAACGTTGACATTAACAAATCTGAAACTACGTAAAAATGATGACACGCATAATTTACAAGCAGATTTTTGCATATACACATATGATAAATGAGCCCACTGGTTCTATCCCTTGTGTTTCCCCTCACCTAACCCCAGATCTTGACTTATTTACACAAACACGTGCTATCATTTACTTTTCTAGGTGATCTTCAACCCCCCAAATAATATTCAAATCATAATATAAGCCACCACTCTTTGACAATCTGTTATTTTCATTTCCTGCTTATGATCACCCTCTTGTACGTGTACACAAGAAAATGTCTCAGAATGGTTTCTCAAGTTAGTTCGCAAATAAAGATGCAGGTACGATAAGAACACTGTGTTGTACCTGGTTTTATATAGAAAACATGTTCATTCCTTGGTTGTGTTGTTTCTAATTAATTCTGAATCTGTAGGCCAATCACTGTTGGTTTCTGTCAAGGTTCCGGGTTGTTTAATGGTCTCTCTTGTTGGTTTGGTTGCTGGTTGTTTAATGGTCTCTCTTGTTGGTTTGCTTGCTGGTTGTTTAATGGTCTCTCTTGTTGAAATGATTCCAGGTTGTTGAATGGTCTGTTTTGTTAGTTTGAATGCTGGTTGTTGAATGGTCTTACTTGTTGGTTAGGATCTTATATTTTTTTTTAAGTTCTCTGTCGCTGGTTCAGTTTTCTGAATGGTAGCAGTCCAACCAGTCCACGTCCCAGGAGCTGTCCAGAGGCCATTGTCAAACAGAACTCTCCATAACACGTTTGCTCAGCCAAGGTGTCTGCTACTGATACTATTATTTTTTTTAAACTTTAATATTTTTCTATCTTTAGTATATATTCAATATTCAGTATTCCTTGCCAATACTGTATTGACAGGAAGGATCAGTTAAACTTACTCTGAGCTGTTGCAGAATGAACCAAGAGAGAGATGACTACTGTCCCTAAAACCACTAAGAACAGCACCATCCTCCATTCTCAATGGTTGACTAGACCTTTTTGAGGTTCTGAGAATAGAAACCAGCTATCGGCAGATGTTCAGTTCCTTCCTGGTTCTCACAAACATGGGTTTCACTAGACGTTCCACCAATACCGGGCCATGACAGACGACCTGACTGACTGCTACCACATATTGCCTGGTGCAGAGCTGGGTTTTCCTTAATGCTGGCAATTGATTGCTAACAATTATTCAAAGCTGATGGTTTTTTTTTTAACAAAGGAGTATTCCAAAAGTGAACAGCCTTGAAGTTGATGTAATTGTCATACTATTAACCATAAACCATTTTAACAGCACCAGTGAGCTAAAAACCACACAGATCAAATGCAAGCCACGGACAATACCGCACAGATGTGAAACCCTCTCGCTGTTGGTTAGCTGGTTGCTAAGGGAAATGTGATAGGGTTGCGGTAGCTGTACAGTCACTGAACGTGACCCAGTTATACAATATAAAATGATAAGGCCTGTCACTTAGGCTGACATTGAAATGGGGGTGCATGTTTTTATTAGCTATAGCATGAATGGAGGAAAATGAAGTCTGTTAAAATGTAAGGTAACAAATATTATGGTGTGTAGAATTTGCTTGTAATCTAAGCAAAGATGTCATCTGTTCAATCTTAAATGCATGACGGTGACATCCACCCGATTTCCTTTGAAACAAAACAATGACCTAAACCCTCGTTCACACCTCCACATCAGGCCGGGCGTAAAAATAACCTGTACTCATCTCTTCACACATTTTAAAGGTTCTGTGTCCCATATTGTTTAACATGATTTATAATTCAGGTGGGGTATCTGGCCAATTTACCACATTTAAGTGCTGTTTTACACATGACCCATTATAGAGTGCCTGGTCAAAGCACTTTTCTATAATATATTGTTAATAATATCACAAACACATCAAATCATACTTGGAATTATTCCAAATTTTTCCACAAATGCATTCAAAATAACTAACCAAATGTATAAAACATTTTCATTCAACAGTGTGGTTTTAATGTTTACAAGAAAACTACCAACTCATAAAAATCAGACATTTCATGTACAAAATGTATTTATTATGACCACATACTATAATAGGTCATGATTAGTAGCATATTCTTTGACACAACAACTACTGGTAAATAAAAGAGTTTTTGAAGCTGAAGACAGAGTGCATTTTAAGCTTTTTCCAGGGGTTACTAGAATTTACTCTGATCAAGGATTTTGATGATATTCTTCGCCCAAGGATCCTCTGGATTGGCACAGTAGCGGTAGTTCTTTTTTGTGATAAAACTGAAAGAGACCAGACAACAGACATGTAAACGTCAGTGGATTTGAAGAAGCGTTATGAAACGTCTCTTCTCGATACTTTAGGCTACATACATGACTCCCTTCCTGGAGCAGTCAGATCTGGTGACTTCATAATCCCTGATGACTTGTTGGGGGATCTTTACTGGGTGATATGAGAAACAGCATCCCTCAGGAATATTTCCACCTGTATAAAACAAGTACATGGATTAATTTTTTTCTCCTCAGTATGCAGTCAGAACTAACTCACTGAATCTTACCACTTCAGAAAGAAAATCTTAGGTCTACACTCTCTAATTTCTCTGGTATCCGATTGGATCCTTAGTTCTGCTCTCTCCAATTTCTCTGGTATCCGATTGGATCTCAGGAGGAGTCGAGCCCTAGGAACATGCCTTAAGACTTAACTGACCTGAGGACTACTAGCTGTTCCTGTCCAATATCCACCTCAATGTTTCTGATCTAGATTCTGTCTGACGACTATTTCTGTTTCCACCCACAGCCCAACGTCAACCATGTCCAAAGTTCACCTAGTTGTGTTGCGGATCTGCATCCTACCTGAAGACTCCTGCTGTCAGTTAATATTACTCTGAGCTGTTGAAGAATGAGCCAAGAGAGAGATGACTACTCTCCATAAAATCACTAAGAACAGCACCACCCTTCAGTCTCTCTGGTTGTCTGAGTTGAAACTAGCTATAGTCATTTGTTCAGTTGCTTCTTAGCTCTCAAAATGTGGTTGTCACTACCTCAGGGCTGAGCAACGCTGTACCTGGAGGTCTACTGTCCTGTAGGTGCTCTCTACAACCCCATTTGGGACTACACCGGTTAAGCTTTTAATCCAGCTAATTATTAGAAGCAGGCGTGCTAATTTACAGTTGGAGAGAGAACCTAATGGACAGTAGATCTCCAGGAACAAACTACTCGAATATTGGCATTCTACCACATTTTGCCTGGTGCACAGCAGTTTTCGTTAATCGCCGCTTTCGCTGGCAAAACCATCTCGTTGGTTGCTTAGGGAAATGTGATATGGTTACGGTAGCTCAGTAGTAACTGAACGTCACCCAGTAATACAATATAAAGTGAGGTCTGTCGCTTAGGTTGACATTGATATGAGGGAGCATGTTTATTACTAGCTATAGCATGAATGGAGGAAAATAAAGTCTGTTGAAATGTAAGGTAACAAATATTATCATGTAGAATTTGCTTGTAATGTAAGCAAAGATGTCATCTGTTCAATCTTAAATGCATAACGGTGACTCAAGGAAACATCCACCCGATTGCCTTAGAAACAAAACAATGACCTAAACCCTCGTTCACACCTCCACACCAGACCGGGCGTAAAAATAACCTGTACTCATCTCTTCACACATTTTAAAGGATTTCCTGGAGACAATACGTTGCTGGACAACATATTAAATCTGTCCCTCAAAACAACCGAAGTGCATGAAAGAGATGGTTGAAACTGTTGTTTAACAATTATTATAAAGTATGACTTCAGACGTAGGCAGTTAGAAACAAGGGGGTTTCCCGTCCTGTTATCCCCACTGTCGTGAGCGTATCAGTCAGCCTCTTCAATTAACCCGGTGTAAGAATATCTGCTTCCTTGTTCAAACTTATCATGGAAATTACCTTTCAAGAAAAATTTATTAAGCTCTCGTTTCCCTTTCCAACGATTACCTACAGAATCATTTTGTCCAAATCTATAAAATATATATAAATGATATATATATAATATGGGACACAGAACCTATATATATATATACATATATATATATATACATACACACACATATAAATATACATATATACATATGTTATGGGACACAAAACCTATATATATATATAGGTTCTGTGTCCCGTATTATTTAACATGATTTATAATTCAGGTGGGGTATATGGCCAATTTACCAAATCTAAGTGCTGTTTTACGCATTACCCATTGTAGAGTACCTGGTCACAGCACTTTTCTGTAATATATTGTTGATATCACAAACATCAAATTATACAAATAATTTTTTCTACAAACGCATTAAAAATAACTAACCAAATGTATAAAACTTTATCATAATAGTGTGGTTTTAATGTTTACAAGAAAACTACAAACTCAGAAAATCAGACATTTAATGTACAGAATGTATTTATTATGACCACATACTATAACAGGTCATGATTAGTAGCATATTCTTTCACACAACAACTACTGGTAAATAAAAGAGTTTTTAAAGCTGAAGACAGAGGGCATTTTAAGCTTTTTCCAAGAGTTACTAGAATTTACTCTGATCAAGGAATTTCATGACATTCTCCACAAAAGGATCGTCTGGATTGGCACAGAAGCGGTAGTTCTTTTTTGTGATAAAACTGAAAGAGACCAGACAACAGACATGTAAACATCAGAGGATTTGAAAAAGCGTTATGAAACATCTCTTCTCGATACTTCAGGCTACATACATGACTCCCTTCCTGGAGCAGTCAGATCTGGTGACTTCATAATCCCCGATGGCTTGTTTCGGGATCTTTCTTTGGTAATATTTGAAACAGCATTCTTCCGGAATATTTCCATCTGTATAAAACAAGTACTTGTGATTTTTATATGCAGTCCAAACTAAATCACAATCTTACCCCTTCAGAAAAAAAAAAAAGACTCAACCAGAGGGCTGATGTAGGACCTGTTTAGTCTTCCAGATTCCACATTGAATAAAACGGCATTAAGAAGGGAATCAACTCGACGTGCGTCAGACACAAGGTGAATTCAGAAATATATTTGGTTTCCAGAATCCTCGTCAAAGCGGAAACTACTTACTGTTGCCCATCGCGGTGGACAAGAGGGCCATTCCCAGGATGCACAGCAGAAGGATCTGAGCGGAGCGCATGACTGGTCGATTCCACGTAGGACAAGCAGATAATACTGAACACCACACCTCAGCGACTACACTGAGGTTCTGAACGCGGGACGAACTCTTTATCCCTTCTGCATTGGAGGTGGGGAGGGAGGTGTGTGGCTTTGGGGGTGTGGGGGGGGGGGGGTTTGGGTACGGACGGTTTAGGTGAGAAAATGTTCCGCTGCATTAAAAGGTAGTAGACAAAAACAGCTAACCCTAAGCGCTAGATGAAAATGCACGTGTGGTTAGCCCACAGCAATCGACATGCACAGGCCTGCCCGTCAGAGGGTTCGACGCGGCGTCTTTTGCAAGGCATTGAAAAGTTATTGCCTACGTTGCACACATCGTCCAAAACCCAGTGTTGCTCGGTGTTAAAAGGCAATAGAGGATATGATCGGTTCCACGACAACAGGAACAGTGAGAATACAAACCTGAGATGGATAAAAAGGGGACAGTCTCCCCATCCATCAGGCCGTACGCGTTATTTTATTTCATGAAACAGTCCCGCTTTTACACTTCAAGGGAGACAGTCCCCAGGTTTGGCCCCACGGTCTCCCAAATCCCACTCCAGTTCTCCTCAGCTGACCCTTGACCTTCAAGGAAAGGTCACACCAACTAAATTAGAGGCCACGGAGAAACAGACGACAGGTTATGGGTAGTTCGGACCAATTACACTACTACATACACACTGCCCATGGTGTACTTCTAAGCTATTTAGTATTTTCAATTACCCGTTTCTTTGCTTTTCAAATGCAACTTCAAATCACACTCACACACGTAATGAGGGACACCAGTAAAGCACAAAGTCCTAAACAAATGAGATGACCTGGTAAACAGACGCCGGCCCCACACGCCAACATCAGGGGAGAGACTGCGCAAGTTGAGAAATAAAACAACTATGATTGTGAAAAATGCTTTATTGCAGTTCTGCGGCATTTACCACATAGGGAAAGTGTGTGTGTGTGTGTGTGAGAGAGTGTGTGTGGGGGCGGAGTGGAGTTATTTTTCATACCGTGATCAGAAGTTCTTACACAGGGCATGAGGTTTGTGAAACAACCTAAACAATGGGGATATGACTGACATCCTGTTACTACTGCTGCTTCAACACTGCACGCAGAGTATGCAAATGTAAAAGCAAAAATGCTTTTGGAACAGGTTCAAATACATCATCTTCTGAAGTAATTGATTTTTGGTAGGCAGTGATGCCGGCAGACGCATAAGCAGCGGTAATATCGGAGAACGGCACACCAGAGGGTTCTCCCACAGAGCCTTAACGCCCCTAAACAGAGGCTGATTCAGGTGTTCAGGTAGTTCGAAACAACGAGGAGCCGAGGTCCTTACACAGGTCCTCGCCATACTGTGGGTGAGGCTGCCACGGACACGCCGCCACGGACACACCACGAAGTAAAACAGATTCCAGTTGGGTGACGGCACCAGAGTGATCACATCCAATACATACTGGGACCAAACAGGGACGACGGCCACGACCCGTTAACCACAGCAGTACAACATAAGACCATCACTGACCAGTCACGCTTCCCGGACACTACACTCAATCATGGTGTGGGGGGGGGGGCTGCAAAACCTGTAAAGCTTATTATATTAGCTGAAATCTATTTATCTTCCTTCATCATCAGAATGTGTTAAATAAAACTACAGTGCTGGACAAGGAGAGATCTTCCTACTAACTGATGACATTCAAGAAGAGAAGCAAAGAAAGACTAGGTATTCATCCCAATGAGAAAATGAAATGTGCCAAAACAAAAGGACACCAGAGAGACCGTGATATAGAGTTCAGCAATATGGTGTCACTGTGTCCCAGACTATGGTCAAAATCCCCCTCAGCAGGTTTAGCTTAAAAGCACATTAGGAAAGGACATCGTTAAATATTCATTTATTTCTTCAGGCGGCTTAGTTCCTCTGTGAAGAAGTTGGTAAAACTTTCTTTTAAAGTGAACTGTAATATTGCAGGGCCTTTAACATTTCTGGACACTCAAAAAATACATGTTCCATTTACGCTGTACATTCATAAGAACAAATAATAATTATAATATCTCATTTCAAGTTGATGAACCGTTCTTCTTAAATCAAAAAAAGCCAAAGGCTACTTGTTGGGAACCCGGTAGTTCGTGGAATGGTACGGAAAAAATAATTAACAAATCGACAGAACAAACAAACAGAAAACCAATAAAACAAAGCGTCAAAGCCACATCACATCAAACAAAACACAGAATAACAGTAAAAACCTCAGGTGACCTGCAGAAGGGGCCAACGACCACTGAGTCCTGGAGTAGAGGGAGACGAGAGGGAGGGAGACGCAGGAAAAAGAGTCAAAGAGAAAGTAGGAAATAGTGGAGGGGGGGGGTGGGGTCCCAATTGGGAACTACAGTCCCTGCTAGCAATTGGTGGGAGTGTAAAGAGACCCCTTTATCCTTCTTCCTCAGCCTGGTTTAACACTGGGGCAGGGGGCACAGATTTGTCTGGTGGGGGGGGGGGGTAAAATAAGGCCTCGTCACCCCTCAGCCCAGTCTGTTCCCAACCTGCAGGGGCCAGGTCTAGGGGGAGCACAGTAGCTGGTTGTCCCCGGCCTGGAGTGCTTGTCCCTGGCCCGGAGGGTCCCTGGGGGTCCCCGTGGACTGCCCTCACACACAGCCTAATCTGGACTGGTGCCCGGGGCTCCATAGTCAGGTAGGGTACGGGGGTCGGACAATGAGCTAGTGTCTGTGTTTCTCATCTCCGGGATGTCCACGGCACTCAGCGTTTCAGGACCGGACTGTTCCGCTCCTGCTCCTTCTGTATGGCCTGAAGAACCTGGAGAGACGAGGGGGGGGGGGATTAGGACACGGGGGCACGCAGAACGAGTCATGTTTAACAGGGACCGTGTTAGGACAGAATGAGTCACGTCAAACGGGGGGCTGTGATTTAACATAATAGGACCGTGGTAAACAGCTCGGTGAAATGCTAGGTATTCAATCGCAGTGGAAAGTGATTTCAAGAACTTCCATCGAGGCTCATTCCTGTAGACTATTTTTGGCCAAACAAAGCCCAAACCAAACGTTCGCATTGGGATCCCCCTTCCACCACTTCCCTAAAATGTGTATTTTCCACAACACTATTTCAATGGCAGTTGCCACAGAGGCTTAAAACGTCCTTAATATTTCAAATATTTTTTACACAAATAGATGGAAAAGAAATTCAAACCTTTAACCCAGTCAGGAACCCCCCCCCACACACACATACACCACAGGTATAACAACGTGACCACCACAGAGCTCAAAACCACTTGCAAAAATATTTACATATCATTGCATCCAAAATATTCTGGAACTCAGAATATTTTGAATTCTTTCAAATGTAATATGTTTGCCAATTCACATAATGCATGCGGCTGATTCCCTATGAAATTATTAGTCATTGGGTAGGATTTTTATTTAGGAATTCTGAGGCACCCAGAATAATTTATAGTGGATCTGGGTCAAGCCAGGCTTCCAGGATGTCCACATTTAGGATCTCACATTTCAGACCAATAGCTTTGAAGGATAGGCCACAGGGCGAAAGCTATTAGGCAGTGTGCCTTAGGCAGTACGACATTACACACGTAAAGGAGGCGTATCTGGGAAGGTGGTCTGTAGTCTGGTTTTAGAATAGCCTAATCAGTGTTGAATTATACAAGACATTGTCTGAAGGTGATGATATTAATGCACTGCAGTTTGCTATGTACACTTCGTGGTCTTGTTCCTCCTCGCCTGCCCTAGCGGCACCTGTTATGGGGTGGGGGAGGTCTAGCATTTCTAAACGCTGGAAGACCTTTTCTAACTTGGAGATATTGGAGTTGGATTACCTCAGCTCAACTGAAAGAGGCCGAAGCTAATTCAAATGTAGTCCTTCTATGTCAATCTTTACACTCAATCCAGAACCAGCTGTAGCGAAGCGACAATGACATCACAGTCATTGACAGCGCAGTTATGAGATACAATATGGGAGAGACAATCCACCAACCTGGATTTATTTTTTTACATTATTTTCACATATCCTACAGGAGTAAACTAGCTTTGAGTAGGTAATGATTATTTTCCTCAATTTATTTTAATCCCTAAAATATGTACATTCACCAGGAGCCGTCTTTTATAATTGTGCCAATCACTCTATGGTATTCAGCGTGCCCACCAGCTCACCTGTGCCCATTTCCTGTTCCTGCTGGTCATGTGGACTGCGTGGATGTGGGAGAACAGCTGGTCAGAGGGGATGAGGTCGGGCAGCCGGGTGAGGAACTGGGCGTTGTGGATGAAGTCCATGCGGGTCAAAACGTCCTCGTACATGCGCAGGATGCCCAGGGCGACCCGGAACAGGAACTCGTCGCCGTCGCGGCAGAAGACGTCCCAGACCCGGCACGCCAGGTCCAACGGCAGGGACTTACTGTATAGGGTGAAGATCCTGCAGAGAGAGGAGGATCGCCTTGTAGTGCATCTACGTTACGAAAGCCCATCTATGTGGGAGGATCGCCTTGTAGTGCATCTACGTTACGAAAGCCCATCTATGTGGGAGGATCGCCTTGTAGTGCATCTACGTTACGAAAGCCCATCTATGTGGGAGGATCGCCTTGTAGCGCATCTACGTTACGAAAGCCCATCTATGTGGGAGGATCGCCTTGTAGCGCATCTACGTTACGAAAGCCCATCTATGTGGGAGGATCGCCTTGTAGTGCATCTACGTTACGAAAGCCCATCTATGTGGGAGGATCGCCTTGTAGCGCATCTACGTTACGAAAGCCCATCTATGTGGGAGGATCGGCCCACCAGTTCTTAAACAGGCAGTTGGCATTTCTAAAATCACTAATGTTTTCAAGTGTTCAGAATTTCTTGAAATTCGTTTCAAACTATCGCGGGCAAACTTGGAGATGTCTAAACATGGCTCCCTGCGGTTCAGAGCACATTCTGTGTACAGGAGAGGACTCAGCACACAGCTTCCTGTACTCCCTCTTCAACCACTATGTGACTGCAGTGCAAATAAAACCAAGGAGCTCAGTGTGGATTACAGGAAGTCTAAAGGCTGCAGTCACACCCCAGTTGTCATCGATGGCAATGAGGTGGGGCATGTGTCCAGCTTCAAATTCCTAGGTGTCCACATCTCTAAAGACCTTTTCTGGACCATCAACACCTCATCCCAGGTCAAAAAGGTACTTTTTGAGGAGGCTGAAGAAGGCCCGTCAGTCTTCCAAGAACTTTTACCGCTGCACAATCGACAGCATCCTGACCAACTGTGCCAGTGTGGTTTAGCAGATGCTCTGTAGCTGAACGGCCCTGCAACAGGTGGTGAAAACCGCCCAGCACATTCCTGCTGAACTCTGTGACCCAGAGAACTCTGTGACCCAGAGAACTCTGTGACCCATCACGTGTATCATATATCATACTTAATTTACTGCCCTCCTGTTTTTGCCTCAATGGCACATTTAGTATTGCCGTCGGTACTGCATTTGCCTTCATTGCACATTTATACATTTCACATGTAATACAGTTACTTAATACATGCATGTACATTTTCTGCCCTCTTTTATTTGCACTTCTGGTTAGATGCTAACTGCATTTCGTTGTACTGTACTTGTATACGCTCAATGACAATAAAGTTGAATCTAATCTAATCATTCACATGCAGAAACATAACTAGAAGCAACAGGGCCATTAACATTTGAACAGGGCAGTCTGCAAACACGCAAACCAGCTGCACAGAACATGTCTTTTCCTGGGATCCACTCGTTTAAGTAAAATGCAATATGGTCCTCTAGGTCATGACATTTCTAGTGTGTGCGGCTCATATTAACCAAGCTGTGTGGTTGAAGTCCCCTGTCGATATCTAAAGCAAAAACAACTAAGTGTGAGAACTGGAGCTTTATAAAAACTGTGCTCTGTGGTGAAAGCAGGGGGAGAGAATGCAGAAGGTACAACCAACTCACGCACTCTGACATTTTAGTGAACACCTGAACTAATATCAAAATACTACTGAGAAATAAGAACTTACAATACTAATAGTTCATGCATTACATATTTAGTACATGACCACAAAGTACATTTTGTGGTCAGCTGAGGGGGAAACTATTGAGAACATTAAGGAAGTTAATGGGTTCTGACTTACCAGTCAATTAAATAAATATCAGGGGTCAACTTGTTTTCCTTGAAATGTGCAAACAGCTTTGGTAGGTTTTCTTCAAAGAACACTTCAAATGCTGCAAAGTACGTCAACATCTGAGCAGGACAGAGCAGAAGAAACAAATGAAGCACACAGAAACCACATCGGCCTGGCAGCAGCAGTCAATCATGTTGAAATCACACAGAAACATTGGAAGCTACAGGGGTGCCAGTGGTGGTAAGACCATCAGACCAGAAAAGGTTTCTAGACCAAATCCCCAAGCAGGTGAGGTGAAACATCGCTGAACATGACCGTGAAACCTAATTTCCTGCCAGATTGTTGCTGTGAATGAGAATGTATGCCCAGTCAACTTCCTGGTTTAATAACAGCATAAAAAGGTCAATGTATTTTCCTGCAAATCAGTGCTAACAGGTTGCGCAGGCTTTTGCTCCAGCCCGGGGACAAACGGTAAAAAACACTTAACTAGCCTGGCTAAGTGTGCCTGTGTGCGTGCGCGTGACTCACAAGGCTGTGGTCCACTCTGAAGAAGGCCATCTGACAGGGTTTGTTCAGCAGGTTGGCGAAAGCTATGAAGGCGTCTGCCGTGTCCATGTTGAGGATCAGCACCGCCGCGATGAATGACATCCCCTGCACCTGAGAGACAGGCAGCCACGTTACCTCCCTGGAACCCCATTCATGTCAATGAGGACGCCTGGACTCGCATGTAAACGGTCGAATACATCGCAGGTTGTTCTTGGAAAAATGTATGTTTTGAAATGAATCTCCTCTTTTAATTTTGGCGAGATATTCAGCAGTGGTACGCGTTAAGGAAAGCTCAGAATCCGTTGTTTCTGATATCATCCAAACATGTCAGCTTTACGTGAACATTAAACGATTTGAAGTAGTAACTTCTGGTACCACAGGAACAACAAAATCTCCTGAACTGCTCATCGTTTCTGTTTGTTTGCGCTCGGGTGTGACGGCAAGTTAATTACTGTGTTGCAGGTGTAATCAGCTCCAACACTACGAGGGCTGGAGCCTGCTGGTTTTCTGTGCTACCTCGTCATTAATTGCACCCATCTGATTTCCCTTTCCTAAATAAGTCCCAGATTAGACTATTGACATAAAAAAGGGAAAGCATATCTTCGACTGAACTTCAACTTAATCATTTGTTTTTCATTTCAACCTGGCCGCACTAATTATCGGCTGAATATAATCGCTAGCTAAGGTCAGCTAACATGTTGCTGTCATTGCTCGACCAGCATTCGTGTGCCACAGCGCATACAGCCAGTTACGTGAAGGGGCTATAAGAGTGCAAGGTCTGGCCTAAGCACGACATCAGCAGTGTTTTCTCTCTGCAATGTGTCTTAACTCCGCCTTTATGTGCCGTCGGACCCTTGCACCCCCGCAGTGCTAACGCACAAGGTCCGTCCAGAAAGTCAAGAGACATTTCAGCGGGTTGGTTCATGGCAGGGCTGTGGAGATGAGCAGGTGTGAAAACCCACAGGGGGAAATGTTCTTCAGAGTACATCCTGACACAAGTGAGGCCCTCACCACGTACAGTGTTGTTAGATTCATAGAATATAATCAAACCAGTTCAAAGTCAAGCCTTGTTACCCACAACCCAACTGTGTTAAAGGTAAGAGCTTGGAGAAAATGACGACTTGTCCAATGACGGACTTGACAGTGAACCGGCCGGAACCCATGCTACATTAGAGCATCACAGACATATGCAAATGTGTTCGCCCACTACTTCAACAGGCTCTGGATGAGATGCTCCAAAGGGTATGTGGACGGAACAACTCAGGCCCACCTGCCCCCACGACAACCGACACCCCGCCTCCGAAACAACCAAACAGAAAGGCCAGAAGCGGGGGTGTCATCTTTTGTCTGGGAGGTGTGAGCTCGAACAGCTGTTATCCGGAGCACAGTTACGCAAGTCCCGAACGACACTCTGCTCCCTAGAAAGGTGGCCTAGATGTAACCAGGGCCCGCATGTAGAGAAAGCAGGACTCGGAGAAAACTAGACATGTACTTGATTTCCCGTCAGGCCCTTTATTTCTGAATATTGCTGATCTCCGTCGCCATGTAGGGATCAGATGTGATCGCATGTACTGCTACTTCCTCAGCGTGCATGTACTTACATAGCCCACGTCTGGCCGATAGCAAGTGTAAGCTCCCAGGATGCTGTGCAACACGTCGTAGTATGGACCTCCCTGTGAAAACACAGGACACCATTTAACATCCCGCCGGGTGGGTTTTTGGAATCCTAACACGTCTAACTGCAACTGAAAGGAACAGGAAGTGATAGTCCAGCAAAGACCTGGGTTTCTTAAATAACGGCACAGTTCTACTAACGGACCTACAGGCCCGGGTTTTTCTACAGTTAGTTAACTGCCTGTTGCTTATAGACAGGATGAAATGCACAGAATGACCAAAACAGCAGTTGCCATTTGAAGTCAATAGTCTTTTGTGTTCTATTAACTGCATTTCTATGCCCCGGAGGACCACAACAGAAACTAGAGGTCACAGGGAGATAAGCAGGGGAGTTAATGGAGATGGGGCAGGTTGTGGTTTAGACACAGACCTGTTGGAAAATACAGAGATGGGGGAAGGTTCTGGAGATGTCCAGCTTGATCAGCTCCAGACTGGCCTCCCTATCAGCCAGGGATGAACCAGCATCTGTGCACACGCATGCGCGCAAAACAGAAAAACATGTTAGAAAAACATGAACACACTCAACCTTCACAGTTCCACTGCCGCGTTCCCCCAACTGTCTGTCGATATGGGTCAAAGTTCTCCATAAAAAGCTGAGAGATTAAAGGAAAACTAAGTGATTTCATCTGCCCTACCGTCAGTCTCAGGTTCCGCGGGCGCAGCAGACGGCATGGTCTTCCACTTCTCCCGGGCCCTGGCCAGACAGATGTCGTACAGCTCTGTGGAGGAATCACCACGTTACACCGGGAAACCCTCTCGGACTCGGGGCTGTGAGATCCGAACAGCCGATCACAGGGAGGGCTACGTCCGTAACGGTAAGGCCTTCTGTAAACTTGCAGTCACGCCGCATCAAAGCCACGGCAGGCCAGAGAGCAGTGACTCCTGATCATTGCCAGGCCTTCTCCAAGAACTGACACTGCCCTCTAGTGGCAGGTTACTGTAACCAGCTGCAATCACACAGACATTTCTGCAGAAAAGGCCATAACATCCCTGATCGGTCCCTACTGTCAATCAAACCATATGATGCCCTACTTTTGAAATTGGAATATAGTGGACTTCCTCAGGTTTAGACCCCTATCTGTGTTTGTCTGTAGCCTCCATTTACGTTATGCAAGGAGTGAAATTCACACTGAAATTGGATTTGAAGCCTTTAGGTCTGTATGACAGACATATCCCACCAAAGAAAATATTTGTGCCAACATCTCACTTCCATTAGCGTTCTAGCTAAACAATTGCAGCATCCAAAATACAGATGTAGGAATATTCTCCACATAGGAAAGATATGATCTTAGAAACATTTTTAAGCAGCAATCAAAACATGTTGAAAAAAAATGTAATAAGGATAAAGGTTTTGTTTGGAAGCAGTAATTCTGAAAATGTTAATTGGGGTCAGATGGGAGGGACTACCTCTCTGGAAACAACAAACACACATCCAGGCCTGACGTCAGTGTCGCCTGTAATAAAGAAACTGTGTGCGTGTGTGGAGGCGGAGTGAGCTCATTGAGATGCAGCTCATTTTGGTCTTGCATTAGCAGAGCATTCATCCGTGCACCTTCACTCGTTCTCTTCAAATCGCTCTCTGGTGTCGTAATTGAATTACACAGACCACGACTAACTGTCAATTTGGAAGACCACTGTGTGTGTGTGACATTGATACATGATCTCATTGGTTTTCCTACTGTAAGAGACTAAATGGGCCGGCACAGCGGGTTGGTTTTTCGATGACTCATGCTGAAAATGAGACCTTTGGTATCTTCAGTATACTAAGCTCCCCTGCAAGAGCGTGCGCATGCAAACACGCGCAGCACTGTTCTTCTCTCACGCATGCAAACGCACGCAGCACTGTTCTTCTCTCACGCATGCAAACCCGCGCAGCACTGTTCTTCTCTCACGCATGCAAACGCATGCTTATTAGCATAATATATGTGAGTGGTTACATATACATTTGCTTTTCAAAAAAGCGCAGTCAACTAAAATAAATGAACGCAACCACTTATCACCGTCAGCTGGCCCTGGGAGGGTGTCTTACCGTGGGTGATGTTCAGCTCATTGCCCACCGCCAGGCTCCAGACCTTTCCCCTGACACTTGGGGGCACGCCCTGCCACCACAGATCTCGGACCCACCGGGTCGTACACGTGGTGCTCCAGTTGGGCAGGATCTCCTGGTTCCAGGTCTGGGCGGCGCTGCCGATCCTCTCCTCCAGCTTGCACCGGTCCTCCAGCTGCTTCCTCCTCTTTTGGGCCTCCTTGAGCTCTACGGGGGGGGGGGGGGGGGGACCAGCGAGGAAAAAGTTACACAAGCGGCCCGATCTGATGAGACCGTTTCAGAGAAAGTAGTCAAACTAGAATGGGACGGCCCGATATATTTAAAGGGCCAGATATGATCCACACACACACACCTCTCTTCTTGGCCTGAGCAACCATCTCTTCATACTGTTGTCTGTGTTTCTGAGCCTCTTCAGCAGGCTTGGCTGGTAGATTACTGTAACACACACAGAGAGAAGTGATGGTGACTGAGTGGTTGGGGCTCGGTACTTTGCATTATTCATGGTGGCTGATTTTGTTGTGTATTAGCAGAGCAGAAGAAAGGCCATGGCAAGAGTGAGTGTGACAGAGAACAAGAAGGATAGATAGATACACTGTAGAGAAATAGAGACAGAGAGAGAGAGCGAGAGAGAGAGAGGCAGAGAAAGAGAGGCATGGCCCTGTATTGACCTTTGAGAAAAACAACCGCAGACTTTTTCCCTTATTCCAAAAAGTCCCTCCTCCCACAATGACCTGTACAACCCGATTGGTCAATAAGACCAAACAAGACATTGGACAGTGACTGTAAAGAGAGTCCTCTTTGTGTAGTATGTTGAGAACCTAAGAGACAGCAGCGGTGGTTGTCTCTTATCAAGGTGTGGATTGAAGCACCCCCACCCCCCAAGGTTATACAGGACCATAAAAGCAGGGTTGTCAGAACGCCAACTGTCGGCCAATCAACGTGGGTGCTGGCAAATCCCGCCGACGCCGGTCATGTCGAAGCGCTGCCCGGCGTCGGCTGCCGGGGTACTCACGAGGGACGGTCCTCCAGGATAAGGGCTGTAGTGGAGAGAGGCTCGAAGTCCAGGTTCCTCCTCACACTCTGTCTGGCTGAAGGAGGACTGAGACTGGGTCCATCTCGGCTGCTCTTAGTTTCACATTCCTAGAGATGACAGAACACCGTTTGCAGCTTGTCAAAGACGCAATTAAAGACTGAGACAGACACATGGCTTCATTCACCCGAACGAACCACCAGGAAAGACAGAGACAAATGTGAGTCGCCGCAGCTCCACTCGATAGGACACAATGAGGCGGAGCCTGAATGCAATTTGCATGCAAATCTGTGGTCTTGTGTGATGACATGGCAGACTTGGGTGACTCTGAACTAATTCAAAATGATACGCGACTCAAATCCAACGTGGAGCGGAGGAGGACAAAAGCGAAGGGGACTGACATTTCACACTCGAACATATTTCACACACGCCACGCCTTGAGTTTGATGGTGGCCCCCCTGGGCCTCAGCGGGCCCCATCTAATTAATGTGTTCCTGTCAAGCACTGTGTGGGTTTGGTGACACCCAGCAATTAAAGGGAATAGCTTAACACGGACAGAAAGCTGACTAACTCACAGGGTGTGTGTGTGTGGTGGCACATGCAGCACATAAGTCCATAGCCTGAGTTAACAGGTAGTGTAAGAAATTTTATTTCTTCACCTGACGGACAACAAATAATTACGTTGTGATTAATAATCAATTATTAAACTACTCCACAGCCAGCACACCTATTCAGTTAGTTCTACATTCCATTTGAATCATGTGATCAGACTGTATGACATTATAAACTGACACAGGATACAGGCACATCAGGTGTCACGCAGACAGACAGGCAGACAGACAGACAGGCAGGTAGGCAGGCAGACATGCAGAATGATCATGGATATAATCGGAACATATAAGCGATTGTAAATGTTGATCTCCCTGGTGCTAAGAGGAATATATCCTATTAACTTATTAATTAGTTCCCTAAAAAGGAGGAAGAGAAACCAAAGGCTCATCGGGAACTCCAAATACATGTGTTGTCCCAGCTTTTAACCAGACGGTCTCCAAAAGGGCTTCTAGTGTCTCCTGAGCTGTTAACAATTCAGGAGGGAGACTGCAGCTCGACCAGAACAACACTGATGATCATCACAGCCAAGTCCTGGGAGCCAACTCCTCTCAAAAGAGGGACAATATTCAAATTTCCAATAGCACACACAAGTTAAAAAAAGTTACATTAATAGTTGTTGGATGTAGTGTGTTGGAAAAACGACTGTCTCTCCCTCTCATCCAGACAATCAACAACGAATGAGACAGCAAACACTTGCCGAATGGTACAGGTGTAAGGATACAAGTGAAATGAATGAATTGAATGAATACTAGTACTTCTCCCTCTGTTACGGTTGAGAGGTGAGCACGAAAAAGACTCTGTGGGTGTGATTTTTAGAAATTGCATATTTAGAAAATCCTAAACTTCTGAAATATTCTCAGTTCCTGTGACGTGACAAAGCAACACATTCATGGTGTCAAAAAAAAAAAAAACATCACCGCATCGTCCAGACCACAGAGAAAAATCTTCAACATCGAAAAACAGAAAGAGCTCCGAATTCTCACCAACAAATTTAGAGATGAGAAATCTAAGTGGGAGAAAGGGACAGGTGAAAGAGAGATGTTTTAACCGCAGGCGTGAAACCAAAGGAAATTTGGCCAGAACAATGTGCCGGTGTAATCGGTGATATGAATTGGTACTATGCGTGACTCAGGGTTGGTGTCGCCGCTCAGAACCCGGGTCGGGAACAGACGGAGGTGTCACTACACAGCTGCTGAGTCAAAAGAGGGAGGGGGGGAAAGGGGGGGGGGGGGTTGAGACAGGAAGGAGGAGACGGAGGAGTCTTGTTTTACGCTACTTTTTCTTGAGACGTATGGAAGAAGACTTTAAGACGCTAGTTTATTTTGTTGCGATAGCCCTCTGACATCAATGGCTCAAGGCCTTCCAAGGCAGCGTGGCGCCACATTTTCCATACAGCGCCCCGGAGTTTTGCATAAGCGAAAACAATTATGTCGGAGATGTATCAGGTTTTCTCTTCCCGGCACACGTATATTGCTTGATTTTTCCCTGTGACGGGTGTCCACAATCCTGAGTGGTACGTCTCGAACACACCAGGGCAAATTCAAACGCCATGGAAATGATTATGCAAACCAGCATAAGTCCGTTGAGCGTTTTATTCTCTCTCTCCTAATTTAAACAAGCCATTAGACTCCAGGTCATTAGGCCCCCCCCCCCTCCTTCCAAGTGATCAATGTGGCACTACGTAAAGCATTGTCACACTGCCTCAGAAATCAAGGTCAGCATCACTCTCAGCCTACAGGGTTTCCCAGGGCTTTACTGGGCCGGTGTTGGTGACATGATTCATGCTTACACAGCCCCTTCATTTAACTGACACATACACACACAGACTTTTCCTATCAACAAACTGCCTGTTGGTATCATGTACAGACACTTCATTATAACATGGCACTGTGGTCAGTAGATCAGTGCTTACTATGCCAGGACAGAAGATCAGATTACCCAGACCACCGCCATGTTAGAATGAATGACTTTGGAGTTCAGAGGTCAATATGACTGCATTCTAATTGAAATGGAGCCCAGGCTTGTCCTGTCAGCATGTAAAATAAGACGACCTCTAACAGCAGATACTGGTTCACTGTCAAAGAATGTACTACACAATGAAGTCTGTGAATGCAGAAACCGACTCACTGTCAAAGGCTGTACCACACGATAAAGGCTGTACCACACGATAAAGGCTGTACCACACGATAAAGGCTGTACCACACGATAAAGGCTGTACCACACGATAAAGGCTGTACCACACGATAAAGGCTGTACCACACGATAAAGGCTGTACCACACGATAAAGGCTGTACCACACGATAAAGGCTGTACCACACGACAAAGGCTGTACCACACGACAAAGGCTGTACCACACGACAAAGGCTGTACCACACGACAAAGGCTGTACCACACGACAAAGGCTGTACCACACGACAAAGGCTGAGACAGCAGAAACCGGCTCACTGAGGTGAATACAGGTGAGAGGGCTTTAGGAAAAGTTCTGCCAGCTACCCAGAGGATGTGGGGGGCGGGGGGGTTTAAAACCTGTGAGTCGGCACTACTGAAAGAATGGGAGGCAGCGAGCACAAGGGCAAAACGAGGGGTGAGGGGAAGTGGTAATCTGGCAGCTCTACAGCAGCAGTGCTGGAGCCACCAGCAAGGTGAAATGAAATGACACAGGATGTGTACACGTGACTGGGAGTGAGGGGAATGGAAAACTGTAAAGTGAACAAAAGTGTTTCATTAATGATTATGGCCACAGTCTTGCTACCCAACTGGTTTGAATTATTTATCAGACCATCTTTTCTAAAGATGTTAGCTATACACTAGAAACTAAGCGAGAGAAAAATCTGATGCAGGGAGATCTTTTCTCACCCCTCACTATAAAAGTTCAGCGAAGTCAGGGCTAATAGGCGAAGGAAAATGCCCGTTTCCACATCTGTGCTCCCACTACTCGTCAGTCAACGAAGAGGCTAATCGAGTGCTCCAATTAGTACCAAAGAGGACCACACCTTTATAAAAACGGACAATGTTACACCACTTACCCAAACCTAATCGTACTGAAGCATCCACAATCACATAGAACAAACCTAAACCTGGGCTCAGAAGTAGCCTAGCATTCCGGAAATCCCTATGACACGAACTAACAACTCCTGCTACATGTCCTACTAAATTAGCCTAACATCTCACTGCCACTGTTAAGCAGGAAGTGTGTGTGTTTAGACGCTCCAGGGTTACTCATCTCCAGGGGAACCAGCATGGGTAAACCCAGGCCGGTATTTCCTTGGCACGTCTGCCTGCTCTGATGTCACTGGGAAGAGGAGAAACAAGCCTGGCAATAATGAAACAAACAGCAGGTCCTTGGCATGGACTGAGAATGGCCTCTGAGGACATCGTCCACGTGGTTCAGTACTGACCAACCGCAATGCTCCAGTTAACTGGCATGCAGGGTTAACTGAGGCAGACAAACTGGAGGACTTTCCATTCCAGGGGGCCGGGAAGTGTGTTTGAGATCACAGCGGGAACCAATACCACTGCAGGGCTCGTTGCCAGATCACTTGTTTCCACTGAGTTCCACATCCGCTGGTCGGGGGTCGTGTCCAGGACATTTTCCTATCAACACCACGTAGAGCATGGCTGAATGGGCCGAAAGAAAAGTCAAAACAGCGGGTGGGGTGGGGGGGGGGGGGGGTGTTGAAGGTAGCTGGCCAGGGACAAACGTGCGTGTGTAAAAACAGAAGACATTTAGTCGGTCACTGGCCTCAGCGTGGGAAGATCAGTCCAGACGGTCAACCCTGAACCAGAGAGGGACCAATGACCGTGACCAATACAGACAGTAAACACTCAGACCCACCCAGCAACCTCTCTCTGTTTGGAAGGAAGAGAGAACGTCCCCAAATGTGACATGACGGTCGACACTCTTTCCATACAGTCAGGAAGGCATTTTAACGTCTCTGATTATTCCAGGTTTATGTCGTTGAGACTATTCAGACTACTGTGACTATTCGTCTACATCCGATCACCAAGTATCTTTAGTCTGAAAAGACGCATTTAGAACAAGGACACGCTGTAACGGAAAGCGCAGCAAGGAAACCCAGGCTCCCTGCTCGGTCGGACCTAAATATTTCAGCACTTTTCGCATCCCACAGACGGGACCAGCTAATGACACTTTTGCAACAGAAAGACGAGTCCGCCGCGGAGAGACAACGGAACTGTTTTTACAACGGTGTTGAATAATGAGAAAATCCAGTAAGAAACAGACGAGACATCAGAGGCTGGTAAATGACCATTCAGACAGGGGTCCAACTGGGAAAGGGCAGGATGAGGAGCCCTCCTGTCCTCTATGCCCTCCTGACTGTCAAAGTCAATCTATTCTTTTCTTCCCACTTCTTCATTCTTTCCTCTCAGACAGGCAGAGAGAGACGAGAGACAGCTGTACTCGTGCCCTCACCTCCGGAGTCGACACACACACCAACACACACAAAACACACACACACTTCACTCACCATGAACGCTGCGGTTCCGTAAAGCCACCCAGACCAACCCAGGAGGGGGAGGGGCGGTGAGTTCGGGGGTGGGTGGGGGGTGGGGGTTAACCTCCTTACAGCGCCATAGCTGCTCCTCTGGTACCGGCTCCAACGCGGACAGAGTCGGAGGGAGTCGGAGCAGGCAGGCTAACGGGACACACCCGGAGACAAAACAGCTGCTGCATCGTACCGCCGAGCCGCTCTCGCCCTCTACCCCCGCATCAGAACAGAGGATCGGCCCCCTCCCTCTCACCGTGCGTGCGTGCGCGAGCTGGGGATCCAGCGCTCCTCTGCTCTATTAGTCACCGTGGCTACGCTGAAAGGAGCTTGCCGATCCACTGTGACCAGCCAGCCACTCTAATCAACACCAGAGTGATGGATGTGGGCTCAGCTACTCCTAATTCTCTGCTAGAATAGTGCATCTCCTCTGCGCTCTGACAGCGATGCCTCGGGTCGTTCACTGGGTGGAGATTTTCCACAACCCCCCCCCCCCCCCTCACTCTCCATCTCCTACTCCATTTTCACTTGCTCTCTCCACATTAAAGCCGGTATGTACAGAGGTCTCAGCTTGGTTGTGAAACGCGGTGAATCGGTGAGTGCCTGGATTCCCAGGTACAAAAACGTGGCAAAGATGAAGATGGGGAGGGCCCGACCACAGCGTAACAGGGAGCAGGGATTGGTTGCTACCCTGGTGGGGCGGGGCCATGAAACACAGACCTCTAGGAACAACAGATAAAACTCCCACAGGGAATATTGTTCAGTATGAGCTTTAGTAGCTTTTAATCAAAGGCAAACGCTAAATCTATTATGATCCACACAGGCAAACAGCGACTGTGTCTGACGTGCGAAATAAGAAGTCAAGCAAATTACAAGAAGAATGCAGACAGAGAAGTAAAGCCTGACAATTGAAATACAGGCCGAGCATTCCAAACATGCTAAAAAGTCAGCCAGGCAAGGGGTGACAGTGTAACAAAACAGAAGCAGAGGAGCGGTAGACTGACAAGACCGAGAACGCGGACGCCAGCGGTTGGCGTGGTGAGACAATATGTCCCAGGCAGTGCTACCTGAGCCCTGGCCCCGTGGACATGGTTACCGCCGGGGATGAAAATGCCTCAGGTTGGATGAAGGTAAACAGGTGGATGTGCAGAACTCACCTGGCTCAGGTTTCCGTCCACACCACTGAGATGACCACACGGTGGGCTGGCATTTGGCAAGGACTTCACAACCCAACACTATAATCAGGCGCTGGTATGACTCGTCTTGTGTTTCAGAAGATTTGATATGATAAGTCTCTTTGTGACATGAAGCAGCTGTATTTAAAAATAACATGTAACAAGCAAATGAAAAACTGGAATTTCAGAGCACATTGACGCTAAATAATTCAGCAACAATGTGGAAAGGAACACCCCAATATATCGTCAAGAAATTCTCTCTACATTTTTTCTGCTTCAGGAGACAGGCCTGTATTTGCAGACAATGTACTTTTTTTAGGGTTTTTAAATTGTCAGCTTGGCGGTGTCAGATGACGGTTCACAGCAACACGGTAGTCAGGAACAAACACGGTACGTGTGATGTTTACAGGCAAATGATTGGCACCAAAGGCTGGCCTGGTTAACCTTGAACGCTACAGACTAATTAGTCAAGCTTGTTTCCTGAAAGGCCTCTTAAAGTCTGCCATCAACCCAAGAAGCAGTGTACCAATAAAACTGAGGTGAAAATGTGAAGGATTGTATTTAAGAAAAAAAAAAAGCACAATTTCGCTCCATCGAGCTAGAGTAAACAGAGAAGCTATAGTTCTATAGGAAACCCCCCAGGAAGACAGAGGAGTGATGGGGGCACATTGCAGGCTTTAAGGCTGAAATACCGACAGGTATTATATAAACACATGTTCCTACACAGACAAGCTGCATAATAACCCCCCCCCACACCCCCTTCAGACCATTATCGCAGCTGAAACAAATAAATAAATGTCTCTACTGTAAAACACCATGTGGCATTGATAGCAGTCAGATACATTCTGCTGTTAAAATTGACTACATGGTGTAAACAGGATGATGATAGGATACTATGAAGAAAATCTTCACAACGTGAAGTTAATATGACAGGAAGATTTGCCAGTTGATGTCAGAAATATCTACTACGGCACTGAAGCCTAGCCAACGTCAGAGTTCATGCCAGTTAGCTAGCTTAAGTCTACACACACACACACACAATCTTATGATGGAGGTCCTTCACTTCAAAAGCTTCTCAAAGAAAATGTGCTTAACTACCTGATTGTTTACTTCTAAATAATGTCATATTCCTTGTTGCTGAAGACCAAGCCTCTGGTCTGAATTCAATCACGACCACGAGCAGGCGTGAACACTTGGTCGCGTTTGTGTCAGCGAGATCGGTTGCCCTTTGAGATGATTCCACACTTGGTTCAGACAACATAGCAACGGTTGATGGACTAGATCAAACTTCTGGATTTGCATTTAGCGCCATTCTGTTAACGCTTCGCATCCTAACCACGGCTACGAGGATGTGACATCACTACAGTACACGTGTGTGTGTGTGTGTGTGTGTGTGAGTGTGAGTGTGAGTGTGAGTGTGAGTGTGAGTGTGAGTGTGAGTGTGAGTGTGAGTGTGAGTGTGAGTGTGAGTGTGAGTGTGAGTGTGAGTGTGAGTGTGAGTGTGAGTGTGAGTGTGAGTGTGAGAGAGAGAGAGAGAGAGAGAGAGAGAGAGAGAGAGAGAGAGAGAGAGAGAGAGAGAGAGAGAGAGAGAGAGAGAGAGAGAGAGAGAGAGAGAGAGAGAGAGAGAGAGAGAGAGAGAGAGAGAGAGAGAGAGAGAGAGAGAGAGAGAGAGAGAGAGAGAGAGAGAGAGAGAGAGAGGGAGAGAGAGAGAGAGAGAGAGAGAGAGAGAGAGAGAGAGAGAGAGAGAGAGAGAGAGAGAGAGAGAGAGAGAGAGAGAGAGAGAGAGAGAGAGAGAGAGAGAGAGAGAGAGAGAGAGAGAGAGAGAGAGAGAGAGAGAGAGAGAGAGAGAGAGAGAGAGAGAGAGAGAGATTAATACAGTGGGCGGGTGGGTGTGTGTGTGAAAGAAACCGGATGTCAGTGCATCGACTTTGACACACATTCGGCCGAGCTGCCCCGCGGAGAAAACCACGCAATTCTCAAAGACAGAAGATAAAAGTAATAACCTGGCCCCTGTGTAAATAACGGATTCCACACGTTATCACCCTGCAGGTAACAATCTAACCAACAGCCCTGTGACCTGGAGGCCTGGGCTGGATACGTCGTTGTCAGTATGCATGGTAGAAATAATATGCGTGCATTCATTGCAAGTTGCTTTGGAGAAAATGTAGAGGCCCTTTTCATGGTACGATTTCATGTGTGCATGCGCGTGTGGTACCTTGAGCATTTTCACCGAGCCCTCTTTAGCGGAGACTTTCCCAAACAGCTTCCAGCCAGGATCCTTCTGCTCCAGTGGCCCAGGCTCCTTGCCCTTCCTGGCAAACAGACTCCTTAGAGAGAGAAAAAAAACAAACAAAAAGAAAGCAAAAGAGGGTGAGCGAGAGAGAGCAGGAGAGAAATAACATTGAAACTAGGGCATAAAAGCCAGAACTCATATTGGCCCCATTTACTAGGTCACCCGGAGGCTACAAACAGTGACACTACAGTGTGTGTGTAGGTCTGTTGCGTGTTTGTTTCCATCCCTGGCTGGGCTGATGCACAACACAACACACAACCAAAACCGGTGGAATAAATAGAACACTAAAGCTCCAGTGAGACAGAGTTCATCACTGGGACCCGACACCACTCGCAAGGCCATTCATTCCATCACGCTTTCTACTCTACCTGGAGTCCAGTCACAAACAACCACGGCAACTGATCTTGGTATCGGCTATGCAAGACATTGCAGATGTATAGCCTAGGCGACGTGATAACGTTACTGTGGATTCGAAGCGTACCAGCTCAACCCGGTGTGCTTTTACCATCCCATGAAATCCATAACTTGTTTTATCTGCAGCTTAATAAACAGTATGCTTCCCTGAGTCGTCGAGAGAAGACCACAATACAGTCACTGGGAGATTTCAAGTTCAGTATGATACAGTGGGGAGAATAAGTATTTGATAACCTGCCGATTTTGCAGGTTTTCCCACTTACAAAGCATGTAGTAGTCAGTAATTTTTATCATAGGTACTCTTCAACTGTGAGTGACGGAATCTAAAACAAAAATCCAGAAAATCACATTGTATGATTTTTAGGTGAATCATTTGAATTTTATTGCATGACATAAGTATTTGATACGTTAGAAAAGCAGAACTTTATATTTTGTACAGAAACCTTTGTTTGCCATTACAGAGATCATGTTTCCTGTAGTTCTTGACCAGGTTTGCACACACTGCAGCAGGGATTTTGGCCCACTCCTCCATACAGACCTTCTCCAGATCCTTCAGGTTTCGGGGCTGTTGCTGGGCAATACAGACTTTCAGCTCCCTCCAAAGATGTTCTATTGGGTTCAGGTCTGGAGACTGGCTAGGCCACTCCAGGACCTTGAGATGCTTCTTACAGAGCCACTCCTTAGTTGCCCTGGCTGTGTGTTTCGGGTCGTTGTCATGCTGGAAGACCCAGCCACGACCCATCTTCAATGCTCTTACTGAGGGAAGGAGGTTGTTGGCCAAGATCTCGCGAGACATGGTCCCATCCATCCTCCCCTCAATACGGTGCAATCGTCCTGTCGCCTTTGCAGAAAAGCATCCCCAAAGAATGATTTTTCCACCTCCATGCTTCACGGTTGGGATGGTGTTCTTGGGGTTGTACTCATCCTTCTTCTTCCTCCAAACACAGCGAGTGGAGTTTAGACCAAAAAGCTCTATTTTTGTCTCATCAGACCACATGACCTTCTCCCATTCCTCCCCTGGATCATCCAGATGGTCATTGGCAAACTTCAGGGCCTGGACATGCACTGGCTTGAGTAGGGGGACCTTGCGTGCGCTGCAGGATTTTAATCCATGACGGCGCAGTGTATTACTAATGGTTCTTTGAGACTGTGGTCCCAGCTCTCTTCAGGTCATTGACCAGGTCCTGCCATGTAGTTCTGGGCTGATCCCTCACCTTCTTCATGATCACTGATGCCCCACGAGGTGAGATCTTGCATGGAGCCCCAGACCGAGGGAGATTGACCATCATCTTGAACTTCTTCCATTTTCTAATAATTACACCAACAGTTGTTGCCTTCTCACCAAGCTGCTTGCCTATTGTCCTGTAGCCCATCTCAGCCTTGTGCAGGTCTACAAATTTATCCCTGATGTCCTTACACAGCTCTCTGGTCTTGGCCATTGTGGAGAGGTTGGAGTCTGTTTGATTGAGTGTGTGGACAGGTGTCTTTTATACAGGTAATGAGTTCAAACAGGTGCAGTTAATACAGGTAATGGAGAACAGGAGGGCTTCTTAAAAAAAAACTAACAGGTCTGTGAGAGCTGGAATTCTTGTTGGTAGTACTGGTTGGTAGGTGATCAAATACTTATGTCATGCAATAAAATGCTAATTAATTACATAAAAATCATACAATGTGATTTTCTGGATTTTTGTTTTAGATTCCGTCACTCACAGTTGAAGTGTACCTATGATAGAAATTAGACCTCTACATGCTTTGTAAGTAGGAAAACCTGCAGAATCGGCAGTGTATCAAATACTTGTTCTCCCCACTGTATATTATGCTATCAATATCTTCATGTAAAAAAGGTATTTACAACAGAATTTCTTACATGAAAAGAAATTGCAGTCATCATCTGAGAAAGTCACAAATATCGAAAGTCTTTCAATATCAACAGGATTTTTAAACCTGATATCAGTATGATATTGCTTTTTACATTTTTTACCTGAGCACCAGAGTTCCCTAGCAGCTAGCTAGACTTAAACTGGAGAAAACAAACTAGCACACGAATGTTTTATAAATATAACAAGTGCACATGGCCTTTAAATCCACTACCTATACACTGTAAAGGTACTGTGAAATGGTAACGTTAAAGCCACCCAATAATTTATGAACACAAAGCTTACTGACCTCAGAATGAAGACGCTGTATAACGCTGGTCAGGAGAGCCTGTTGACACCCGTTCTCTGACACGAACACAGAGAGCAACCCAGACAGGCAGCCGACAGGCCGTGTCAATGATTGAATTAAAAACGGCAAAGTGAGTTACATCAGAACCGGCTGGTCAGTCTACTGCCAGACTCCAGAGAATACAGAAGGTTAAAGACAGCCAGCTTTAACCGTTTTGACCCCTGACCCAGTCATTGTTACCAAACCTAAAAACAGGTCGCTGCTTCAAGCCTTACGAAGTATCCAGGTGGTTGTCACTTAGAATGGTTGCCATGACCAACAATAACCCAACCAGGAAGTTGACAACGAGACATTAGTACCATCTCTGCTTCAAAGCACGCCGCAGTAGACAAGGCAAACAACTGAAAGCCGGTTCAAAGTAATCGTTAGCAACAGACATTGACTGGGATCTCCTTGATGTTTTCATAAAAGACGAGACAGCGGGACCTGCTGCTTCTCAGAGGGTGCAGGGATGATGATGGGAGTGATATCGAACAGGAAGAGAGTCAACCAGGTAGCCAGGTGATATATTAGCTACAAGCCGTGTCAGAATATAAACATTCTTTGCTTTCATTTGCCTTTGTGACAAAGGACCCAGTAAAGGTCCATGAGATTCATCCAGCGACCCGCCTGACATCTGGTCCTCCATTGTAGCCTACAGAGAATCCAGACCCTTGACCGGCCAATCATTTGAGACCAGAGTTAAGAGTTTTCAACAAATCACAACCTGTTGACACATTTCTTGTACGCAAAATAATCTGACAACCAGAACTAGAGTTAGAAACTATTAACTGAAATCCCTGCCAGTTTCCAATAAGTATGCGCTCCAGACACCCCCTTGCCTTCTGTAATTCAACACATGCAAACCCAGACAAATCCAAGATCGGCCCATGAAAAAAGAAAATATCTTATTGTCGGTTATCACACTCCACATGGTCTGATAGACACTACAACTGTTTGTCGCGTTCGTCCAACAAGATGTGGACTAAAACGTTTCAAGAGGCTCCAGCTGCAGTAGTTCTAACATTTAAGGATTGGTTAACATGCTGAAGACAAGTGACGTGCCAATATTTAGCTAGTATGACCACAATCCACAACATATTCCCTCCATCTGATTGTGTCTAACGGGAATGCAGACCCTGTGTGGTGCATGTTGGCACCTTTAACATGAGGGCACTCGTCACAGTTATGCCTAAATGCTTCCAACTTTTATCCACTCTGCCTCACAAGCAATGACGGAAGACATCATATGGTCGACGGATACTGATATGATCTGACAACAAAGTGGAGAAAAAAAAAAACATGCCCCTAAACATTTTATAAAAGTCGCGAGAATGAAAAAGGTTTAGGTCACTGATCTGTCAAACATTAACTTCTAATCTCGATTGTCACCTGGAACATTCATCACACAACTTTCCATTCCCTTCTTCACTGGTTCATTCTTTACAGTTCAAAGTCGGAAAGCTTGGCCTAAACATGAAAGACAGGTTGTCTAACATTAATGTGGGGCAAAGGGAATATGGTTGTTGGTGGGTCTTGGATCAAACAAATCACCTAGGGCAAATAATTAGACTTGTTCCTATGCCATGTCAAACCGAGGGCAAATTATTAGACTTCCTGGGTCATTAATAATGCTAACGTAGTTACAGAAACATCCACGGTTATCACTGCTGTATTTCAAAGGCTCTTGTGCAGAGTTCATCTCTGAAGCCGGACCGCTAAGTCTGCCATCTATGAATGGCTATAGTGCAGATGACTACAACTTCACACGAAAAGACGTGACTGAGGCAAAGTACATGTTGTTAAGGTTCGGAAAACAAGCCAAGTTTGAACAGCACCTCCAGTCAATCTGAGAAACACTCAAGTTTTCAGAAGTGACACTGTATTTAATTAGGCCATTTGGGAGTAAAGCTCCAGGGCCCATTTTCTCAGCTGTTAGTGAAACCACGTGTGCAATTGTGACACCTGAATGACAGCGTGCTGCGGAACATCGCCTAGAGACGCAAACCCCAGGATGGGTTGAATTCAAACTCCCCATGAGGTAAATACAACAGATAGACCATACAGCGCAACCTGAAAATGACTAAATACCAGCCAGGATTTACACAGATACACAATCAAGTTGAAAAAAAACATTTGACTTGGGTCAGACTTCCCATAGTTTGAATATGGAAATAGCCTTTACTGAGAATGAGAAATTAAAAGACAAAACCAGACAAAAACACAAAGTTGAAACCTTTCCTGGAACATTGCATATGAGACAAGATTGGAAAGAAGCCTAAACCTCTGAACTCAGTTTCTGTAAAATAACATTTTGTTTTCAGTGACCTGCTTATCTTAAAGATGCCTTCTGGGATTTTAAGCACAACAAATTCTTATGCTAATCTGCAAACTGGATTTGTAACAAACCACATGAATGGCAACCAAAAAAAATGTAATACAAAACAGCTGTATACACAACAAAAACAGGTGACCCACTACACAACATAAAACAAAGACAGGGGACCCACTACACAACATAAAACAAAGACAGGGGACCCACTACACAACATAAAACAAAGACAGGGGACCCACTACACAACATAAAACAAAGACAGGGGACCCACTACACAACATAAAACAAAGACAGGGGACCCACTACACAACATAAAACAAAGACAGGGGACCCACTACACAACATAAAACAAAGACAGGGGACCCGTTTACAAAAACTCCACAGTCATCGGAGGGAAAGTAAATGACTAACTGAAGAGCAGCAGACAACACGGAGCCTTGAACTGCAGCAACCTTGTGACTAAACATCTTGACAGAGGAAAGCTAGAGAGCCCGCCGGGTGCTGATGGAAACCTTTGCAGACCCCAACACAGCAGCTTACCTGGCTAAAACTCAAGGTTTCCACTACAAACTAGGCCTGCACTTCTCGAAGTCCAATGAACATCCAATATAATAATAAAAAATAGAGTGGTTTTTTTTGCTGGCAGTAATCGTTTGCTGTAAGAACATTTTAGTGCAGGATTTTTCGTGCCATCTCGAGGGGGTGTTTCTACAAAACGTTCATTAGTCAACCTCCAATAATGTAGGCCTAGACTAAAAAAATTATAATACAGAAATAAAGAAAAACAACAAAGGACTGAAATCCTCAGTCTACCAGAAATGGAACAGACTACTACAGTCCAAATGTAACTGACAGAAGTAGCAGAATGTTCTGGACTTCGAGGAACATGCTATCCCACACAACAGACACACACGCGTTGCCTAAACCAAACACTTTAAAAGGGCTCACAGAGACCCAAATCAGGACAAACTGTCCCTGTTGTGTCCAGCGGTGAACTATGGGACAAGAACAGCAGGCTGATCCACTTTGAAGTGGGCAGTGCGTTTTGTGGGTAATGTGTACACACACATCATACAAGCAATGAAGGTCAGAAAAGCTCTCTGATAACATACAGACCCGTCAATGAAGAGAAGCAGCGAAGGGGCAGCCATCGTTGTTGGCCTGACGATCAACAACAAACAATCCGCCGGACCCAAAACCAGAACAAGCTCCCTACTGTTCAGAGAAGAAGCTTCTCCGACGCTCACCAGAGCACAGCAGGGCAATTCTCTCTCTCAGAATACCACAGAGAAATACCGGGACTGAAGAGAACTGGGATATGAGGCGGTTTCTCTCATTCAGTCCATTCTTAAGTCCATAGCAGTGTCGAGTGGAACAGACAGTAGAAGTCAGAGAGCGGAGACACGCACCAGCCACCAGACACAGGGAAGCCGGAGTTGTGAGTCAGAGATCTTAACCACAACCCACTCTGACACTTCCCCGCCTTTACGGATAAGAAGTCTGACAGAGAAAAATGGGAGGGGACAAGAAAGGAAGATAATTAATATGTGAGAGTTAAGAAAGAGAGAGAGAAAACAATTGAAACAAGGTAAAAGAATGGACGGGCCAGCAGGGAAAGGGGTTGTCCTCAGTGACAACGGCAACACGTGCATGAAAAAAAAAAACTTCCGAACAAATCTCACACTCTCAAATAGATGGTCACACACCCACAACACCAGCCATCTCAGGTTACACAGAGGGTGAGCACAGTGGCAAGACAAGAAACCGACATCTCAATTCAACTTTAAGAGGGGCACTGTTTGCATATGAAACAAACATTTACATTGGAAAATCAAGTACAGGAAAGAAATACTATAAAATAAACAAATCCTAGCAGTGAGAGGAGAATTTGCATACGCAAACTAGCTGCTGTGCAAACTAGCTGCTGTGCGAGAGGACGGGGAACTTCAGTACACAGGCCTTCTGTGATGGGATGTGAAACCTAAAAAAAAGAATTAGATTTAAAGGGGTTTTCAATGGAAACTCTGCCAGTGGCCAGGGTCCCTGTATGTTTTCTCATTTAAATGGGGCCCCAAAAGCCATTGTTACACTACTAAATGAATCGTACAGAACACAAATGCAACCCAGTCCATTCCCACTTGACAGTCAGCGGCACACAGACAGCCCACGGGGGGGGGCTGGGTAGAAGGGACGGCTCATGGTTGGCTTCCCTCCGTCGACGGACGACGTCACAGGACGCGACGCGACGAACGGGACAGGGTCTAAGAGCTTCAATTAGAGGAAACTACGGTTTCCCCTCGGAGCAGCCGAAATAGACCAAGCCAAAAATACACCCATTTGTTCGCCCGAGCAAAGCACACCACCTAGAGAGTGACCCCCCCCCCCCCCCACACTTTAGGTAAAAGGATTCCCTCTCCAAGTCTAATATCCCCTGACCCTACACCCAAACACACTCCTCCCCCACACTGTAAGTCTAACCCCGACAGAATGTGACCTCCACATGCTCCCACCAACACAAACAGACCTGAACGCCCTGACGGCCCGACGCGAGGTCGCACAGAGGTCGTTGGGATATAGGGCACAGTCAATGTGGGATTTACCATAATAACGTTTCCGTTATTTTTCAAGAGTGAAAAATCCCACGTGTCAAAGTGTATGCTTGTTTAGATAGCAAAAAAAAAAAAGACATCTGTTCATCAGTACACAGGAAGTCACGTTCATTCAAAGTGTGACAGGAAGCAGCCAATGGGTTTACAGTAATTCTGTCCTCTGTGTCTATGAAGGTGAGGACAACCGGAGGTTTCTTTGAGACAGAGTTTGTAAGATTGAGTGAGACGAGCTCGAGTTTGTAAGATTGAGTATCGAGCCTGTAACATCATGATCAAAAGACTATCTTAGGCTGCAATAAATAATTGAATGACTCTCTCCCTTGACAACCGGGTACGCAAACATTATTTCAAACACTATACAAAACGGCCGATTTCTAACACAGGCGTTGTGCAATATTAGAAAGAACATTATCATTCAGACATTAGCTGAACATCCATAACACCAGAGTCCAAACCTGCGTTACAAACCACTAAATCGAAATCATTATGTTCTTGGCTCATTTCCCAGTCACAAGGACTACAGCACAGCTGATATAACTAAACAGTACACCAAAAGGTCCTTCAAACATTAACTGGGGACGAAGTAGACACAGGTGTTTGAGCGCACGTTTACTTCAATGCGTCGAGGCTGAGCAAACAATATGGTAAACCAATATTAGGGGTGTGTTAGTGTCTGGGTCACCAGTCAAGGGCATTGTTAGGGGCATGCGGGAGCCAGCTATGTAGAGGACTTCTCACTCACACAGCTCCAGTGGAGGCTTCAGACCAGAACGCCTTCAACCACAACATGCTGCCGAGGTCATACAGAGAACCAGATGACGCTACCACACTCTGGGATGGTGGAGAAGTGAGCGTTGGCTTCAGAAGGTTTGCACAACAAACTTGAGCAACAAGTCATGGTGTGTGCGCACGTGTGTAAGGGGGAAGGCTCCTAAAGTTGTTTGTAAACAGACTCAAAAACATGTCAAACAGGGAGAACTTTCCCTTTTCACAATTTCATCAATTCACAAAGAAACCACTCAGACCGTCTGATAACCAATCAAACCGTCAGCACCATCATCCCATCCTCCAAGTCTGGATGCCTTTAAGCCGTATGCAGATACAAGCCTGATCTTTGAGACCCTGCATGAACTTCACCCTTTGGGTTCCTACAGTTCCTACAGGCTTATGAATAAGGAATACCTGCTGAAGAAGCTAGCCAGCGGCCCTAGTCTCCGCGGTCGGCCCTCGTCTCCTGGCCCCGGCTGTCTCCGCCGCGGGCTCCACAAATCCCCTCTGATGTCATTGCCCGGCGACGAAGACAGCGTGACGTCCGAGAAGTGGGCGGCGCAGCCCTCGTCAGTCTCCAGGGTGACGATGGCACTGGAGTCGGAGGTGACCATGAAGTCCAGGATGTCCTCGTTGGACGCCGACAGCGTGGCCGAGAGCTCCGTGCTCAAGCTCGACACACTGCACACAGAGATGTCATCGCTGCGGTTAAGGGCCCCGCCTCCGACACCGCCCATCCCTGGGGTGGTGACCGACATGCCACCAGCGCCGGACCTCGGGGCCGGGCTGAAGAGGCGCACAGAGTCGTAGCCGCTGCGGGGGAAGGTCGAGGACTTGTGGAGGCACGCGCTGTCGCCGGACTGGTCCAGAGGGAGGGTGGCGGGGCCCTGGTCGCGGGCGTCCGACCCCGGGGGGAAGCCACACTCCCCGGGACGCGGGTGGGCGTGGATGTGCTCGGGATGGCTGATCTCCAGCGTGGGAATGCCGGAGTCCTGGGAGGCCAGGCTGTGGCGGTCCTGGTCGTCGCGGCGACACAGCGGGCTTCCATAGCGCAAGGCGGAGGCTTTGTAGCTGGGCACCGACTGCTGGGAGAGGCAGGGCTCACGGTGGATCTGGACGTATGGGCCAGGGGGCGCGGTGGAATCCGTGCCGACCGTCCCGTTTTCCATTATGGTTCCAACGGACACACCTGGAACAAAACGAAGAACACTTTGAAACGGTGTTGTTAAAGGAATAATCAGTACCACTGGTGATAACGTAACATATGGGTGATTGCTGATCACTGTCAGGATAGCCTGAAAATGGTAACAACCCATTAAACATTTAAGTCATTCATGCAGCATTTCTTTATTACATTTTTTTAACATGGCATTTCTCTAAGATCATTAGCCCATGGGCTTAGTCCTCTTGACACAATTTGATTTGGCAGGTCAGTAGAGCAATGCCCCGAAACCCAGGGCTGGGATTAGCTTCTCAGCAAACCGGTCACTCCGAGCCAGAACAGCAGATCCTCCAGAAACCTGGCGACGCCTTGTCGGCCACGTGTAACCCCTCCCAGATCCTCCCATTGGCCAGGCCATCATCACAGAAACTATGAAGCGCAAACAAACAGGGAAGAGAAAGGGGCTCCGGCTAGCAAGCAGCCAGAAACCGAATCTCCAGACTGCCAGTGATGCTGTACCCATAACGCCCGCCTGGTCCCAAGCAAATTAGGCCCAGAGCTAACAGGAGTCAAGGAGAACTGGGGCTTTAAGGTTGAGGTCCAGGTGAGAGTATATTGCTCAAGAGGAAAATACAGGCCCCCGGTAGGAAGACAGGGCAAGAAAACCCAGCATCTTCTCATTGACCAGGACTGATATAAATAATTGATTTGCAAAAGTAAAAAAAGAAAAAAAGAAAAAGCGAACAGGTTCTGAAAGTGCTTCACTCGTGTGTGTGTGTGTGTGTTAGAAACAGAGAGACAGACTTTCCCTGGCAAAATACAGTAGCAATAGTCACCATGTGCTACCAGAAAAGGGGAAATGCAACAGAATGTAAAAAAAAATATTACCCTAGCACTCGTATGACTGAACTAAAATCTTACCATGAAAATCCCTTAATAATTGCTGTTCCACATTGACTAAAATGGCCTAAAGTGCCAGTCTATGTTGCAGCTTTAAACTGATCAAGAGGTTGTCATGCGAGTCTCACTTGGACTTTGCCCCATGACAGGCTGGAAACGGAGGGAGAGGGAGGCAGGCAGGCATACTAAAGTACAGGCTTATTTTAATACCCAAACCCCTGCACCAGAAGGCAGGAAATAATGAACCTCTGTAGCCATGACAACATTGATCATTATTAATGGCGATAATGTCCGGACGTTTACTGACCAAACAAATGCCTAAAAATAATTTTTGGATTATTATTTTTATTCTAAAAAACGCATAATGTCAAGCCTAATCTGTATTATGTAGCTGAAACGACACTGCTCTTCTTAATTTCCTAATCGTTTACAGTCGAACGTGTAGGTCATGTGAGTGATTGCCACAGTTCCCGAAAGTAGCCCATGTTTCCAAAGACATTGCATGAGGGTCGCCAGTTACTAACAATACTAGACGACATAAAGGGAACAAACTTATACTCATAAATTCAGATGAAAAAGATACCAGGTACAAGACAGAGAAAGGGACTGATCATGACAAAGAGAAAGACTGAAGACTCATCGCCGCAGAATTGTCTGGGCCTGTTCAGACAAGTGTCAATCCTGCCGCTTAACACCCTCAAATCACACACCCACGAAGTGTGCATTGTTCTCAAAACCATTATTGTTGGAGATGTAAATACATAATAAAAAGAGACCGGAAAATCCTGTTGAGTTAGCTGTCACTTAAGGCCAACACAATTAGACTGGTCTGGACCACATTTTAGCGATTCAGATTTGCAAAGCAACAATGCTTCACTTTCGAGCTTCATTCCAAGGTAATCAATATGAATTTCAGATAATTTGCAACGGCCAAATATAGGCAATAAAGGCAAAAGGAGGAGAAAAAAACCTAGACAAGTCCTTTGCGTCATCAATATCCACCTGTTGCTCCCGCTGAGCTACTGGCCGAAATTCACGTACCACTTTCGCTTTCTCTCCGGTCTTTGGTCCCATCCGTGGAATGTGCCATGTGGATGCTACAGGTGGTCCGTCCGGGAGGCAGGTGGCTGCCAGCTCCTCTAGCGGTCCATGATGCGCTCCTGCAACCCACCCTCACCTCCGCTCTCAGCGTAGCTTGGTGATTACAGAGGAAATAGTTAACGATAAGTACACAGTCGGAAGATTCAACGGCACACACACAAAACATCTCAATAGGCAGTGACCAGTCAAAATACGATCGGTACCCAGAGAGGCATTTTTTGGCTTTAAAGTGCCCAAAATGACAATCATGTCAACTTCGCGGACGAATCGCTCGCTCACTTTCCAACGTCTCGAAGTAATACGTCGGTTTTGTAGGCTTTCTTTTTCCTCTATTCAAGCCAAATGGACAAACAAATACATTTGCGCAAATGTGAGAACCAAGCATTGAACTGCAAACTTTATAATAGTTTTAATGCAATAGAATTAGCACCCGGTAAGTTTATCCAGTGTAAGTAATTACATACCTGTCTCAGCGCTTCCGCCGCCATTTTAAAATAAACTTACCGACTAGAGTGCAATGTAATCGAGCCAAGAAAGACTCCCACACATCGATGGATTCACCTGTCAGCCTTCAAGGCGTAAATAATCGTCTCAAAGTCTCTCCATGAAACATCGTCGTATCAGTGAATTAGCCTATTTTTTTCCCCCACTAACTTTCTTTATGTTATCCTGTCATCTTGCAAGGATGATTTTGGCGAAGTCTAATTTAAGATGAGAATTTCGTCTCAACCGTTTTATTTACAATAAACATAACCGTAAATTATGACAGTTCAAAATCAACTGGGTGTCCGAAATGCAAAGTGGAGTGTTGCGAATGTATTTTTTTGTTTTAAGGTGGGTTGTGATTTTTGGGCATCGAGGTTGGACGTTTTCGCTGCAGGTTTACATTCGCTATTTTGTAGTTTGTACAATGCATTTTCCATCCTGCCAAATTCGGCTTCGTTTGATTCCTCTATCCACCTGTTGGGTGTATATCCCTCGCACTCGATTCCTTCCTGCCTGCTTGCTACATCACAAGGTAATATATTGGTAGTTAACCTATAAAATGGATTTAGAGGGGTTATGGGTCTACTCTCGCTAGATTACATCTAAAAAGGCACAGTAGCAGCAACTGTAAATTGTTCTATGTAGCGTGGCAATGTAAGCACTTGCTCTCGGCAGGCACACTTATTCTGGAAAGCACAATATAAGTTCAACCTCCTTTTCCTGGAACCTCAATATACGCATCAATATAAACAAACATTCAACTGTAAAGCCTTTTGTAAGCCACAAACACAACCAGTTAGTGTTATAATCGGATCAAGCTACCTGCACAGTTTTCCAATAGTCTTGTAATTCCATTATTTTCAACAGACGGGCCCTCTCCCTAGTAATGATCAACTGTGCCTTTAACAAAGACAGAGGTAGGCTCTAACGTTTTGATTATGTGTGTATAAAGCGGATAACGCCACAGTAAAGCCTCCTGCATTGGCTCCAATAGTATTACTAGGTATTTCTGCCCTCTGGTGTCAGTGTGGAGCCAAAAACAGCAGGGGAGAACGTCTGTCTTTACACTGACACTGTATAAATTACTGTACATTTCTTTGTTTGAGAATTTCCAAATACATAAATAATACACATGAACAGAACCTATGGTGATTTGGTTTATTCCTTTATTAAATGTTAAGAAACTCCACAATGAAACAAAATAATTTACCCAGGGTGTACATGAAATTAGAACAATACAACCACTTGAGACAGATGGGATTTAGGATGAGGGAGTATGGGATGGGATCATGTAGTGGGAATGAAGAGACAAGGAAAACTCTGGTTTTCAGTGCTGGATATGCTATGTTCAGACCACAGTGCAATCAAAACAATGTTAAACCTCGTCAATGTAGTTTCAAACTCTCACTTGATGCATTTTCTCAAACTTCTCCCCTCAATATATATATATAAACACAACCTTACCATGAAAGAAAATAACAGAAAAACAAATCAATGCATTTCTTTTAAACTCACATGGAGGTGCTTTGTGATCCGGTCTCTCACATTCAGACAAACAAACAAACACACACACACACACACACACACACACACAAAGAATAAAAAAATTATTAGCTAATGCTTTTTCCTCACCTGCACTTAATTATACTGTACCAGTCAAGAGTTTGGACACACTTAACAATTCAAATGAATGGGTGTGTCAAAACATTTAACTGATACTATGTGTATAATATATATATATATATCACACACACATTTAAAACCTTTTTTTGTTTAACTTCAAGATGGAGCAGGATGTTGACATGATGTTCTTATTTGAAGGACATTCCATAAATGGTTGGGCCCAGGTCTTCATGCTCTCAGCTCTCCCTCAAAAATGTTTTCATGCAAAACAAAAAGGTGACTTATCTCCACATAATGCTTGAATGTTTAAGTTTACATGCGCCAAGATATTGCATATGACCAAGGTAGAACCCTGGAAAGTTCCCCCTCGCATTGCTTATGCATTCTTAAATGGTTCAGTCAGCTTTAAAAACATAGCTCTACAACTAAGTGTTGTACATTTACCTCTGTAGGAAGCTTGGGATTAATAAACACCTGCCCGTTGAGCTCAAATAACAAAACAAGTTTCTGTAATAAATTAATGTTTGAATTAAAGAACTGATGCACTGTCACAGATGTAAGTGTTTTCCACCTACTTTGAAAAAAAAAACATTTAGTATTTACCTACAGTATTCCTGAGTGACTGACCACTGTCTAAACAAAAAGAATTGAAAGCAGCCTGAGATTTTCAGAGCAGTCTTCCATTCAAGTTTCGATCAGATTAACATAACAGGTGAAGAACAAACAGGGGCAGGTGCTGAGGCCCCTGGGAGACATTGAGGCGTTGAATAAAATGAAAATGGTTTGCTATTAAGTTCGCCAAACCAACTCAAGATACCATTCAGAGGATTATGAATAGAGGAAAAAAAAAAAAACATTGGATCAATGCATGTGCTCAAAGTGGAGACACTACTCCGTGACAGCGCATTAGAACTAGTGCACACTCGCACGCACACACACACACTGTCCGCAGACATTTTGGACTGCACAATGGGTGTATCACGGGGCCATGGAGGGATAGAAACCAAGGGACTGTAGAGGGATGTTAACAAACATATGTTGCCTGTGCTTCAATTCCTCTGCCATTGAGGGCAATTTTACTATCCAACTCCTTCCGTGAAAAAAAATAAAAACTGGATAAGAACTAATATTTAGAAGGGGGGGACGGGATGGGACTGAAATATAACAATACAGGGATAAAGATATGCACAATGCATACAGAGAAAACAATGCATTTGGGTCAAGATGTGAGAACTCACAATTTAATAGTTAATGCACAGGCTGCAAAGAACACTCAATCCAACAATATCCTATGGCCTCTGGCTAAAGTTAGTTTGCACTTAAAGTTGGGGCACAAATGCATGTGAATTCCTGTAAATGTGGGTTTTGCATTTATCTTGACAAAGTTGTAACACACCATGTCATTTTGAACCAATGTGTATGTGTTCAATGCAGACACACACACACACAAACACACCAAAGTGAGACATTTTTGGAGACCTTAAAAGGATATACGGTATAACAAAAGTACAACACAGCTCAAAAATAAAACCTAAAATAGATTGTAGTACCTTGGTGGAATTATGTTATTTTTGGTTTATCACCTTTTCCTTTAATGGTTTACTTAACACCTAAGTAGTGTCTGCTTAGAAATCATATGTATTTATTGCCTTTAATATCCTGCTTCTGCTGTAGACCTCACAGTACAATAAACATAGACTGTATGGATTTGTTGCCTTTTGAAAGTCATTCTTTCAGTTGTTATTACAGGCCAATTAAGTTGTTAAAATCAAATCATAATTCTTAAAATAAAGACCAAGTCACATAAAACAAGGTGGCAGTAACAGAATAAATTTCTTTTTCAAAGTTATCAATTGATCCTTCCACTCCTCATCGACAACAAACCAAAACTACAGGATCTACATATCATGGCCACAATATCAAAACTGCAACCGCTAAAGAAATATCAACATATTCATAGCACCGATTGTTTGTACTACGCAGTTACAAAACATTTTTTTGTATTTTTTTTATATTTAGGGCCATAACTCTCCAAAATAAACTCAGACTTGCATTTTGTCTTTTTTTTTGTTGCATTGAACAGCAAATTTTTGTACTTACTACAAATTGAAATATTTTCTTATTTCCAATCCCCAAAAAACAAAATGATTTATTTTTTCGGAAGATTTATATATTTTTTGCCTCACAAAACATACTACTATGTCTATTACTAGGTTCAGAAAAACTGACAAGCACCCTTCAAATCATACTCATTTAGAACAACTTTTCACACAGCTGGGGAAAAATAATATTCGAAACAGGCATTTAAAGAGGAAAGACACACACACACACATTCTTTCTCTTTCCTTCAAATCCATAAAAAAGGTAACCATGCTACCAAAATACAATTCCAAAGATCTCCACTTTAATTTCTTTACTTTATTTCTTAACTCTGAATGTTTTGGGATGGAGAAAGAAAAAGACGATCGATCACGGTGCTTCATCATTGCGTTATGAAGAGCTGCATGACAGTCAGGTCATGGGAAATAGTAGCAGTTACACTAGAAAAGAACGAGTTAGCCTAGTAGGACACATGCACAACCATTCGGACCCCACAACTACCGGTATCCTAGTTCAAAAGCAAAAAAAAAAAAAAAAGAAAAAGTTTGGAAAAACCGATGGAGGGAAAAACCCAAGATTGACCCTAATATCTAACTGTGACTCTTTAATGAAGATTAATTATGTCTGGAAGAATCGCCTAAAGCAAATCTAAGATGCATGTCTTCAGATACCGCCATTACATGAAGACACGTATAATATATATATTTTTTTTGAGTTTTTCCTATTTCCACTCTTTTCCCCCCCGTTGTGGTTGGTGATTAACACAACATTCAAGTTAGTAAATGAAAATCAGCAAGATTAGGGCTGGGATGTGGAAGGGGAGGTTCCTCTTTCCAGACGCCTACAGTTTCCTAGTCCTGAGGTCTCTCCCCCATATCTCTGATAGTAGAGGTGCAGTCCAACAGGAAGAGACTGCGCCCTGTGGACCACAGGCTTCCCCTCCACACAGCCGGACTTCTCAGATGTTGCTGCTCCCTGCAGGAACCAAGACGTTGGGCGAGAAAGATAAACTTGTGCACAGGGCCCTTGGTTAAATTTATCCTCAGCTTGATGCTACGATCCCTAACTGAAACAAGGCGGTCGCCCTGTGATTGCTGTAAACCTCTGTTCTCAAAACGTGCCTTTGTATTGTTAAAAAGACAGAAATGAAACTACATTCATAGAGCTATAGATGCAAGACTGACTGTCCATGATATAACAATAGGTCTCCGATCGATTCATGTGTGATAGCTACTTTAAAACATTAAATACTGCAGGCTAGTCTTTTTTTTGCATACAGTACAATTAGGCACATTCTTCTCTTTTCTATAACTTGACCCTAGGTTCTTAGTGTAATAAAAGTAGTGAACTGTTTTCTGTTTTTATACCTGGTAAATTAAGGGTTAATAAACACAATTCTGTAAAAACTCTAAATAGCAGCTGTTTTAAAATCTTGTTTTCACATTTTTATTTATTTAACCATTTAGACAGGAAGTCACATGAGAACCAATTCTGAAATCGTTGAATTGCAAGACTAGATCGTACACAGCATATGATACCTTAAAAGAAAAATGTACGTGAAATGTTTTTGGCCTGACATTTTTTTGGAGTGAGATTCAAAGATTTCAATAGCCCATCCGGCCTTTTCGTTGCAGATATAGCAAATTAGGAATGTGCTGGCCTCAAATGAATCTGTATCCTACTGCCATTGTCAGCTTGTAAAAATAACAGCGACAAATGACATACATACTCATACTTCAGCCAGGTAAACCTACTTTGCAGTGTAGAGAGTTTTCAGCTATTCTACTGAGGAAGTATTTCAATCAACCCACAATATAGGCTTAATGTCATCAGCAACCGAGTGATTATATGAGAACAACCCACAGACAGACAGGAGCAGCATTTTGTGAAGGATATGTCCGGGTTATATTAGGGTTGGCTTTTGAAGCCAATAACAGCTATATAGGAGGGCTAATGTCAGTATTGTGATGATTAGATACCCATGAAACATGCATGTCCCTTTGGAATTGTTTTGCAAGCTACTCATTAATGGGCTGCCAACTACGGTTGCTTGCAATCCACCCTTCTAAAGACCTAAATCTAAGCTCATGAGCAATACAGCATACTCAAGAGGAAATGGGAGCTAGCAACATTCGACTCTAGCTTTGAAGCAAAACGGAAATGTTCATCATTTGATCACTTATTAAATGTGTAGTGTCTGACAGGTAGGCAGTAAGCCTCGCAGTGAGACTTTCCAAAGGGAATATCCCCCACCCCCTAACAATTACGTCTGAGTATATATATGAAAAAGGGAGGCACCAAGAAATCTTTGGTGGTGAGCGCTGGTATTTCTGTTCAGCTGACACTGTTGGTATTCTGTTTCAGCTGACACTTGTGGGAATGACTAGGCTGGCTGTGAATTCTGTCAACTTATTATTAATTTAAACTATGTAACCTAAATAATGACCAATTCATAACATATCTGTATCTGCTGGGACAAAACCAACACTCTATAGCAAGACAACAATTCTGGTATAATGTCAGCTGTAGGCTAAAGACATATTTACCATAACCCTGACCTTACCTGTACACTGAGATCCAGGAAAAGGGGGGGAACAGAGTGTGTTCTGCCACCAGCACTCATCTTGCTGGCTGCCAGTTCCTCCCTGTCCACTAATATTTAATCGAGGGAACTACAAAAGGAAAAAAGTATTAGTCTGAAGGAGGGAAAACTCTTCCACTGTCATAATTTAGAGCACAGTTCCCCAAAAATGTTTCCCCAGGGCCCAGTTTTTCACATTTAAAAATGTGGCCCACCAACCCCTTAACAAATATAGATTTAATACAATTCTTCATCCTTAAGATGGTCGTAGCTGACCTTATTGTCATAGATACAGGTGTAAAAACATTTCTGTAATTCAAATTTTAAAAAAAATACTGTGTAATTAATTTAGAATACATCAAAGTGAAACATTTCAATCCTTTTTTCTTTCAATCTTGATGATTACGGCTTACAGCTCATGGAAATCAAAAATCCAGTACCTCACAATATTGGAATAAAACAGCTGATTAGAGCTCTTCTCAGGTCGACATTTCTGTTTTGAAAATGTTTTATTCTAATATTTTGAGATACTGGATTTGATTTCCATGAGCTTTAAGCCATAATCATCAGGATTGAAACAAAAAAGGTCATTTTGTGTAATTAGTCTAGAATATACTTTTCCACAATATAAAAAAAAAAAAATCTTTACACACACCTGTATATAGGAAGGTCCGAATGCACCCCATGTAATGTTGTTGTCCCAAGTTTGGGATGTGCCCTTTAGGTTGGGAACCCCTGATTTAAAATGTACTTTTTAATCAGCACGCTTGCATACATTCCTATGATATCCTTACCTCATGCAGATCTTCAACAAAGTCATAGGTTTCCCCATATGTGGGACTCTGACCAGCCGCTGCACATTTGCAGGCTTCCTTTTCGATGCATGATTCTTCCCTCGGAATCTTGTCGACTGGATCATCAGTCTGTCCACTCGCCGTCAGTGTTGCTCTTGATGCCGCTGCCATTGCGCAGTCTAAGCAAATTTCCTGCTCAGCAATTGGCAGGAGGGTGCTGGAACCCTCTTGAGAATCCAGTGAGGTCTGGGCACTCTTCTCCATGCCAGACTTCTTTAATCTGGGCAGGAATTTCCCAGATTCCAGTTCGGACTTCCCATAGCATGGGCCCTCATTTTCTGCGTCCTCCTCCAGCGGTTTGAGGTCGGCCTGAGGGTCGTCAAAAGCGTCCGGCGGGGCCAAGAGGGGAACGCTCATCTCTTCTTTCTCCGAATCAACCTCAGACTCGCTCCCTCCGCCAGGAGACAACTCTGAGGCGGAAATGGGTCGGAAATGAGTCCTAGGGGAAATGCGGATGGCCCTGTACTGGGTGGTCCGATTTATGCCGTATATCTGTGGGTAGAACGATTCGTTCTCCGAATCTGAGCACAATATTGACTTGGGTTTGAAACCCGGACTGAACGAAGCCATGTCCTCAGGCTCAAAAGAGCACTCTACGTGGAGGACTTGAGAGAACGGATTGTTCAGATCAAAAGATGTGAATGGGTAGTCAAGCCCTGGCTCCTCACCACGAAAGCCTGCACAGGATCCAAGTAAATCTTCATGGAAGATAAAAGAAAATCCCTTATTAAATCCATCCCCACCTCTTTTAGTAGCCTGGTCGTTCTGCCCGAAAGAGACCAGGGGCCTCCAGAGTGGCTTGTGGCCAGGGGCAAAGCAGCTGCCTGTGTTCATGAACACATCCGTGCCAGCAATGGTGACCACATCTGAGCCAGAGGCTGAGGTGGCCGTGCACTGTAGCAAGCTGCTTCTCGCATCGGCAGGTGGCACCACGGCCCAGTCCTGGTCACCGCTGAAGGTCTTCAGCTCTCCATACACTCCTCCCAGGATGAACGACGTGTTGTCCTTTTCAGGGTTCAAGTCCCAGGGCTTGGACGGCGTCATATAATCCCCAGAAGCATTCAGCTTTGAGAGCTTGTCTTTGGCCAAAGAGGCCTGCTCTTCATTCATGCCTTCCCACAGGTGGTACTCTGATCGCTGCACCGCCTTTTTCGGAGGCCCCTGAATAGGACCAACTTCCTTTACCTGCACATCGAGACAGCCACAGTGGTAGCTGCTCGGCTCCTCAGAGAACAAGCCCTGTTCTCCTAGTGATAGTACAGGATCTTCATCTCCAATAGCTGTCCATATGTCCTTTATTATCCCTGAGCTGTAATTGTCACTCTGTTGGTTTGTGTCATCTGAAAACATACTAGCATCATACGGTTTGCTCTCGTCCTGTTCTAATGCTATTCCACAAATGGACTCCAATTTAGATTTCTTTGCCAAGGTCGGATTGGACACTGTGCCTACATTAGTCTCCTTGCACCGGCTAACAGTGTCTTCTTGTAAAAAGTCCAAGATTTCTTCCTCTAGGTATGTGCCCGAGATTGGAGGGATTATACAATTAATCTCTTCATTGCCAATTAGAGCGGACTCCTCTGTTTGAACGTTTACTTGCTCGTTATCTGAACGTGTCTCTTCCGAATGCGACCACGGGCTGCAGGTTCGCGTTGAAAGGTTTGAACAGTGTTCAGTTTCATCAAAGGCACTATTTTTGGTCCATATTAGCAAACGAGACTGCTTGTTACAATGTGGATCTAGACAGCTACTTGAATCTGTGTTGTTTTCATGACCAACAGTGACTGAGTCACAGGGAAAGGGAAGAGTGGGGCTATCATACTGCAGCTCAAATAGAGAGAAGCAGGAGGAGTTCAGACCAGGTGCTTCGCTGGTGGTTTCTGGGAGATGAGGTTCCTCCAGGTTTCCGGGCAGCGTGTCGACAACGAATGTAATGCCACCGTCCAAAGCAGGAGAAAGCTGAACAGGAGAGTCTCCTGCAAAGCTTTCTCCATCTATATCTTCAGAGGTAGAGGATGAATGACATCCCCAGACCTGAGCCATGTTTTCCAAATCCTGCATGAAGAACCCATCAGCTCCCAAAGCCCCCTGACAGTCCACCCTTATTGCACTACCCCCTTGCAGCTCAAGGCCATCTAACACTAAACAACATTCTGCCTCAAAGTCTCTTTGCTCCTCGCTCTTCTGTCGAATCATGCTCAAGATCCGACTCTCTTGTACCGAGTCTGAGGCACTAGGATCCAATATGGATTGATAAATATCGACTTCATAGAAGTGAGTGAATTCAGACAGATGCTCATCATCTAAATCTCTACTATCCTCAGGTGGAGGGCAGCTGGAGGTCCCATTGAGTTCGAAAGCCTTCTCATCTGTGTCGCCCGGCACCTCAACAAAGTGCCCATCCACAAAGGTGCCCGCTGCCAGATATGCCCTCTGGAAGCTTGCGTTGGCAATGCAGATGCCTTGCATTCTCTCAGACAGCCTCCCAACGTTGGCGGACACGGTCGAGTCGCCTGGAGAATCCACCCTGCTCCGGTACTTAGTTTCCAGTTTGCTCCGTCTGCTACTGAACGGTACAAGATACTCTGTGATGGGTTCGGTGTACCACAGCGGCTCCTCCATGTATTCTTGTGTGTTGCTGACCTCGGCTCCGGACTGCTTTGATTCCCCCCAACCTGGATCTTTTCTAATCTCCTTCAGCGGCCTCTTCCCCTTTTTGTAGAGCTGCGTTTGTCTCATAGCACCTGGAGTGGTGCTGCTGCTGCTGCCGCCGCCACCTCCGGCATTCCTCCGCTCCTCTTTGTCAATGGCCTTTAGAGCCAACTTTACTTGCCCGCTGTTGCGCCCCCTCTTACTCCTGCTGCCTGCCTCCTTAGACTTGTGCCGGATCCTGGCTGCCTTGCTACTGGAAGTCTTCAAGTCACCCTGGTTGCCACTGGAGCTTGAGCCAGCCTCGCTAGAGCCAGAGGACCAGGAACGAGGGCGATACTTGCCCTCAGACCTGTGCCTCGCCTGCCTCTTGCTGTGGACGGCAACTCTGTCCTCTGCTGTCGTGCCTCCATGATACCGGTTCTCTTTCTCCTTCTTGCTGCGTCGCTGCTTGGCTCTCTCGCTGGTTAGATTGGTGGTGGTGATGGTGCTGCAAGCTTCAGAGGTTCTCTCCTTAGCAGCTTCACCTTCGCTGTTGCAATCTTTTGGGGAGGAGGTGTCGGTGCTGGTCTGAGGGGCTGCGGAGGACGATGAGCCGGAGTAAGCACTGGCTTTAGCCTTGTTCCACACCGTCATGATCTCTTGGAGACAAACAGATTTCTCTGACAAAGGTGGAAATGCTTCATAATACCTGGAAGAACAGCAATCAAAAATGCTGTTGGTCAATTAATGCTGCATATTATAAAGTCCTTAAGCAACTTAATGGGGATTCAACAAAAGGAATAGCCTAGCTGTGCCCGCTACTGAGGACATGAGTTGTAATTGTTATGGTTTGGTAATAAAAGAAAAACGTACATTTCCACCTGGTCCTTAGAGGAAGGGGATTCAACTCTTTCAGGAGACTGAGATCCATCAGATTTCTTGCTGAGCTGTTTCTCTTCTGTGAGAAAATCATGAGCATGACAATGAGCTGAGTCTTTCGTTACAATAGAGCAGAACGTGTAGAAACAACACACAAACCTTTCTGTTTGTTTTGGATGTCCTTGAGTTTGGAGCAAAGCTCCTCAACCAGGCTCTCAATTCCAGAGTTCTGTGTTGGAGGAGAGAGAAGACAGATGTAATAAAAAAAATACATTCACAAAATAAAGACTTAATTAAATCTAAACAGAGTAATCCTCAACTATGATACTGCCTTACTTGAACACGAGTTAAACGTTTCGTTCAGACCATTCAGTGGTGAGAATCTACATACAACACCAGGGAACTTTGACAATGACTAGAGGCTATTAACATGGGGCTGACAGAAATCTAACCAGCTGACTGTCAGAGCCTCGGCATGCTCGACCATGACTGTGTTAAATTTAGCTATGAGGGAAAAATGTTGCATGAGAAGAATTACTGAAGAGTAGCCCAAACAACCGCCTCCCATCTTTTCATCTAAATGTCAGACACTCTGCAAACAAAAATTAAGTACTCTGTTTTGGTGTAAACAAGGCCGGCTACGATTTGTTCTATTTAAAGACAGCCATGTCAAAATGACTCAACAGACCAGTGGACAACAGGCACCGTCGGAAAATTGCAACATCCACAACAATAAACAGGGTCGGACTTGTCCAAGTCCTATAACTCACACATGCCCCTCCACCGTCCGTCTCTCTTCCTGACAGAAAGTAACATTCCTTACCATGCTGCCCAGTGAAAAGCGACAGTTCCCCCCGGCCCTGTGTTTCCTCTTGCATCACTGTGCTAATGCCGGTCAGCTGACTGGTAACACGCTCCCTGCTCTGCACTCTGTGCTGCAATCCCGTGCAGTGTGGCATTCAAAAAAAGATATATAAATAATAAAATAGACCGCAGAGTCCAGTCCTCAGAGCCCAGCTCAAATCCTCTGCCTTGCAAACCCTTCCCCCTACAATCCCTCCAGCTCTAACCCAGCCCACTCTCCCACGGGCTGCCTCACACTATACATGCTATAGCTGCCAACCGACTGCTAAGAAAAATGTCTGCAAATCCTTTCAGATTTAGCCTGGGGGAACAAAAAGGGAACAGGAATAATATAATGCAGGCTTCTTGAAAAGGTGCACTAACATGCACACCAGGACAACTACACAAGGTCAAATGTACAGTGCTTCTCAATGCAGAGTGTAAAAGTGAGAGACCCAATGAGTCTTTCACTGGTCCACAATCCTTCAGTGTTGTCAGCTGACCTCAATCCGACCTTGCCCGTAAACACACCACCGGTTGAGGGTTCTACCCTAGTTCCACGGCTTAACCAGGAAATTTGCTTAGCGCAATGACCACTCACTGTAATTTATACAATCAACATCTGCACATACCTCAACAGGAAAAGCCACAGAATTACAGTAATACATGCCTGACAGAGGCTTCCTTCCTTCTTGCTTCACTCAATGTATTCAGCTTTGCAGCTTACAAACTGGTGTGTGTGTAAATCAACCGGTGAAATGCTGTACAGAAGTTCAATCCATGCAACACCGTCCGAGCATTCGAGCTACATTCAAAGCTAAGTGCAACGTATCAATTACACAAGCAGTGCAGTGAAGAGGAGCGTTGTGACACTGGGGCAGAGTGGCACTTACTTCATCGGATGCTGAACGCAGGCACTGCACAGCGGCTTGCTTCTTTATCTCCTCCAGACTCAGGTCGGTCCCTGCTCCTTTTTTCTTACTCTTGCCCCATTTCTTCCCCGTTCCCTTCTCCCAGCCCAGGAAGATGTCATTCTCCTGAGCACACAGACACACAATCCAGTTGTACATCAGACTGAAGTGCATCAGACAGCATTTTATATTTTTAACACCTTCGTACTTCAAAAGAATGTATAGACAGGACTTAAAGTAACCACTATAGAAACTTAGCGGGAAGGTAGACATGCATTTGGGCAAAGAAGACCCTGTAGTAAAGAAAACCCGAATGGGTTTATCCTTATTTAGGCCAGGACTCTAGACACACATTGCACCTTAGACAATGAGCTACTGTAGACCTATATCAAAATAATCAATTTGCCACATGGGTCATCTCCACTCAGATTTCACAGGCAGTAGCAAAAGCTGAACTTTCACAAAATACATCTGAATGTTTTCCTAAAATTATGTAAATAACAAGGAAAATAATAATAATAATAATGGATTTTAGACACAATATAAATGTAAATATCGCAATATTGCAATCAGTCAGTGTTTTTGAGTGTTGTTTTCTACAAAAAATCAGTTTACTTTAGCAGTGTTTTTCTTCAGCCAACATTTTTCCAAGATTTACAGTGTAATTTAGATAAAACAGTAATTAGCCTCATTTAAAGTAATTAGCCCCATTCAACTTCTGCCCATCAATATGGCTAAAGAGTCTTTAGACTGTTGGAGACCACGGCAACAACGCAACTGAGTGACGGACATTGCGACCTATGAATAGGTGAATTATAAAACAATATAGAATGTCAATAATCCCCTAGTGTTAAAATGTTACTAATTTAGAAGACGCTCATTTGCATTTTACCGCTGCTCAATTTGAATTTTCACAGCTAAGGGCCTGAATACTTGTTCATAAGATTATTCAGTTTTTCCATTTTTAATAAATTGGCAACAAGTAGTTGTCATTGTGGTTTTGGGTGTATATTGATTACAAAACAATGTGCAGACGAAGTGAAGGGGTCTGAATACTTTCCAAAAGCACTGTATACAATGTAGTGTTTCATTACAGAAAGATGCTGGACACATTTGAGGAGTCATTAAATTCCATTGAATAACTATGCATCCAAAAAATTATTAAACATTTTCTTTAACAGCATCTTTTATTTTTTTAAGCGTTCTGTAGCAAAACAAAAATAAAAACGAGAGCACAGAAATCACCTGCAGCGACGGACAGAGAATTAGTAAGGTCATATGTAAGAATGGGGGAACCTCCTCCTCAACCAAGCTGCGGAACTGGACACCACCAATGTTTGTAACAAGATGACATGGATGCAGCCTCACCTGATCCTGCAGATCGTAGTCGTAACTGTCGTGCAGGAGCAGACTGAGGACATAGCGGGTGTAGATCATGGCGTCGATCCCGCATTTCTCCAGTTCCTGGTCCAGCCAGCTCTGCACTGGGCCCAGCGAGTGGAGCAGGGACATCTCGGAGACCGGGAGGAGGCCCGCCGGGGGTAAGGGGCGCAAGAAGCTTTCGGGAGGAGCAGGACCGTCCGACTCGGCGCTCACTGGACGCATGGGAAACCTTAGGTGTTGGCCATTCTGAGGTGGAGAGGCATGGTGACCAGTGGATGAACGGGGTGCGGTGGTGGGGAGGGGTGTGGAGAGAGGACAGTAGTGCCTATCTGGAAGGGGGGGGGGGGGGTTTACTCCAGCAGGACGCACAGGAGGGAGTCTACATGGAGAGACATGTAGTGTGCCGTTTTCTCTTCTTTTCTATTGCTGTAAGCAAGTAGGGAACTTTACTTGTCAGGCATGGCTTGATCTGATGAAAGCGATCAGCTGTTTGGCAAAACACTAAACGTGTTTGCGTCTCAGTTGCAGGGGATCATGTTGGGCAACAGGTTACTCCACCGGCAAAACCTGGAGACAGGAAACAGGTTTGCATCACATTTCTATGTTGCATTTACAAAGGTTCTCTTTACACCAGGATATAGGCCCTGAGCTTAAAAGGTTGCTTGCAACATCCTTGGCAAAATAACATGGCTTGATTATGATTATGTTCAGTCTGCTTTTCAAGGCATGACCTCACTCAGTTACTTCGGCACATCATATAAAAGAATGCAGAGCCAGAAAAATGCCAGTCACATTTTAGTCAATTCAGGGGTTAGTCAAAATCAGGACAATCCATTTGTTTCCACAAATATTTCTCTGAATATGAAAAAAACATTTTAAATATATTTTGATGAAACAAGGAATCACACATCACATTAACATAGTATTCGACATCACCCAGAAGAGCAAAAAGTGTTTTAATGCTTTTTATTATAATTTCTGTAAGCCTTCATACCAATTATGCGTTTCAGGCGCAAATCCCTAACTACCAGCTATGTCAACGTCGGTTTAGATGAGTAGATAGCTAAAAATCCCTGCAGTGATAAATAAAATTAAAAAAGGGATATATCAAAGGACAGCAATTCAACTTACTATGGTTCATATAAATATGAAGCCATTCATCATCTTGGCAAAAAAAGACATGTTCGTGGGTTGATAGCTAATTTACTTGTGTGCAAAACGACTTCTTGTTGAAAAAATTATAGCTGCACGCATCATATTACCCCATAGACGAAAACAGTGCTGCCTTTCAATTGAAAATGGTATTGTCTTAAAACAAATCTTTTTATGGTTTGTGTTTTTTTTTTTTTAAATAGATTAACCTGAGACCCCGGACACAACATTTAAAGAGACATCTTGCATTTCTTGAAGATTTATAAAATGTAACTGGATTAACGTATGTTACGTCAGCCTCCGTAAAAGCCATCCAAATCAAAACAAGGACTTGACTGTTGAAAAAAAAAAATGTGATTATGGTTTTGTGACATGCCCATATTGTTGTACAAAGCATATACACACACAACAAAATTCCTTTAACATTTTTAACACTACAATATGACTCAACTCCTTCCACATATAGCGGTAGGCCATTTATTAGGAATCTCAAACATGTAAGGCCAAAGTTGTGCCCAGACATCAGAACGCAGGAACCAGTGCAACTAACCTGTAAATGACCTGAAACTAAGATCACATTAAAATATACATTTATTGTAAGGATAAACCTGTGAGGTTGGGCTTTTCTTACATTCTATAACTTCAAATCATGGATACAGTTAAAATAAACATGTCATCTTAATAATGCCCTACAGCAGATCAGTGAAATGGGAGTTTAGATGTTATGGTTGTGACATTGGTGGTGTGAACCTTGTTTATATTTAACAAATGTATAGACCCTCTCCCCTTACAAACCTGCTACAAGGGCCCTCTATTGTCAAGTGTTTCTTACAAAACCCAGGGCAGAAGGGATAAATAAACCAAATAAAATTCAGTACACACTTAAAAAGCATTAAATTCAAATACACCAGACAATATAAAAAATTACAATATTTAATTTAGAAGGCATTTCGTATTAGAAAGAAAAAAAGAAAAAGATCCAGGTACACAGCCAATATTGTAATTAATAAAATGGAGACAAAAATTGTCAATTCCAACAAATATTCCATTATATGTTTGTTTTTTTGTAACTCAGCTATTGCAACCACGCCCCCCACCCCACCCATTCTAAAGGCCAAGGACTTACCCGATTTTTAAGAATCCCTGATTATTAAAAACTTAATGGAATACATTCCCACGCAGAAGAGTCTTCTATCGATCATGACGAGGCATAACAGCCGCAGGCATACACCTTCTAATGAATCCATGCACATTACTTCTTGGTTACTACAGGCCCAAATGCAGATCTACACCATGTCCCAGGAGATGTTTTTTAATGGCTGTTGATTGTGCTGGTATCAGACACCAGCTTGTTAATAGGTTCCCAAGAGACAGAACCTGCCCTCCTATTATCCATGCAGACAGCAGCCTAGAGGATGACACGGCAGCCATAAGGAGTAACTAAATAGGCATTTTTAAATGGGTATAAGATTTGTAAACTCCCATATTGCCTGCTGCCATCAAACTTAACAGCAGCAGTGAGTTAGGCCGACTGATCTTGATCTGCAGAGCACACTAAAACAAGGGATTATAGGTTATATCAGAGGCTGGCAGCCCTGGAGTTCCAAAAGCACTTCACGTTTTAGATATAACTTGCCTGGAAGACCAGGTGTGTTGAATCTTATCAATCACAGAATTGATCACTTAGTTAAGTTGGTCAGGAGTGTTCCCTAGTTGGGACAGAATCTAGCAGTACTAGACCAACTGAAAGAACATTGTTGACAACCACTGGGTTATTCCCAAGTGTTACATGCAACATATCTTAACTTTATTTAAAGATGGTTTAACAGTGGACATGGTCTCGTAATCTCGTTAGCAGGATGTCTTAAGTTACACTGCAGAGTCTTCACTTTAGCCCAAACAACGAGTACACACATTCCAAGGTTTGTGTCAAATAATATTTAAAACATGCAAGCTACGCAAGTCATCCTACTTAAGGGCGTCTGCTAGGAAAGTATGACGTTAAAACCGGTAGTTAAGCAGCAATGCTGTGAAACCGGTCCCATCGTGGGGTGACTCAGGCCGGGGTGACTGTAACTCTATTTTCAAGGCACTCATGTGAGCAAACTATCGGTCCTAGTGGAATCCTTTAATTGTCAAAGTTAGCATCCCGGTATGTATAAGCTGTACTGCCACAACAACCACTATCCTATAAAATGTGGCCCAACCCCATTGGGAATGACAGGACATGTTAAGAGAAAGTGACCTTCAATAGTACACCTGCAGAACTGGTTTAGTTTTTAAGAGAGCTTATTAATCTATGCTAATGAGGCATAAAAGGGAACTGACTGCTCTCATATGAGTATGTTTCCTATGGCATCAAACTCACTGGCTCTCACAGCCCGTTTCTCTGGGCTGATTGTGAACGAAGCGCAAGTGCAGGCTGAACCAACATGATTGGGTGGCCTTCTTGCCACTCCATAACCGAGGGGTACCTAATGGTTACCCGTTATAGGCATCAAAAGGGCTTTACAGTATGTAGCCGTAACAGGAATAGTAGGAATGCACATATTTCATACTGCAACCCAATTGGTCCACTCACTACAGATAATTATAATTTAACACACCCGGTCACAAGATTACAGCTGGCATTCGAATAAAAACAGCAGGCAAATGCCGTATTTTAAAGGAAAGTTAGCTAACTACGCTCTCGCGAACCTTTGCAAGAGCCAACATCTTGATTTGACAAGCACAGCTGACCTAGCGTTGGGCATGCCCCTTCTTCGTTACTGTTATCCTATGTATGTCTTTGCTAGATTGCTAGCTACAATTACAGGAGACGATTTGTTATTGGTTTCTAGCGGGGCTGGTTTCATGAAACTTCCTTGCCACTGACAGCAGGTAGCGGCAGCTATGGGGTCGTTCTGCATGATACAGTAAATCTAACGTTAGTAAGCTAGTAGTGGGCTAGCTAGCCAACGTTCACATCGGGGGACATTCAACTGACAATCGTAAAACGAGTTAATTGTACAGTGGTGTTATACCGTTTGGACTTCACTGACAATGTAGCTAATGTAAATTAGCATTTATATTCGACCGTAAACGAACTGTCCACTACAGCGGTTACCTAACAACACAGCTACAGAAAATTTAGCAGCACCAGTAATTGGACTAGCCGGGGCTATGTACCGTAGTATTTAAACGTTCCGAATTCAGAATAGTACTGGCGTAACGTTTTTAGGTACAATAATTAACTTTACAACTTTAAATTAGCAACATGAAATTAACAACGAGCAGATGTTTCGCTACATAGCCTATGTGACAGCCAGTTGCAGTGGTCGACCCCTGGAATGGCGACATCTAGTATTAACGCGTAGCGTTAGCTAGGGAGCTAACGTTAGCTATCTACTCAGCTAAACCGACGTTGACATAACTGGTAGTTAAGGTTAGCTGACCGGGAACAACCAGTTATAGAACAAATAACTTCAGCTACCTAGCTGGTTTAAGATATTCATTTTGGTAAGGAAAGTTAAGCATTTTAATTGTTATTGAATATTGTCAGTTTCGGCCTGACGCAGTTCTGCTGCTAGCTAGCTGTGTAGTGTAGGCGTGTAGGCAGGTGACCGTTGACTGCTGCTATGATGGTGGAATTACAGAACACGGCTTCCCAATTAACGCCATTGCATTTTACACTGACCCAAGTCAGTCCCTTAAAGTTAAACGATTTGACAACACCAGTAACGTTAATCAGAAACATACAGGGAATTAGTGAGCCTGAGTAAATACTCCCATCAAAACATTACTGTACAGTACAACAACATTCCGACAAAAGCAGTTGCGAAAACGATAACGTTAGAGAAGGAGGAACGACTGACCTAACCGGGACTAGAGACGTTTAAAAAAAAAAAAAACATGCGCCACGAATTCTCACTATGTAACAGCAACGTAAAGTAAAATACCAGCAAACTGCGCTTTTTATTGATCATTAAATTAGCTACACCTCACAAAATTGTTTTCCTTACCTGCCGATACTTGAAGTAAAGAGAAGAGGGGGAGCGGTTACTTCTCTCCCGCTGCCGTTCCGAGCTCGAGCTCCGGAATCCTCTGCAGTAGCATCACGTATGGACGCAAAGCGGCAACCGCGACGCACGACAACGCTGTTTTCAATACCGATATTTCGACAACATTACATGAATCTGACGACATTACGGCTCTGACGTGAAGGTCCTCCCCTCAGAGCAATGGCTCCGTTTGATCCAACATGTCGGATATACACGGGCAGTTTCATATTGGAAGCTCCCTTGTCCCTTCCCACTCGTCTCCAGGCAACAAGGCGAACCTCTACCGTCCTAGTACTATTAGAATTTATTCATCCGCTCACGATTGCATCAGAAGGCCAAATAGTACGCCTTAGAAAATGTGGGGAACCTTTATAATAAGCCAGAAATCAGCCACAACCACCTTTGTAAAATAAATGAATTAAATACCTTTTTAATTTTTTCCTTAAAGATTCTATTCAGTCTAACCTGTGTTAAAAACTGGTGGGTGTATAGTAAATTTCATTCTCATATATTATTTTATAGTAAAACATAAAGTAAATGTTTGTTTTTAACCTAATAATAAATATTTCTTGAATATATGCATTCTTAAGTGGCAAGAGGAATATCAATTATCCTCCAGACATAGTTGATGGGTTTTAGATCATCTCCTCTACCATTAACTGATATTGTCATTCTGAATCATACTGAATATTGTGGCTTATAATGTAGTATAATTAAGTAGTGAAATCCATATACTGTAAACATTGAGATTCTGTTGTCACTGCCATTGCTTGGGGGTCAGGGATTAGGCAGCTGCCAGGGGTAAAACAAGTAGCCCCTCCCCCAAAACACACTCTTCCCCCATCCACTGTTTAATGCTGGGGGTCGGGGGGGGGGGGGCTGTGGCACACTTCATCTGCTCTCCGACCCTCGGGGTCATGACCTTTGGGAACAGGTTGGTGACAGGATTGCTGTTTTAGAGAGAGGTCTTTCTCATGGAGATAACCCAGGTTTTCCGACTGAGGGTGTTGCTGTCATGGTCAGATGTAGACTGCGGAACACGCTGTAAGGAAACCCACTCAAGTCCAATTGATTACTGAATTACCGCCACCCTGGGCTTGGCTCCAGGGACCTGGTGTACATCCAGCTGTCGGTCTTTGTTAATGCACAACCGAGCGGGTATTGACTATCAGGGATCACCGAGGGTAATCGATGAGGAAGTTGTGGCCTTCCAGCATCGATTAATGCCGGCAGAGCAAGAGTACCATAACTCATCCTGCTTTTCTTCATCCACCACAGTAATTCCAAAGTAATTGGGCGACAATTTGTGAAACAGATGGCGCAGTTTAAAGATCCCCTTTAATCCTGCCCTAGAGGCCCAGTTGTATCTTCCTTTTGCAACGCATTGCCAGAGCAGCAACAGTCATTGTGTTGAAAATCATGATGTCTAAAACAATGCCTCACTTTCACTTTCACCGTTCTGGTTAGTCTCCCTCCCTTTCCTGTCTCTCTCTCATAGTGCGTCCGCTCTTTCTCTTTCCCTCTCATTTCTCTCACAAAAAAGTACGAGGTGTTTCAAGGAAAAAGCTTTTGCTGCTGGCAGAACTGCTTGACGTGTTACATTCCAGAAGGCATTTCCTTTGCATCGCTTGTTTGTTTGCAATTAAATAACAGAAGATGAGGGGATATATACTGTATAAACGATATATATATAAAATCATAATTTTATTTAATTATGTCATAGCTGTTTTTGTATATATGACAAAGTATGTCTTAGTCTGTTTTTATAATATGAGGTGATACAGGCATGCAAGCTGCAGCTGGCTAGTATTGATGCACTTATATCTGTCACACACTTCAGTGACACTAATCCATTCATTCTATTCAAAATGACTGCCACAATCAAATGACCAATGGAAGAGCCAAGCCTCTTGTCGTAACGACAGCAGCCAACCTAACCCAGGGTCCCCAAGAAAGTTCTCTAGGGACAGATCCCGCCTCCCTAGAAATCCCTATTTTGTGCGTCTACAATAACTGCTCTTGGGGAAGTGGTTTGTGTGTGCGTGCAGACCTTGAGTTACCTCACTCCTGGTTGATGGGCTATGAATATCATGTTGCTTGTGGCTCTAATGTTCCTCTCTCTCTCGTTCTTTGCTCACTGTTGTCTATTGCTGTTGGCATGTTGGTGTTTCTCTCATTCTTTCTCATTCCCTCGCTTGCTTTACTCCTTTACACTGTATTATCACGGATCTCCTCACTCTCTCCTACTTGTCTTCTCCTCTCTCATGTTTTTCTCTCCCTATCTGCTGCTCTCGCCCCCCACTCTCCCCCCACTCTCCCCCCACTCTCTCCTCTGTCTCTCTTTAGGCACTCCAGCTTTTGTAAACAATCAATAGAATATCATGCAATTAACTGTTATGTATTATTAGGACAGGTGATAAGTCACTTTTTAATAAATCACCCAAGCGCGTAAAACATTGTTAAAACCGGAGACTTTCAACATTACGTGGATATAGCATAGCAAATTTTGTATATAACCCTGCTCTGAGTTTCAGTTGTCATTGTTGCAGTTGTACAGGCAGAACACATTCTGTATTTTAAAACCTTACCCAAGGTCATTAGAAAAAGAAAACATGCACACAGTAAGTCACCCTTCCACATTCCTTGGCAACGTTCTTTTATTGTTGGATTCAAGCACCGTCTTGCCAAAATATTCCCGCTCCCGGACAGTTACAAGTGCATACTGCCTACTTTGTTGACTAAAAGTGCATTGCATTTGTACATACAGTCAACTCGTAAGTGTAAACTCATTGTAAAATAAGTGTAAAATCGATTTTAGTGCAATGTAGTTCATCGGGCTAAAAACACGTTGTAAATATCGACATGCATGTGTCGGTTTAGTGTGTGCATTTGGAAACAATCCCAAGATGTTTTGCATTTCATCTTACCCGCTTGATGTTTATTCCTCGCTCTATGTTTGACTTTAGAGGTTTTTCTGTAGTACCCGTGGATAATAAGCAAACACACAAGCAGGGCTAGAATGGGCAGCTATGACTACCCCCTTTCCACATGGGCCCCTGTTATAAGAATGTTCCTCAGCAATTGATCCAACCCAGAAGTCCTCACTTGGATACTATTGCCAGGTCAATTGGAGGCTATTGCCTAAAGGCTGTCTTTTCTGCATTGAGTCAACAGATAGTTCTTACTTGAAGAATTTTCAAATACTTGAAGTATTTGAGCTTGTTGACACCAACCTGGGCTTACTGGTACAGATACAGAGCTTGTTTGTTTCTTTTGATTGTGTTGCTTTTTGTGTGTCTCAAGCATGTAAATATGTGTGGTCGAAATAGTATATATATTTTATTTGGTTACGCAGGGCTTATGTGTAAAGCTGAATGCTACTGCCTTGCCTTGAGCATTGACATGCCCTATGACTTCGTCTGGAATGGAGGCTTTTTCGCATCCAGGTTCCAACTTAAAAAAACAATCACCTAAAATGTTCAGACAGAGAGATGTGGACTTTGCCTTGCAGAATGCGGCGGCCGAATTTAAATCATGATGTCACGACGGAGTCATGATCTTGGACATGTAAATGTTGTCCGGCTATATTGACTTTATGCGGACTAATTGGCGTGATAAAGGAGGCCAAAGTCCCCATTTCTCTGTCACGTACGGCTTCTCCTCACGTGGGTATAGACAGTGGGACAGTTGATTGTGTCACAGCGTGAATCGGGTAAGATCAAGGAAGTAATTTGGTCCCGTCACTCTATCCGCACACTGGCCTTCATCACCAATGCAAATTGCTACACTTCTGCTCTTTGGGGCTGACGACAGCTATGCTTTTTTCTTCTCCGCCCTAAGATGGAAGCAACAGATTGTGAGGTCAGAATGACCATATAGGCTCTGTTGACATTGAACGGTGCTCTTGTTCCGGCACCGCGTGTCTCGTTCCTCTTTGTGACGCTACAACTCCCGCATAAAGGGCTGTCAGCAGGGACAGCCTGTTTAAGTGTTTTTCTGTACGCCCAAGTGCAAGAAAGATAACGGTGAGCTCCCGGCCTGAAGGCTGTAATTAATGACAGAGCTTCTCTTTTGTTTGTTTTCCTCCGTTATCTGCGCGTCTGCGTGTGTTTGCGCGCCTGCTTTTGTTGGCTGTTATCAATAAAGACATTGGTCAACCAGCTATCGGTTCAAAGACACACTTATGCAGAATTACGAGTGAGTCAAGAATCTTTAGGGATTATTAAGGAGCCGCAGAGAGGAAAAAGTCAACATTTGCATTTTCTGTTGGTTGTAGGTTGCTTTTCTGTTTATTTCCTTCAGCCTCATTTGACCCTGTAAATTATCAAGTTGCGTGGGCATTAGGAAGCCTCCGGCCGTGTTTGTACACGTGATAGAATGGCTTTAACCAGCCTTTACGTTTTCCATGCAGCCACCGTAAAAGTAATGACTGCGCCATGGACGGGAATTGGGACTTAGTAGGGGCGTAGCTTTTATATATACATTACATATTTCCGCCAGCAGTTAAAAGAAATGTACAGGGGTGTAAGAGGTACCCCTTCATTACTGTGTCAACAACATTATCATTATGCATACATTTTCAAGGAGAACTGACATGCCATGCAAAGCGTTGCATGAACAGGAGCGCTGTAAACAGGAATTATATTTCCTCTAATGGGCTGCCATTGTGAACCCCCACATTTTTTCTGATGACTCCTTGAACAAGGGCAGCCTAGGGCTTTTACCCCGATCCGAAAACCTTATCCGAGACTGACGGTGACACCCGAGTGGCATCAGAATATAGAACATCCGTCAGATCTCTTACTGTGAATTAAGGTGTTTGCTTTGAACTGCAGCGCTGGCGTGGAGAAGACAGGTCTACTTACATTGTCCGCCAGGCTAGGACCCTGATAGGCAGAATGGAACGGGGTGGGGTCATTGCCTGTTACAGAGACTTCCTCTCTGTCTCTCTCCCATTGCCTGTTACAGTCTCTTCCTGTCTCTCTCTCTCATCACCTGTTACAGTGTCCTCCTGTCTCTCTCTCCACCGTCACCACACAGCCACAAACTAGACAGTGATGAAAGAGGTGAGGATGAACTTTACGGTTGATGTGTCACAGGTCGCCCTGTTGTTTCTTGTTGATGGGTTAGGGTTATGCTGTATGTTATCCCCCCAGATGAGATTGTGAGAGAGTGACTCACACTGTAGGTGTTTGATGTGCTCTGTGTATTGCATTGTTCTGGATCAGCGTAATACAGGTAGAAGACACTGTGGAGTCAGAAATTTGAATCCAAAAAAGCAGAAACTAGAGGTGACGTCTGTCCTATCTTTTATCACTTCTTGTTGCTCGTCCGTTGTGTTAGCAAGTTCACGTTGGTGAGGAAAAGGCCTGGATGGGCGGTAGGAAGGCCTCGCGTGCCCTGGCCCGTTTTGGTTTTACAGGACTTTATACCGTTTTGGTTTTACAGGACTTTATACCGTTTTGGTTTTACAGGACTTTATACCGTTTTGGTTTTACAGGACTTTATACCGTTTTGGTTTTACAGGACTTAATACCGTTTGCCTTTAGCTGTACTGTGGCTTTTCCTCTGTTGAAAAACCCCACTACTGCTACAACTCCCCTAACAAATAGATAATGTTTTCTTTTTGATTAGTGTGCGGTAATAAAGTTTGTATACACAAGAACACTGTTTAAACAAGCGACACACAGAGAGGATGACACTGTAACTAATTATTAGCGGTTAGTCAGTCTTGCACATCTGGTTCAGGAGATAATGTTTCAGATAGCCACTAAAAGGGGTTTGCCTGTTTGCATACTTCGTGTATTTACTGAATAATGGAAGCATTTGCACGCTTCTTTGAATGGTCCCTTGTGTCCCGAATGTCAGAACAAACCCAGCAATAGAAATGATGCCTCTGAAGCTGCTATTCATAGCTAGGGCGATTCCACTCTACCAAGGGTTGATATATAACATTTTGTCTTAATCGTTTGTTGTCTGGGACAGTTTTTCTTGCTAGTTAGGGCCATTTACTTCCAGTGCTGTCTGTCTTCTCTATAGCTGACTTGAACTGCAAACTGCAGACTGTGCAGAACTTGCTGCTCGTTGATTTGGGACTGATGTGTCATTGCTTTGCTAACCAGTGCCAATATTGTAGGGGATGTGGTTCAGCCACTGCTGGGATTTCACCGAGTGGTGTTGTATGAAAACCTTGCCCATCCTCGAAGACTTCCTCAATGGGCCTGACACTTCTGATGAGCTCATTTCCTGATGATGGTTCACCACGCAGCCTTGTGAGGTCTTCACATTTGTAATTACGAGGCAATACGCTTGGCCTTATCTTAACTGTGTCCTGTTTTGTCAACCTATCTCACTACATCTTGCCTCTAGCTCTCTGACCCCTAGTCTGTCTCCATTTCTCGTTTTCTCTCCTCTCAGACCCGACCCGACCTTCCTGTAGATGGTTATGCATGGTTGCAACAGTATTTCTCTCTCTGCTAATACTTCCTCCTCTTGTATCCTGTCATCTCCCATGCTAAATCCTCCTCTCTTTTGTCCTACAGATTTTTTCATTTGACTCTCTCTGTCGCTCATTCTCCCCGTCCGCTCGGCACTCCACTCCTGCTCTGTAACTGACTCACTGTGAGCTCACAGAATAGGGATGAGTACAGCTGAACGTCAGTGGAGGAAATGGAAACTACAGATGACCTATAGATCTTTTCACTCCCTTCCTCTCTGTGTTTTCTTCCTCTCTAGTCGCTGCTCACTGTCACTCCAAATTTCAAGATTCTTCCTTTTGAAAGAAGGTTGATGACATCCACACTCAGCCATGTTCACTCAGCCCTTTGAGTCCCCTGGTCCCTCACATGATGAATGTGTACACACCTTACCTCCCTGTTCAGATGAAAACCTGTAACTAGTAAGGTCCGCTCGCTCTATAACTTGCCCCCTCAACCCTGAACCACGCCCCCTCCACCCTCATCCCCACCCCCTCAACCCTGAACTACACCCTCCTCCATCTTCAACTCCACCCTTCTCCAACCTCAACCCCACCCCCTCAACCCTGAACCACACCCCTTTTACCCTTAACCCCACTGCCTCAGTAGATCCTGTCCCAGTGTTCCAATGCTGTAGTATGAATCAGATCAAAGATCCCTCCGTCACAGCCTTGCATGTCAGTCACATGTCACAGCAGTTATGGCAGGCATGGCTTGAGTGACCCAGCAGTTATGACTGGCATGGCTTCAGTGACCCAGCAGTTATGACTGGCATGGCTTCAGTGACCCAGCAGTTATGACAGCCATGGCTTCAGGGACACAGCAGTTATGACCGGCATGGCTTCAGGGACACAGCAGTTATGACAGCCATGGCTTCAGGGACACAGCAGTTATGACAGCCATGGCTTCAGGGACACAGCAGTTATGACAGCCATGGCTTCAGGGACACAGCAGTTATGACAGCCATGGCTTCAGGGACACAGCAGTTATGACCGGCATGGCTTCAGGGACACAGCAGTTATGACAGCCATGGCTTCAGGGACCCAGCAGTTATGACAGCCATGGCTTCAGGGACACAGCAGTTATGACAGCCATGGCTTCAGGGACCCAGCAATTATGACAGCCATGGCTTCAGGGACACAGCAGTTATGACAGCCATGGCTTCAGGGACACAGCAGTTATGACAGCCATGGCTTCAGGGACACAGCAGTTATGACCGGCATGGCTTCAGGGACACAGCAGTTATGACAGCCATGGCTTCAGGGACACAGCAGTTATGACAGCCATGGCTTCAGGGACACAGCAGTTATGACCGGCATGGCTTCAGGGACACAGCAGTTATGACAGCCATGGCTTCAGGGACACAGCAGTTATGACCGGCATGGCTTCAGGGACACAGCAGTTATGACCGGCATGGCTTCAGGGACACAGCAGTTATGACAGCCATGGCTTCAGGGACACAGCAGTTATGACAGCCATGGCTTCAGGGACACAGCAGTTATGACCGGCATGGCTTCAGGGACACAGCAGTTATGACCGGCATGGCTTCAGGGACACAGCAGTTATGACAGCCATGGCTTCAGGGACACAGCAGTTATGACAGCCATGGCTTCAGGGACACAGCAGTTATGACAGCCATGGCTTCAGGGACACAGCAGTTATGACCGGCATGGCTTCAGGGACACAGCAGTTATGACAGCCATGGCTTCAGGGACCCAGCAGTTATGACAGCCATGGCTTCAGGGACACAGCAGTTATGACAGCCATGGCTTCAGGGACCCAGCAATTATGACAGCCATGGCTTCAGGGACACAGCAGTTATGACAGCCATGGCTTCAGGGACACAGCAGTTATGACAGCCATGGCTTCAGGGACACAGCAGTTATGACCGGCATGGCTTCAGGGACACAGCAGTTATGACAGCCATGGCTTCAGGGACACAGCAGTTATGACAGCCATGGCTTCAGGGACACAGCAGTTATGACCGGCATGGCTTCAGGGACACAGCAGTTATGACAGCCATGGCTTCAGGGACACAGCAGTTATGACCGGCATGGCTTCAGGGACACAGCAGTTATGACCGGCATGGCTTCAGGGACACAGCAGTTATGACAGCCATGGCTTCAGGGACACAGCAGTTATGACAGCCATGGCTTCAGGGACACAGCAGTTATGACCGGCATGGCTTCAGGGACACAGCAGTTATGACAGCCATGGCTTCAGGGACACAGCAGTTATGACCGGCATGGCTTCAGGGACACAGCAGTTATGACCGGCATGGCTTCAGGGACACAGCAGTTATGACAGCCATGGCTTCAGGGACACAGCAGTTATGACAGCCATGGCTTCAGGGACACAGCAGTTATGACAGCCATGGCTTCAGGGACACAGCAGTTATGACCGGCATGGCTTCAGGGACACAGCAGTTATGACAGCCATGGCTTCAGGGACACAGCAGTTATGACCGGCATGGCTTCAGGGACACAGCAGTTATGACCGGCATGGCTTCAGGGACACAGCAGTTATGACAGCCATGGCTTCAGTGACCCAGCAGTTATGACAGCCATGGCTTCAGGGACACAGCAGTTATGACAGCCATGGCTTCAGGGACACAGCAGTTATGACAGCCATGGCTTCAGGGACACAGCAGTTATGACAGCCATGGCTTCAGGGACACAGCAGTTATGACAGCCATGGCTTCAGGGACACAGCAGTTATGACAGCCATGGCTTCAGGGACACAGCAGTTATGACAGCCATGGCTTCAGGGACACAGCAGTTATGACAGCCATGGCTTCAGGGACACAGCAGTTATGACCGGCATGGCTTCAGGGACACTGGCATGCTCACAGATAATAGAGAGGAACAAGAAGCTTTGCTATTTCTGATCTCAACTTCCCTTCTTGGTCTGTTCAACTGACACCCATCCTCCATCCTCCACTCATATCTCTTCCTCCTACAATTTCTCCCTTGTACTCATCCTGCTCCGCTGTCCACCCTGCTCTTACACCCAGACTACATACTCCTCCCCTCTGGATCCTAATCCAGAGATAATCCCCTAATGCTGAGAGTGAGTGAGTGAGTGAGAGAAGAGAGAGAGAGAGTGACAGAAGAGAGAGAGGTGTACACAGAAAGGGAGATGAAGGGATAAAGAGAGCAAAGGAGGTAGAGATTGCGGGGGGGGGTGAGAGGTGTAGAGAAGGAGTTGAAGGGAGGGATCGAGGGAGAGAAAGGGAGAGTGCATGTGAAAGAGGTTGTGCTTAACGACCTTGCAATCAGATTACAGTCTCGGCACGTTTCAAAACATCCCTACAAGCCCCCAGCCATTACCCGTGAAGTTGACGATACCGGGGACGTTTTCTTGCCCCTCCCTCTAAGACGTAAATCATTTGTTAGGGTAATTTATTACAATTCGCTTGTAGTACACAAAAACCAAACGTAAACACCTGATGTGTGCCGAGTCAGTTTAATTTAAATGCCGTTCTGCAAGAAGAGCGATGTACACATTGTCCCCACTAGAGGGCAGCACACGCACGGTCTGTGTTACACAACTGTAGCGTGTTTGTGTCACCGTAAGTCACCTGCATGGCAAAAGCTTTGCTGATCAACAGGGAACATACACAAGTGCAGGGGTGAAAACCCGATAGTTTGGAGGGGACAATTACATAAAATCTTCTCATAAGCAATTTTTGAGGGGGATACCAAAAGTAGCGCTGTAATACTGTAATAGTTTGCACAATCAGTTTGCTTGCTACTGTAGCTCTGCAAATTCAGCTATTGTCTGTGAACCCTACCAACATACCATGTCACCTTGCGAGCCAAGTAACCCTACATACCCCGCATTGCAAGCTTCTCTCATTGACTCATATTCAAACCTCTGAACTCCACTAGTTCAGATCGAGCAGTAGTGGCAGATTTTTTAATGAGCCAGGATGTGGGTAAATTATTTTTCCAATCATTTAGCTGGCACTCCTATGAAGAGATTAGGTTAACGCCCAATTATAATTGTAATCGAGTTCTATGTCAAAACCAAATGTCAAACAATACTAAACAACTGTACAACTACACAAATGAGTATTTTGACCTGTCATGTCGGTCTTCAGTATATTCATGCAGAATGTTAAAGATGACGTTTATTCAAAACGTACGATAGGAAACTTTCTCTGAGATGTTCCATTAAGTGCAATACGTGATACCAATGTGGTGTGATGGAGGTTTAGTTCCGATAGTGGTTTGTTTCAAGGTTATGCGACATGTATGGTGACACCCACACAAGCGTAAAAATAAACACTAGTCTTCAAAGGACAGGCGTTTGCTTCAGAACGAAAACTGGTGTTCACTATTTCCACTCCATAAAAAGGCTGGCAATTCGATTAATGTGGAATAGTGTATTTCTGATGTTGCTAAAGATTGCTATTAACTCTTATCTCTTTCGGTTCATAGTGTGACCTGAGGGCTACTGTAACGAGGACGCGCGCCATCCCCCCCGACGTGGTATTCGGCGCGCGTCGTCGCCGGTCCTCTAGCCACGCCGCTCCTCCTCCCACGGCACTGTCATGTCTTGTTATTGCACACACCTGGTGTCCATTCCCTCATTAGGTTGCCTATATTAGTTCCTGTGTTTCTGGGTGTCTTTGTGTGGTATTGTTCTATGTCTTTATATTGTGGAGAGAGGCACGTTTGTTTGAGCGTTTTATCGCCGTGTTTAGCGTGCCTTTGTTGTATTATTATTATTTTTGAGAATACAGTTTTGTTTATCGCCTCCCTGCGTTTGGCTCCAAGTTCTTCACACACTCCACTACACCCAGCCGTGACAGCTACTGGATATATTTTTCAAAAGCAACAGGAGGCCATGAATATATTCTCAAATGCATTGTAAAGTCTGGCTTTGATTTGTGTTATTCACCCACTATTACAGCAGACAAAGTGTGAGAAGTCTGAACAAGCTGTGCACAAAAGAAAGACAAAAAAAATATGTAAGAGAAAAAGGGCATGATGGTGAGTGACACTAATCACCTTTTAAAATATTTACACAAAGATGAGTTACATGTTTAGCCACAAATAAAAAGCAGACAACCATTTAGGTAGACAAACCTGTTTATTTAGTAAAATTAGGATAAACATATCTGCTGTAAATGTGCAGTTACTACTGTCAACCGAGATATTTTGGACATACTGCACTCTAACTGCAAATCTTTTTGTGTAAAGTTAATTATAAACAATGTAAATAGTGTTCCTTCCGTTCTACATGTGGGGAGACCTGCAAATAAGCTCATTTGGCGGGGCTGCGGTTGTGACAGGCGCACATGAGAGCAGCGACCAGGACCACGAATTCACTGAAGTCCACTTCGGAGTCTCCGTTATGGTCCAGCGCCTTCATCAGCTTGTCACACTCGTCTGGGTTCTTAGAGGCCTGCGCAGAGCCGGGAGGACAAGGGAGAGCCGGGAGGACAAGGGAGAGCCGGGAGGACAAGGGAGAGCCGGGAGGACAAGGGAGAGGTCGTCTGAGTGTCCCCTTGGGGAAGAATTGGATTCATCCCAGAGACCTATGCTCACAGTTCGTGTGATACAAACTATAGTATTTACAGTATGCCGCTGCATCACACCTTCGCGTGTGGCCACTTTTTATATAGCTTTACAAAACATGAAGCAATTCCTCGTGAGAATTAAATGAAGCAGTCCGTATGGATGTGCCCTTGAACTGCGAGCCAATGAAGACTTGTGGAATAAATAAACCTTCCGCCGTATTTACGGTGTTGTAAGTACTGTACCTTCAGGAGACCTGGCAACTCCTTCTCCAGCATGGTCTTGAGCTCAGTCTTGCTCAGTGTGCCTTTGTTGCCCTCGGCTCCGGCGTACTTGTCGAAGGTCCTCAGGAGGATGGCCATCGCCGTCTCCAGCTGGGACATGATCGCGACTGGTGAGGGTAACGCTAGGACAAACACAAATCCTCGGCAACTTTCGGTGGCTGAACGGGAAGAGAGGCGTGAAGTCACGGGCCGGGGCGTAAGCCGGCTTTTATACTCTCACGTCTTAGTGTTGTTTGTTTTTTCCAAATCAATAAATAACTAGCCAAACCCTCTGTGGCCGCCCTAATCTAGGGATTTGACACTGACTGATGGTGTTTGATTTTGGGGAGTGTGCGGTTGTGTCAACACAATCCCAATCGACCAAAAACGCCCATCGCAAACTTTACCTCCTAGTCCAGTTCCAGTAAAAACAATTTTATCAGATTGAATCCAAGAGGAGTTCTCATTCACGGTAGGTTTCTGGAGCCGCCTCTCTTTAAGGTGGAGGCACATGGCATCCGTTATAAGCCTCACGCATAGGAGTGTGTTTCATATTGGGGGGACACCTTTAAAATGTTTGCCTTTCGTCTTACCGTCGATCGTTTAACTCATTTCATGCTGTGTTTTGTTGACCCCCCCCCCCCCACCCACCCGGTCAGCGCTCAGCCTCTTTAGCGAATGGCATGGCTCAATCACTAGACGCTGATTGCAACCTCTGAGCCATTTAAATAATGGGAGAAGAAACCACTAGTAAAAGTCAATGAGGGAGGCAAACGACCTATATCTTGCCGGTGCGCAAACCTTTCATCCACATAGCACTCGCTGCTGAGAACAGCCAGAGCGCTAACCAAGCACCCATATGTGCACACCCATTTACAGAGCAGCTTCAGCAGTCTGCATTGTAAGTGGTTTTGTGCACAGGCTGAAGGTGTGAAGGTCTGAAGGTGTGTGAACTTACTGAAACTGGAAGTCAGAACAGATGTGAATGTTCTATGAATTAAAAAAAAGACAATGACTGTCAGCTTTTACAGGTGACTTCGAGTTCCAGTTTTGCTAGTTTCCCTGGTGCAGGTTTCTTTAACTTTGGTCCTGGGCGGCCAAACCTGGTCTGTTTTTTGTTTCTGCCTTGTAGTTAAACGCACACACCTGGTGTGCCAGGTTTGAATCAGTCAGTCACTTGAATTAAATGATGAAAACCAGGAGTGTTTTAGCCTCACAGGACAGGGAGTCAGTGGTTACTGCGTGAGCGGTGCCCTTCGTTGTAGCCGACGGATCTGGAACCAGGGGAGGCGTCACTTTCCCAGACGTTCTCTGCAGTTTCCGGGAAATTCGTTTCTCTCCAAAAGACAAAAATCCCTGCGCTTTACGAAGTCTGAAATGTATTCCATCAACATTTCACATTGCACATTTGGCTTGATTGAATTGGAATGTAACATTTATTTTTTCCTCGATTTGAAGCAAAGGTGTCAAGTAAAGGAGAACACAGGCCACGAAGACAGACAGCGACGGTGTGAAAGGCAGCGTTCGTCAGCGAGAATGTTCGATTGTGGCTAACACCTCAGATTGTACCCATGGAGACAACGCAGTGTTCTCTTGAGATGAGTTCGTAGGTGGCTCTGCTAACTTCGTAGCTGCTTGACCTTATGATTTGTGGAATATTACCCATTTTGATATGACATGCTTTGCTGGTGGTGTCTCTCAGGAGTCTGACCTGACAAGAACGGTCTGCTACAGATAACTCATTTATGTTTTAGACAATTGACATTGTAATTGATTGTCTCTTCTGCTGATCTGTGGGTACCTGAAGAACTTATCACAATACGCATGTCTTTTCCGAGGGCAATCAGAGTGGGTTTCTTCATAAATACTGTACTGATTCTTGTTCTGTGTGCCACATCCTGTACAGTAGATGAGGGGAATTTGGTTAACACACGAGGCAGCAGCATTGTGTGCCACCAACACAGTAGTTTCTTTTTTCATGTCCTGTTGATGACCAACCGAGAGAGCCAACAACCGATCTCCTAGTTACCATCCCTTCCAGCCGCGATAAAAGGAGTCCCTAATTTACAGCTGAAGCCTACATCTCTGGACTGTATCATTTTTATCCGATGATTACTAATACGTGGGGATTTCTTTCTCCTCGCGCTGTGTCTGCTCATTGGTCTTCTGTGTGGGAGAAATGCCTTTCTGTGCTGGTTCTGTTTCGGTGTTCTCCCTCATGTCGGGTACATGCAGCCCTTCACATGCACATTGTTCTCAAGTGTGTAGAAATACAAACTGAAGAGCAACGGTTCTCTGTTATCAGATTGCACAGCGTACTTCATCTAGACGGTGGTTTCTGAATTTCAACCGCACAGTAGAGAACACAAAACACAGGTCCGCACAGAGGCCGAGTGGCACAAGGATTTATGTAGTCGTACACTGTAAACAAATGCAAAGGAATCTATGTACAGAAAATACATTGGCACAGAAGATGTAGTAGAAAGAAGCATACATAGAAAACCATGCAACAGTAAAAACGGACTGATTGAGCCCAGGAGCTGGTGCTTAGCCGTTGTCTTTGGTGGGAAGAGCCAGGTAATCCAGCGATTCGTACACCTGGACCTGACACTATCAGACGGGGGTGAGGAGAGGGAGGGAGTGGGGGGGGGGGGGGAGAGGGCAAAGGTCAGCGATGTACACATAATACTGCAGATCACACACACATCAGAAACGTCCTGATCTAATGTCAGATCGCCATACCAACAGTCTAAAATACTAAATCCACCCAGTCCAGACACTGTGTTCCTGTGCTAAAGGCCTGGGTGTGACGTGGCGGTGGGTGGCGTGCACTGGGCATAGGACTCACCCATTGGGTGGATCCCCGGGAGGAGGAGTCGGAGGTCTGGTCGGCGGTCTCTCTCAGGTCCTCCGTCTTCAGCTCGTCGTCCTCGTAGTCGGGCGTCTGATGGATCACCCTGACCATCTTTGCTGAGGCACCACCTGTACGCCAGAAAGGACAGCCGAGCGTGAGGGTGTGTCGGCGTACTGCCCTACACGGAAACACTGCTGCTAAGTCAACAGAACTGTTGACTGTTGCGCGTTGGCACGGAAACCGCTTCCAGGACACGAAATTGAGCTGTTGACACTAATGTCTATGGAAATGCAAATGTTCCAAAGGAAGTTCTCCTGCAAAGGTTCTCTGATGAGCTACAAACTCTTTAAAGAGCACAAAAGTTGACTATACATATAAAGACAAAACAAATGTTAGAAGGCTACTTGACCTTGTTTTCTTTTCACTCTGTACAAGTAGAGGAGGGCCAGGAGTAATGGGGGAGGCAGGAGAACCAGAAGAGCAATGATAGACCAATGCAGATTGTTATGTAGGTCACCTGTACAGAAGGAGTGGAGTAATTACCAAACGGTTCAGTTAGTTACCTCAGTTAGCAGAAATGAACTAACAAGAGCAATTGGCGTTAAATGCCTTGCTCAAGGGCAGATTTCATTTTAGATTTTCGACTAGGATATAAACCTACAACATATCAGTTATTGGCCCAACAATGTTTTAACCCTTGTGTTGTGTTGACATTTTGGTTCCACTAATGTTAGCAGGTCAAATTGACTCGGGGGGTTAAATCTCTACCCAGTACTCACTATTGATATTTAAAAGGTGTTTGACATCCATAACCAACTCATTACTCCTATAAATTACAATATTTACTGTTTTTTTTTTTTTATTATCATGTATTCCATTTACACCACGTTTACCTTATGATGAACACATCCCAAAAACAGAAATGTATCTCAATTTGCAATGATGGGTAAAATTGCCCAATACCTTTTAATTTTCTAGACAATGTTCTGCTTAATAATGTCTAGATATTATGATCATAGTGACAACATCAATCTTTTGGGTCAAAACATGTTACACACAAATGGAAAGTTAGGGAATCAGATGGAGCAGGGCTGGTCATCTCTGCACAATAAGCCATGACAATGTTCACAGAGGAGAGGTTTCTGGGAAGGCTCTCACACCATATGTTGTTTGTCTCTCACACAATGTGCTGGTCTTGTTTCACAGTTATCAAATCTTTAGAGAATATACTGTATAAAAATATATGGGTCCTCCCACCTACTGCACAACAAAGCCTTTCCTGCGAGAAAAGTTCAGTTCCGATAATAACAAAGATAATAATAGCTTGTATTTGTGAAAGGTGAGGGGTGATTTAACTTTTAGTTTGTGTGATGTTAGACATTACAAAGGGTTTCAGTGGGTGAAATGCACCAATCAGCCATAACATTATGACCACTGACAGGTGAAGTGAATAACACTGATAATCTTGTTAACATGGCACCTGTCAGTGGGTGGGATATATTAGGCAGCATGTGAACATTCTGTCCTCAAAATTGATGTGTTAGAAGCAAGAAAAATGGACAAGTGTAAGGATCTGAGTGACTTTGACAAGGGCCAAATTGTAATGGCTAGACGACTGGGTCAGAGCATCTCCAAAAGTGCTGCCCTTGTGGGTTGTTCCTGGTCTGCAGTGGTCAGTACTTGTCAAAAGTGGTCCAAGGAAGGAAAAGGGATGAACTGGCGACAGGGTCGTGGGTGACCAAGTCTCATTCATGCACATGGGGAGCGAAGGCTGGCCCTTGTGGTCCGATCCAACAAATGACCTACTGTAGCTCAAATTTCAGAAAAAATGTATGCTGGTACTGATAGAAAGGTGTCAAAATACATAGTCCATCACAGTTTGTTGCGTACGGGGCTGCATAGCCGCAGACCAGTCAGGACCACGGAGCAATGGAAGAAGGTGGCCTGGACTGAGGAATCACGTGTTCTTTTGCATCACATGGATGTGTGTGGGTGTGTGTGCGTCGTTTCCCTGGAGAACCCATGGCACCAGGATGCACTATGGGAAGAAGGCAAGCCGGCGGAGGCAGTGTGATGCTTTGGGCAATGGTTTCTGCCATTCATGTGGATGGGGGACCCAAAAGGGGGACCTACACAATATTAGGCAGATGGTCATAATGTTATGGTTGATTGGTGTATCTCTAACATGTGGCAGTTCTTCACCTCATATGACCTGGTAGAAGTACTGCAACAAACACTGACCATGGCAGGCATAGTGTGTGTGTGTATTGTGGAGACGTGTAGTCAGGTGTAGTTTCCACTCTATATCTGTACTCTAAGCATTTCCATCTCTTCTCCACCAGCGGGTCATTTTGACCGTAACATTTCGAATGTAACTTTCTTTTAGAGGCCCTTGAAACTGTTCAATTTGGTTGCCTTTCGTTTTATATGTTCATAAACACAATAAGGAAGATATCATCAAGTTTCATGCAGATCAAAATAACATAAATGGTATTTTAGATTTTTTTTTTTTTTAAACTGGCCAATTTTACCCTAACATAACTTAAGGGTTAAGTACATAACGTTCCCCCTAAAGATGTTAACTGTCTGAAAACATCACTCACCGCTGATTCCATCATTTTTTGAAGTTACTGTAAGATGTGTCCCGTTCCCCACAGACTGTTGAAGAACTGGTATCTCTGAAGACACTTTACAGGTGTATGTCCCGGAGTCATTTCTGTTCAGGTTTGAGATGGTCAGATTTGAACAACAGGATACGTTCTGTTCAGAAGCGCTCTTCTGACACTGACTCTTATTGACAAGCTCAGACGTATTTGCTGCATTGCTCTTCCAATTAACTGTGACCCTCGTCAAATTTTTATTCCAGCAGCACTGGATGTGAACAGTTTCCCCCTCAGTTACTGTCACATAATGAGGAGACTGGATCACCACTAACCCTGTGTTGGTTATACCTGTGGAGAGACAGAAAACAGCTCTAGTTAAACAAATGGCCAAACATTATGGTTTGCATTAGACAATTTATGTACGCATATTATAATACCCTATTATAACACCAGGTATAATACCCTATTATAACACCAGGTATAATACCCTATTATAACACCAGGTATAATACCATAACAGAGGCTTGTAGAGGAATTCTACAAGCCTCCACATAAACCATTTAATCTCTACGATGACACACTACATGTTAACACACAAATAACATAAAAGGTTCTTTGATTCAAGTCTTTGCTCAATAAGGTAACATGATGTTGGTTAGATCTAAGATGATGGTAGTTTCAATAAGTCTGTGTTTTCCGACTCACCCCAAGAAGAGATCGACCAGAGAGAGGAAAGGAGAAGACAGACCAGAAGATACTTCATCTTTCAGGATTGATGTCACTATGAGAGCGTTCACTCTGGGTTTTGGTGCTAAGACCTCCCCCAACCCTCCACACACACACACACACACACACACACACACACACACACACAGCACAAATTACAACTGACATATGCTTAGTCTGGACTTACTTTCAAATCATACACCCACGGAAGTTAACCACAGAGTACTGAAACGATAGGACTTGTTTCAGTACTGATTGTGTAATGATTGTGTAATTAATACATGAAATGCAGTGAAACGACCTGAGATTTGGTGTCCGGGGGGTATTTGAATGTAAACCAAAACATGTTGTGCTACACAAGGAGTGTTTTAAAGCAGAATGAAGAACAACTTTGGGTCTTCTCTAATCTGAATGTTGTTGTTTTAAAGGCTGGGTTTCAGGACAAGAAGAGATTAACTACATAGGGATTTCAGGGCAAATAGTTTATATCCAAAATATTGACTGACAAAGGGCCTTCTAGGAATATATATATATACACACACACACACACACACACACACACACATATACACACACACACACACACGAGTAAGAGTGAGTACACCCCTCACATTTTTGCAAATATTTGATTATATCTTTCCATGTGATGTCACAAGTGTGTGTGGTGAAGACGAAGGAACCAACCAATCGCAGGCAGTATGGCAGTCGATGTTCCATCCTTTTTAATTTAAACAAAAGTAACACCGAGCACTTATTACTTGAAAATTTAACAAAAGGGCTGGCAATGCAGCAACTCGGCACTCACCACACGCCGTACACAAGAAGACACGGACCAACAACAGCAACAATGACGCACAATGTGGGGAGCAGAGCGGAAACATTTAAACACATACTAATGAGCAAACAGGGTCCTGGTGTGAACGATGATTACAGACATGTGACACAAAACAAGTCTGGGATGCGTTCGTGTGATGATTGGAACTGAAGGTGCACAGAACGGTGGCGCTGCTGCTCACCTTACCGTGACAACACTGAAGAAATGACACTCTGCTACAATGTAAAGTAGTGAGTGTACAGCTTGTATAACAGTGTCAATTTGCTGTCCCCTCAAAATAACACAACACATAGCCATTAATGTCTAAACTGCTGGCAACAAAAGTGAAAATGTCCAAATTGGGCCCAAAGTGTCAATATTTCGTGTGGCCACCATGATTTTCCAGCACTGTCTTAAGCCTTTTGGGCATGGAGTTCACCAGAGCTTTACAGGTTGCCACTGGAGTCCTCACAGAGCTGATATTAGTGTATTTAGTGTATTTTCAGTAATGAAACCACCCATTACCACATTTCCAACTATTAATGGTAAAGGCAGAACACAAAAATTAAAACCATAATAGTGTTCAGAGTCTTTACTCCAGTAAAGGTTTTGGTGGCAGCTCACTTGGTTTAGTGTTACACAACACTTTGTTTTAACAGAGTTGCTTCACTTTGTTCTGCAGAAATGTTGACCTTTGAATACATTTTCTTTTTGTTCTCTGGCGGTTGACCTAAAGCATCTGCAGTTTGGAACAAAATCTATTTTGTTGACTGAAAATGTATTCACAAGTTTCACGTTGACAATTTACTGTGTACAAGGTTGAGAAATAAACATACAGATTGTGGAATTCTAATAGTTTCACAGTCGCTAGTCTCAACTCAACTGTCAATGATATTTGATGTACCGTTTAAAGGTGAAGGAAATATTCCTTTGAAATTTCATGGAGTATTTCCAAGTCATCAACAACTGTCACAAAGATACACAACAGTAATTAGAAATGTAAAAGACATAGCAACAAATCGCACATTTTATTCAGTCCTCTACAGCACGGCGACTATTAGGCAACTAATTCAGGAAATCTTTTTTTCTAACTCCAGTTATTAATCATCTGCCTGTTAGTGCTGAGCTAACAGTGATGAGTAACTCCAACAAGCTGTGGTGTTCACGGCGGAGGTCCATGACAATCTACAACTCGTGTTCTTGTCTCTCTTTCCCCTCTGCTCATGCGTAGGTATAAGAGTAATGGTGTCTGTAATGTAGGCTATGCCCACCCTGGTTTACTTGTGGAATTTTTTATTTTTTTTAGTTAACATTAACAAGAAGGTCTGTGGTAAATACAGGCTTAACAGGTCTCATTTGGTTCCGTGATGTAATCTTCATCAGCTGGTGGCTATTAATTCTGAACTGTTTATCCAATTGCAATTTTTGTGAGCTAAAGATTTGCCAAGTAGATACTGAAAATATCATGATTTCAAGCAGGCTTTTCAACATCTGTGGTGCTTTTTTCATCTTATCAGAAGGTGCATCTCTGCACAGACTGTCTAGAATAGCTGAAAACTTGCTTTCAATTGAAGGAAATTAAATGTAAAACTAACAATCTTTTTCTCTCTGATGCCAAGGAGCCACACAAAATAATTTTCTTAGATTGGAGTGCCCCCAAACCACTAAAACCAACCCTGGTATAGTTTGGTTAGCAGAAGGTTTATACATTTAGTGGATGAAGGAGTGTCCCCATAATTATATGGAATGGAATTGTAGCTCATTTTGAATGTTACTGACTTGCTATCCTCTGACTGTTGTTTTACAATCTTCATAGCTCATAAAAACAAGAAATTAAACTGATATTATGTCATGAAACAAATCATTTGATATCCTGTGTCAACCTCAAGTCCTGTGACAACTTCAGAGCAACCACTTGCATATTTTGAAAATCAAAATATTTTCCCCAATTGAATTGTCCAATTAATTTCCTGCAACAGGTAAAAGTTTAAAAGGCTTACTCATTTTTATTTATGACTAAAGTCAGGGCTCTATATATATATATATATATATATATATATATATAAAAGACAAAATCTGAATCCAATGCCAATGAGCTTGAAAGTAAACATTTGTTGGACCAGCGCATCACAGAATTCCTGATTGAAAACCTGACTAGTGTTCCTATAGAAACCTGGAAATCAAGTGATAAACTAGCTGTAGATGTCATAATTAGTAGATTATAGAAAAGTAGTTATGTCATGTTATCATGGTGTAGGTCGCTGAAATCATTACACTTTTGTCTAATGATCAAATGGTTTCAGTGCTGACATTTACACCCCGTCACACTACCAAGCTGCTCCAGATAAGACTGTCAGCTAAGTGACCACAATTAAAAATGTCTCACAGAAAAAATGCACAAAGTCAGCACCGATCACACAGCCTAGAACTAGACAAATCCACTGGAAACCTGCAGCATAAAACAACACTGTGGAATTAAAAAGGGTTTAAAGTTCTCCTGTGCCCTTGAGATTTGTGCATTGGCCTCTTTCTTCAGGCTGAAGCTTTAATCGGAACACACTGTGCCCTTGGGACCTGTGCATTGGCTCTTTCTTCAGGCTGAAGCTTTAATCGGAACACACTGTGCCCTTGGGACCTGTGCATTGGCTCTTTCTTCAGGCTGAAGCTTTGATTCAATAAGCATCACTTTCTGTTGCCCTTGGCTTTGTTATGAATAGAATTCAAGTGTCTGCTCTTCTGACCAAGCTTCATTTACTGATTAAAGATCTTGTCACATAAGTCACATTACTGCCAAAGTGAAGTGGAAAACCAATCTAATCCCAGAGCTGACACTGTGAAGACCCTGGAAATTATGCCCCTAAGCAAGACCTGCTGAAACTGATAATGTGTTCTTAGCATACCTGGTAAAATAACAGTAAAACAAAGGGAAGGTGCTTCAGACGATGACCTCAACTCACTGTACAGCTTCTATCCCCAAGCCATAAGAATAAACAAGACTAACAGATGATTATCAAATGTTTACCTAAATATCTGCATTTGTCCCCGTTTTGCTCTGTCCTTTTAGTAAATACTGAACATAGAGTATCAGTAGTATCGTCAGCCTTGTATGTCCAAATGTTTGGCTGGTCCTGTACATGACATTTTTCTGTTTGTCATTTCAAATACATTTGCCACACATTTAGAAAAGGTGTATTTGCTTGATAATTATGGGGATTGTTGGTAGATTGGTGGCAATAATACAACAAAATGTACAGAAATTGGTTGGAATACTTTCCAACAGCACTGTGTGTATATGAACAAAATAAAAACAAGTTTCGTGAATTAAAGTAGGGGTTAGAAGAGAAGCACAGAGCAAAACAAAGACCACCTCACGTTTGGTGGTAGAGTTCTCTCCATTTTCTCTGCGTACTCTCGAGTTAGGCCCCTGACGGGAAGTGGCCATGTGGTCTAGACTGGGCTATCAGCCCTATGCTCGCTTGAGAACAGGAAATAGCCATTTGTCATTGACATACTTCAGAATGAATCAAAACACTGCAAACACTAACTTAAGTTTTAAAGATAGTTCCTACTTCACGTATCTCTTGATAGGCAACCGCTGGCTCTGTTCAGGATTAGGTTTTACTATGAGAGTCAGAATAAGAGGTCAGGTTAGGGTTTTAGTGAAGCTAATAGCAGTAAGTGGCAATGGGTTCTAAGGTGGGCTACCAGCGCTGCAGTCACTTGCAGACAGGAAGACCATTTCTTGCTGACAGCGATTACATAAACTATTTCACTGCTACTGAAACCTCACAGTGAAAACCATGCCCTAAAAAAATCTGCAGATATTGTGTTTTCTGAGGCCTGAAAATTGAGCTTAGGCAAATAATGAAAATAACCCCAAAGTAGACCTCTGATTGTACTCAAATTGAACTAATTTTTACATAGATCAAGTGGTCAGGTGCTTCATGAAAATACCCTGTTGTTGAGCCTCATTTGCTTTACAAGAGAAGATATGTTTAAGAATGTTTCATTCCTTTGGGAAGCTTAATGTAAACATTAGGTTTTACATGTCGGAAGACCTTGGTTGTAAGATATCTTAGAAAGAATGAAGGGGAAGTGAAAGTGGTCGTGTCTATATAAATCAAACAATGGAGGTTGTTGTTTCTTCAGGTTGGTTAAAACACGATAAAATACCCTCCTATGACAAAATTACACTTCTTGTCATCTTAAACAAAGAAAAATAAAAAAAAACAGCAGGTGGAGGTTGTCAGGCAGGACCACGGGCCGGAGAAGAGCTCCCATCCCATGTTCTCTCCTCCTCCAGGCCTTCTCTGAGACAAAGATGTCAAAGTCAGGAGGGAGAGTAATCAGTATTGTTGCCCCACTAAAATACATTATTCCCCCTCAACCACTGTGGCCGTACTGAACCCATTCTATAGGAACTTTCAGTCAATGTAGTGGCACCATCTGGGGAAAAACAGCAATTCTAGTATCAGCTTGTTTCTTTTCAAGGCAGAGACATGTAATTAAAGCTACCTGGGCACAGTGGGCACCACCCCAGTTCTGTTCTGCAGCTCTAGCGCCCCCTTCTGGTAGAGAGGAAAGGTGTCAGCCAGGAAGCCCAGAGTGATCCATTGTGTGATGAGATCACAACCCGGGTTCCAGGCCTGGTCGTCCCACAGACACCTGTCACGCATCAGCTGGAATAAAGAGGCCAGTGGGGGGTGGGTGGGGTCAAAGGTCAAAATTAGTTTGAGTGGAATGTACCGCTTCCAGTTCCACCTGATTGTTCTGTGATTTAACTAACCTAAAGAGGGGCTTTCTGACATGCAGAACATAGAACACATGGAAATCAATCACCTATAGAGATCCATTCTTCGTTAATGTAAATTATAATATAGCACAAGTTAATGTAGCACATAGTGTAAGGCCAGATGATTTATTAGACATACCTGGCTAGATTTCCTTTATAAAAATTGGAAAACTGTAACTACAATTGTCTCTCACTTTGTGTCCAGTGCCAATGAAGATCTGTCAGTATGGTTTGAATAATGATATAGTGTCGTTTATCAAAAGGGTCCAATCCAACACAGATTGAGTGAGAGCAGCGCTGGCCACACGGCCACTTCCTGTCACGGCTTTACAGAAGACGTTTCTATGAAGAGAAATCAGTATGTAAAATCAAGAGCACATAGAGAAAAGAAAACAGTTGTTTTGTTGCCTGCTACTCTCGCCACAGTGTTTTCATCCATCCAATGGTAGGGGAGAGTACATCTTAATTTGTTCATCAAAAAATAAACTTACGCAGACTTTCCTGAGAGAGTAATTTGTGAAGGAGCCCAATAACCTAGCGGGGGATGTTTTGTAGCGTGCATGTCTTAGTCCACGGTTTTAGTACATGATTGAATAATGACTGAGATCTGGGTGTTTTAATGTTTTTACTTCCTACTTAATTCTACAGAATGAATAAAACAGGAAGTTGCTGGGTTCTGCGCTACAGCTGTTTAATACAAGTCAAGCGCAGTGTTCCACTGAAAATGAATTACCTTCCAATGTACCAAAGCACAATGACAGTGTAGGTGTGATCAAGGTTTGACCTCTGAGGGAGTCTGTAACTCCCACATTGACAGTGCAGTGTGTTAAAGCAATTATTAAGCTTTAGAACTATTTCTCAAGCTGATTTGAACTTTTGTGGGGTTGTCTAGGAACTGTAAAGGAAGTAGAAAACGTGTAGCAGCGTTGGTGACTGAAGGTCAAGAAGCGAGGCAGGCCACACATTTTTTTTATTGTGAGTAAACTAAGCATACCAAACCCATCTCCTATCAAATTAGTATTACTGGGATGGTAAAATTGTCTTCATTTTTTAAAACCACATTTTCACAACTTTTATTTTTTACTTATTTTTAGAAGAACTTGAAACCATGGGGGAGACTGGGGTTCAGACAGGGACGGAAGACTGGGGTTCCTTATTTGTTGTACCAGACCAAGACATCTGAAGGGTCCTTACAGGGATGGAAGACTGAGGTTCCTTATTTGCTCTACCAGATCATGACATCCAAAGGGTTCTTACAGGGATGGGAGACTGGGGTTCCTTAGTTGTTCCACCAGATCATGACATTTGAAGGGTTCTTACAGGGATGGGAGACTGGGGTTCCTTAGTTGTTCTACTAGATCATGACGTCTGCAGACAGGAACTGAAAAAAAAAAAATCATACACAATTATTGTTTGACAGAATTTTTCATAGGCCTTAGTCAATTCAATTCGTTAATGCAACTGCTTATGTCAATTTATTTGAAGTTCAAGAAGGTATACGACTGTGAATAAAAATCTCTGAGATTAATTGTGGACATAACAGAGAAAAAATTGAAGATACACAGAAGAGCCTGTGGTTAAGACTTCACGTCAAAGAAAGTCCACACAGAACATGTGACAGTTGTGATTATGTGGTCATGTTTTACTTACCTTCCTGGGACTAAAAGTCATGGTTAAACATTAGAGCTAGGTTATGTTTAGGTTTTATGGGCTAGGTTAAGTTTAGGCATTACGGGTTAGGTTAATTACGTATAAGGCATAGGTTTTGTTTAGGAATGACAGGTTAGGATAAGTGTTAGGTTTAAGGGGTAGATTAAATGTAGGTAATTATAGGTGAGGTTAAGGGTAATTTATGAGGGGTAGGTTAAGCTTAAGCATTACAAGTCAGATTTAAGGTTAGACATTAGGGGTAGGTTAAATGCTGAGTGAATGCTCTCATAGTGACATCAGTCCTGAAAGATGAAGCATCTTCTGGTTTGTCTTCTCTCCTCTTTCTGGTCGATCTCTTCTTGGGGTGAGTTGGAAAACATACACTTACAGAACCATCATCACCTTAGATATAACCAACATTATGTTGCCTTATTGGCCAAAGACATTAATCCAACAACCTTTTATGTTCTATTTGTATGTTAACATATAGTTTGTCACTGTGGTTAATACATGTTTTATGTAGAGGCCTGTATAATTCACAAAACCTGGTATTATACCTGGGATTATAACAATTTATTATATCTGGTATTATAATATGGTATTATACCTGTTGTTATAATATGGCAAAATACTGTGGTATTATAATATGTATATATATATATTGTCTAATGCTAACCATTCTCTCTAGCCATTTGTTCGTATTTAACTAATGTTGTTTTCTGTCTCTCCACAGGTATAACAAACACAGGGTTAGTGGTGATACAGTCTCCTCATTATGTGACAGTAACTGAGGGGGAAACTGTTCACATCCAGTGCTGCTGGAATAAAAATTTGACGAGGGTCACAGTTAATTGGAAGAACAATGCAGCAAATACGTATGAGCTTGTCAATAAGAGTCAGTGTCAGAAGAGCGCTTCTGAACAGAACGTATCCTGTTGTTCAAATCTGACCATCTCAAACCTGAATAGAAGTGACTCCGGGACATACACCTGTAAAGTATCTTCAGAGATACCAGTTCTTCAACAGTCTGTGGGGAATGGGACACATCTTACAGTAACTTCAAAAAATGATGGAATCAGTGGTGAGTGATGTTTTCAGACAGTTAACAATTTTAGGAGGATTTAAAACACTGTTTTATGAATTTATGTTATGAATTTAAAACACTGTTTTACTGTTAAAGCTAGAGAGCATGGAAGTCGACTTAAGAACTCTGACTTACAATTGTATCTCTTTCAACAGTCGAAGGAAATGTGGGTCAATGTGAAGTACTCAGTATACTGGATGAGAAACTATTTAAAGGTTAACGTTAAATGTCAATAGAAACATATTTCATAAATGTGTTTTTGTTTAGAATTTTAGACTCCAAAGACGAGACCCACAATTAGATACAGTAATGCTCCTGAAAACCAGAATGCAGTGCAACATTTCCAAATGTTCTTACATTGCAGCCTTATTCAAAAACTGATCACATTTCTTTTCTTCCTAATCGGTCTACATTCAGTACCTGATATTGACAAAACAGGTTTTTCGACTGTATGTAATCTGTCAGTTTGTGTGGTTTGATATGATGTGTGTTTACAGGGGTGAATGAATCTTCTGAGGTCATAGTTCCTTACTTCTGGAGGTATCTCCCAGTCCTTACACTGGTAGCCATATTCTGCTACTACAAGTGCAAGAAAAGCCAAAGTAAGTCAGTACAGATCCACCAAAATAAGAAATAATTCTTAACTTTAGGTTTGAGGTTAACTGAAATTCATTGTAATTAATCTCTCAATATAATATGAATGATCCCATAGGAATGTAAATACAGGCTAGTGTTTTGTGAGACTGGATGTGTTTGAGAGCATCAAGACTTTAAAGTATCACAGGGAAATTCTGACTGATAACATTGCTTCTTATTTGAGAATGCAAGGTAGATCAGTCAGTCTCTCAACTCATCTTTACAGTTGACTACAAAGCCCTCCTTTGTGTTGGTTTCATTCAGCTGTAGTTAAGAGACCAGAGGACACGGCCTTCAGAGAGGAAAGAGACACAAACCAACCGGTGACTTCCTGTTGATGACAATGGACCTCAGCCTTGACACCACTCCACTGCAGAACATCACACTTTGTCTCAGTCGCTCATCGCTGTTAGTTCTCCACTGATGAACTGATCCTTAGTAACCACTGCTGTTTGGAGCCTTACTGAAGCGTTGCGTCCTATGAGGTCACAGTGACGCATCGTATCAGAACACATGCACACACACATGCACGCACACACACGCACACAGTATACAAAACACAGCATACATACACATTATGGAAGACTGGGGTTCCTTATTTGTTCTACCAGACCAAGTACACACACACACATTAAAACATTTGGTTGAGTACCGTGAGTCACTGTTAATGACTGTGCAAACCTTATCAAACTAAAATTGGGATTTCTTCATATTTCAAGACCAGTTCTTTAGTCAAGGTAATAACAGGAAGTTGCAGTTGGGTCTAAGGTGGGCTACCAGCGCTGCAGTCACTTGCAGACAGGAAGGCCATTTCTTGCTGGCAGCAATTACGTAAACAATTTCACTGCTACTGAAACCTCACAGTGAAAACCATGCCCTAAAAAAGTCAGCAGATATTGTGTTTTCGAGGCTTGAAAATTGAGCTTGGGCAAATAATAAAAATAACCCCAAAGTAGACCTCTGATTGTACTCAAATTGAACTAATTTCTGCATAGAACAAGTGGTCAGGTGTTTTATGAAAATCCAAATCCCGTTGTTGAGCCACAGTTGCTTTACGAGAGAAGATATGTTTAAGAATGTTTTATTCCTTTGGGAAGCTTAATGTAAACATTGTGTTTTACGTGTTGGAAGGCCTTGGTTGTAAGATATCTTAGAAGAATGAAGGGGAAGTGAAAGTGGTCGTGTCTATGTAAATCAAACAATGGAGGTTGTTATTTCTTCGGGTTGGTTATAACACATTAAAATACCCTCCTATGCCAAAATTACACTTCTTATCCTCTTAAACAAAGACAAAAACTACCAACAACCAAGAATCTGACACAAAAAAAATATGTGTCAAAGAAAATGGTGAGTCAGGCTTTTGTATTAACACAAAAAGATACCACTATACCTTTCCAACCTGGTCTCTGAGATTTACGTAAAATAGTATACGTATATCTGGGAAATTCGTATGACATTTTACATTATGAATGGGTACATTACACTTCTAGAATGTGTAATAACTCGAATTTGACAACATTTTATAAGTTCCGGATGCTACCAAAACATGTCATATGTTGTGTAACACGTGGACAGTACCGGTTCTACCGCCGTCTCATACAGATGCATGATCCTCATCAGGACCCGGTTGTAATCCGGCTGGGTGGTACCAGTGTTCCTATGCTGTGGAGGTGCAGAGTGTGGTTGGAGCTGTAGGGCCAGCCTGGGACACTGAGAGTCAGCAGGTGGAGGTTGTCAGGCAGGACCACAGGCCGGGGAGGAGCTCCCATCCCATGTTCTCTCCTCCTCCTGGCCTTCTCTGTGATGAGGAGGTCAAAGTCAGGAGGGAGAGGAGATCCCATCCCATGTTCTCTCTTCTTCCTGTCTGTCTCTGTGATGAGGAGGTCAAAGTCAGGAGGGATCAGTATTGTTGTCCCACTGAAATTAGTAATCCCCCCCCCCCCCCCCCCCCCCGACCATAGTGTCAGTACTGAACCCATTCTATAGGAACTTTCAGTCAATGTAGTGGCACCACCTGGGGAAAAAAGTACATTTTTAACAAGCTTGTGTGTGAAACTATTACCATACAATATTAACAACATACATCTCAGTCAACCATTGCCAACCAGGGTCGTTTTGAAGGAACTTTTGGGAAAAGTTTGGCACCACCCCAGGTCTGTTCTGCAGCTCTGGGGGGGGGGGGGGGGGGGGGTCTAAGGTCAAAATTAGCTTGAGTGGAATGTATCCCTTCCTGTTCCACCTGATTGTTCTGTGATTTACCCAGAGGTGTAGAAATAAGGGGGGACGGGGGGTCATTACCCACCTAATATTACAGACAGGTCAATGTGACACCCCTGGAAAACAGTGAAAATTCTAACAGTGAAAAAACAGTGAAAATTCTAACTGTGAAAAAACTGTGAAAATTCTAACAGTGAAAAAACAGTGTATATTCTAATGTAGCACAAGTGACATAGTGTAAGCCCCAGATTATTATCTAGACGTACTTGGCTAGCTTTCTTACATAACATTTTTTTGTCCAGTACCAATGAGAATCTGTGAGTATGGTTTGAATATTGATATAATGTTGTTTATCTGAAGGGTCCAGTCCAACACAACTCGATTGAGAGCAGCGCTGAGGGTCCAGTCTGTACCACCCGGCCACTTCCTGTCACGGCTTTTACGAAAGACATTTCTATGAAGTGAAATCAGTATGTACAGATTTTCCTTTTAGGGTGCCTGATTAAAATCAAGAGCCAACAGAGAAAGGAGAGAACACATGCCCAGTAATGCAACATTAGGTACCTTTTAAGCCTGTTGTTTTGCAGCCTGCTACTCACCCCATAGTTATTTAATCAATCCAATGGTAGGGGAGAGTACATCTTAATGTGTTAATCACAAAATAAACTTACGCCGACTTTCATGAGCGAGCAACGTGTGAAGGAGCCCAATAACCTGGCAGGGGATGTTTTGTAGTACGTTTCAGTTTCAAGTTTCAAGAGTTCATTTATCAAATGCACAGCGTCATCACACCGTCATCACACCGTCATCACAGCGTCATCACAGCGTCATCACACAGTCATCACAGCGTCATCACAGCATCATCACAGCGTCATCACATCATCATCACATCGTCATCACAGCATCATCACAGCGTCATCACAGCGTCATCACATCGTCATCACAGTGTCATCACAGTGTCATCACAGCGTCATCCTTCACAATTAAGTTCTTGTGACATTGCAACTATGTAGTGAGTTGTCGCATGTCCTAATCTACGGTTTTAAAAGATGAGACAGAAATTACAAATTGGATAATACATAATAGTGTACAAAAGGGAATGAAAAGTTATGAGACACTATTTCTGAATGTTTGAATAATGATTGAGATCTGGGTGTTTTAATGATTTTACTTCCTACTTAATTCTACAGAATGAATAAAACAGGAAGTTGCTGGGTTCTGCGCTACAGCTGTTTAATACAAGTCAAGCGCAGTGTTCCACTGGAAATGAATTACCTTCCAATGTACCAAAGCACAATCACAGTGTAGGTGTGATCAAGGTTTGACCTCTGAGGCAGTTTGTAACTCCTACATTGACAGTGCAGTGTGTTTAAGCAAGTTTTTCAAGTTTGTGCAACATTGTTTAATTTTTTTAATGCCACTTTGCCACAATTGTTACTTTATTTAAAAAAAACGTGCAACCATAGGGGAGACTGGGGTTCCTTATTTGTTCTACCAGACCATGACATCTGAAGGGTTCTTATCGGGATGGAAGACTGGGGTTCCTTATTTGTTCTTCCAGACCATGACGTCTGCACAGAGACAATCCAGCAGACAAGAACTGAAATTATTTTTCCATGTAAAATTATTGTTTGACAGAATAAATGTTTCATAGACCTTAGTCAATTCAATTCATGAATGCAAATGCTTATGTCAATTTATTTGAAGGTTTAAAACTGTGAATAAATGTCTCATAGATTAGTTTTTGACATAAAGGGAGGATACACAGAAGAGCCTGTGGTTTACACTTCACGTAAAGGAAGTCCACACTGAGCATGTGACAGGTGTGATTAGGTGGTCATGTTTTACATACCTTCTAGGGGACTAAAAGTCAGGGTTAGGCATCAGGGCTAGGTTATGTTTAGGGTTTACGGGTTAGGTTAAGTCTTAGGTATAAGTTAGGTTAAATTTAGGTAATTATGGGTTAGGTTAAGGGTTAGGTGTGAGGGGTAGGTTAAATTTAGGCATAAGTTTAGGGTAAGGCTTTAGGGCATTTTTGTGTCCCCATAAGGTTAATAAAACTTGTCTGTGAGAGTGTGTGTGTTGTGCGTGGTGGGTTCAAGGAGGTTTTAGCACCTAAACCCAGAGTGAATGCTCTCATAGTGACATCAGTCCTGAAAGATGAAGTATCTTCTGGTCTGTCTTCTCCTTTCCTCTCTCTGGTCGATCTCTTCTTGGGGTGAGTTAGAAAACATAAAGTTACAGACTTATTGGAACCATCATTATCTTTAATATAACCAACATCAGGTTGCCTTTTGGGCTAAGACACTAATCCAATAACCTTTTATGTTCTATTTGTATGTTAACATGTAGTGTGTCACTGTGGTTAATACATGTTTTATGTTAAGGCTTGCAGAATTTATAAAACCAAGTATTATACCTGGTGTTATAATATGGAATTATAATATGGTATTATACCTGGTGTTATAATATGGAATCATAATATGGTATCATACCTGGTGTTATAATATGGAATTATAATATGGTATTATACCTGGTGTTATAATATGGTATTATAATATGGTATTATACCTGGTGTTATAATATGGAATTATAATATGGTATTATACCTGGTGTTATAATATGGTATTATACCTGGTGTTATATTATGATATTATAATATGGTATTATACCTGGTGTTATAATATGGTATTATACCTGGTGTTATAATATGGTATTATAATATGGTATTATACCTGGTGTTATAATATGGTATTATAATATGGTATTATACCTGGTGTTATAATATGGTATTACAACCCTGTTTCCAAAAAACGTGGGATTCCGTGTAAAATGGAAATAAAAAAAGAATACAATCATGTGCAAATCATTTAAATCCCTATATTCAATAGAAAATAGTACAAAGAAAATATATCAAATGCTGAAACTGAGACATTTTCTTGTGTCTTGAAAAATATATGCCCACGTTGAATTTGTTTCAAAAAAGTTGATGCCAGCAACATGTTTCCAAAACTACATAGGCAACAAAAGAATGGAGAAGTTGTATAATGCTAAAAAACTAAACCTGGTAGAATATAACACAACTAATTAGGACAACCGTCAACAGGTCAGTAACATCATTGGGTATTAAAAGATCATTCCAGAGAAGATAGGTCTTTCAGAATTGAGGATGGGGAGGGGTTCACCACTCTGTGAAAGACTACATGAGCAAATAGTGCAACAATTTAAGAATAAAATATCTCAACATAAAATTGCAAAGAGTTTGGGGATCTCATTATCTACGGTACAAAATATAATTAAAAGATTCAGATAATCTGGAGACATCTCTGCACACAAGGGACAAGGCCAAAAACCAGTATTGGATGGCTTTGATATTCAGGACCTCAGACTGCACTGCAATAGAAACAGATACGGTTCTGTAGTGGAAATCACTGGAACACTTCCAAAAACCATCTTCTGTGAACACAGTACATCGCTGCATCCATAAATGCAGGTTAAAGCTCAACCACGCAAAGAAGAAACCATATAAACAAGATCCAGAAATGCTATCGCCATCTTTGGGCCTGAGCTGAGGCGAAGTGGAAAACTGTCTGACGAATCAAAATTGTATTTTTGAGGGGGAATCATGTGGTAAACATCCCCCTGTCCAAACTTTTTGAAACGTGTTGCTGGCATAATTTTTTTTTTTTTAAGGGATTCTGTTTTTATTTGCATTTTACACAGTGGCCCTTTTTTGGAAATGGGGTTGTAAAATATGGTATTAAAATATACTTTTTTACTATGATATGAAATAATATAATATGATATCAAAATTTAATTTTAGCTGGTATTATAATATGGTATTATACCTGGTATTATAATATGATATTATAAAATGATATTTTACCTGGCATAATAATATGGTATTATACCAGGTGTTATGGTATTATAATAAGGTGTTATAAAATTATATTTTACCTGGTATTATAATATGATATTATAACTGTTATTTTAATATGGTTTTGTACCTAGCATTACAATATAGTATTATAAAATGGTATAATTATAATATGGTATTATACATCTGGTATTATCATATGGTATTATAATAATGTATTATACCTGGTATTAAAATATGGCAATATATTGTGGTATTATACCTGGTATTATAATATGTATATATATTGTCTAATGCAAAGCATTCTCTCTAGCCATTTGTTCATATTTAACTAATGTTGTTTTTTCTGTCTCTCCACAGGTATAACCAACACAGGGTTAGTGGTGATCCAGTCTCCTCATTATGTGACGGTAACTGAGGGGGAAACTGTTCCCATCCAGTGCTGCTGGAATAAAAATTTGACGAGGGTCACAGTTAATTGGAAGAGCAATGCAAAAAATACGTCTGAGCTTGTCAATAAGAGTCAGTGTCAGAAGAGCGCTTCTGAACAGTACGTATCCTGTTGTTCAAATCTGACCATCTCAAACCTGAACAGAAGAGACTCCGGGACATACACCTGTAAAATATCTTCAGAGTCACCAGTTCTTCAACAGTCTGTGGGGAACGGGACACATCTTACAGTAACTTCAAAAAATGATGGAATCAGCGGTGAGTGATGTTTTCAGACAGTTAACATCTTTAGGGGGAATGTGATGAATTTAAAACACTGTTGGGCCAATAACTAAATATGTTGTAGGTTTAAATCCTAGTCGAAAATCCAAAAAGAAATCTGCCCTTGAGCAAGGCATTTAACTCCAATTGCTCTTGTTAGTTAATTTCTGCTAACTGAGGTAACTAACTGAACAGTTCGGTAATTACTCCACTCCTTCTGTACAGGTGACCTACATAACAATCTGCATTGGTCTATCATTGCTCTTCTGGTTCTCCTGCCTCCCCCATTACTCCTGGCCCTCCTCTACCTGTACAGAGTGAAAAGAAAACAAGGTCAAACAGTCTTCTGACATGTTTATCTTTATATGTATAGTAAACTTTTGTGCTCATGAAACAGTTGGCACCTCATCAGAGAAACTTATCAGAACAAACTTCTTTTGAATCTTACAGTATTAAATGATGGAATCGGTGAGTGTTTTCAGACAATTAACAACTTTAGGGGAAAGCTACACACTTCATTACTGCTATATGAGGTAAGTATAAGTTGACTAGAAACCACATTGTGTTTCAATAGTTGGGCAACAACTCCACTCCTTCTGTACAGGTGACCTACATAAAAATCTGCCTCCATCAATCATTGCCCTTCTTGCCCTTCTAAATGTCAATAGAAAATATTCCAAAATAATGTGTTTTTGTTTAGAATTTGAGACTACAAAGATAAGACACTGAATTAGATACAGTAATGCTCCTGAAAACCAGAATGCAGTGCACCTTTTCCAAAAAATTACATTACAGCCTTATTCTAAAATTGATTACATTTATTTTCTTCTTAATCAGTCTACATTCAATCCCAGATATTGACAAAGCAAAAACAGGTTTTTAGACTGTATGTAATCTGTCAGTTTGTGTGGTTTGATATGATGTGTGTTTACAGGGGTCATTGAATCTTCTGAGGTCATTTTTACTCCTAGAGGTGTCTCCCAGTCCTTACACTGGTAGCCATATTCTGCTACTACAAGTGCAAGAAAAGCCAAAGTAAGTCAGTCAATAATTAAAATTCATGATGTACAGATCCACCAAAATAATATATTATTTTCATAAATTGAATGTAAATAAAGGCTAATGTTTTGTGACACTGGATGTGTTTGAGAGCATCAAGACTTTAAAGTATCACAGGGAAATTCTGACTGATAACATTGCTTCTTATTTGAGAATGCAAGGGAGATCAGTCAGTCTCTCAACTCATCTTTACAGTCGACTACAAAGCCCTCCTTTGTGTTGGTTTCATTCAGCTGTAGTTAAGAGACCAGAGGACACGGCCTTCAGAGAGGAAAGAGACACAAACCAACCGGTGACTTCCTGTTGATGACAATGGACCTCAGCCTTGACACCACTCCACTGCAGAACATCACACCTTGTCTCAGTCGCTCATCGCTGTTAGTTCACCACTGATGAACTGATCCTTAGTGACCACTGCTGTTAGGAGCCTTACTGAAGCATTAGCACTCACGCTACCAACACATTTCCTGTATATTTACAATCTATTTGGTTCACCAGACAATACCAGTCTAGACATTAGACCCAAGGTCTCTTTGCAGTCCCTGTTCAGAATGAAGGATGAGAGGAGCACAGTGTTGAATATATACATGACTGCATGGAGCTCCTTGCCACCACAGGAAACTCGCGCTAGCATATATGACATATATAAAAATTGTATAAAACATAATCTAGTAACACGATGGAGGCTGTGAGGAGACAGAGGCTATTTGCATCTATGTTTTTGTATTGTGAATTTTATAATGTGGTTGTGTGGTGATTGCTTTTGCTGTGGCTAATAGGGATTCTAACAAAAATGATATATTTTCATTAAATAATGATTGCAGTCCAGAAGCATGCGCCAGTTTCTGAGTTAGGAAAAATATTCTGTTGAACATGCATTTGTACCATCATCAGATTTAACCAAAATCATGCCAACTTCACTGGGAAAAGGCATTCAAACAAACACATTTAGTGTTGTAGTTTGTGGTGCGGTAATGTTTTTGTATCAACATACAGATGTGACTAAACTACGCACAATAATGAGAAAAGCTTTTAAAAAGAATATCCGACAAATTCAAGATGGAAAATTTGAATATAAAATAATGGACATGAAAACAGAATAACAAACTGATCATTATTTCAACTGAAAACAAGACATATTAGTTTTTATTGGAGAAAAGTGCACAGCAATGTACATACAATGTCTTGGTGATAGGTTCTGCTACAACATCTCCCACAACCCTTTCTAAGTGAACAGCCACATGTTCACTTTTATAAATAATGCTACAAATAATCTGATGCCCTCCTAACATTCTTGTAGCCTTAGAACCACTGTTCCACGGCATTGATGAAGTGTTTGAAAAAGGTTCTGATGAAGTGTTTGAAAAAGGTTCTGATGAAGTGTTTGAGAAAGCTTCATGGTACATTGGTCCCTGGTCAGTAGACTAAAGAAAGTAAGTCCCTGTCTAAAAAAGGCAGATTTTCTTTGGGACATGTATTAACAGTCTGCATTCAAGTTAGGTCTGAATATTAAACATGAACATCTATGTCAATGCCTGAGGTTATACTAAAACACAATGGTCCTTCTCTGAGCCAGGTAGTGTAGGCTACTCAAATCTACATTTCATTCATTAAAGCTACACCATTCATTAATGGTTTAAGACTGAATTTAAGGCTTAAGGCTGATTAGAAAGACCTTTCTGTTCTTTAAATTACATCCTCAATTTCAGCCTGCTATTTTTCCAGGTGTCCTAACTCCAGACTCTGTTAAAGTCTTTAAATCAAACCAAATACAAAAGTGAAGCTGCATAAAGACGGAGCAGCTCATAATCAGCACCTGTCATGGTTGAAGTGACAAACTTAGCAAGCGAGTCATCGCTACACTAAACACTTGCAGAGCATCTCTCTCATTCACTGTCCCCAAAATGCAGCAAAGCTGACCTTCAGTTTGGTTCAGTTCCAAAACAGGCACCGAAACTGAACCACCGAGCAGTACAGGTGGAGATATCTACAAACTATGCAGGAGCGGTGTGTTTGACAGTGTGTCACAAGTTAGTGTGCTTCTCTCCTCTGTGAAGGCAGCGTCCTCCGTTCTCCAAGCTAGCGCTGGGAGAATTCAACAAAGCATCTCTCACAACCCCTGCCCTGATTTCCTGTTCAGAACAAATGTGTGTTTTTCAGAAACATTCTGGAGGGAATGTAACGGTACAAAAGTCATTTTAAATTTAGGGACTATAACATGATGTAATATGTATCATATATTTTCCATTGGAACTGGTGACAGACTAACCGTTTTTTCTTGCACTTGTAGTAAAATATGACCGATAGTATCACCAGGATGGGAAGGCACCTCCAGGTGTAGCGGACTGCTATGTCCTCTGAGGTCTCAATGTCCTCTGTAAAGAAACACCAGCTTAGAAAACATACTGTCCACACAGAGACTCAAACACTCAAACACCACACAGTTCTGACAGACTACACATCACATCCGATGTGATTCGTCACATGCTCTGACAGCAACAGGTGTCTCTGGGATGCTCATTTACTGGCCTCGTTCCAGGGCCTTCAGAAAGTATTCGGACCCCTTCACTTTCTCCTCATTTTGTTGTATTATAGACTTAACCTAAAATATATACATTTTATTTTTGCATACATTTTACATTCAATACTGACAATGACAAAACAAAAACACGTTTTCATACATTTTGAAAAAAAAAAACTGAAATGTCTCATATACATAAATAACTTTCAGACCCTTTATTCAGTACTTTTTGGAAGTGCCTTTGCCAGCAGTCACATCTTCTTGGGTATTGCCTCTACCAGCTTTGCACATCTTGATTTGACCAGATTATCCTATTCTTACTTGTAGATCCTCCCAAGCTCTGTCAGATTGGATGGTGAGCATGATCTACCATTGTCGGGTTTCCTCACAGATGTTTAATGGGAATCCAGTCCAGGCTTTGTTTGGGACACTCAGGGACATTCACACACTTTTCCTGAAGCCACTCTAGCATTGACTTGGCTGTGTGCTGGATATAATCATGCAAAGAGATTAATATTTTTCCCAGTCTGAGGTCACGTGCGCTCTAGATAAAACAATGTCCAAGGACTTTATTAACAGACTCTAGTTTAGTCTGTTAATTCTTCGCTCAATCCTGAGCAGGCTCCCGTTCTGCTGAGAAGCAACCCCATGGCATATTTGTAGAACTCGTTGAAAAATGCGTCCCTTGAACTCAGCTGGGCTGCCACCACCTGACGAGGCACTCCAGCCCTCAAACAGGCCTCGTCAGAGAGGGAATTAAAGGGCCCCTGTTGAAAGCAGCTCAAAACCATAGTATAGTAATGTGTTGACGCTTAACTGAAATTCAATGCAACACAAGAGTTCTTACCTTGACTTCCATGCTGTCTAGCAGAAATAACAGTAAGATGTGTCCCGTTCCCCACAGACTGTTGAAGAACTGGTATCTCTGAAGATACTTTACAGGTGTATGTCCCCGAGTCACTTCTGTTCAGGTTTGAGATGGTCAGATTTAAGCAGCATGATTCGTTATGTTTAGAGGACCTGTTCTGACACTGACGGTTATTAACGAGCACAGACATATTTGTTGCATTGCTCTTCCAATTAACTGTGGCCCTTATTAGATTTTGATTCCAGCAGCACTTGATTTGAACTGTTCCTCCTTCAGTTACTGTCAGATGAGGAGACTGGGTCACCACTAAATCCAGGCCACTGAAACCTGCAAAGAGATGGGGGGAATACAGTTTGGTCCATTCTACTGTACTTCGAAGGTGCAGCGCAGATATCTGTTCTCACTTAAGGAAGCGGTAGCACAGGTTTCTACTCTGACAAAGAGCAGACAGCAACTCCAGTGCCATTAGAAAAGAGGCGGAAGCCAGGTACACATCACTTGAAGTTCCTAGCAGTGTTTTATCTTTAAAGACCAGCATATTCTGGACCAGCGCGTTGCTGGTTATTTTGGGGATAGATGTATTGGCTTAAGTTACAACTCTCACTCCACCTGTTTCTCTTAGGTAAAATATCCACGTACAAGGATAAACAGTGCTGAAAGCCAAAGCAATGCTCAATAATTATTTAGCCATTACATCATTAGTATAAAAAAAGGTCATTTGTGAACAGCACATTTTTTATAGCGAGCCAAATCAATTATTTCTGCACTCTGCTGTCCAAGATTAACAAGCTTGAGGAAGTGAAATGATTTGCCTTCACCAGTCGTTTTTAAAACAATTCCACTGTACTAGATGGGTCTCCACTTACCACTGTGTGGAAGAAAGTGACACGAAAGAAGCAGGCGGCAAAAAAACTGTCTGCAAATGTCCTTCATGATTAATGAGCGATGGGGTGATCTGCTCTTAGTAATTACCCACACAGACACGTCTCTGACTATTCTTCACGCCTTTGCCACCAAATACAGATTGCAGTTCAGTTGTTCTCTCTTCCTTTTTAAATGCACGCTACAATACTCGGGCCAGACAAGACATGCGCTTTTTGTCTTGTCCTGGGGAGGGCTTTCATGCCTCCCCAGATTCAGAGGGAATGTCTCTTCCCCTAGTGACCAAAAAACATCACTAATACAAAGTGGGTGTAAAGCACACACAAGTAGAATCTTGTGAAAACTCTTTGATGGAACTTTAATGAAGTGATCTTAGACAGAAATGGATATAAGATTTCCATGGTAATTTGTGTGACGGTGAATTCTAGGCACCGTTATCAACCCTCATTCATAGGCTCTCCCTTTAGAATCACCCCCGGGTGTAACACATACCCTGAGAGTCTTAGCTGTGATTGGATGGCATACTCTGGTCCTTGGATTGGTGAATTATATTGGGTTTTTCATAAACACTAAGGAGTTATTACACTACTATTCTAGTGTGCACTCTGTTTCTCTTTCTCCCCTGAAAAGGGTACAGTTTTCAATGTCACCACTGTAAACCTTACAAGAAACAATAACATTTTCATTAATATAATATAAGACTATTCAGCACTAAATGTGCCATCAAATAAAACAAATACATAAATACACATTTGTATTTGCATGGTGTGCGCGCATCGCATTGAAGGGGGGGTAGGACTTAAATTGAGCGGTTCTGATTGGACGGCAGTGTTGTATTGGATGCTTGACATACAACTAACAATGCAGGTGTGGGCTGTCAATCAAGTAGTGAGAGGACACTGTAATAACAGGAAGTGTCTGCTTGATTCTTGTGGGGACAGGAAGTACTGTGCCGCCCACCGTGTGTCACCAAGACCCATCAGAATAGGTATTACAGCTCCTCAGACTTTAGTGAGAGACACTCAACTTCAATGAGTCAGGTTCAAATACTTTGAGATGTAACGAAAACCTTTTTTTCGCAGCCTTAAAGCCAAGACGATTAATTTCACGGACACACATTAATACTTTAATAAGATTGGTACAACATTCTATACAGTGAAGATAATCTACATAATGGTTTCACTATATATACAGTGGGGAGAACAATTATTTGATATACTGCCGATTTTGCAGGTTTTCCCACTTACAAAGCATGTAGAAGTCTGTAATTTTTATCATAGGTCCTCTTCAACTAAAACAAAAATCCAGAAATTCACAATGTATGATTTTTAAGTAATTAATTTGCATTTTATTGCATGACATAAGTATTTGATACATCAGAAAAGCAGAACTTAATATTTGGTACAGAAACCTTTGTTTGCAATTACAGAGATCATATGTTTCCTGTAGTTCTTGACCAGGTTTTCACACACTGCAGCAGGGATTCTGGCCCACTCCTCCATACAGACCTTCACCAGATCCTTCAGGTTTAGGGGCTGTTGCTGGGCAATATGGACTTTCAGCTCCCTCCAAAGATTTTCTATTGGGTTCAGGTCTGGAGACTGGCTAGGCCACTCCAGGACCTTGAGATGCTTCTTACGGAGCCACTGCTTAGTTGCCCTGGCTGTGTTTCGGTTTGTTGTCATGCTGGAAGACCCAGCCACGACCCATATTCAATTCTCTTACTGAGGAAAGGGGGTTGTTGGCCAAGATCTCGCAATACATGGCCCCATCCATCCTCCCCTCAATACGGTGCAGTCGTCCTGTCCCCTTTGCAGAAATGCATCCCCAAAGAATAATGTTTCCACCTCCATGCTTCACGGTTGGGAATGTGTTCTTGGGGTTGTACTCATCCTTCTTCTTCCTCCAAACACGGCGAGTCGAGTTTAGACCAAAAAGCTCTATTTTTGTCTCATCAGACCACATGACCTTCTCCCATTCCTCCTCTGGATCATCCAGACGGTCATTGGCAAACTTCAGACGGGCCTGGACATGCGCTGGCTTGAGCAGGGAGACCTTGTGTACACTGCAGGATTTTAATCCATGACGGCGTAGTGTGTTACTAATGGTTTTCTTTGAGACTGTGGTCCCAGCTCTCTTTAGGTCATTGACCAGGTCCTGGTCTCTCACAGTTGAAGTGTACCTATGATAAAAATGACAGACCTCTACATGCTTTGTGAGTAGGAAAACCTGCAAAATCGGCAGTGTATCAAATACTTGTTCTCCCCACTGTAAGTATGTATATACACTCACCTAAAGGATTATTAGGAACCCCATACTAATACTGTGTTTGACCCCCTTTCGCCTTCAGAACTGCCTTAATTCTACGTGGCATTGATTCAACAAGGTGCTGAAAGCATTCTTTTGAAATGTTGGCCCATATTGATAGGATAGCATCTTGCGGTTGATGGAGATATGTGGGATGCACATCCAGGGCACGAAGCTCCCGTTCCACCACATCCCAAAGATGATCTATTGGGTTGAGATCTGGTGACTGTGGGGGCCATTTCAGTACAGTGAACTCATTGTCATGTTCAAGAAACCAATTTGAAATGATTTGAGCTTTGTGACATGGTGCATTATCCTGCTGGAAGTAGCCATCAGAGGATGGGTACATGGTGGTCATAAAGGGATGGACATGGTCAGAAACAATGCTCAGGTAGGCTGTGACATTTGGCACTAAGGGGCCTGAAGTGTGCCAAGAAAACATCCCCCACACCATTACACCACCACCAGCAGCCTGCACAGTGGTAACAAGGCATGATGGATCCATGTTCTCATTCTGTTTATGCCAAATTCTGACTCTACCATCTGAATGTCTCAACAGAAATCTAGACTCATTAGACCAGGCAACATTCTTCCAGTCTTCAACTGTCCAATTTTGGTGAGCTCGTGCAAATTGTAGCCTCTTTTTCCTATTTGTAGTGGAGATGAGTGGTACCCAGTGGGGTCTTCTGCTGTTGTAGCCCAGCCGCCTCAAGGTTGTGTGTGTTGTGGCTTCACAAATGCTTTGCTGCATATCTCGGTTGTAACGAGTGGTTATTTCAGTCAAAGTTGCTCTTCTATCAGCTTGAATCAGTCGGCCCATTCTCCTCTGACCTCTAGCATCAACAAGACCTTTTCACCCACAGGACTGCCGCATACTGGATGTTTTTCCCTTTTCACACCATTCTTTGTAAACCCTAGAAATGGTAAAAATCCCAGTAAATGAGCAGATTGTGAAATACTCAGACCGGCCCATCTGGCACCAACAACCATGCCACGCTCAAAATTGCTTAAATCTCCTTTCTTTCCCATTCTGACATTCAGTTTGGAGTTCAGGAGATTGTCTTGACCAGGACCACACCCCTAAATGCATTGAAGCAACTGCCATGTGATTGGTTGATTAGATAATTGCATTAATGAGAAATTGAGTCTATGTGAGTGAGTGAGTGAAATTATATATTTTATTTCAATATATATACACGCAGTAAATTAGAGAATGTTTCATCCTCACTGTCCACACAGAGACTCAAACACTCAAACCCCACACAGTTCTGACAGACTACACATCACATCCAATGTGATTCGTCACATGCTCTAATAGCAACAGGTGTCTCTGGGATGCTCATTTACTGGCCTTTATCCAGGGCCTTCAGAAAGTATTCGGACCCTTTCACTTTCTCCTCATTTTGTTGTGTTATTGACTTAATTTATAATTGATTTGTTTTAGTTTTTTTGCATTTATTTTAAATTCAATACTAACAATGACAAAACAAAAGCATGCTTTCATACATTTTGAAAATAAAAACTGAAATGTCTCCTCTACATAAATAACTTTCAGTCCCTTTATTCAGTACTTTTTGGAAGTGCCTTTGCCAGCAGTCACATCTTGGGTATTGCCTCTACCAGCTTTGCACATCTTGATTTGACCAGATTATCCAATTCTTCCTTGGGGGTAGGACTTAAATTTCTATCTATATCTACATACACACACATACATACATACATACACAAACACACACACACGGTAAATTAGCGAATGTTTCATCCTCATGTAAAATAATGTCTACATGTCGGAAGGCCTCATCTCAGATCAGATCTTCACAGAAGATTCTATTTGAGCTTGAAGGAGACAAAGAATGTCCTGATTTCTTTGGGTAATATGGTCACGTTGAAATCTCCACCTGTGCCAACACTTGACCTCTGACCCCCTAAATAAAAAAAATAAAAGACAGAATAAAAAAAATTAAAAAAACTGAGTTAGACAAAGAATCCAAATCTAAAAAGTCAAGGAGAACATCATGGAATAAAAAAAAGATATAACCCACACCTTCTGAATATCAATAGTATCCTTGTCTCAACTCATATTTTAACATCCACAATAGAACGCCATCACAGACTAAAACTACAAATCTTCTCACCGTTCTCTGGACTTTCAGAAGTCTTCCACTCCCACCTCCGGAGGTCAGAGATGTCCCAGGTTCCAGTAAGTGAGCGCTCCTCCAGCACTCTCACTTCCCCCACGCTCTGAAGCACTTCCTTTTTACACAGGAAATGGTTTATTCGAAACTACACCGGCTGACCATCAGATGTAAATATAATCAAACACTGAGTCAGGTTTTTGGACCCAAGCACGCCCTAAACGTGTCACTACAATCTTCACGTGCAGGGCTAGAGGCGGAAACGCCCGCTTACGCTCATCTGTTCTACCCGCGTGTTCCGTTACCTTAATGTTTATGGTGACGGGCTGGGACAGTACCGGGTCTACCCCCGTCTCATACAGATGCATGATCCTCATCAGGACCCGGTTGTAATCCGGCTGGGTGGTACCAGTGTCACGTTTTCCTATGCTGCGGAGGTGCAGAGTGTGGTTGGAGCTGTAGGCCCAGCCTGGGACACAGAGAGTCAGCAGGTGGAGGTTGTCGGGCAGGACCACGGGCCGGAGAGGAGCTCCCATCCCGTGTTCTCTCCTCCTCCAGGCCTTCTCTGTGACGAGGAGGGTCAGGAGTGAGACAAAACTGTATTCGGACCAGAACCAGTCCAGACTACAGACTAGAAAGGCACACAAACGCCCAGCATTGAGACAAACGTCACGCGGGTGCTTCAGTTCATATTTAAATAACTCCATGCTCTCCCCTGACAACCTCACAGACTCCTAAAAACACACAGACCTCCTTAGGATGGCGCTACCTAATGAAGATAGGGGTGGCTCGAGAAAGGTGAGAGGACTCACGAGGCCTGTCAATGGGCATGACCACCGGCCTGTGCTGCAGCTCCAGCGCCTCCCTCTGGTGGAGAGAGGGAGTTGCAGCCAGGGATCCCAGCGTCATCCACAGGCTAGGCCGCACCACTGAGCTGTCATTCAGGGTCAGGTTGTATCCAAGGTTCCACAGCTGGTTGTTCCACAGACGTCTGTGGAGCATCACCTGGGGGGGGAAAGAGGGCAGGGGGGGCGCGAGTGAGCGATAAATGTGCTAATATTGTTTTTCTTGCTTGAGCCGAGAATGTGTACACAATTGGTGTGAACTTGGGAACGGCCAAAGAGCCTCTATTCATGCTCGGGGTCTCGGAGTGTGTGGGTCTCACACAAGCGCGCACGTACCTCCAGCTCTCCCTCAGCCTGACTGGACACGCCGTGGGCCCTCTCGCTGAGGAGGACCAGTCGGCTGGAGTCGTCCTCGATGTAGGCCGTTCTCACCATGGGGTAGTAGTTCTGCAGAACACAGGCACAGGAAGGAAGGAATGTTGGGCAGCGGCGACAAATTCCTGAACAGTGAATCCAGGCCTGAACCACCACAGCGCAGGTCGAGGAGACCTCGGTCGACAGCACCCAAACCCCGCCCCCCTCCCGGGAAGAAGGAAACCCTGAGAGGAACTAGGCTCGAAACGGTTGGGGGTGGGTCTATCCTCGTCTGCCGGGGTTGAGGTACAGTGGCGGTTCGGACTTAACAATCCACACCCAACACGACCCACTCACCCTGGCAATAATATTATCCACGAATGGCCGGTAAGGCCTCTTCATCATCTGGTATCCGTTGTCGTCAGTGAACAGGGTCCTGTTGTTCTTCAGGCCGGTCCGGGTCCGGAGGACCACCTCGGTGTTGACCGCCAGGGGGCCCAGGGAGTAGCTCTGCTCCAGCCTGTGACACAGCGGCCTGCCCCTGGGGAAACCCTGCGGAACCCTGGTGGTGACCGAGAAGCTGTAGACCTCGTCGGTTTCCTCCCTGGGGATACATTGTTCACGCGAGCCGTTAAAATCAGACGTACCTTACGAAGGAGTAGGGCTTATTTGATGTGTGTGTAAGATTTTCGGTCTGTCTAGGACAGTGATTGTCATTATCAAGAATTGTACATACATTGTGTCAACCTAATTACTACTACTACTAATAATAATAATAATAATAATAATAATAATAATAATAATAATAATAAATCCTACCTATAGAAGTACTGTCTGATCTCAGTGATCACCTTCCCAGGGACGATCTCCAACCCAATGGCCTTGTACGCTCTTACTGCCGAGCTGTTAGCGCTGAAGACGTAGTTATCGGAGATGGGCCCTGCGCTGACATCCCCATTCACCTGGTACTCCCAGAAATCCTGACTCACTGTCACCGTCCTCATCGCTTGCCTGTCACGGTAACGGGAGGGTCAGGCAAGGTCACTGGGGGTCATTCTTGACATGCAACCTGAGGTGTGTTCTACTGGGTACAACATTGTGGATGAGTCACATAAAAAAAACATACTTTATGTAAAATATAATATGGCTCTGTGGCTGATAGAGAATACAGACAGATGTTATTTATTATTCCATCACCTGTCAGTGATACTGTGCAGAAGGTTGGTGTCCTGGTCCAATTTGATCTTATAACACTCATTCAGAACGGGTAAGAGCCTCCGTCCCGTTTTTAACCACTTTGAAACATTTTGTCTCTCGAACGGTACCACCCAGGCCTGATGGGTCAAGCCACACTCAGGACCCTCTTCGCACGGCTTCTCCGAGAACCTGACGAGGTACTTCCTGTGCTGGAGGCCCCCAAGGTCGACCACGATGAACAAGTCATAGGTCGTGTTGGATTCAGCCGACCCCTGGATCTGTTAGGAGAGAGATGCGGCAGACGTTTGTGTCGCACCACGGCACAACCTCGGAAAACCTCGAAACGTTCAGCGTGTCCGAACTACCTGCGCGGGTACGGGCTGTCCTTGGTCGTCGAACACGGTCGCCATGGGAAACGTTACCGTGACGTTGATGACGGCGGTGGTGTTCCAAGCCAGGGGGTTGTACACAACAATGTGCTGCTCCAAATCTTCAATGAATACCATCACAAGATTATGACATGAACCAAGACTGTTTTTACTAACAACTCCCCCTAAGCATGTGATTAGATAAGTTAAAAACATTCAAAATAGCTTCCAATCGCTACTTTGACCAATCCCAACCCTATATACTGTGGTCAAAGAATGAAGGACACTATTTTTCTCCACAATAATTCAAACCCCAGCTGTAAAGCACAGTCCTTCACCCATAGGAATAGAGTTCTGTCCAGAGGCGTCGGAGTCGCCAACCGTGTCCAAGCCCTGAGGCAGGATGAAGAGGGCAGCCAGGAGTTCATCTACTCCCATCATGGCCTGGGTGAGGTGCTCCATGTACATGTTAGCCACCTTGGGGGACTCTGTACCGGTGATGCCGTCATGGTGTTGCACCTGGAGGTAAGACCGTGATAGGGAAACAAAACAAGCACTTGTCCATTTCCAGAAATAATGTCAGGAGTCTTAATTCTATACTTGTACTACAGGCATGAAAGTGTTCAGTTAATTGTTAGTTTATGTTTTACAGATTTTTTCAGAAAAATACAGAAATCCGTGCATGTTTTTGATCAGGCACCTCAGAGACAGCCCAGCGGAGGGCCTTCAGTTTCTGCAGGGCCTCTTCCTTAGGCACTGGTCCATCAGGGTAGCTGACCCTGTACTGGGTGAAAAGAGTTTCCGCAGCTTTCAACTTGGAACTAGCCTTCCTTGCCACTCCCTTCAGAACATTCCGGGAGGTGAAGAACCCAGTCCACGCCTGGAACGGTTCTGGAGAGAAAGGGGTCGTTTTTTTTCTAAGAACCAGGAATTATCTAGAACAAGCATATTTTCACCCTTGGCTTCATCGTTTTTTGCTCCTATGTGTTTCCATTGTATGATCGTTTACACACTGGAACCACAACTTGTATTTTACAGATTTGTGTTTAAACCCACCAGAGGAGTAGGGAAGAAAGTCCTCATTTCCTCTCACCTCCCAAGTGAGATTTGTTTGGTGGACAGCCTGGAAGTACTCGCTGAGGGTGGCATACTGGACTGTAACCCCAAACTCCTTGCTGTTCTGGTTAATGTAGTTCACTAATGGATCCATGTTGGCGAACTGCACTGAGGAGTTGTAGAACTGCTTGTCACAGCCCTGTAGTTAAATAACAGACATATATTGGCCAATGGCGAAGGCTCTAGGAAGACTTCAAAAGGACGTTTCTCGTGCCAAAACGGAGCCTATTCATATAGCAAAAATGTTCGTGTTTAGCTGGAATGACTTCCTACATCACTCTCACTCCAACACACATTGAGCGAGACACTGTCTTTCGACCTCGGCAGCCGTGGGGAAAATCTGTCGGGAAAAGTGTCCCGCATTACCTCAGAAAGTGACACGTGGCCATCTCCAACACCAACAAATCTGTCGACGAGTCTCGTTAATCTAAATGAAATGACTGTAATGCTCGCGGATTCGTCCCCTTTTTAAAACGTGTCTGTTGTTAAGTCACTCACCCAGGGCCAGAGGACGTGGTTTGTCCGGAACCACGCTGCCCTCTGCTGGATGTTCCGCACCATGGTCTCAGCGTAGGGGCGCAGCGTCTCCTTGGTGACAGGCAGGCTCATGTTGGGGTAGACGCCGTTTTTAGGGGGGTCGGGAAACACGGCCACTCCGTTCCAGTAGAAGCCAGAGCTGAGCGAGAACAACAGAGGAGTCTACCGTCTCTACTGATTCAAACATACCAGTTTCACTGTGCCCCGAGCAAAAAGATGACGGTTTTGTGACTAACTTTTTCAAATTCAGTTCGTATTCAGTAAGGTTTCAGGCCTAACTCCTAGAAAGCAGGATAAGCTGGGAGAGTTAATGGAAACACTGGAAGGATAAGGAGATCTGTCGGAGACCTGTTAGAGAAAGGCAGGTTGGAGGGGGTACAGTAGCTGAACTGGTCCATGGTGTGAGTGAAGATCTCCTGCTGCTCTCTCAACGACGGGGAGCCTCTCCAGACAAACTGGAGTTTCTGTTCCCAGCATAAAGACCAAGACAATGCGTCATTGCAAGCACACAGTCAATTATGCAATGTGAAAATATCAGATTACCTGCCGTATTGCAATGGCACGTAATGTATTATTATTGAGGTAGGATATATCAAGCCTCTAAACCAGTTCAACACTGATCACAGTCAAGATGCTTCATAGAGATGGTGACCTGCCTGAAAGACAGTAGCGTAAACTGCAGGGCCTACCATACCCGGTTCTCCTGCATGTCGTCTTTGAGGTCATAGTCGATCCGGGAGATAAGGTGGGCGTGGAACCCGGCCAGCGCGAAGAGCACAGGGGTAGTGGCGGAGGCTCCAAATGGGTCCACGTGCCACGAGAACCGAGGACGCACCCCAAACGTCTCGTACAGGAACCCATGGCCTTCTGTAAGGGTAGCGCATGTGTGAGTGTGTGAGTTTCCAGACGCGTTTTATGATACAATACATTTTCAACGTCAGACGTGAAACTACTGTACCGGTCAGCTGTAGTATGTCATCATCTAGATCTGTCACGGCTTCATCTTGCATCACCTGCCCCCCAATAATGAACTCAAGTCGACCCTCCTTCAGCAGCTGTCGGACCTGGGGGGGGGGGCATGGACGGGCGAGACAACAAAGATCAAAGATAAAAACAGCACGGTATTCACATGGAGGGGGTGGTGGCGAATGACTAGACCTGCGCTACCTGTTGCCTGTGCTTGTCCGTGGCCACCGAATCCCACCACAGGCGAAAGAACTCCTGTTCCACCGCGATGAACTTTCGCTGTTTGTTCCGCGTCAGTTCCTCCGTCACACTGGTATACACGTTTCCGGCATACGCGTGCATGCTCTCCTGCGAAGAAGCAAAGACCAATTGCTGACAGTGTGTCGTTTTTGTATTTGGACTGACATGCCGTCTTTGGTATTGCCATTAAATACACTGTCCCTATATCCAATAAAAGGCACTGTAAGTAGCTACAAACCTGAATTGTATAGACCCAGCCAACATCCATGTGACTATGTGGGATGACAAACGTCTGAATTGGTCCATTTCGCTCTGCATAGGAACATGTGAAAAACATGAAGAGTGCGAGAGTTATAAGCCCCATCTCTGTCACATAAGAGACATGCGAGGGGTTGCAATTTCGAGGTCACTTCCTTATTATTGTTTTGCAGCATGTGACAATCACGCGTCCCACCTCTCTCTGTACGGCGTCCCAAAAGGGTCTAAATTGATTTGGAGCTGCAAATTCAAACCAACATGTTTCAACCGGTTTCGACAGTGCAGAACTTCGTGATCGTGAACTAACCTCCGCCTTAAACTTTACCCCGGAAACCATTGAAGATCCAGCCTGTATTTGAGGTGAACCCACAACATTAATCATGTCTAAAAACAGGAGATTTACGTTAATATTTGGAGGATTTATAACAGCAGTAGCTGCTGCATTTTACCCAATATTTTTTCATCCTCTCGCACACACAGATGACTACAGTAAGTAGCGACGAATCACACTGGTCAATTCTCTTAAAAGAGCGTATCTATCCCTTTATACAACGACAAGTTTAGAGCTAGCTTTCAAAGTTGTTAGCTGATTGCTATCACACCGTGTCCTCAACTGGTCACAGTGACCTTCTGGACAGAACGAATTGTGTTCAAGTAATATGGCACGGAGGGGGGATGTGGTATATGGCCAATATATCTCGGCTAAGAGCTGGTCTAATGCACGGCGCATTGCGGAGTGCCTGGACGAAGCGATTAGCCGTGGTAGGTTGTCTGTATAGCACAAACCCCCAAGATGCATTCTTACGAGTACAATCTGGTTACCAACGCAATTAGAGCAGTAAAAAGTGCTGTGACTTCTCATACCCGTGGTATACGATATTATATACCACGGCTATCAGGATTCAAAGCAACCTGTTTACATATACCCTATGTGACGCATGGTTTTCTTGTTTAACTTGATCAAAATATATAGTTTTTCAAGGGCTGTTCAGTTGTAGTGTACAGTACAGCTTGATGATGGTGGTTTTGGGCACTCCTGACTCAAACACCGTCACAAGCCTCTGCAAAACTATTGAAAACCCCACCCACTTCCCTGCAGAACAAGTCCAGAGGGAAAACCGAGCAGGAATTAATCAAGCAGATGTGCAGCCAGTGGGCAAGTATTCGATCAGTTTCTGTCACGCTTTCAAATACCACCCTGCTCTTACTTCTTCGTCGTGGTTATGAGTTAATTTAGATGCGCGGGAGTTAATGTAGATGCGTGGGTGTGAGTGAGTTAATGTAGATGTGTGTGTGTGTGTGTGTGTGTGTGTGTGTGTGTGTGTGTGTGTGTGTGTGTGTGTGTGTGTGTGTGTGTGTGTGTGTGTGTGTGTGTGTGTGTGTGTGTGTGTGTGTGTGTGTGTGTGTGAGAGAGTTAATGTAGGTGTGTGTGTGTGTGTGTGTGAGAGAGTTAATGTAGGTGTGTGTGTGTGTGTGTGTGTTAATGTAGGTGTGTGTGTGTGTGTGTGTGTGTGTGTGTGTGTGTGTGAGTTAATGTAGGTGTGTGTGTGTGTGTTTGTGTGTGTGTGTGAGTTAATGTAGGTGTGTGTGTGTGTGTGTGTGAGTTAATGTAGGTGTGTGTGTGTGAGTTAATGTAGGTGTGTGTGTGTGAGTTAATGTAGGTGTGTGTGTGTGTGTGTGTGTGTGAGAGAGTTAATGTAGGTGTGTGTGTGTGAGAGTTAATGTAGGTGTGTGTGTGTGTGTGTGTGTGTGTGTGTGTGTGTGAGTTAATGTAGGTGTGTGTGTGTGTGTGTGTGTGTGTGTGTGTGTGTGTGTGTGTGTGTGTGTGTGTGTGTGTGTGTGTGTGTGTGTGTGTGTGTGTGTGTGTGTGTGTGTGAGTTAATGTAGGTGTGTGTGTGTGTGAGTGAGTTAATGTAGGTGTGTGTGTGTGTGAGTGAGTTAATGTAGGTGTGTGTGTGTGTGTGTGTGAGTGTGTTAATGTAGATGTGTGTGTTAATGTAGATGTGTGTGTTAACGTAGATGTGTGTGTGTGTGTGTGTGTGTGTGTGTGAGTGTTTTAATGTAGATGTGTGTGAGTAAGGTTATGTAGGTGTGTGTGTGTGTGTGTGTGTGAGTTAATGTAGATGTTTGTGGGTTGCACTCTCCACCTGGAATTCTCTTTAAATAAATTAAATAAATCTTACTATACTTTCTGAATTCTCAGGTGTGAAAGTATGGTCTGATCCTTACAAGCCAAAGTGATTTGTGACACGGCGGAGCCAGCGATGGGAGGGATGAGTCCACCAATGCTATGGATGAGGATGAGCCTGAATCCCAGTTAGACGCCTGTGTGACTGAATGCTATGTGTGTGCTTGGATGAGTGTGGAGAACGAGTGCCGGCTACTTTATCCTATGAATAAAGTTGTGCACTCAAACCAAAGTGTTTTTTTTAATTGTTTCATGAAATGTTGTTCTCTATTTGGGGATTAACAATTGAGTTGTCTCCCGCAAAATAAAATCTGGTAAGGAACTATGGATTGGCCTAGGTATGTTCCCGTGTTATTCCCGTTTTCGAATGTTGGAACGTGCGAGTAAGAATGTTGTTTTTGATTCAACTTGTTTTTTGGGATACGGTTTTGAATGAACTTGGTTGAAGAGGCCATGTTTAGGTTGCTGTCGCTGTGTCATTGGCGTGTCCGCATTGCATTGGGTGTGATACACAGCATGTCCACAAGGTGTCAGTCTTTACTTTGGGATGGGAGGCAGACTTAAACGTTCCCAGTAGGCCTATGTCCTAGATGATTGGTGCAGAACATTTAAAACCAGCTAATAACCAAATGTATGAGGATACACTGGAGCCAAGCATGACTAAGCGAAAGTGGTGTGGACCGTCTCCACAACAACGGGAATGTGCCCGTACTTGAATACCTATAGAAACCTCTGCCCATCCCAAACTCCACACGCTCAGCTGTTCTGTAGCAGACAGGCAGGAAATGGTCAAAATTTCATTATTTTTTACGAGAGAAATCTCCGAACTAATGAACGAGAGCAGCGTGAACTTACGAAAGGCACTCATCCAACAACCATTTCACTGACCTGCGCTTTCTTTCCAGAATGCAGAACCCATGCGAGTCCCCGCAGAATATTTTTCAAAAGAAAAAGAAAGGGGTTCTGGAGAAATGATAGGATTTGATTACCTCCCCACAGAGACGTTGCATTTTAATGTTGTTTGCAGTTCAGTCCACACTCCAATGAAGCCTGTGCCTGACACTCAGTAGGAGAAAACACAGCCAGGGCCTATAACACTCAGCCCTCCCTCTCAAACCCCCAATCAACAAACGCTATTGTTTATGAAATGTTGTTAATGTTGGTCAATGTTCATAAACAAAAGAAAACTCGAGGGCCCAGCGAGCACACTTGCGTCCAGAATAAATAGTGGGGTGGGAGGTGGGGGGTGGGAGGTGGGGGGGGTGGGGTGGAAAAAGAAAAGCGCAAATTCCTGTCATTCCCTGCTGGTGTTTTCCAGATTCCTGCAATGACAGCTCCTGGAGTGTTTGAGTGAAGTTAGGAGACTGAGGAGAAACCAGAGAGTACGATGGGAGGAAGAGAACTGCATTCTTAAGGGGACGCGTCACACACACACACACACACACGGATACATACTGACTAGAGGAAACATTACACTGCTTCCTATAAGCCAGACGGGTGTGCTACACACATTACCGGCTAATGCCTGCACACACTGTATAGTCCACCTCGACAGGTCCGTTCTCATTGCTGAACATTACCCTCTCATTCAAAACCGGATACATTTTAACCTGTCAAACATTTCCCACTTCACTCACAGGGCCCGCCCCTAGTGGATTCTGTCGGCTTTACATAGGCTGGCTTTCTGTTCTGCCAAGGACGTGGACGGGAGTCCCTCACCGCGCTGCCCTGTGCGTGGAAGACACGACCCCGCCGTGACCCACAGCAACCCACACGTTGGGTTTCCAAAACAGTTTCATCACCAAGCCATCGGACCCTCAAAAACATCCGTCCATACCTATTGATTGCTTGTCTGGAGGTAACGAGGGCTCTTAAGTGTGACTTGTTAGGGCCCACGTTCCAGAGCATTGGTAATTGGCCACTCCCCACCCCCTAATTGCTAAGGGTTGACAGGGTTGACAGGCAGACAAACAAAGAGGATTCAGAAACAGCAGGAATGATTTAGATTAAGCGGGAACTCTGTGTAATATACTACTTATGTCCTAATGGGGAATATATCAGGCATGGAAATGACGTTAAGAGTACTCCGTTTTGTGGATACACAAGGAAATGAGAATGAAAACAAATAAAATAACTGTAACGAGCTCCAACGGTCGATAATCAAAGCCAGAGCGAAGCTCTGGGTCACCGGGCTTGTGTTGTGGGAGAAGTTTTCAAATCACATCGGGGTGACTTTTACTGCTCTGCTGTCTGTAGAGTGCTTTGTTTTTCGCCATCACCGAGTGGGATCGTTTTGGATAAACGGGACACACGTAGTCGTGTTTTGGTTATTGCGAGGACAATTGTGGTGACATTTACTAGTCACTGAACACACAGGCACAAACACACACAATCTCTGTCTCAACCTTACCCACTGCCAATTAACCACGGTCTAAAGCCGAATTCCTGTTCTCCAGTGTAACTACTCTTTTGCCCTCAAAAACAATGTACCATAGCACTGGGCCACATTCTTGGGTTACCAGGCCTAAATGCTGTGGAAACAGATAGCGTACGTTTTTAGCAATGTCTGGAAAAAGCATATCCCGACAGGCAGCCCGGCCGGCCAAGTGACAGGGAGTGTGGTCTGGGCTGAGCTAACAGCTAGCTAGCGTTACTACACCTCATAGCCCGGCGAGAAAGACAGAGGGAAGCGTCCTGGAACACACATTTACACGCGCGCACGCAAGAACGCACACAGACCCACATGTTTTCTGTTTCGCGTGGGTTTTCATCAGAGTCCTGTGGATGACAACTGAAATTCAAAACTGAACAACAATGTTAGACTTACTGGAAGGCCATCATGGTCATTGTGTGTGTGTGTGTGTGTATGTGTGTGTGTGTGTGTGTGTGCGCGCGCGCAGCGAGCGTGCGTGCGTGTACTCGTGTTGAACAATGTTCAAAAATGTCAGTGCAGAACCACAGTACATAATTATGGTCGGTGTTGAGTTCCATTGCCGCTGCTCAGTTTGTGGAGGTTTTGCTGCTCTGTTTGTTGAGATCTGTATTTTGTTTATTTCAGCAAAGCTGTAATTGAATCAGTGTGCATGGACAGGGAGTATAGCACTCAAACGCACATCAATGCCCTCTGCCTTTTCTTAGTATTTCTTTTCGTTTATGTGTCATTTTGAAATGATTAGGCCCATTCATAGTGGTCTGTGGACAGATGAGTGTGTGTGTGTGTGTTTGTGTGACATCAGCAGTGTCTTTTCACTCTCTTCTGGTCCCATTAGCTGACCTCTGAGGTGCAGATCTGTTCATCCCATTAGCTGGCTGAGTGTGTCCTGCTCCCTGTGACAACAATCCTTTATTTCAACCTGATTGCGAAAGCAGACACACATAAGAGGCAGCGGGAGGGGCGGGACTCGGCGACCCCTTATTCGCTTAAAACAGGTTTCTCCTTGGTCAATCTATAGACATCTATGGGTTAAGCTCAGAAAGGGTTCTTAAAGGAAGTCAGTGACGCGTTTAGGCCACATTGTCTGGGCTTTAGTGGGAGGCGAGGCGGGGCCAGACCTGGAGGTTTCCTCCACACAGCCGGCAAACGGGAGATAAGAGGTGAAGTGGTCTTGAGTGGTCTCAGGGACAAATACCGCGACACAACCTACTGAATCATGGTTAGCGGGTGATGCGTCTTTATTTCCCTAGCTTGTTCGCCACAGATTATTTCCGCTTTACAAACTGACCCAATCTGTACATGTAGTTTTCTGCGCTAACGTATCCGGCCAGGGCGTAGATCCTTTACACATAGCACTGATCTGACTTGGACGTCAATCAAACAGTTCAGTTTTCAGAGGTTCCATTGTGACCTTTATTTCCATCAATCATTTAACAGCGGAACAGTTTACAAGGGCCACTGTCAACATTACGGTGGCCCACATCGTACGCAGTCTTGCCGTTACTCGGAACATTCCAGAGCTTTCTAAAAAGTGACAGGATAAGATTTACTAGGCACATTAAGGCTTGACACTCTCATTTGTGAAAATAATTCCATGTCGTATCGAGGCAATCACCCAGTTTACATGCTGGGGAAAGCTCTTTAAACACAACTTTATACCCGTTCAGCTGATTTTTATTCATATTTCCTGGCAAGGCTGACTTGTTTGGAGTTTAGAGGGAACTAAATAAAAATAAAAAAACAAAGCCCCCAGTCGACCCTTAAGCACTGAGTTTCAGCGAACCACCGTAAAAGCCTTTAATGTTCTATGTGATTCGGACAACACAGTAGTTAATGGAACAGGGAACAGAGATGTGTGGGCCGAACGAACTCCACAAACGGTGCTTTTCAGATGATATGTTACTGAACACTTCTGTTTGAGTTGGACTGAAGCAGTGAGTCAAAGATTCACAGCACATAGATCCATTTCTTTTCAAGGCTCTTTGTCCAACAACAGCCTATTATTAGTGGTAAACACAGATTAATTAAATAACTCCAGCTATACTCTCTTACATACCACTGACGGAAACAAAACAAAACAAGGCTAATGGAAGTTTAATACGGCCGATGAATCATCAGGAATCATATAACGGTGTCTGTTTCTTTCGCAGATACACGCGCATGCGCCCTTGTGTGCACACGTTTTCTATTTCTCATGGGCTTTCATTAGAGCCCTAAGGATGACAACAAAATGTATGACTTGGCTTCATCCGAGGATTCTGGGAAAGTAATGGAATTTTGGAAGTGTTGACGGAACACAGGCGGCCTGCTCTTGGCCTGCCCCGGCCCGATGAGGAATTCTTCTTCCCATTGTGCATACCGGGCCGAGCGGCCCGGCCACAGTGCAGGATTTCGTTAGGCCTCTCAGGCCAGCGTAATGACACGTTTACATACAACAACTGTTGTAAAACAGCTTTCAACGTCACACCGCAGACTTTTCAGGCCTTTGGAACCAATTATGTCCGAGAGCCCGGGTAAGTCGGTAGAGCATAAAACCTCTACTACGTTATATAAGTACAGAGCCTTTCGGGAAAACGTTCAGACCACTTCACTTTCGGGCACGTTTTGTTGTTGTAGACTACCTTTGTAATTGATTCAGTTATATCATCTGAAATGTCTCATGTACATAAGTATTGAGAACCTTTATTCAGTACTTTGTGGTAATGCCTTTGGCAGAAATCACAGCTTTGTGTCTTCTTGGGTGTGCCTCTACCAGCTTTGCACGCCTGGATATTGGCATTTTCTCCCATTCTTCCTTACCGATTTTGGTGCTGAAGGATTAACCTTCCCCCCAGGCCTTTCTGGGTCCATTTTTCTTCAAGGGCCTCTGTTTTTTTACTTTATACATACTTCCCTCAATCCTGATCAGTCTCCCAGTCCCTGCCACTGAGAAGCATCCCCATAGCATGATGCTCCCACCTCCATGCCTCACTTTAGGGATAGTATTCACAAGGTGACATGTGGTACCTTGTTTTTTGCCCGAGATGTTGGGCTTGGTATTCAGGCCTAATAGTTTGGTTATTTCCTCATGCTCTCATGAGTCCAAGGGTATGTCATATGACTTTCACTCAGGGGTGTCTTCAGTCTAGCCTTTCTACCATGAAGCTCTGAATGATGGAGTTTTTCCATCAAGGAGTCTATCTATCAATCAGGCTTTTATAGTAGAGTGGCTAGACAGTGATTGTCTAGCCAATCTGCTATTCTGTACTAGAGAAGCTCTGCTATTCTGTACTAGGAGAAGCTCTGCTATTCTGTACCAGGGGGTTTCTTAGTCACCCCCTCGACCAAAGTGAGAGAAAATTATAGAGGCCGCTGTACTCCTGGGAAATGTCAAGGCTTTTTAATAACCTTCCCCAAATCTATGTCCGGACGCAAATCTCAGATATCTATAGAGTTACTCAGCTTTCATAGCTTGGTTTTTCCTCTGATATTATATAGACAGGTGTTTGCCTCTCTAAATCATGTTCAGTATATTTTAGGTGCCACAGGTGGACTCTAATCAATTTCTAGAGACATCTCAAGCATGATCAAAGCACACAGGATACTTCTGCACTCAGTTTGGAGTGTCACAGCAGAGGATCTGATTACTTTTGTACATGAGACATTTCAGTTTTTCATTCTCAATAAATTGGCTCAAAAACTGTTTTATACATGATTTATAAATGTCCATAACACAATAAAATGTGGAGAAGGGCTTCTGAAATCCTCTCTGGTGCATATAAATGCACTTTTATTCTGTAATATACATAGATTAGACTTGTGGGCATTGCTATCTTCACTGTCTATGGCCCTGTGTGTCCTTCCGCAGAGCGCACTCACACAACGTAAAGCCACATACTCTACGTGATGCCGCTGAGCCTGAGCCGTTTCTGCCACTGAACCCAAGTGAGAACTCCCACCTGAGCATCTAAATGATCCTCCCTGGGGTATCCGAACAGGAGAGCTCTCTCTCCCCCATCCCTCCCTCCCTCCCCTCCCTCCTCCCCCTCCATTCAGAGAAAGAAACACTAACCACATGTTTCTGTGTGGAATCCCAGACGGGCAGCGGACCAGACCAGAAGTGGAGCTCTTTGCCTCTCTCTGCCCCCTGGGCACGGCAGAGATCGCCCTGTAATTAGGCTGACAGAGGGGTTGACGGTGGATGTTGGACAGGGCCCATTGTTTGGGAATGATGGTGTGGGGGGGCGGGCGGGCGGGCGTGGGGGTGGTATGATGTCATTGCTGGTTTTGTTTGGAACGCCGCCGCCTGCCTGCGGCGGCGGTGCTCGGTACTGCCTTTGGGTTCTCCGGGGTTGTGTGTGTGTGTGTGTGTGTGTGTGTGTGCGTGTGTGTGTGTGTGTGTGTGTGATAGGTGATACAAAGAAATGGAGGGATCTCAACTTCCAGCAACCAAGAGCTATGTGTGTTTCTGTGTGTGTGTGTACCAATGTAAGTATATGTGTGTGTGTGTGTCTGTGTCTGTGTGTGTCTGTCTGTGTGCGTGTGCGTGTGTGAGCGTGCATGTGCATATGACTGATTGTGTGGTCAGAAAACCGCGCACACAGTTTTAAATCTCATTTGCCTTTTGTTTGAATGCTTTTAGATGGATGGATAGTTCAATGAATCATTTGGACAGAGGCTAGAGTTTAACTTGGAAGAGAGGAACGAAATAAAATGAAGTTGTGTTTGTGGCTCCTGGAGCCCTCCTGTACGTTATCGAGACCGCACAGATCTGGAATGTGTTGTGTTTCTGGATAACATGGTAAAGCCTGTCTAGGCCTATGGCAAAATGGCTGTTCAAAATTAAAATAAAGTTTTTGTATTCTATTATACAAAATATGTCGCACCTTCATTGTTGGGGACCCATTTATGGCTCCTTGGGCATTACTTAGAAACTACGCCGAAGTTCTGTTACAAAATGTCTGACTTCATCTACTCCATCACTGGACCTATTGATGAAATTCTAACTTTCATTAACAATGTAATCCCAGATATTTATTGCAACATTTTTGGTTTTCTCAGATAATATTTCAATGAAACAAGGCTGATTCAGGAGTGGAGGTTAGAATAATAGAGATTAAGATCACAGCTGATGTAATGGTGAAGTGTTTTGGAGAAGGGCCTTTGCCCAGATAAACTTTAAGTTCTAAGGAGTGGCTTTCTGTACCGTCGCGGTTGAACTCGAACACTGCTTTGGTAATTGCTGGAGGGGAACAAAACTCTGTTTCCAAAACTTTTTATCTTCTGCAAAATGCAACTTTCCTCTGGGGGAGGACCTTGATGTGTCCAGAGCGAGATGTGGAGAAAGGAGGAAAGACAGAGAGCAAGACAGTGAGATGCAGGGAGAAGGAAAGACAAGTTAGATGGAGAAAGTGAGAGATTGGCAGGGAGAGAGAGATTTGAGTGTGGTCGTAGTTTACATATATACGCTACGAAGGAATACATCAGAAAAAAAAACTACACCTTTCATTGGTTCTACATTCGCCTTTCCATAAATTGATGTGAGGGACAATGCAGTTCAAAATAGTTATACAAGCAAAGAATCCACATGGAAGTGAGGGAGTAACTGAAAATAACTAGTTAGGGAGTAACTAAAGACAGTTAGCGAGGGAGTAACTGAAAATAACTAGTTAGGGAGTAACTAAAGACAGTTAGTGAGGGAGTAACTGAAGAGAACTAGTTAGGGAGTAACTAAGGACAGTGAGGGAATAACTGAGGACAGTTAGTGAGGGAGTAACTAAGGACAGTTAATGAGAACTAGTGGTGAACAAAAGTAATGTTAAGGAAATTACAGTGACCTGGTAAACACGGTCGAATAACAAACAACCATTTCAACCCCCCCACCTCCTTCTCACCCCCACCTCCTTCTCACCCCCACCCCGTTCTCACCCCCACCACCTTCTCACCCCCACCCCGTCTCCATGCTTTCCTTTTACCTCCCTTTTCATTATCCTCTGTCTGTTTATTGTCTCTTTCTTCATCACTACTGATGAGAATATCCCTCTCTCCCCCTCGCTCACCTCATTCGCTCTCCTCTGGTTTTATTTTTCTTCCCCCCCTCCATCCTGGGGTGTCAGGCGGGCAGGCAACGCCTGGGGTGGTGTTGGTGGCTGGACCTCAGGGCTGGCCCCAAGCCCAGACACACCTCTCGTAGCTCCCTGCACTTTCCTGCCTGGCTGGCAGTTTGGATCCGAGCCCAGACTAACCAGCCCCTGTGTGAGTGTGTGCGTGTCCCTTCATGCACGCGTGCTGCATGGCGTGCTTGTGTGTGTGTCGGTCCGCGCGTCGTCCCCTGTCCGCGTGACCGCAGCACGACCCGTCGAGGTCAGACAGACGTGTGTCTCCTACACGGTTCACCAATTCGTGAACGATGCCATTCTGGTATGTCGGGCGATAGAATAACACGGTTTTACAAAATGGTTTCCTCTCTGCGGCACAATAAGAAGGAACAGGACCCGGCTCGGGATACGATGGGCCCTGCTACTGCCTGGGCTCACTGAGACAAATCCTGTTTTGTCATGTAGCCCTTTGAGGCTCACTGGCAAATATAACTGTCGTTATGTTGCCAGTGCTGCAAAACACTTGTTTTCCAGCACCTAAACAATCCAGGTCAATGCAATTTTTGAACATGAATGCACGTACGATAAACATAACAAAAGAGGGTTACCAAACAGTACACATCTACAATTGTGGGCTCCTGGGAGACCAAAAGTCCACGCGGCAAATGGGAGCCTGTATGTCACTTCATTAAGTGGAACCAGACGAACAGAGGAGGAGGAGCCAAAGTGAATGTTCTATCACTGTTCTGGCACATCTTGGACGCTCATGTCACTTTTTCCATGTTATGGTTAACTGGCCTGAGGCTCCCCCCGCCTCCTATCTCTCCGCTTCGTCTCCTTGCCTTCCCTCGGCCTCCCTCGCTCTCTCCTGGCCTGGTCTCTCTTTCCATCACTGCTTAAATCTTGCCCCGCTTTCCCAAATGCACCCGGAGAGATCACCAATAGAGAGGAGACACCAGAGAAAAAGCAGAAGTTTGTCCTTGAGAGGACAGGCCATCACGGAAGAGGCTGAGTGAACCTGACATTGAAGGGTGTCTACTGCATAGTAAACACATCTTGTGCTTGGATTCCAAAAAAAAGACACATTCGTTTATCTGTCTGGGGAAATTGTTATACAAATTTTTCACCCGTTCTTGTTTAAATTTGTTCAATGTATGTGATCGGTGTTGTTTTTGAAAACAAGTTTTGTTTAGTTTCTTCTCTCACAGAGTTTCTTGCCTGGCAGGGTTGGGACTCAATTTAAATAAATACCTTCTGTAGACTCAAGCTGCTGCCTTTGTCGTCCTGGCACGACAGTGAAATCCATCACCTGTGTTCCTCATCAGCGACCCAATTTAAGTTCCTCCTTCTCCAGTGTATCTTGTCAGTCCTTATTTGGATTTAGTTACACGGGAACGTTGTTTCTGTTTTTGTGTTGTAGTTTCAGTTTTTGTTAGTTGTTAGTTTATTAACAACTAATTCTATTATGCCTATTAAAAGTCCTCAGGTTCTCCCTGCTTGTTACCCTTCCTCGCTTTCTCTCTCAGTCTCTTTTTCTCTGTTTCTTTTTGTCTCTTTGTCTGTCTGTCTTTTTCTCTGTCTCTTTCTCTTTCTGTCTCTTTGTTTCTCTGACTCTCTCTGACTCTCTCTGACTCTCTCTGACTCTCTCTCTATCTATCTATCTATCTATCTATCTATCTCTCTCTCTCTCAGATCTCCCACAGGTCACCAATCGACATGCCGGCTGTTGTTGATGACACACGCTCACATTGCCCTCATGACCTCTCAACCTTGACCTCTTCTATTCACGTCCTCTTTCTAGGAACATGAAAACCCGCTACATTAAAACTGTCCATCCGTTTCCTGGTTGGTCATGTGGTTTTATTGTGACCAGGGCCCTGTCCCCTCACAACAACTCCCGACACAGCAAGCTCCCTTCATGGGCATTCAAGCCAAGCCATTACACTGATTCTTCACTCCCCCCCAGCCATTTAGACAGCTGATGGTGCTGTCAAAGCTCAAACCTAGACTGCGGTGGTCAGTGTGTGCTACAAACAACTTAGATCACTGCGCCACCTGGCAGGAGGATCAGGTGTCTTCTAAACCTGACCTAAACTGCGAAACAAATGCCTTGACTAAGCTTTCATAGGCAACAGTAATAAAGCGAAGAAAAACACCCCAAAATGGTCTCCGAACCAGTCAAAGGTGCTTGTACTTTTGTACTATTTTATTCCACAATCAGATCGTTCAAATTACATTAGTGTCCAAATTACATTAGTGTCCAAATTATCACTTGTCATTCATCTCAGTAATCTGTCGTGGCAGTGAACTAAAACCCGTTCCACTTGTTTCTCGTTAGATGGGAATGGGGCCTACTGATGCCTGGGACTTTACTCAGGAATTGCATCAGGTGGAAGCCATGACTCCACGACGAAGATGAGAGGGAACTAGTGGCGCTCACCTGCATGTTACAAATGGTGGTCTTTGCACAACGGGAGAGACTTCTTCAGATATTATGACGGTGGTCAGAAGGATCTCAGGAGTCTTTGTCTGGGGGGCGGGTCTGTGAGGATGAGGGGATTGGCGGGGGGGTTGGAAGGGCCACCCGAGTTGTTTGTTTTTCCCATCCAGACGTGATGAAGAGCAGATTATGAGGATTAAACTAGGGTTTAAATCCCAGCTTATCAACACGCATCGTCACATAAACAAATAAACATTGCATGTCAACAAACTACAGACGGATCTCAAAAGATTCCAGTCATGAAATACACTGGAACATGTGCGAGACAGAAAAAATATGTAAATCTAATACAACCCCATTGCCATAAAACTTGGGGCGCTGTGTAAAAGCAGAATGCAATCATATGCACATTTTTCATCCCTATATTCAACTGAAAATGCACAAAGAAAACATATCAAATGTTGAAACTGAGAAATGTTACTGTTTTTGGCAAAATACATCTTGATGCCTTTCAAAAGAGTTGGGACATGTTTACCACTGTGTTGCATCACCTATTCTTTTAACAATACTCTGTAAGTGTTTGGGAACTGAAGAGTTTTTAAAGTGAAATGTTTTGCTTGGTGTAGGATTGCAGCTGCTCAACAGTTCTGTGTTTTTTCTCTCGTATATTTTGTTTCATAATGCGCCTTATGTTTTAAGTAGGGGACAGGTCTGGACTGCAGGCAAGCCAGTTCAACACCTGGACTCTTTTACTTCAGAGCCATGCTGCTGTAATACAGTATGTGAAGAATGTGATTTGGCGTTGTCTTGCTGAAATAAACTAGGCTTTCCCTGAAAAAGACGTTGTCTGAATGGCAACATATGTTGCTATAAAACCTGAATATATTGTTCAGCATTAATGATGCCATACAGATGCAATTGACCCATGCCATGTGCACTAATGCACCCCCATACCATAACGGATTTTGGCTTTTGAACTGTGCACTGATAACAAGCCGTATAGTCCCTCTCTCCTTCAGTCCAGAGAACGCTGCTTTCATGATTCCCAAAAATAATTTAAAATATTTATTTGTCAGACCACGGGACAGTTTTCCACTTCGCCACTGTCCATCTTAAATGAGCTCAGGCCCAGAGAAGGTGATGGCGGTTCTGGATCTTGTTTATATATGGTTTCTTCTTTGCATGGTAGAGATTCAACTTGCATTTATGGATGCAGTACTGTGTTCTGTGTAGGGTTATACGAAGTATTCCTGAGTCCATGCAGTGTTTTCCACTACAGAACCATGTCTGTTTTCAATGCAGTGGGCCCAAAGATCACGGCCATCCAATATTGGTTTTCGGCCTTGTCCCTTGCATGCAGCTATTTCTCCAGATTCTCTGAATCTTTTAATGATATGATGTACCGTAAATGATCAGATCCCCAAACTCTTTGCAATTTTACATGGAGAAATGTTATTCTTACACTGTTGCACTATTTGTCCACGCAGTCTTTCACAAAGTGGTGAACCCCTCCCCATCCTCACTTCTGAAAGACCCATCCTCTCGATCTGGAATGATCTTTTAATACCCAATCATGTTACTGACCTGTTGCCAATTGACCTAATTAGTTGTGTGATATTCCAACAGGTTCTTTTTTTGAATTACACCACCTTTCCAGTCTTTTGTTGACCCTGTCCCAACCTTTTTTGAAACGTGTTGCTGGCATCAAATTCAAAGTGAGCATATATTTTTCAAGAAACAATAAAATGTCTCAGTTTCAACATTTGATATGCTCTCGTCATACTATTTTCTATTGAATATAGGGTTTTAAATTATTTGCACATTATTTTATTCTGTTTCTATTTCCATTTTACAGTTTTTTGGAAACAGGGTTGTAGAAACATTGCCCATGTATATCTACACGCATGAACACACACACAACACACACACACACAAACACACACACTTTCTTTGTCCCTTATTTTTTTTTTACAAAAGATAGAGGGAGAAGGATGGTTTGAAATAAGGAAGGAGAGGAAAAGAGGAAACCCACAATCCCCCTGGGCATAAGTTGATACCTCGCAAAGACGTCTGATCTTTTTGTTCCAGCCAAGGCTTTAAGCCAAACCTTCAGTCTCTCCCTGCAGACTAGGATTAAACATCCCAGATCTTCAGCTGTAAGCTGTCCTCACGCAACTTCTTACTTAAAAAGGGGCTTGTGTGTTTTTGAGGTCAAATATTTAAATCTTTGCGCCATTAATTAAAGTTGTCTTTAGCATTATATATTTAAATCTCTGGCCATGCATTCATCGTTTTGAAACGGGGGGAAGTGTACCATAATTTATGGATTGAGACAGAGAAAGAGATCTCTCCCTCCTCCTTTTTCTTCCTTTTTTTTCTTTTCACAAAAAAAGCACTCAAATAGCACCACCCTGCCACGCTTAGAGGAAGAGAGGGGGGCCCGACGAAACAAAACAAACGCCCCAACCAACTAACACACAAATGAACGCCAAGCTCAACTTGAACAGTGACAGGCCGCTGCCGAGTAAAGCCCAACGCAACACAAAAAGCCCTTCTTTTGTAATGTATATTAACTCTGGAGGCCCTTGTCACCTGACAGACTATTGTTCTATGTGGACCCGGGCCTCGCCACAGGAGCAGGTCGTCTGCATTGTTCGCGGAGACTGTGTGCAGGGGTGGTTGGGTGTCTGCCAGGCGGGGGTTAAAAAAGGGTGGAGGACAGGGGGGAGGCGGTGGGAGGGGGGAGCTCTGCAACGCCGACCCCAACAAACGGCGTGACCCTGAGCAGATGGCTAGGCAGGGGATCTGCCGAGCCAGAATTAATAGCGTGTGCCATGTCACATTGTCTGAGAAGTGCTGCCTAAAACTCCCTGTGCTCACTCCCTCTGTCCCCTCAACTACACCCTTCTCTCCCTCTGTCCCCTCAACTACACCCTTCTCTCGCTCTGTCCCCTCAACCCTTCTCTCATTCTGTCCCCTCAATTACACCCTTCTCTCATTCTGTCCCCTCAGCTACACCCTTCTCTCCCTCTGTCCCCTCAACCCTTCTCTCCCTCTGTCCCCTCAACTACACCCTTCTCTCCCTCTGTCCCCTCAACTACACCCTTCTCTCCCTCTGTCCCCTCAACTACACCCTTCTCTCGCTCTGTCCCCTCAACCCTTCTCTCATTCTGTCCCCTCAATTACACCCTTCTCTCATTCTGTCCCCTCAGCTACACCCTTCTCTCCCTCTGTCCCCTCAACTACACCCTTCTCTTCTTCTGTCCCCTCAACTACACCCTTCTCTCCCTCTGTCCCCTCAACTACACCCTTCTCTCCCTCTGTCCCCTCAACTCAACCCTTCTCTCTCTCTCTGTCTCTCTCGTTACTCCACCCCTCACTCATTTTGTTTCCCTATTCCTGCCATCCATCTTACTGGCCCTCTGATCACCAACGTATTTCTCTGTCTCCTTTGATCTTCCTCTCTCCTCCTATCTATTTACCCCTCTCAGATACCTCCCTACCTATTGCTTTCCCTCTCTCTTGTCCCCCTTTCCCCCCACTCCCCCTCTCATCCTAAAGTTTCCTTGGGCCAGTCCTTGGAGTACTCCATCATTACCAACTTCTCTGTTTTTACAAACACTCCTTCGCTCCCTCCCTCCCTCCCTCTTCCACTTTCCCTCTAGTCTATCTCCCCCTCTCCCTCTAGTCTATCTCCCCCTCTCCCTCTCTTTCTCATCCACTCATTCATTCACTCCCGTGCTCATTCATCTTGCTTCCAATAGCTCAAAAAGACAGTCATTCACAGGTTTGCTCATTCAGAAGGGCATTATTGGCAGACAAATAAGGCACCTGTGTTTCAAAAGCTCTCCCACTGAATAGCCTGCTGTACCATTTCCTCCTGGCCCTCTGGCGCCCGCACTTATTCACTAATTTACTCACCCACTCATCCACTCACGCACCCACTTGGTCTCTCAGTTAGTCAGTCGCTCCTCATGTAGAAACTTTTACCCAGAGCATCTTACAGTAGTAACTGCACACTGTTTTTATTCTATATCATTTTTATCTTTTTCTTTTTTGTCTGTAAAGCACATTGAATTGCTTCTGTGTATGAATTGGGCTTTATAAATGAACTTACTTGCTTGCATACATTTCTTCCTCCACATTTTCCTGTCTCGCCCTGACAGTAAAAAGAAAAAAACGCTTGTCATTCTCTCTTTCAATCTATCGTGTCACAGTCTCTTCTTTGCTATCTAGTCTTGGGCGTGGATGCTCCAACAAACATTTCCGAGGCCCCTTCAGAATCCGCAGGACGCCTGCCAGGAATGGGACAGGGGGTCAGAGGGATGTCGGACCCCCTCAACAGGCCCCCTACTCCAATCACCAAGGCTCTTCCTGTCTCTCAGAGGCCCCCGGCTGACAGCCCAAGAGATGGAAAGCCAGGGTGTCAGGGCCTTAGTGCAGCTCACTTGGCAGGCTCACAGTAAGACTGTATGTGTGTGTGTGTGGGTGTATGTGTTTTTATTTGTCTGTGTGTTCTCTTTGTGTGTATGTGTCTATTTATCTGGGTGTTTTGTGTGTGTGTGTGTGTGTGTGTCTATCTGTGTGTTCTGTGTGTGTGTTTAGGGAGTGCACTGTATGTGTCTTTGTTTGGTATCTCAGTGTTGATTGTGTCCATGTTTGTGTGTGTGTGTGTGTGTCTTCATCTGTCGTTGTCAGTGTGTTCATATGCTTTTGTAGCAGAGATGTAGTCGTAAGAAATCAAGGGACAGGGTTTGATAAGTTCATTTGGCTGAGGCTCCCCCCCACACCAGTCAAAAATGCTGCAGTTGAGACAAAGTAAATCTGACCAAACAAACTTTTTCTCCACTAAAACAGCATTTAGCATTAGCAACAAGGAAACTTTTATCATGTAAACAACAATAGCACTTAGCATTAGCAACAAGGAAACTTGTATCTTAACAATGTCACACTACTCTGCAGTAAGCCTCATCACTGCAAGACCAGGGTTTAAATTGTGTTTGCTGATTAACCTAAGGGTTCAAAGGCGGCAGTGCAAATGACCAGCAGTGTCAGGGGGCAGTAATCGAATAGAGTTACCACCCCCTGCCAGTAATCGAATAGAGTTACCACCCCCTGCCAGTAATCGAATAGAGTTACCACCCCCTGCCAGTAATCGAATAGAGTTACCACCCCCTGCCAGTAATCGAATAGAGTTACCACCCCCTGACAGTAATTGAATGGAGTTGACTTACTTCTTGCTCTAACTATTCCTTTATTGCTTGATTGACTGTGACCCTCAGTCACATAAGGATTATGATTTAGACTTCCAGGTTGAGTGAGAAGCATGCTAAGAACAAGAACGGCATCAGATACTCTTCGGAGGACACACATCTCAACATCGACTGTGCCGAGTCTGCTTGGAGTGATTGTGACAAAGCACACTCTGACCCTCTTCTGCAGACCCTCTACCCCAAGGTCCCAAAGCACATTGTTTCAATACCGTCATTTGATACAGGCTCATTTTATCTTTACCCCGTTTCTTCCACCCGATTTTCCTGATATTCAGCTTGCAGAAGAGAGTCAGGGAGGGCAGATCTTAGCTGACCCACCACAACACACTGTTTTGTGCATTCTTCACACCCGCTGATTAACCTGTTGCCTAGGTGGACTCTTGTGGTTATTCAATGCACTCTCTGTCCGACATTCTCGTTAGTTTAAGGTCATAATGAAACTTCTTTCTGTATCCATATGAGTACCATCCCCCCTTCCCCCTTCCCCCACACACACACACACAAACACACACACACACACACAGGGTTGGATACCTGCCTTCACATCATCTGGCTCCCAGAATCATTCCTCCAAGATGAGGCTATCCCCCAATATGATTTAATACATTTTCTTATTGCGCTCATTCAGTATGCCTGCTGGTCATTCAGTTAGCTCTTTCTCGATTGAACTGGTACAAGATGGTTAGAAATAGAAAAGTCAGACTGTAATTTGGTCCCTATTTATAATCCATTTCACAGAGGAAAATAAATCAACAGAGCCATGTGGAAAATGGGCAGGAACCACATGTAAAGCATGAAAGGAAGAATAACTTTCTTTCAACCCTCCTACAAGTATCTTAGTATTAACATACACAGAACATATATGAATTTTTTGAAGCCACTTCACACAAGACACCAGTTTTAGAAACTGGAATTTTTTTTAAACTCTAATATATACATCAACTATTTACAAAGGGTATTCTGGAAACAACACAACAGTCCGATCTCCAGGAATCTAGAAAAAAGCTTTCTGTTTATACACCAAAGTGAAAGAGGTTACAGAGGACCTACTTGGCCATAGAACAACATTTAAGTCCAAGAATAACAAAACACTGAGAAATCCAACAACTCAAGTAGACAGGGCTTCATTAAGACAATACTTTATTATTAGACCGAGGTGGGAATAGTTCAAATCCTTTCTCTGCCAATTCAAATTCATGGAGGAAATTTAATTGGAAAATAGTCAGCCATTTTTTCAGAACTCAGAATATATTCTGAATATTTTTACTAAAACTGATGCAAGGTATTTGGTTTCCAATTGCCCTGAGAGTGCATGTTAGCTGTTCTTGGATCCCTGTCAGACATTGCGCTAGATAGGAAGGAATGTTACTTATTACAAATACTTTAAATTGCAGCAAAAAAATAAAATTAAGATGGCTCAAGAAAGAAACTCCAGCAGAGATGGAGTGGATTGTGATTAAGGACAATTTATACATATAATATAAAACAAAAAAAACACTAGTTTAAAAAGAAACATCAATTCACAGAAAGTTGATTGTTATTCCGTAATGAACATTTCTTGGATTTGGTTTGTTTGTGAACTGTACCTGTATTTTTGTCATGATTCTTTCTACAATATATATATTATGTAAAACAATAATAGCATTTAGCATTAGCAACAAGGAAAGCTGTGTCATATAAACAATAATAGCATTTAGCATTAGCAACAAGTAATCCTGTATTATGCAAACAATATGTCGTACATACTGTACATAAATGTTTACATCAAGTAAGACTGTAATGCCAGTATCGTATCACAGTATCAGCATTTGGAAGACATATATAACATCACGTGGTTTTTGGTGAATTTTATTTTGTTTTTAACAAACTGATTTAGATTTTAATGACATGGTTTCTATCCATGGGTTGCACTGACATTTTGTAACCAATGGGACTGTGAGGACTCCGCGACACTTGTTTATTGCAGAATAAGGGCCATAACCCAAAACAAACCCGTTTCAGCCTTGCTTGTTAAATATGAAAATGCATAAAAATGAACACAAAGTAGAGGGATTTGCTTTTGTTGGAGACTTGCATTGTTGTGACATTTTTTGGCTTTATCCTCCTTGTTCTCATCTCTGGTTTAGATTTCAGCAAGGATCCTGCAAGTTCTTGCTACAATGAAAACCTCCCAAAACATTGGACCAGGTCCGTATTGACCACACTACTGTGTCTCAAGATTCGAGAGATAATATTTCCACCACATCCTGACAACAAACAAAATCATTTGTATTGAGGTTTATAGAAACAGCGGCTGCCAATAATCAAAAAGTATTTCATATAGTTTCAATAGTCAAAAAGATTAAAGGAATGTGCAAAAGGTTTACACAGAAACCGTGTGGAACTATGTGTTGACTTAGGATTTCCATACACGCTGATGTGTGGTACATGACTAGCTACAAAGGTACCAGAAGATGCAGTCTGGTACCTTTGAAAGCGAGTGGTTTTTCATGACATGGGACTCAGAGTAGCACATAAATGACAATCGTGGACAATTTTCTGGGACAAATTCTAGCTCAACGGTGCCACCTTTCCAACTGGTGGCCGAAGATGGCAGAATGCATATTTAACAGCAATAGTGTCTGTAATAATCATAATGCAACCTACTGCCAGTCCTTTCAAAGCCAATGTGTGTGCACCTACTGCATGAGATCAAGTCAGAGATTAGTGTTGAACTAAGAAGACGTTGCCCTTTTTCTCCCTTACATTTTGATTTGTACCATATGCACAAGTCATCTTATGGAAAAAACAAAAACTTTGGACATTGCTGAACAAGGGTATGTAACAAAAACCTAAAACATTTGGGTGTTTGTTACAAATCCCCCCCCACCCGCCCCCAATTATTTTTTTAATGATAATATGTTCTGTATACGTAGAATATTTTAGTCCCACGATCACTGTGTTCCTTCCAGTTTCCTTCAGTCTTAAAGCAGAGAAAAATGTCAGTCTGGAACGCAGAGGTCAATTTGTCCTGGAGGGGAAAACAAACTTGACACAATCTCCTGCCCAAAAAACCAAATAGTCTATTCCAAAATATTTTATCCACACCAAAGGTGCATAGACTTGCCTTGGTCACAGCCATTGACCGGTTTACCATGAGAATGCCACTCAGGTGAGTAGACCCTAGTTCTAGTTTTTATAAATGGAACCAAAATGGATTAAAGCTCCTTCATTATTACTGGTAATAGTTTGAATTTGTTACAGCATAAGAACTTTTTTAGTGTAATTTGTTGTCTCTTCTAAAGGATTAAACACTCTTTCTCTTGTTTTGGTAATATAATTAATAATATAATGTATTTCCGATCTCATGATCAACTGCAGATTTGACATATTCCAAGGGTTTGTCTCTTGTTTTAGTAATATAATGAATAATACATATTTCAGAACTCATGATCAACTGAACTGTTTTTTTAATCAGACGAAGCAGCGGCCCAAGGCAAAGACTGCACTCTGAAAGGTACTGCGTAGTCAGAACACACACTGAACCAGAGAGACCAGACCACACTCATGTACTTTTTATTAAACTGTTTCCCTCATTAGAAATGAGAATCCAATCTGCCATCCACATCTCCACTACCCCTCTAGGCTGATTAGAAAATATTTGTGGTATCAGGTTTGACATCTAGGGTTGGTAAAAGAAAGACATTAAGATTTTCTTTTAATGTTTTAGTGAAAATGAATTGTATTTTATTCACGGCCTGTGTGAATAAGAAATACCGCAACTATTACATTTGACATAAATTGGTACAGTATAATTACTGTACTTGATTTCTTATCAAGTTTTAGATTCACTATCAAGCAATAAAACTTAATTTAAAGCCATAACTAAGGCAATACATTTTTACATTGTGACCGATAGAAATGCATTTCTACAATCACTTTTACATATGTAACAATATAAAGCTATTTATGTAAGAATTAAACATTGTAATTGTATGTATAACATAACAGAGTTAACTGAATATGAACCTTTTGTCAAGGGGAAAAAAATGCCAACATCACCCACAAAGCAGATTTTTTAACTAGATCTTTTTATCAAAAGATTGTAAAAAAAATAAAAATATGCTCCTATAAATTTGCTTTTACAGGCACAGTCATAATTCCCCTAGAACTATTTAGAAATGTATCACCCCGTCTTTTTGGCACTGGAAACAGAAAAGCTCTGATCCAGGCTTGGGACTGCTCACTGAGTCGTCTGATAAGAGAGCTTTGAGGGCAGGGCAAAAAGAGAGAGAAGGGGGGCTACTAGGCCGTTTGAAGCCCCAGAATCAGCCTCTCCCCCTGGAATCCATGTCCCGTCGACATCGCTCTCCATGTCCCGTCCATTTGTCAAGCTGTCGGGCCTTTGAAGGGAGCCTTCTCCCAATCCCTCATGGCCTGAACCTCCTCGCATTCACCCGTTGGCCACTCAGAGAAAAAGTGTGACTCTTGTCTTGTGATGCGCCGTGGCTTTGATTCATAAAGAGAATCTGATGTTATCTGATTCCAACATGACAGAGGCAGAGGCTTGAAATAGGTTTATTGGTACAGGGAAAAGGTTAGAGGTCAGCCTGTGTTTGAGGGCGAATATGGTTTCCCTGCCTCTTGGTGTCTGCAAGTCAGTCTGTGCGACACCTACAGGTCTGTGAATTTGCATCCATCTTGAACTTTATCGGACACCTACACATTTGGTGCATCAATCTGGAAATCTGTCTGAAAGTCTGAAATGTTTTCCTCTTTGTCCATGATTCTCTTTGTCTTTCAGGAGGTTTCAACATAACACATTCCTGATTAGCACTTAGGACCTGCTGAGGGAAGAAGTCCAATTTCATTACTTGTTGCATCACCTTGCTTTTCTCCACTCATTCCGTTTTCCAAAACATCTCACCACTAATAAAATATCCTCCGAGGATGATTTATCCTAAACCCATTAAGATGAAAACTGGTCCTCGGAGTACTAAAGGAAACACATTTTTCCTCTAATCGATTCTACCACTTTTCAGATAATTTCACTAGTCACTAACAGTTTCACATTCCCCTCAGGACTCCTGTCAGCCTGTCCAGAACTGTCCATCAGTGGGACAAACATACAGTATAAGCATATTTAATTTGGTGACCACACAGTAGTTCCAGGCCATCTTGTTGAGATCACAAATGAACAGTCAATTCTGGTCCGGAATTAAAAAAGAGTTTAACAGATGAAGACCAAACTGTCTCCTGGCCATATGCTCATGCTGTCAAGTGGGTGGATTTATAGATGAGCACTTGTGGCTTAGTCATGATTGCTTGAATTGGCAGCTTTTGTTCGTTTTATTGACCTCTAGAGAGGGTCCCTGTCCATTTAAATATAATTGTTTTATACCTTATTAGAGGTATAGAGGGGCATGGAGAGAGATTGAGTAGGAATAGAGTCTACTGAATGATGGACGTAGCTTAATTTGAGTCAAATCCGTGGCTTTGCTGTTAGCTTTTAATAACTGTATACATTTTTCACAACATAGTTTTGGTCGTGAGCTTGCAGATTCATTTTCCAAAGCCCTTGGAATCGTGATACAGATGCCAAAATGCAGCTGAAAAAGAATTACAAGTTGGGGCCTAAAAGGAAACGTTAAATCATATCTGAAAGGGTCCTTATAAAAATATCTTATGAGTTTTACAATAGAGAGAGATTATTGGTCAAATTTAGCAGTTAAATTTGAAAAACATTAAATAACAAGAACCTCAAAAGATTTATTCCATCTCTCTGTCGGTCTCTCTCCCTGAAAAGTAGTTAAACTTGTGAACTTGTGTTGTCTTTTTTAATGTGTTCAGCTGTAAAACATTTTGGGAAATTTTACGCTTCCTACATTCAACGTTGGGACTAGCTGGAGGACCTCCGCTGACCATTAAAATAAAGTACGGAAAAACGGATCGGGAGGGATGTGGACCTCGCCTCTGTGTCTTCACAGTGTAGGCGTCAAGCCAGTTGCACTCTTATACAAAATATTCCCCTGCTATAATTCCCCCTGTCCCTCTCAATCACTCTTTCTCGCTCTGTCTGTTGCTCTCCTTATCTATTTCCCCTTCAAACTCCCTAACTCCTGATCTTTCATGCTCTCTTTTTCTCTTATTGACTCCCCCTCTCTTTCCTTCTCTCCCAGACTCGCCCGCTTTCTTTATCTCGTCGTTTCTCACCCAATCCCCTTCCCTCTATCTCTGTCTTTGGCAGACCAGCGAAAGGTCAATAAAAGTGAGTTATGCCGAAGGATATGAAACTTGTGGATTTATATGGTATGCGCTGGAATAGATAGCATCTGGTACAAAACGAAGAAGAGGAGGAAGAGGAAGATATATGGATTCTTAAGCAACGTCGTAGTAAGGTGTTTGGGGTTACATTCCTGCTGGGCAGGTTGAGATCAATGTCTAAGTCTGAGTTATTTAATCAGCGTGTCAAGGCGTCTGACACCAGTCACGTTGCCAGACTGTGTTTCTAATGCTGTTTCAGGTTTTAGTCAAAAGCCTGTAAACAACATTAATCAAAAGACAAAACGTTAATATATTCACACACTCACACCCACACAGAGTGGGCAGGACAGGATGCTGTCAGCCCTCCTACAGCCTTTGAAGTCTGGCGATGGTACAAATAGACTTCACCGGGCAAAGGATGAAACCACAAAGACATTCAAATGATCTCTGTGAAAGAGAAACGGCAGAGAGCTCTATAGGAAGGTGGTCACTGCCTGCTTTCCTCTTTGATCTGCACATTTTTGGACAACTCTGCAACAACCTTGTAAAGTGTTTTAGGGATGCTTATGGACATTAGAACCCTATGTTCCAGATTGAATGGCTCAAATAAAGAACAGTAACCTCGCCATTTAATCCAATGGAAAATATTCCTCATGTGCTTGACATTTGAAATGGATACAGAGTATATCTTAATTGTACTAAAATTCTATTTCAAATCAGGTATCATAAGTTGTATACCAAAGTAGGAAACAAGTGGGTCCATTTTAACACACTGGAGTATCCTGATCACTAATTAAAATGTACTTAAATAGCCTATTACTTTAATAATATTGAGCCTCCTAAAGTACAGCATCAGTGGTTCCAGCGTAATACACTTTAATCATACCATCCCACAATTAATTTGAAAACAAATCAAACATTGGTACTTCACCATATCTGTCAATGCAACAGCCAATCAGTAGCAAGATCTGTGACACGTTTCTATGGAAATGGGGCAACCAGCAGAGCACAAACAACATTGTAAACATAACCAATATTCATCTTTTGATTTATTTTTCCTTGTCAAACTTGAACTATTTGCACATAGTTACAACTATACAAAGCTGATAGTAACATCTGAAATGCCGCTTAAACATTTGTGTTTGTAATGTTAACAGATTTTAGCTTTTTTTCCCCCTTCTGCTTTTGTTATTTATTTTCATGTATCGTTCTTATTTTCCACTGGCCTTGTTAATGTAAACAAATCTTTCCAATGCAAACAAAGCCTTTTAACCTAAATTGAGACAGAGTGGGCGGAGCAGCCGAAGCCCTCACTATCCCGGTCTCATTTCAGAGAGTGATTGAAAATCTACTCTTTTGTCAAGGGAAAACACGGTCTGTTTCATCAGGGAGTACACCAACCAGTTAGTTAACACGTTTGATTTAAATAACTAATGGATTACACTGTCATTTGATCGTGATCTGGGATCTTAAGATGTCTATTATAGTGACATATAGAAACATACCCAGCCTAGTGCTTAGAAATAATGATGTAGGCATATGCATGAGGGCTTAGTCTGAAATCGTAAAATAAATGTTTCGGACGTTCCAAAACACAAAGCAATCTTGTGTGGGCCTGGGAAAAAACAGACTTCCTAACAACATTATGCGAAATTCCGTGCCAAAATACGTTCGGTTCGGTGCTGTAATTTATTACCCGGTCAACACGTGGGAATACTATTTCTGCACCATAAAATAAGCAACAACTCCACTCCACGTTCATCTCGCGATAATACGACGATCCCTCAATGCTTGTCTATGGTGAGAGTTTCCCTAGTCTCGCGTGATGTTTGAAGTTTCCCACGCCTGTTTTTGTGGCGTCTGCCCTTTTCTCACTCTCTTTAGCGACCCGCTGCCTCCCCCTCCTTTCTGTACTCCTCTCCCGCCCCCTTTCTTTCCTTCTCCCTGGTCCCTTCATCCACAGTCTGCTTCTGTTGTCTCGGCGGATTGTTGGTCTGGGGAGAAAGGCTATCGCGAGTTTTGGAGTTTTGGTGAGAGTTTGTGGAAGATGGCGCCTGTTGTGACAGGGTAAGTCTGAGATTCAGGGCTGGTGGTTGTGCTGGAGTTAAAGTGAATTTAGCTAAGTTTTTTTGAAAGAGAATCGGGTGCTTCCGTCCAAGCCTAGATGGCCGAGGACGTGTAGGTGTCTGTGACCCTTTCTATTCAGTCGGTGAAATTATTTTCTTTGTCTATATGTATTGTGTGTTTTCCTTTGACTACTTCACTGTACTGACTGTTGCTGCACCGCCGTGCAGTGCTGTGGAGCTCGAGCTAGCTCGCTGCTACTACTAGCAATCAGGGGTCCTTTTTCAGCACCAGACAACGACACGAGTACAATCAGTGTGGGTTGGAGAAAATAAACGGCCGTCTTAGTCTATACTCAGATAATATTATTCAACAGTATATCCCACGATAGGATTGTATTCACCTTGTATCCATGTTGCAATTTAATGTACGGTTCCGCTGTGGCTGAAACACGTTGTGGCTTTGTCAAACAAGGAATCGTTTTCTGTCTGAATCTTGATTGCGTTCATTCTCGTCTGTCTGTGTTGTAAGCTGACGAGCTAGCTAGGTTTCTGGCTATTTTTCTATCGATTGTTGGTAAATACACTTGCAGTTGAGTGAGTAATCTATGTATTGGCATGCGTAAATCTGCTCGAAGATAACGTAGTGTTTACAAAACAGCCCCGTGCTTCCCAATGCAATTGCTTCTCTGTGCGCGATGTAGTCACATTGTTTTGTTTATGCCGAGTGCAAGTAGCTAAAGACAAGACGTTAACCCCGTAGAAACTAACCCAAGTCAAGTCACATAATTGCATTGACGATTATTAAATTATATTTAGCTGTACACCTGTCATTTAATTTTTTCTGTGAATCGGTAAATGTCAGAAAGCCAGCGCTAGCTACTGGAATGCAAAGCTCACCAAGAAAGCAATGAAATTTGACGCCCCTGTCCAACGTCGGTTCACTGATTAATAACACCGAGGGATTCGATGAACGAGTATAGCTAAAGTTGTTTAAGCCTACTCACATTTCTGAAAGTCAATCCTTAAAAGAGGCAGTTATCTAACTAATCAGTCTAAATACCCCATGTTTATGCTGGTCTACGAAACCAGTTATTCTTCCAGACTTTTCATATTTTTGAAATTCCGTGGAGTTAGCCCAGTTTCTTTTATTGCAGCTAATTATGAAATTGCTAGATAATACGTCGTGGTAATTCGTTTTAGATAAATGAAAGGGGCTTTATTTTGCCTATCTGTCACCAGACTGTATAATTAACAGGGAAATAGTATTGTCATTATACCTAATATCGAGTTCTGTGTGGACATATTATCCAAGTTCCCATTGGCCATGTGATGCACTATAGTATTAATGTTGCTAATATTTATTATGGATTAATAGCGTCTGCAGTACATGTCTATCTGGTCTTTATTTCTTCCCGGCTGTCAAAACGGTTCTGTAATTCTGGTGGTTGGCCTGCACATTAGCCAAACACCGTACATGTATATATTTTTTTGTACTGTGGAGTCCGTAATCCCCCCCAGACAGCTCAGTGGGTGACAGACATTAGCTGGGCTTTTTGGAGGTGGGGAGTGTGTGTAAAGGGTGGGGGGGCGGCGGGTGGGGGGGGGGGGTGGGGGGGGGGAGGGCGGGGCGGCAATGCGTGTTCATTTGGGGCTTTCCGGTAGACCTGAGCTGATTTCTGTTTGGATAGGGAGGGAGGGAGAGGGCAGGCGGGTTGGGTCTGGGTTGCTGGCCACCTGTCTGGATGATATCTACTAGAGCGTTGGTTTGAATTTTTTCCTGCACGTAGAGGGGAGTGGGGACAGTGGAGCGGGTGATACAGAGTTAGGGGGTGGAGGGACAGAGGGGTTTAACAGAAAAATTAGAGTGCCATACGTGTCTTTATTGGTGTTGGGTTAGCACTGTCTGGGATGACCTGGATTTGATGCTCTGGGCTTGGGAGAGACAACAGACAGACAGAGCAAGCGAGAAGAGAGTGAGTGAGAGAGAGAGAGCGAGAGAGAGAGAGAGAGCGAGATGGAGCTCAGTGTGCCCCCACAGGCCCACTCAGGGTCATGTCTGGCAGTAGTGGTCCCCTCGCAGAGAGTTGGCTGGGTGGAGAGATGTGGTTGTAGCTCGGCATTAGTGCCGACGAAATGACAGTCTGAACCGGTCATGTTCAGTAGAGTGCTTTAGGGATAATTACAAGGAGAAGGACCATAATAAATGGGGGTTTTTTTTCTAAAATTGCGGCCAAAACATTGCATACACATTTTGTTTTCTTTAATAACTTACAATGGTTCTTAGCAGTATCTGTTATTGTTTAAACGTTGATATGTCTGTATGCTTTGAGTAGTTCATCAATTCATTGCATGAACCTATGAATTACATCATGTGCTTTAACTTGGTATTTTCCTATTCAACGATTTTGTGCCTTTCATTCGAACTTCCACCAAAATTAATTGAAATGGTCAAATCCACCCGGTGAAGCTGTTAGGGTTAGTTAATGAATTTTTAGGGAAAAAATTAGGAAAGCAAATCTGAATGATGATAACCTAATCACAAATAAGGTAAAAATATTTACGGTTCAGCTTGAAATGTTCATGTGGAGCAACATAATATGCGTAGTATTTTTTTAGTCATAATGTTAACCCGTGAAAATTGATAGGCTATTTATTGCCATGAACCGTACGACTTTGAAGCGCTGTTAGCTGCAGACTCCGCCTTCAAATGAGAACGCACCGCTGTTAGAAAAACAGGAATAAGATACTGTTGCTGTGTAATCTTTCCTGCCCCCCCCCCCCCCCCCCCCCCCCAGTGATACCAGTGAGCCTTGAAGCCCCAGCCAAAGAACAATACTCTTCAGTAGAAGAGGCGTTGTGGGCATCACCTGGAATGATAGAAGCATGAATCACATATTTCAACACAATGCAGCCTCTGCCTGGCCCCTGGGGGAACACGGTTTGATTTAACTTTCTTTCACGTCCTCCCACTTTTAACCCCTTGGTTGAGTCAAAACGCGGCCTCTTTTTGCCTGTGTAATGACACCAATAAGCCTGCCTCTGAGGGACAGGGTGTGTGTGTGTGTGTAGGTTGTGTGTGTGAGTGGTTAGGGAGTGTGTTGTGTTTATCTGTACGCGCAGTCACTTTGCACAACGAGCATTTGGCGAGTGTGTAAGTTCTCGGGATACAGGAGTTGAGGTGTGTGTGTGTGTGTGTGTAAAGGAAGCAGTCCCCAGGGTCCTCTCCTCTTCCCCGTTCACCCATTATGAAAGAAGAGCCTCAGAGACAGAGGGGCAGATGTGGAAGCTGTGACCTTTTTGGTGGTGGAGGGCTGGGGTGGAGTTAAAAGGGTTTGCCGATTTTTAAGTCCCCCTCACAGCCTCCACCCGAGCGGACGCATCGACAGATTGGTTAATGAGGGAGGGTGGAGACGCCAGGAAACACCTGATCTGCGTGTCCCCTGCACCTGAGAGCTGTACATACTCGAGAGAAGTGCCCTAATCCAGTAGGTGCTGGGGCGTGCCTTTTTAAAGTCGGGAGGGCATGTTGCTGAAGATGGACACGGTGTGCCTCACTGTTAATTTTCACTCTGTCAAAGTTATTGTTATATTTTAGATTTATTTTATTTTTAAGTGGGGCTTTAGCTTGACTTCTCCCCGGAGCCATCTGGCTACCAGGAATCAACCATGTTGGTCTCAGACTGTCCTTGCTCTTTTTTCTTACTTTCTTTTGTTCGCTCCCTCTCCTGCCCTCTTGCTCTCTGTGGAAAATCATGGGGATGAAAAGGCACATTTCTGAGTAATTTGGCTTGGCACTTGCCCAGCTCGGTCCTCCATCACGTGAGGAAGGGGTGTCTGTCAGACGTGAATAAGACCGAGACACGAATATGTCATACCTCACCCCCTCCGTTTCTTTCTCTGTTGGTTTCTTTATTGGTCATGTGTTTGATTAACCTTTTGTTGTTATTAGGAGTGGAGGTTTGGTTCCTTTTTTTTCAGAAAGCCTGTGGGTCTTGAGGTCTACGTTACTCCTTCAGCTGTCCCTAGGGAAGGTCTGAAATCTTTGTACGAAAGAGCCTCTATCCTCTCCAAACCCATGAGCTTGGAATAAGCCCAGACTTTATCTCCGGGGCTCAAAAAGTGTTATTGTTTTAAGTGGGATGAAACATAAAGAATTCTGGATGCAAAATAACCCAGTGTGGTCTTGAAAACACCCTTGCATCATGGTGTAAGGAAGGCCAAGTTCTCTGTTTTGTTGTTTCTGGCCTCCGTGTCTCTAATCTACTGTATGAGGACAGAAAGCTGGGCGGGGCCTAAGTGCTTCCTCGCTCTTCCGCCTCATTCCGTTGCCGTTGGTAGCGGTTACAGCGTCTCCAAGGGAGATCGGCCATGTTTCTACGGGCGTCAGCGGTTTCTGTCCCCGTTGCCAGTCACACTTCAGGATGTTTGATTCAGAAAAACACGAAGTGATCCTCTGTCTGTGTTTCTCGTTTGGTTTCTGTTAACCTCTCCACCCTGCCCAGGATCGTGTCACGTTTTGCAATCAATTACCGCAAAAAGACACTGGGCAAGGAAGAGTTTGATACACTGACGGATATTGACTGTGTGCTGATTTATGTAGGCACTCCACAGGGTGCGAAGAGCGGATTGTTTCTGGACAAATGTTATTTTAATTGGGGGGGGGGGGGTGGTTAGGTCAACTGCTGTTTTATTAGGTGTGAACCTGTATGCTTCAAACTGGAAATACAACTTAGCAGAAAAACTTGTTCAGAAAATAAGTCCTTTGTTCTCCGAGGCTTTTGACCCTGGGAACCCCTTTTTGTTGTAGCTTTGAATGTCTTATGTTCGAAACTCAATATATTTTAGAAGGCGATTGACGGTTGACTGGCCACCAGACATTTCAGTTAGTCCAGAGTCTGGCTTTTCTCAGAATGGTGTTTTCCAATCCAGACCGGAGGCATTTTGGATGGCCGTTCCCCTTACCAGGCCACAAGTTCAAGTGAGGAAATGCCCCAACACAACCCACACCCCCCGAACTGCCATTTCTGCCCTTCTGGTGAACAAGACATGGCAATTGGCAAGAAACCTCCTGGCATACACCGCCATTCAACCGTTTTAGAGACCCTTTTCGATGTGCAAGCAGGTACCATGCTGCAGGGTTTCCTGTGGGGCTGTTAGCGGCGGTGGGGTGAGGAAGACACTTGAGCTTTTTTTATTTTTTTACTGTGACGATAATTGAAGAAAAATCTTGAGGGATGCATTTTTTGTTAGTGTGACAAGTGTGGTTTCTAGCGTATTGTTGGAATTTTTTTGGACAAATCTAGGTAACATATTGTGGTGTTTATTATCATAAATATGTTGTGGATGGGAATAGAAAATAAATAAAAAATATTGGCTGCTTTTTGGTTCTCCAGCCACTGTGGCAGGTATATAAAAATATATCAGCCACACACCAATTACAGCATCAAACCCAAATAACAAATTAGCATATTACACAATTATTTACACTTAAAGAATAAATATACCATGTTACTTGTTACTATGTATATATCGCTAAATTCCCCAAAATCGTTTGAGCCAAGTCAAAGCCAAAATATCACAGATGAGACAAACACTTTTTGATGCACCTTAAAGGGCAGGAGGTTGTCGTGGTGATGAAGCCACCAGCGTGTGGGGAGAATGTCTTCTGCTGCCTCTCCCTAGCTTGAATCTGACTGTACTGTGGTGGTCTGACGTCTCTGCTATGCATTTTCACCTCAAACTGACCGCGAGAAATCAGTAAACAATTTATATACTGAAGAAACATTAACTCACAATCTTTCAGGTAACCTTGGTTACAAGAAGATTGATAACCCACTCCAACCACCTAGTTAGCCTGTTACCAGCTCTCACTAATCCTTCCCATCAACCTTCACTGCCAGAGAGGCTAGTATTAGCTTGTGTCACTGTTGAGTGTGGTAAAGGGAGACACGCGCACACACACACACACACACACACACACACACACACACACACACACACACACACACACACACTTCCATTATGAGGCCCCAGGCGCTCCACTTCCACTGTGCCTGTTCAGGTGACGATTGCGCCCTCGGAGGGGAGGAGGTGTGCTACCTCCCTCTCCTGAGAGGAGGGTGGAGGGAGAGGTGAGCCACAGAGAGACAGGACGCGAAGCCGAGGCAGCAGTGAGGAGAAACGCAGGGATCTCAGTAAAGGCAGGCAGGTAGGTGTCACCAAGGAAACGTGGACTCCCAACGCGTGCCTTGCTCTGTCTGGCTTTAGAAGTCCGGGCCTTCCCCTTGGCTGCCATGTCGACAGCACCGCAGCACACCACATCAGTCCAGACAGAGAGGAAAGAGTGACACTCGAAAAAGAGGAACAGGGTTGCAGGAAACTATGCTTTTTCCTCCCAACGTTAACACGACAACAACACAGAAACCAGACGTCGTGCCGAGCACTCAGACACGAGGCGCTAGCAACACGTTGAGGCCCGTACGCAACATAAGGGCCAAAGGTTGCTGGGGTTTCTCATAATGACTTCTCTCTCTCTGTTCTCTCTGTTCTCTCTCTCTCGTTCTCTCTCTCTCTCTCTCTCTCTCTCTCTCTGTTCTCACTTGCCCCCCCCCCACCCCCAGTCCGTCGCCTCTCTCTGCCAAGACGCTGCCCGGAATTCTATTTTCTCTCTACTCCATCTCTCACAAAGCGGAAGGTCGTCCGTAGTGTGGTGGTTGGTGTGGAGTGGATTATTGACCAGAGGGCTGCTCTTTACGTGCTCATGCTGTTTGCTTTGAACCGGTCCGGTTGCGCGTTCACGTTTCTCCGTGAGCTTGGGCGGAGGGGTCATGATGTCATCTTTTGGCGATTGCACAACACGGAAGGCCCCAGATGACCGTTGACCTACTTAATTGAAACCCTATCTAATTCCCTTCTGCCCTGCTATCTGAAACACAACTGCAGCAAATTCCAGAGGGCTTTGGCGAAGATGGGGGGTGGAGGGGGGGGGGCTGTTTGTTCTCTAAACTCTGACCTCCCCCCCAGTCCCTTTTCTCCACTGTCGTGACTCACCAGAGGTAGCAGGGATGAGTGGGAGATGGATGCTGATAGAAAGACAGAGCAAAGGTTACTGGGAAGGATGAAGCAGGACATCAACTGTTTTCTCCGTGAATGCCCCCCCCCCCCCCCCCCCCCACACTCTCTCTACGTCTTCTCTCAGTCTCCATGACAGCCCCCACCCCCCCACCCACCCCAGAGCGCTGCAGCCACGCAACCCTCACTTCAAGCGAGGCCCAAATCGTGTCGGGGACAGGGGCTGAGGAGGACGCGGCCCTTCCGAGAGTTTGCGGGGGTTCCTGTGCGTTGCGTTCGCCAGCGCAGGCCTCGTTTCTGTGCGTTTAGCATTTTCATGCAACGTGTTCCGCCTCGACAGGGATCCGGTGCGTTTCAGGCCTCCAACGGATGGATCGACCGCAGGCAGCCCTCCGCGACGCTAGAGCGGGGGGCGTGGTTTGTCTGGGGGCGGGGGGCAGTCAGTCGGCACATTTCACTCTTGCTCTTGAGTGTTCCAATCGAAATGGACAAACTATTTCGCTTTGCTCCTTGTATAAAAGTGACTCAGATGAATTGGTCAAATAACTAGTGGCCGACTGTCAGATGGAAGGTGAGTCAGATGAAGTGAAGGTGTAATGATTTTGCTAATTTAATTAATAACGTAGTACAGTTGTTGTTTTTTTTTGTCTCTCCTGATTATACCGTGCAACCCTTCCTTCTGGTGCTCTTTTCTAACCAAAACCTACGGCCATGGCCCAGTTTGGTGAGACTCTCGATTCTTAGAATTTCTGTGTTTTTTCCGGCGCTGACACAATTTAACGTCAGAGAGGAATCCGCTCATGAGTCACACTTGGTCTGAACACAAACGTGCAGGCCACATCACTGGCGCTCACTGGCAGCTGTCCATATGGGACAGAAAACGTATGGAAAAACACCGTCCGTTTTCCTCTGCGCCTGATTAAGAACTCCCAAAGTCCACGCCATGATTTGGCCGGAGGCAATCACTGCCGCTATTTGGGATAAAAATGTGATTGGTGATTCCTCAGAGGGCTTGCCACTTTTGCTGTGATCACAATGGTTGTGCGTGCATCCCTACTCAATAACCGCAGACCGCAAGGCTCCAGCCCACTGTGTCTGAGAGGTTATCTGCCAGTAGGAAATGTATGATAAAAAGACCAAATATAAAAAGGAGAGGAATCAAAACATTGCAATTCGGAGACCCCAGTGGAGTTGGAAGCGCCGTGGCGTGGCGAGCAGAAGGCTGTGTTTGCAGCTCAAGCGTGACGGAGAGTGTCTCCAGGTCCATTTTCAGAAAACACACACAGACTTGGAGAAACAGACGCAGAGATTCACACACACACACACACACCTCCTCTGCTTAGGGTGATGGTTCCCTTCAAGGCTGCTAAAATATCCACACACAGGACTGCTCAGACCTGCTGCATGGATTTAACTGGTCTCCATTTCTGTGGTTTTCTGTGGTTCTCTCTCTCTCTCTCACTCTCTCACTCTCTCACTCTCTCACTCTCTCACTCACTCACATCCCAGTTGTTTTTGCCTGTTTATACCTCATTGTGCTACTTTTGTAACCGTGTTTTTTTTTTTTGTTGAGAATGTGTGAGTATTCGTGAGCATATACTACTATACTTGTGAGATCCTGACGTCTTCTCCAGTATGTTAAACCATTGCTCGTCATGACATTTTGCCGGTCTGCACCTTGGCGTTAAGTTTAGGCCTGGGGTTAGTCTTGTTACGAGGTTCAGGTTAGGGTTCAAGGATTTATTTTAGTTTTCTGGTCCCAACAAGGACAGAAATGCACTGTGTTGTTGTTTTATGTTGGACAGTAAGAGTCCAGGACAGTAAGAGTCCAAAACACCACACCCCTAGCCATTGAATGACATTTTACAATGTCACATCTGAGTGTACTTGCAGGTGCACTTGACAAGGGAGTCATGATTGGACTTGGCTAACTCGCTATGTATTTCGCTAACTTGACAAGGGAGTCATGATTGGACTTGGCTAACTCGCTACGTAGTTCGCTAACTTGACAAGGGAGTCATGATTGGACTTGGCTAACTCGCTACGTAGTTCGCTAACTTGACAAGGGAGTCATGATTGGACTTGGCTAACTCGCTACGTAGTTTGCTAACTTGACAAGGGAGTCATGATTGGACTTGGCTAACTCGCTACGTAGTTTGCTAACTTGACAAAGGAGTCATGATTGGACTTGGCTAACTCGCTACGTAGTTCGCTAACTTGACAAGGGAGTCATGATTGGACTTGGCTAACTCGCTACGTAGTTCGCTAACTTGACAAGGGAGTCATGATTGGACTTGGCTAACTCGCTACGTAGTTTGCTAACTTGACAAGGGAGTCATGATTGGACTTGGCTAACTCGCTACGTAGTTTGCTAACTTGACAAAGGAGTCATGATTGGACTTGGCTAACTCGCTATGTAGTTCGCTAACTTGACAAGGGAGTCATGATTGGACTTGGCTAACTCGCTATGTAGTTCGCTAACTTGACAAGGGAGTCATGATTGGACTTGGCTAACTCGCTACGTAGTTCGCTAACTTGACAAGGGAGTCATGATTGGACTTGGCTAACTCGCTACGTAGTTTGCTAACTTGACAAGGGAGTCATGATTGGACTTGGCTAACTCGCTACGTAGTTTGCTAACTTGACAAAGGAGTCATGATTGGACTTGGCTAACTCGCTATGTAGTTCGCTAACTTGACAAGGGAGTAATGATTGGACTTGGTTAACTCGCTATGTAGTTCGCTAACTTGACAAGGGAGTCATGATTGGACTTGGCTAACTCGCTACGTAGTTTGCTAAATTTCTGCGCGTCTTTCGAGGAGTCTGACCAATGAGGTTCAAGTCGTGCAGCTTTTGTACATTTAGCCTGGCACTGAAGATGGCAGTCAAAGTGGCATGCATCTCGCTAGAGATTCCCTGAGGGGAAAGTGACTAGGGCGAGTGCTTAGCTTCTACTGTCTACTTTTCAAATAGAGTGCGGCCAGTGAGTGATTTAGACTTTTCTCCAGGCTCCCTCCCTGTCATTAAACTCTCCCATGTCGAGGAGCGAGCTGGTTCTGTGTGGGTGCCTAGCCTTGAGTGGCCCGGCTTTGCCAGGCCAGAACTCCCCACTACTGCCCCACCCCAGCACATTCTGCTTTGCCTGAAAGGGCATCCCAGGGCAGCCACCAGCCATCTGGTCACAGTTTAACTCGTGTCCAGGCAAGCCTGAAAATCAATCACACTTCCCTCACTTCGCTACCAATTATTAAACTATAAATCGATGAACTGAGCAGTGTGCTTTCTCTCGACAACACAGCCAACAATGTTTATGTCTGGTTCTGTACTCACAAAGCAAGCACCCGATGTCTTTTTATTCATTCTTAATCCTCTTTAGTCTACCTCTCCTTTTTTCATTTGTTCATCCTGATTTCCAGTAGATTCAGATACAAAAGCCATACGTGGTCTTAATGTAAGCTCAGGCATAAGGTTTGCGGTGTGCTTGCCGTTTTGGTCATTTTCCCGGGACTACTGTTGGGTGACACACCCACACTGAATGTTTTATCAATTACTAAACCTTAGAAAGATGAGTTAATGTATATTATGGTCTGCTGTCAATGACTCACTGTTGTTGAATATAGGGTAGGTGTGTGTATTTCAGTGTGTTGGGTATTTCTGCAATACACACGTGTGTACACATACAGGCATTTTTCCATCCCTCCCTCTAAATGCTTGTGGTTCAAGAGGCCTTGTTATCACGAGCTACAATCTACATGAATGATAAAATAACCTCATGGTACAACTTATGGTTTCCTGGCCCCCTATGCCTTCTTCCCCTCAGCGGAGTGACGCGTCAAGCTGCGAATTTTCACCCCGGCCTATGCGCGCGGGCATGAGGAAGGGCTGAGAGAGGGGCTAATTGCAGGGCGAGGGAGGCTGAGAAAATGAGATGGAACGGGACACACAAAGGTAACTGGAGAGAGAGAGAGAGAGAGAGAGAGAGAGAGGAGAGAGAGAGAGAGTGAAAATCAGTGGAGTAGAGCGAGGGAGAAATTGAGAGGGAGAGAGACCTGTGATATCTCCTATCAGCCCTGAGGGGTTGAAATCAGACACCTGCTTCAACCCCCCTCCTTTCTGGTTCTGTGCTGCACCACTTCTCCAGGCCACACCCACACCCTGGGGCCGCGGAGAGGGCAAGGCTTCCCACACTGTTATGTGGGTTCTTGGCAGTGGGCGGGGTTAATTAGTCGTCTCTGCCTTGGGGTTCGGGTTAGCCTCCTAGCTTAGCGGCAGCTGCTCTTTAGGGGATAGATGCCGTGCATTCATATCTCTGCTTCATCCAGACACCCCTGGCACGCACGCACGCGCGTGCATTGCGTGCGTGTGCAATCCGAAGGTTTTCTGAGGGGCCTTCTTGTTCAGCCAGCTGTCAGTCATGCACTGAGTTATGTGTTAATCAGAAATCTTTTGATTTTATTTCCAGCCGCACAGAAGCCACTGTGGCTGATATGGGTTCCGGTTTATCTTGGGGGTTGAACTTTGACCCTTGACCTTAATGCTTGAACGGTCAAGCCAGTCTGTGGTTTTGGTATTGTTTGTCTGTGCGGGGAGGTCCAAAGTAGGAAACTGGGTGCGTGTGTTTGTCTGTGCAGGAGAGGATACTTCCTGCTTTGCCCCAACCCCCCCCCCCCCCCCTTGGCAGGTTTTCTAAACTTCCCCCCAAGTAGACTGATGGGGTTCTGCTACCCGGCTAGCTAACTAATGTTACACAACACAAGGGGGCTTGTCATTATGAATGTTAAATTTTTGGAAGTGAACTTACATGGGGATGTTATTCAAATAATTCAGCATTTTATGCATAGAATAATTGATTATCAAAACTGTCACTAGGCGCAGCACTGTTGTTCATGTTTGTGTTTTTGCAGACCGTCGCAGAATAACCTCAACGGCATAGCCCACTTAGCATGTCAAAAACATCTGGGCCTTCAATACAATGGCATATCTTTTCTGCTGAGCAGACTATGATGATGAAATCCCATGTCAACAGGAAATTGTGATTGGTAAAAAGTTATTTCTATTTCTGTGTTAATGTTATTGTTGTTGCTATGGTGTAAGAGGGATAAATGTGTTAGTGCTGTTTATAGGTTAAATCTTTTTTAGTTGTAGGTGCTTCACTGGCAACAAGCAAGCAAAACTCCAAAGCGCTTTTCTGCGTTTGCCTGAAATTACTACAGACAGGCATAGAACACCACTTTAACACGATCTACTTTGGTGTTTCTAAAATAGCTATTGTTTAAAGTGTCTTTTTCATCTTCTATAAACTATTATTTTATTCTCCTATTGCTATTTTTTTAGGGATACGGTATCTGCTCACCAAGAATTCTGGAACTTACTGTATTTTGTGAACAGACCAATACAGCAGAAGTAAATTATACTGCTGAATTCAAATTTTCTCGTTCTAGATTGTTTTGAAGATCTTGAAACACGTGTCATAAATAAATCATTACATGAAGTAGTTATGGTGAAATACCCCTTTAATTAAACATTGAGGTTACTTTGGGTTTGGGCATTAATGCGTGTGGTTAGCTTATAGCGTTAGTCTAGGAAACGTGAAGAGTGAGTTTTTGGGTTCCAACGATGACAGAAAAACAAGCATGTGGGTGGGTGTGTGGGGTGTCTGTGTGGGTGTGAATGAATAGATGGTTTGGTTGTTTGGTTTAGGCTCTTTTTAACCTGTAGCTGCAGTGTTTTTTTCAGTTTTCGTTAGAGCAGCCAAACACACCCTGTTATGGGTGCCGGGGCTGGGTTTGCACACTCATTCTCATCGCTTAACAACCAGCTTAACACCATAAAAACAGTGCCTGTCTGAAAATGGCAACATATTGCCTTTGGGTCGTGGCTGTGGATGAAGGTTTTAGTTTCCAATGACCTTTAGGGATTATGTCACCTTAGTCACCTACCACCAATAGGTCGCTTCTTATCCCCCATCGCTATGAAATACCAAAGTTTCCCCTGGATATTAGCGAAGTGAAACAAGGCAGAGCTCATTGCTGCGACATTTAGCTTTGATGTCCTGATCTCATCGCTGCCACAAAATGGTGGAAACCCTCTTGCTTTTTGGGGATTTTATCTAACATAAATCAAACTGGTGATTCAATTGCCAGACTGGTGGCCAGTCCCCTCCCACCCCCCGGCTGGCTGACAGACTTGACCTCTAACCCTTGTCTGTCGTCAGAGGTGTAGTGCAGGGGGATACAGACCAACGCCTATCATGACCCCAAGCCCCCTGGCTTATGACGGGGTTAGTGGTCCGTGGGGTGGGTGGGGCATGGGGTGTGGTGGAGTTGAGGTCATGGTGTCTGAGAGACGGGACATTGGTGGCAAGAGATCAGAGGTGAGAAGCCGTGGCTCTGGCTGTTTTTAACGATTAGGATGCACTTTGATTAGCTGTGGAGGGTGGAGAACGGGGTGGGTGTATTCTGTGGAGGGTGGAGAACGGGGTGGCTGTATTCTGTGGAGGGTGGAGAACAGGTTGGGTGTATTCTGTGGAGGGTGGAGAACGGGGATGGGTGTATTCTGTGGAGGGTGGAGAACGGGGTGGGCGTATTCTGTGGAGGGAGGAGAACGGGGTGGGCGTATTCTGTGGAGGGAGGGGGACGGGGGTATTCTGTGGAGGGTGGAGAACAGGGGTGGGTGTATTCTGTGGAGGGTGGAGAACAGGGGTGGGTGTATTCTGTGGAGGGTGGAGAACAGGGGTGGGTGTATTCTGTGGAGGGTGGAGAACAGGGGTGGGTGTATTCTGTGGAGGGTGGAGAACAGGGGTGGGTGTATTCTGTGGAGGGTGGAGAACAGGGGTGGGTGTATTCTGTGGAGGGTGGAGAACGGGGTGGCTGTATTCTGTGGAGGGTGGAGAACGGGGTGGGTGTATTCTGTGGAGGGTGGAGAACGGGGTGGCTGTATTCTGTGGAGGGTGGAGAACGGGGTGGCTGTATTCTGTGGAGGGTGGAGAACGGGGTGGGCGTATTCTGTGGAGGGAGGAGAACGGGGTGGGCGTATTCTGTGGAGGGAGGGGGACGGGGGTATTCTGTGGAGGGTGGAGAACAGGGGTGGGTGTATTCTGTGGAGGGTGGAGAACAGGGGTGGGTGTATTCTGTGGAGGGTGGAGAACAGGGGTGGGTGTATTCTGTGGAGGGTGGAGAACGGGGTGGGTGTATTCTGTGGAGGGTGGAGAACGGGGTGGCTGTATTCTGTGGAGGGTGGAGAACGGGGTGGGTGTATTCTGTGGAGGGTGGAGAACGGGGTGGCTGTATTCTGTGGAGGGTGGAGAACGGGGTGGCTGTATTCTGTGGAGGGTGGAGAACGGGGTGGCTGTATTCTGTGGAGGGTGGAGAACGGGGTGGCTGTATTCTGTGGAGGGTGGAGAACGGGGGGGGTGTATTCTGTGGAGGGTGGAGAACAGGGGTGGGTGTATTCTGTGGAGGGTGGAGAACGGGTGGCTGTATTCTGTGGAGGGTGGAGAACGGGGTGGCTGTATTCTGTGGAGGGTGGAGAACGGGTTGGGTGTATTCTGTGGAGGGTGGAGAACGGGTTGGGTGTATTCTGTGGAGGGTGGAGAACGGGGTGGCTGTATTCTGTGGAGGGTGGAGAACGGGGTGGCTGTATTCTGTGGAGGGTGGAGAACGGGGTGGGTGTATTCTGTGGAGGGTGGAGAACAGGTTGGGTGTATTCTGTGGAGAGGGGGTGGGTGTATTCTGTGGAGGGTGGAGAACGGGGTGGGTGTATTCTGTGGAGAGGGGGGTGGGTGTATTCTGTGGAGGGTGGAGAACGGGGTGGCTGTATTCTGTGGAGGGTGGAGAACGGGTTGGGTGTATTCTGTGGAGAGGGGGGTGGGTGTATTCTGTGGAGGGTGGAGAGGGGGGTGGGTGTATTCTGTGGAGAGGGGGGTGGGTGTATTCTGTGGAGGGTGGAGAGGGGGGTGGGTGTATTCTGTGGAGAGGGGGGTGGGTGTATTCTGTGGAGGGTGGAGAGGGGGGGTGGATGCATCCTTTGGTCCCCGTATTTAATTGTAATTATCCAGATTTTAACCAGCCTGGTTAAAATCAGAAAGATTTAAATCTCAGAAAGATTAACCAATCCGTTCACTTATTGTTAATAATCGGTGGTTCTGGCGGTCATGTATTCTTATAATTTTTTTTATTAATGACACAACCGCAGTAGTTTTCTAGTTGTGCTGGATACAGACCTGGGACATGTTTCTGGGAGAGAATCCCGGCTGCTTTCATTACCGTCACACTACCGTCACACTACCGTCAAATGTCATTCAATTACCGTCACACCATTTTTATTCTTATGTGCGGCACGGTTGTATCTCACAGAAACCTAGAATATACCGTAGTCAAACAGTCTCTGCTAGAAGCCTGGTGGAGCTCCGGCTTCACTTGGTCTCCAGTCATCTGGGGAAAGTGTTGTTCTGAAGTGGCCGGCGTGATTCACGACTCCATGCCGTGCGCTTCTCTGACACAGCTTTTTAACGCTCCCCATTCTGTGTTGCGTGCGTGCGTGCGTGCGGGCGTGAAAGAGAGAGATGTTTGTTTTTAATGAGGACCGCATTTCTTTAGTCATTGTCTGTCTGCTCCCTGTTCAGCCTTTAAAATCAGGGGGAAGTTCTCGAACAAAACCCATTGTTGACCTTGAGTGTCACTGTACATGTATGTGTTGTGTCTGCATGCGTGTTGGTGTGCTCTTGCATGTCTGCTTGAGGTCATGCACTTTTGGAGTTGTGGGGGAAGTACAGCCGGAACAGTTGACACACTGACATCTGTGACCTATTGACCTCCTTTACGTACAGTCGATTCGCTGTCTAATCTCCTCGGTAACCCACCACACTGCGTAGACGGTCTGGCAGAAGGCTGAAGTCAAGATTGGATGATAAGCTGAAGAAGGTTCAGTGTTGACCGCTTATTGCAGGCTTGAAGCTGATACTGTCAAATGCGACGGCCAGTTGGGAATCCTATAAAAATCACAGATTTGCATGCAGGTTTCTTAACGGGGCAGTTGGTTGCTTCAGTGATCTCAAACTGCTGTAACTTTCCATTAGATGAATGCATCGCTCTGATCATTATCGTTTTCATATACTTGCTATGTCCAGGTGGGTGTTTTGGCCCACAAAGAGTTGGTGACTTCACTTTCACTTCCTGTTGGAAAAGAGAGCTAGAACTTCCTCTTATTATCAAGGCCTAGCTAGGTTTTCATATGGAACTATCTACTTCTTTACTTGACTAGCTGTTTTAAACTACCAACAGAAATATTCCCAGGGGCACCAGCCTATGGTAGCGGAGCCAGCTGCATGCCAACAGTCCTATTCAAAACGGTTCTATTTATTTTGTATTCTAGTCAGAATCCTTTGGTCATTCTATGGGATGTTGCATTCTGTCTCCAGAAAGCGCTTTCCACACTCATTGTACTGCTTGTCAGTGCAATGTAGCAGCTCTGTGTTAGGTGGAGTATGAACTACAGAACATCAACACTTGAAGCTGAATAAACCGGTTGTGGTGATCATGAAGAGGAAAAGACCGAGGGAAGAGCATGAGGGAGGAAGGAAGCCAATAGAGGGATAGCTCAGCGGATCGAGAGAAACTGATTGAACAGTTAGAACAGAGCTTCCTGTTCCTCCAGCTGCCCCCCCCCCCCCCCTCTATATAGGGTCAAATGTCACCAACGGACCAAAGATATTTTGTCCTCCTCAAGCTGCCTGTTTGGCTGCCCTTGTCCAGACAGAAGAAGACATTGTGCCTCGACGTTCAGTAGCTGACACTCTGCGGGTCACCAAGCGTTTTGATTGACAGCTGACTATTTTTAATCCCAGGGTACTGTTGGGCCGCTGAAGCCAGCAAGTGGACCCATCTGGCTGAAGGCAGACAGCCAGACGGAGATACTGACAGGGCTGAGAGAGAGAGCGAGAGGGAGCTTGTTTAAATGATGTTCACTTTTCTGAGACATATCGAAGAAGACTTGACTCTAGATTTTTTTTGCTGTGTAACCTTGCAGATATTGATAGCAAGGTAATATTCGCCACACAAGCCACCCTGGAGTTTTGCAACTGTTCTAAGTCTCTAGAACTGAATCCTGCGTGGTACGTGAATTCACAAATTATTTTGCAAACTACCATCATCTATCTTGTTTTATTCCCTCTCTCTCGCAATGTAAACAAGCCCTTAGACTGACAGGCAGAGAGATGATTGGACAGACCAGCATTGACTGACAGGACAGACCAGCAAAGACTGACAGGACAGACCAGCAAAGACTGACAGGACACATTAGAAAGATAGGCAGACTAGAAATTGTCTGATAGACAAGAGGGGGACAGATGAATAAGAAATGGAGACTGACAGGCAACCAAGAAAGCCATACAGACAGACACGGACGGACGGACGGACGAGAGACACGGACGGACGGACGGACGAGGGACACGGACGGACGGACGGACGAGGGACACGGACGGACGGACGGACGAGGGACACGGACGGACGAGGGACACGGACGGATGGACGGACGAGGGACACGGACGGACGGACGGATGGACGGACGAGGGACACGGACGGACGGACGGACGGATGGACGGACGAGGGACACGGACGGACGGACGGACGGACGAGGGACACGGACGGACGGACGGACGGACGAGGGGGACGGACGGACGGACGGACGAGAGACACGGACGGACGGACGGGAGACACGGACGGACGGACACGGACGGATGGACGGACGGACGAGAGGGACGGACGGACACGGACGGACGAGAGGGACGGACGAGAGGGACGGACGGACGAGAGGGATGGACGGACGGACAAGAGACACGGACGGACGAGAAACACGGGCAGACTGATGAGAGTGAGAGACGGATTGAGTGACGAGACACAGACTACATCCATAGACAGACGAGATGCCGAACAAGACAGTCAGACAGAAAACTTCCTCTCAACCAGCAGCAATATTTTATTAGCCCCAGTGTGTCAGGAGAGAACAGTAAGATGGAATGGTGTCTTCTTCACTGGCCTAGATTGGTTTTGGACATTTAGATTGGTTTTGGACCCCTCATTTTGCAGATTAAATGACTGCATGTTCCCCTTTTTGTCTAGCCCTCTTCTCTTTTATGCTTAGATTGCTAAGGTCACCAGGCATATGTCAAGATTGCGCTTTTATAAGCAATCAAGCAAATAAAGATTTCCTGTTTTTCTCTAACTGTGTGCTTTTGCAGGCTCTGGTGCTGATTGTTGCTAGTGTTTGCCGTCCGCACAGAGGTGTGAGGAAACGCCAGTGGGTTTTCGTGGAACTCAGTTTTCACACATACCACTCAACTGGGTTGGCCAGAGACACCATCTGTAAGCCACTTTGTCTCAAAGGAAAAAAAGAAAGCTGAAAATCTCTGTCAATCTGCTTCATGTTTAAAATTCCCCTCTTACACCATTTTTAATAGCCTAAGTGTCTTGTTTTTGTGGTTTTTGAGAGTATTTCTGGAGTAGGATTCTATTATTTTTTGATTTCTCACAAGGCTGTTAGTGCATGCCCTTTCACTGGTAGCTGGCCAGAGCTTGATGGTGATATTTAGACCAGGGGCTACGGTGATATTTAGACAAGCGCCTACGGTGATATTTGGACCAGGGGCTACAGTGATATTTGGACCAGCGCCTACGGTGATATTTGGACCAGCGCCTACGGTGATATTTGGACCAGCGCCTACGGTGATATTTGGACCAGCGCCTACGGTGATATTTGGACCAGCGCCTACGGTGATATTTGGACCAGCGCCTACGGTGATATTTAGATGTATATTTCTAAATGTTGATATGTATGAATACAAAGGGATACTAAAGACATTATCTACTTTAACCACACTTTAATTGTTTGCTTTCAGCTCACATGGTGATAGGTTTACTTTAGGTTATTGTTTGTTACAGCTATCAGTCAGCTTGCTTATCATTTTTAGCATTTGTTTTTGCGTTGACATGAGTCAAAACACAGCAAAGCAGAGCAAGGTATTCATAATAACAGGTTACAACTAGCTGGAACAAGCCATCCACGATTAACCACATGCCAGTTTCGTGTTATTGTTGCTATAGCGATGTGTACACCGTCGATTCACACAAACCCTTTTGTTGTTACCCGTTGGTGGTAGGAGAACGAAGAGGAGGAGTGAGGCCAATTAGGAGCAAAAAGAGGGGGAGTAGATGGAGGGGAGTAAGAGTAAAAGTGTAGAGGAGTAAGAGTGAGGAGGATTGAATGGGGTGAGGAGAGAGGAGTAAATGAGGAGAAGAGAGGAGCAGGAGTAGAAGGTTGCCTTGAATCCATTACCCAGTGGGGCATCAGCGTTTCTCTGTGGGAACCTCATTGATCTGCTTCCACTGTAATTATTCCACTTCCACACTCTTCTCCATCTCGGTCTCTTGTCATTCTCTCCGTCCGTTTCACTCCCTCACGTTTTCTCTCTTCTCGCTCTCCCTGCTTTCTTCATCTCTCCCTCTGTCTCTTCTCTCTGTCTTCACCTGCTTTTTCCCCACCTCTGTGTCTCTGTCTCTCAATTAAATTGCTTTATTGGGAGGAAAAACATTGTGGAAGTATTTCCAAAGCATCAATGTACACAATATACATAGTTTATTTTAGGACAAATACATTTTTGTGAGATAAGAACATATACTAACAATAATATGTAATAGCAGAAATACGAATAATAGAATCATAGCTGAATAATACCAATACAAATTAATACATTTGATTGTATAATCCGGAACGATAACAAACAAGAATATAATATCATCGTCTCTCTCTCTCCCTCCATCTCTCCATCTCTCTCCGTCTCTCTGTCCGTCTCTCACTCCCCCTCTCTCTCTGCCCCCTCTGTCCGTCTCTCTGCCCCCCCCCCCTTCTCTCTATTTGTGAATGTAACAGTCATAATAGACTGTTATTGGTGTTGCTACATGCTCAGATAACACAACCTGTGATATCACCCAACCAGGTCCCAAAACTGACACCTGTGTGCGTGTGTGTGTTGGTTGCGAGCAATATTGTATCCCAGATGACTTCTCTGTATGTCAAAATAAAATGTGTCACCCATAGAAGCGGACAAACACACGCACAGCTGTGTGTGTGTTAAACAGCGAAGCGCTGTCCCTGTGCAGGGCTCTGCATTACAGGGAAGATGGGTGGATGGATGAGGAAAGAAAGTGGAGCTCCGATACCATTGATTTTTCTATTTTAGCCTCCTCGCTGCTCCCATCACAACGCCCCGTGGGCCTCTGTGTGTGTGTGTGTGTGTGTGTGTGTGTGTGTGTGTGTGTGTGCGTGTGTGTGCAAGCTTCTCCGCGCTTCAAGGTTGTCCGTCTGTCGGCGTGGTGTGTTAGCTCTGGGGAGCAGCCTCTCCTCGGGGTTTGTCGCGGTGCTAACACTTCTGCTAGCACCGCCATTTTCTCCAGTGCTGTGGTAAAAATAAGAAAAACAATGTCTGACAAGAATAGGGGCCTGTTTTATTTCTATGGTGTCACTGATGTAAAGCAAACAGATATCAGTTTTGTATATCCCTGCTATGACACTGGGGTGAAAGTCATTCGCTTGAGGAGTATGACTTGGCGTGCATTAAAGTCATTTGCATGAGGACGTTTTTCTGAGACTGCTTTGCGGCCTATGTTTGCTGAAATGAATAGGCCTGAGATGAATAGGGATGAAGTGTCACGATATCACTGTTGGTTTCTGTACGCCGAAAACCTTTCTCTAGCTGCAAAGCTATATGGTGGATTTCAGAGATCACCTGGGTTTGTCTCTGTCTGTCTGTCACTCTGTCTGTCACTCTGTCTGTCACTCTGTCTGTCACTCTGTCTGTCACTCTGTCTGTCACTCTGTCACTCTGTCTGTCACTCTGTCACTCTCTCTGTCACTCTGTCACTCTCTCTGTCACTCTCTCACTCTCTCACTCTCTCACTCTCTCTGTCTCTCACTCTCTCTGTCTCTCACTCTCTCTGTCTCTCACTCTCTCACTCTCTCTCTGTCTCTCACTCTCTCTGTCTCTCACTCTCTCACTCTCTCTCTGTCTCTCACTCTCTCTGTCTCTCACTCTCTCTGTCTCTCACTCTCTCTGTCTCTCACTCTCTCTGTCTCTCACTCTCTCTGTCTCTCACTCTCTCTGTCTCTCACTCTCTCTGTCTCTCACTCTCTCACTCTCTCTGTCTCTCACTCTCTCACTCTCTCTGTCTCTCACTCTCTCTGTCTCTCACTCTCTCACTCTCTCTGTCTCTCACTCTCTCACTCTCTCTGTCTCTCACTCTCTCTGTCTCTCACTCTCTCACTCTCTCTGTCACTCTGTCTGTCTCTTTGTGGTTATACATGTCCCTTCACACCACTTGCCTGTGTTTGAACACTGCGTCACATGGCCACACTGCCAAGGCCGCTACCTGAATCTAACTGTGTGTGTGTGTGATGATGCAGGTGTGATTACTTGCTTCTAATCTGAGGTGTGTGTGTGTGTGTGTATGTAATAGTTGATAACTGGCCTCGTGTTCTCTCTGTTCTCTCTTTGCAGGAAGTTTGGGGAGAGGCCTCAACCACAGCGTCTAACAAGGTGAGCAAACTCACACAACTCACCCCCTTTTCATCTCTCCACACATACAAGTCATTTATACAATGTGTCACGGTTAATAACAGATATCCGCCTCATTTTAACCTGGTTATGTGATTGACTGCATGGGACTGCTTCTAGTTTTATTGGTCCTGTCATAGTAAGGGGTTAGGGTTGTGGTTAGGGATGAGATCTTTCATGTTTGTAATTTGTGTGTGTGTTTTATAAAGAGGTGGAGGTTTACGCTATGGAGAGGTGGAGGTTTACGCTATGGAGAGGTGGAGGTTTACGCTATGGAGAGGTGGAGGTTTACGCTATGGAGAGGTGGAGGTTTACGCTATGGAGAGGTGGAGGTTTGCGCTATGGAGAGGTGGAGGTTTGCGCTATGGAGAGGTGGAGGTTTACGGTTCCTTCCTTGGTGATGTAAATGAGGCTGCTGGAAAAATCAAGGCCCTTTGGCAGTCAGGAGAAAGGAGTACCTGACCATGACCGCTTTCCAGTCTGTGGCTTTCCAGTCTGTGGCTTTCCAGTCTGTGGCTTTCCAGTCTGTGGCTTTCCAGTCTGTGGCTTTCCAGTCTGTGGCTTTCCAGTCTGTGGCTTTCCAGTCTGTGGCTTTCCAGTCTGTGTTTTCCCAAACATGACCAAACCGGGATCATTGAGCCTTTGGGTTACCTTGGGTTTGTGTGTATGTATGCCGCTCCCAGGGGAAAATTAGGGATTGCACATCTCTGGAACACGCATGCGTAGTGACCCCTACCTGCTGATTTCGTCCCATCTCCGTTCACTGGCTGCCAGTCCTTCAACTTTCACTGTCCTCATAAGCAGCCAGAATTTTTTTTTTACACCCTTTACTTGTTACCGATGCTCTGTAATGAAGACACAACCTAAAAGCCCTTCAGGGGCTCCACTGTCCGCCAGGCTGTTTTAGCTGAGAGACTGTCTGGTACAGGACACAATAGGCTATTGGAGAGACTGTCTGGTACAGGACACTGTAGGCTACTGGAGAGACTGTCTGGTACAGGACACTGTAGGCTACTGGAGAGACTGTCTGGTACAGGACACTGTAGGCTACTGTAGAGACTGTCTGGTACAGGACACTGTAGATTGCTGGTATAGAACAGCAGATTGCTGGAGAGACTGTCTGGTATTGAACACAGTAGATTGATGGAGAGACTGTCTGGTATTGAACACAGTAGATTGATGGAGAGACTGTCTGGTATTGAACACAGTAGATTGATGGAGAGACTGTCTGGTAAAGAACACAGTAGATTGCTGGAGAGACTGTCTGGTATAGAACACAGTAGATCGCTGGAGAGACGGTATGGCTGGAGGGGTAACCCTGTATCTGACCATATTTTCTTTTTTAATTGTTAAGGTCTATAATGTTGCTTTGCAGACTGTATTTTACTGGAGTATGTAGGTACATGAGCAGAGGGCCTATGTCCCAAATATAGCATTTCAGTCAGTCATATTTCATGCCGTTTAGAAAGGGCTCAGAGAGTTAGATTTTCTGTCCCATGACAGACCATGTCACTTCCATCTTCATCCAGAGTCCGCTGAAACAGGCGTTTTTGCTCGTTCACTCTTTCTCTTAATTTTCTCTTTAGCTTTACATTTTATTCGTCTTATTTGCAGTTTCTAATGGTTATTTTTAAGAGGCACCGCCTGCCTGCGGCATGGTTAACCGATGGGTTGGGACCAATCGTCTTTTTACTATCCTGGAATCTACGAGTGTGTTGTTTTGACTTTAGCATGGTATTTACAGCCGCTTCTATGGCTGGACAAGAGGGGCGGCGCTTCGAGTGCTGCAGAAGTATACAACTTGCGCTGCTACAGGAAAACGATGGCCGTTGTGAATTTCTCTGGAGAGATTGTTTCCTAACGGATTACTTTAGGAATGAAGTGCCTACTCTAATCAAACTACAGCGATCTCTGTGTATGCCACTCGGGGAAACCGGCAACTGGAGTGTTTTCATTTTGAACCCTGACGGCTGGATGAGGCCCCTGGTCGTCTCGCTGGGTCAATGGCGAATGGTTCTCGGACGTCAAGCGGTTGTTTCTGGGGCCTATGGAGAGAGCCCTTCTCGGCCTGTGAGTGGACTGGGGCCAGTGTCGGGGGCTGCTGGCTCACTCCGTCCAACCGCTTGCAGGTCTGGGATAGAGCTACGGCAAGACCACAGGAATGGAAACGGGAGATCCATTCCAGGAAGCTTGATGGTGCGGTATATCGTGTTTCCTGTGACATAACTCCTGTTTTACCCTCTGGCTGTGGTAAAGGATAGTACTTCACTGTCTCCACACACCCAGATCAAACCCATGGAAATGGATTTGATTGTTGTCCACTTGGGATCAAATGACATGAACCACAGCTTCGAACATTTGAAACTGGATTTTTGGTTGCTGATTTATTCGCTGTTAGCCTCAAAGGAACCTGCTCTTATTTCCTGTCCTCTGCCATCCACAGATCTTGGCATTGAACTCTTCTGCCAGCTCCTGGCTTTTTGCAAGTGTCTACACGATTACCACAAATCCATGGTGGTAACGTTTGTAGACAATTTTGACACCTTTTGGAAGCAAAAGACTTTATAGATATGACACCCTTCACCCCGAAACACCTAGGAGCCTAATCAAGTGGATGTGACTATACATAAGGTTTGCACATCAAACTCCTTTCGTATAATCGTATATTTCCTAATCCTTCTTGTGTTTCTCTGAGATTGGCTTTAAACCTGGTGGGCTAAATAATCTGTATTTACCAGCCATTGTCTTGCAATACCCTGAAATGACTTAGAAACCCGTTTCTAGAAATCCTGTATATGTTGTGAAAGGACCTAAGCACGGCCCTTCAAAACGAAGCGTGGCGGCGGAAAAAGGGGCGTTTCCAGAGTCAAATCGCAGTTCTCTCGGGTTGTTTGTGTTCCCAGCAACCCTCAAACATTCCAAAATCAAAAAACCCTTCCCTCGAACGGGACGGCTCACCTAAAGGCCAAACGAAAAACCACGGCCACGGCATCTCCGGTTCAGGGGGACAAACCGGCGGCGTCACCGCGTGCCTTGCACCTCCATTTCAGAAGCCTCTCCAGCACACTGACAGCACCCCCGTTTTACAGGGGCCAGCAGACGAGTAATCACTTCCCAAGGTGTCCCCGGTTCGCCCTGATCTCCCCCTTACTCACGCTTTCTGAGAAGCCACTGCGGGGTCATAAGCCTCGCCCCCATGCCTGTCCTGTCACCATACTGACAACCCACGTGTTTTTCGAAAGATCGCGAGGGGCTTGGCATCTCACACCTCAAGTCGTGTGAAAGGTTTGTGAAAGTAGGATTTCATTTTGGCAGCTCAGTCCAACCCAGATGTCTCTATCTTATCCGATACTACGTTATCAAAGAAAACAACTGGCGCCGATGTTGCGCGAGATCGTTTCAAAGATTTCAGAGCAGATGGGGGGTGGGTGGAAGTGTTGCTGTTTTTATAAACATTGTTTAATATAACCTTGTTAGTCTCTCTGTCTTCATTCCTGAAGAATTTGAATTGCTAGCCTTAACCTTTAACTTGGGAAACAACTGTCATCATAGCTGTCTTGTTGGCCTCATTTATAGTATTTGAAGTGATCATCCTTGGAGATTTATACCTCGACTGGGCAACTGAAGGCTAGAACATGTTTGGACTGGAATACTTTTAAACAATTAAACGTGTATTTATAAAGCCTGTCTGAAAAGTGAAAAACAGACTATTTTGCAAATACACATGAGTGCCAAAACTGTAAAAAAATCCTGAAAAACAGTGCCTCTCTACCACAGCAGATTGTTTTGGAATCTGAATTTATTACTGATGAACATGATATTGTTGATTCCTTCAGTCACCACTTCATTGTAGCAGGTTGTCTTTATGATAAAACATCTTTGCCTACCCCAGATGAAAGAAGAATAAATGAAAATAGAGAAAATAATTTCACAGAACCTGTTCACGGCAAAATAAGTTGAAGATACTTTGCTAGCTTCCGTCATTAGTAGATCAAGGGGCTGATAAACATGATGCATGTCTTCTGGCCAGTGGTGCTCCTTTCACTGAGCTCCAAGACATGTTCAAGCTTACTGGGGTCATTCCTAGTTTTAGAGAGAAAGAGAGAAAGTTTGGAAAAACGCCCATATGTTGTCACCGCACAACGTCGCTAGAAATTAATGGATGTGGGGGGGCTGAGCCTCGTTTTTGGGGGTCTGGGCATACTCCCCAAAACACGTTTTCATCATGTATTTTTAGAGTCACAGCGGATGTTAAAGCCCCTCTAAAATAGGCCTAGTGACATCCCTATCACTACATAATGGTGGGAAACCTAATGAACTAGACCAGTGTTTCCCAATCCTGGTCCTGGGGACCCAAAGGGGTGCACGTTTTTGTCCTAGCACTCGCACACCTGATTCAAATGTTGCCCCACCACTCACATACTTGACTGATGTGATCAACCTATCATCAAGCCTTTCATTTGACACAGGTGTGTGAGTGCTAGGGCAAAAACAAAAACGCGCACTTCCTTGGGTCATGAGGTCCGGGATTGGGAAACACTGAATAGACAATTATCGCCCTATATCTGAACTGTCTAGCCTTTCTAAAGTCTGTGAATCTTTGGTAAGCATACAATTTCACTCTGTCTTATTGGAAAATTGCTTTTTCCAATAACTTTGAACTGGGCATTGTTCTATTGCAGCAACAACATTAGTTGTTAATGATATTGCTATAACTCTGGATGGTAAATCACCTGGTGTGTACTTTATGCTTTTTATACAACTGATCGCTCAATCTTGCTATAGACATTGAGCTTATTAGGTCTGGCTATGGACATTTACCTGGTTAGATGACAAGCTCTCTTTTAAAACACAGTTAGATTTCTTTTTTTTATATATAGAACCGAGTCATGTCTGTCGTCTCAGCATAGAATTGAAGTTGTGCTGGCCACATTTATATTGGATTATGGGGATGTGCTATACATGGTGAATAGGAGAATAGCAAGGACACGTAAGGCGGAAATGTATTTCGCAGCCTGAGGGCAATTTATTAACCACCAAAACAAGGGAAAACGCATAACGCAACTGAAACAGACCAGTAATCAAATAAAACGCCGGGACGAAAACCGAACAGTCCAGTGAAGCGTTCAGTGCTGGAAGGGGGACTGGAGTGGAGAGCCTGACGGGCATTGGGGGAGACAGGCGGTGGGGGTGTGATGGGGGGGGGTGTGGGTGGTGTTGCTGTCCGAGGTGCTGAGCCCCTGGGAACCCTCTGGTGGCGTCACGACACCCCTGCTTCCACATCAGGATTTAAACCTCTGGATCGTTGGACCGGATTGGTGCAGACTTTTGTACACGTCATTGTCTCTTCGAAGCTAATTGGCTGGGACCCTGGAAGAGCCTGACACCCGGTCGATGTTTGTGTATAGGGCTGTCTTGAAGGAAGCTCCTAACCCTATCTCCCCTCAAAAATGTGTTAGGGGAACAGAAATTGTCAGCTGTTAAGGCTTGCTAGTAGTAAAGGTACCACGGGTTTATGCAGAGTTTGATTAAAACTCTTTGGACCATCGTGTCCCACGCTAATGGGATGTCTTGCAGTGCAAACTTAAGTTCGAAGGATTGGTGCCTGTAAGGCAGTTCAGATGTCTGGTACTTGATCTTTTCACTTGGAGCTGTGATTGATTTTCTTAATGGGTGTGTTTCCTACCTATGCATTTTTGTGTGTATGTATGTATGTATATAATATATATCTATATATCTTTGTTTGTAACAAAAATGTAAGTGTTGTTTGCATTTTCTACAGCCTTGTGAGGAGAAGGGGAAATTGAGACACACTGTCCTGATTCCCTTAGTGTTTCATTAGGGAATAATTTTTTGCCCTGCCCCCTTTGAACGTGCCCCTTGTGCGATCATCCATGCCTACCCATAAACCTTGTCACTTCTGAGTCACTGTATCGTCCCGCCTGTCAATGATGGCTGGGTGCCGTCTCAGGGCAGGCTTTCGTGTGTGTTGCAGTATTGGGTTGTGTTTACTGTGGTAGATGCTGGTGGGGGCTGTGAAATGGCCACATCTGTCACACACCCCCCCCCCTCCCCCCCTTCAGCTTCTCTGCCGTCAAGACGGACAACTTCTCTTCAGGAGAAATGACCCACGGTTGGTTGGGGGGGGGGGGGGGGGGGGTTGGGGGAATAGAAGAGAAGTGAGCAGCTTTCCAACAAAGGAAAATATACTGAAACTGTGCGCCTGGCCCCCCTGCAGTGGGGTGAGAGATTAATGGTTCTGCCCTCAAATCCGACACACACACACTATGCACAAAATGCCCTATGACCACAACCACATCTCAACCAACTCCTCATCCAGGACCGCTTCTGTGAATTTTGGAGCCTATCAGAATCAAGAAGATTTTGAACCCTGGGGCAGCTGTCTAACTACAGGGCCGACCGCACGGAGCCCGGCTTGAAACACATTTAAACATTTCATTGGTTTTTGACCGATGCTACTTCCAAGTGAAGGCTCTTTGAAATGAAGATACCCTGAGAGGCTGTTCAAAGAAAATAATAACCCAGTGCTGGGGAACACAAAGCAGAGGTCTCAAACCGGTTCCACAGAGGGCCGAGTGTCTGCAGGTTTTTCGCTCTCACCTTGTACTTAACTGACTAATTAGGTCACCAATTGGTTCGTTTCTACCGCCACCTGGTTCTTTAGGTCTGAACTGGGAACCAATTTAAAGGAAAACCCAAAAACCTGCAGACACATGGCCCTCCGTGGAACCGGTTTGAGACCTCTGTGTTAATGTCTGCGCGTGCGCGCGTGTTGGGGGCGGGGTTATTGGAAAATGGGCCCCATTCTAATTTGGAGTGAGAGATGTGGGAGTGGTAAATGGTCAGTCTCCCTCCCTCCCACTGTCTTTTTCTCCCGTCCTCCCTTTCCCTCTCTCCCCCTTTACTTCCTCTCTTTCCTCCGTGTTAGCTCTGATCCCACACCAGATAGTATTTCCATCCCCGGTCACATGCGCCCCACAGGGGGCCACCATATTGACAGGGTGGCCACCATATTGACAGGGTGGCCACCATATTGACAGGGTGGCCACCATATTGACAGGGTGGCCACCACGTTTTCCGTGACCTTTGCACAAAGGGACAATCCTCAATGATGGAACCGGCGCTAGGGGAAAGCGCTCTAACTTATGGTTGTTGTTAGGGTTTTTGTTAAGCGGAGGTGAGCTGCGTTGTCCAGGGTGGTAAACTGCTCTTCAGTTGCATGTGGAATTCAGCTTGGCCGTTAAGTTCTTTGTTCCTGTTATATTGCAAGTGGATGTGGTTGTTTCACTATTAGACATTCCAACTTCAAAATGGTGAAATTTAGAACTTCTAGATGTTATATGTTATAACGTCTTAGATGTTGTGTAGGTTATGAATAACATCTATAGAGTTATATTATGTATAGGTTATGAATAACATCTATCAAGGTTGTATTATGTATAGGTTATGAATAACATCTATAGAGGTTGTATTATGTATAGGTTATGAATAACATCTATAGAGGTTGTATTATGTATAGGTTATGAATAACATCTATAGAGGTTATATTATGTATAGGTTATGAATAACATCTATAGAGGTTGTATTATGTATAGGTTATGAATAACATCTATAGAGGTTGTATTATGTATAGGTTATGAATAACATCTATAGAGGTTATATTATGTATAGGTTATGAATAACATCTATAGAGGTTGTATTATGTATAGGTTATGAATAACATCTATAAAGGTTGTATTATGTATAGGTTATGAATAACATCTATAGAGGTTGTATTATGTATAGGTTATGAATAACATCTATAGAGGTTGTATTATGTATAGGTTATGAATAACATCTATAGAGGTTGTATTATGTATAGGTTATGAATAACAGCATGGTTGTAGTATGGATTTATCCCTGCTTCTCCGGGGGTTTTACCCAGGCACAGAGCAGGTCCCAGGGCCATGTTGATCCCACATCTCCCCTCCACGCCCCACTCATCTCTCGGCAGGCAGGTCAGCGGTAGTGTCAGGGGTGTCCTATGACACGCGCACCTTGTGAGCATGACCTCACTGTGCGGTGCGCAGATCAACCGGGTAAGAAGTCAAGGCTCTGGGGGCAGGTCAGGGGTCAGGAAGTGTGTGTGTGTTAGTGTTAGGGCCAGCCTGATGCCCAGACCCACGCCAGATCAATTTGTAGAGTGGAGGACATCACCATGGAGTCAGATGATTTTAAAAATTACAGAATGGTCTCCATTTAGATCTGTAAAATACCAATCATTGGAATCACCATCGGACTGTGTTCTCTCTGAACCTCAGTCGCTCTCTCCTCCATCACTCTCTATCCTCTCCCGTCTCTCTCTCTCTCTCTGTCTCTCTTTAGAAGTATTGTAGGGCCTCTAGGTTACCTACAATAAAAAATAAATATTTATATTTTTTACATAAATTAACACGGTTATCACTGTCCTCTTCCATTTTCAATGCTACAAACAGAAATGTTTGTTATAACCTGTAAAATGTTAAATTTAATTACGAATACACTGGAGACAGGTAGCCTAGAGGCCCTATCTTATAGCAATACCTAAAAAAAGAGAGGGATCATAACTAGGTAGCTAGTAATAAGATTGTTCTCTCTCATTCTCTCCATGGTCATTTCTTTTTGTCTCAGACGGGGGGAAATAATCTCGGTAGATTGCATGTTTGTACATCCATCTGATGTTCGAAGACAATTTGCAAAGGTGGATAAGAAATGTTCATGACCTGATGCTTAGTTATTGATCCTGTAAAGTAACCCGCAAAGCATTCAGTTCATCCTTATGGAATGACCCCTGACCTCTGTGTAAAATATGAAAGCTTGGGAGTTGAAACTATTGTTTAGAATATGTCACCTGGAAACTAGTCTTGAAGGAGTAGCTGAAGTAGCTTGCCGGTATCTTTTTCCAAACCCAAGATAAGGCCAGAAATCTATAGAATTCTTATGAAAATCTCCATACACTGTTGACCTTTTGTGACGGCACTAAACATGCAACCATACCAAAATAACAATAGGTAACATTTTGGGAGGATTAAATCTAGCAACCCCACACTGTTATCTGTAGGTTGGAACCAGATCAGACAACTCTTCTGTGGAATTCTTTAGTTATTGATCCTGAAAATTAACCCGCAAAGCATTCAATTCATCCTTTAGGAACGACTGTTTCATAGGAATTTTTGGCCATATCTTGGCCTTAGATAAAGATACAGACAAGCTACTTCAGCTACTCCTTCAAGACTAGTTTCCAGGTGACATATTCTAAACAATAGTTTCAACTCCCAAGCTTTCATATTTTACACAGAGGTCAGGGGTCGTTCCATAAGGATGAATTGAATGCTTTGCGGCTTAATCTTCAGGATCTCTGACTATTCCTCTGTAATATTATCTGATCTGGTTCCAACCTATAGATATTAGTGTGATGTTGCTGGATTTTATGCTCCCATATAACGAATTTGTAGATTTGTTACATTATCTTGGGTATTGAACAGGTTAAAGGTAAGCTTCTTTTGCCATTACTTCCAAATGTTGCCAAATGTTGTTTGTGCAGTATTGACAGTTTTTTTTTGTCAGGGTTATTTATGATAATGGCCCTATTGGAATGATAAGACATGGTTCTAACAGCAATGAAGGTATGTTTTTGTCCTTTCCACTTTTGTGAATTAGGGTTAGGTTAATAGAGTCAATTAGTTTTTGTTTAATTGTATTACAGATTTCTAGTTTTAATGGTTTGTAGTTTACAAGGCATCATTACAAATAGGAGAGATATGTAATCTTACAAGGAATAATGTTTGGTCATATGTGTATTTTTTTTCATATAAAGCTGTAATGGTCCATTGACATGAATGAGACATTTTTCAAAGTCCAGAGTGCAAAGAGGCCCTATAAATATTGAAGTAGCCGAGATGCCCTACCAATGTAGCCGAGATGCCCTACCAATGTAGCCCAGATGCCCTACCAATGTAGCCCAGATGCCCTACCAATGTAGCCCAGATGCCCTACCAATGTAGCCCAGATGCCCTACCAATGTAGCCCAGATGCCCTACCAATGTAGCCCAGATGCCCTACCAATGTAGCCCAGATGCCCTACCAATGTAGCCCAGATGCCGTTACAGATCTCTCTCTCTGTCTATCTCTGTCTTCATCCCTCTGTCTTTTTCTGCTCTCTATTTCTCTTGGTAATTTATCCATTTCTCTTGGTCTGCGTCTCTCGTTTTAACCTAGCCCACGTCTTTCCAGGAAGAGTTAATGGAGTGTAGTTGTGTGTGTGTGTGTGTGTGTGTGTGTGTGTGTGTGTGTGTGTGTGTGTGTGTGTGTGTGTGTGTGTGTGTGTGTCCCGACCTTTCTCTGTCTGAGGGGGCCACATGCTTTCCATAACAAAGCCCTGTCTAACCCATGAAGCCAGCATTTGCGTGACAGAGTGGAACAGATTGGAGAAGTGTGTGTGTGTGTGTGTGTGTGTGTGTGTGTGTGTGTGTGTGTGTGTGTGTGTGTGTGGTCAACCTGTCTTTACATACAGTCTATATGTTTTCAAAATAAATATTCAGACTTGTTTTAACATTGAAAAGGCTTTTTTCGACATTGCAGAGTAGGTTTCATTGAATTAAACATATAAAACATTTGATGTGCGCCTAGATTTAAGTTCAGAGTTCAAGTTCAGAGTACTTGTGTGTGTGTGTGTTCATATTTGCCACTCAAAAATGATTTTACATTAATCTATTTTTTGTTGTTGAAATAAGGAGTTATGTACATGATTTCTATATATTATAAAAATTCCTATCTAGAATACAATGATTTAGCTTCACATTTAAAACAATAAATATACAATGTTTCTAAGTTGTTCTACGGCATGCGTTCCTTTGCATGGTACGCGTTTATAATAAATGGTGTCTGCTCAGAGCCTCGTAGCCGACGGCCGAAGCTCTCCCTCCGTCAGCTCGCTGCCACCTGACACCTGCCCAGGTTTTTCACCGGCGGCAGAGCAGAGCGCCAACGGCTCTCGCTCACCTGATGCAGCGGTGCTTGCTGTTCTCGGGAGGCAAAAGCACCAGCATGTTTTCAGAACACGCGTGTAGACGTGACAAAACAAAAAGACTCACGATGCCACCCGAACAGTGTGTTTGCTAACGGCCATTTTCGCTGGTGACGCGTGGTGGTAGGTAATAGCAATTATGGAGTTGACGTGACGACCAAGCGCTCTTTGCTTAATTGACTGAAGTCATTGGAGCAGAGATTTTGACACTACATGTGGATTCTTCCGTGGTGACTTTAGGGCCCTTTTGGGGTTTTTATTATTCCAGTTCTTTCTGTTTCCTCGGTCCCTGTGTGTTGTTCATTAGGGGGTTCGGCTCTTCGCACCCCCTGCCCAAAACCCGAGAGAACATGCATGCTTTTGGCTGACGGAGAGAGACAGTGTGTGCGCGTGTGAGCCACGCAACTCTAAACACACAAGATAATTGTCTAATAAAACGGGAACGTGTCTGTATTTCCTGTCCCTTCTCAGGTTGCTGCCTTTTTCTCCGGGTCAGATGTAAAAACGCAGTTGTTTTGGCTTCCTTTTTTTCGGTCGGATCCACTTGGACTTTGTTGCTTTGTGTCACCTGTCTCATTCCACAAATGAATAACGAATCCCTCTTCCGTTCTCCCTCCCCTCATCCCTCTTTTTCTCTCGCAGAGAAGCAATGCGGAATTACCTGAAGGAGCGAGGAGACCAAACCGTTCTCATCCTGCACGCGAAGGTTGCACAGAAATCATATGGCAATGAAAAAAGGTGACTGCCACTTGTCCTGTACATGCCTCTTCCTTCTCATCGTCCTGTCGTCTCAGCTGGTAGAACATGGTGTTTGCAACACCAGGGTTGTGGGGTTCGATTCCCAGTCGGCACCCATAAGTGAAATGCATGCAGTAAGTCATTTTGGAGAAAGGTTTGATCTGTTGTAGTTATTTCCTATGTTTTCCACGTCTCTATAGAGACCTGCTGGAGCAAGCAAGTTTATTCCTATAGCACAGTTCATACATCAATTCAATGTGCTTTACTAAGAAAAATATACGAAAGTACAATAACATAAAAACAAATACTCAAATGAAAACATCAGAGCAAATTAATACATCATAATAATACAAAATACAATAAGAAAACATCAAGATTAAAAATATTTAATTGCATTCGCTTTACCGCACCGTTGATGAAAAGCGAGCTGAGCCGGAAGGCAAAGCTCTCGATGTACCGGCCAATTTTCGTTCCTACTCTCACCTATGGTCATGAAGGCTGGGTCATGACCGGAAGAACTAGATCGCGAGTGCAAGCGTCTGAAATGGGTTTTCTCAGAAGGGTGGCTGATTTCTCCCTTAGGGATAGGGTGAGAAGCTCAGCCATCCGTGAGGAACTCGGAGTAGAGCCGCTGCTCCTTTGTGTCCAAAGGAGCCAGTTGAGGTGATTCGGGCATCTGGTAAGGATGCCCCCAGGACGTCTCCCTAGGGAGGTGTTCCAGGCACGTCCAGCTGGGAGGAGACCTCGGGTAGGCCCAGGACTAGGTGGAGAGAGAAGATTTCGATACTGGCCTGGGAACGCCTCGGGATCCCCCAGTCAGAGCTGGCAAATGTGGCTTGGGAAAGAGAAGTTTGGGGTCCCCTGCTGGAGCTGCTGCCCCCGCAACCCGATACCGGATAAGCGGATGAAGATGAGAGATGAGATGACGAAGATTAAAAATGGCATAAAAACATAGGAAGCTATTAGGCTAAACAGTGTGGTTAAGTTTAAGTGCTCAGTCATAGGCAATTGAAAAGAGAAGTGTTTTTAACCTGGATTTAAAAATGTATACATTTGGGGCACGTCTAAGATCTTCTGGTAGTTTATTCCGGCTGTGTACATCATAACTGCTAAACTCAGCTTCTCCATGTTTAGTTTGGACTCTGGGCTCTCCTAGCTGACCTGTGTTCATGGATCTAAGAGCCCGGCCCGGTTTATAAACTGAAGGGGTTTTCAAGGGTTAACAGTTTGAACTTAATGGGTTGGGGGGGGGGGGGCTGAAAAGCTGCATTCTGCGGTGTGTGTGTGAGACCTAGGTGCTTCTTAGGGCTCTAGGGGCTAGGGTGTAGGGGTTAGGGCTCTAGGGGCTAGGGTGTAGGGGGTTTGGGCTCTAGGGGGTTAGGGTGTAGGGGGTTAGGGCTCTAGGGCCTAGGGTGTAAGGTGTTAGGGGGTTAGGGTGTAAGGGGTTAGGGCTCTAGGGGCTAGGGTGTAAGGGGTTAGGGCTCTAGGGGGTTAGGGTGTAAGGGGTTAGGGCTCTAGGGGCTAGGGTGTTTGGGGTTAGGGCTCTAGGGGTTAGGGTGTTAGGGCTCTAGGGGCTAGGGTGTAGGGGGTTAGGGTGTAGGGGGTTAGGGCTCTAGGGGCTAGGGTGTAGGGGGTTAGGGCTCTAGGGGCTAGGGTGTTTGGGGTTAGGGCTCTAGGGTGTAGGGGGTTAGGGTGTAGGGGGTTAGGGCTCTAGGGGCTAGGGTGTAGGGGGTTAGGGCTCTAGTGGCTAGGGTGTAGTGGGTTAGGGCTCTAGGGGCTAGGGGGTTAGGGCTCTAGGGGCTAGGGTGTAGGGGGTTAGGGCTCTAGGGGCTAGGGTGTAGGGGGTTAGGGCTGTAGGGGTTAGAGCTCTAGGGGCTAGGGTGTTGGGGTTAGGGCTCTTGTGTGCTTTTTTGTGATATCGCTTTAACAAAAACAGTTTTACTTTAGTTTTTGTCGCCTTTGTATGAAATGTATAGTTCTTTGTAAGGCAACCCCTGCATCAGAGACGTCTGGTTTATTGAATGTGATGAATATATTGAGGCACCGTTTCAAACATGGTGACATTGTTCATCAGTCCACCGACACCGATGTCGTAACATTGCCCAAACGATAGTGAACATTTCTCACACGCCAGTTTGGAGGTGGTTGGTTGCCTAGCGATTGGCACATCAGACCACCAACTGAAATGTTTTAGTCCGGTAAAACGGTCAAAAGATTATAACAATAATAAAAGTACTGATTATTCACTGACCATTGCCGTCATCCACTACGTTCATGTCCATTCTCTGGTACAGGTCAAACTGTCAGCACGCGCTCGCGCACAGTCATTTGTTAGGTCTGAATAAACTGTGTGTTTCGGTTATCCCCCTCTGTCTCTATGAGGAAGAGCTTCGTTGACCCGCGTTGGTCCTGACAGATTGTCTCTGTGTGTGTTTACTGTGTGAAAGCTTGTATGTGCCTCTCTGTGTTGATACACAACCAAGCTCATCATTGTGTGTGTGTGTGTGTGTGTGTGTGATTATTATCTTTGGGGTTTTCCTCACAAAGCTTCTTGTCTCTCCAGATTTGGAGGTGAAAGTAGATCTACTCACAGACTTGTGTTATGTGTCACTTTCCTTCTTGTCAGACCAGGCCGGAACAGAGATCCTTTGACGTGTCACTCTCAATATGACCATGTTCTCCTTTTCCACACAGTAACACAAATATAGCGTAAGTGTGGGGGATTTCTTTCGAAAAAACGCGTTGGGGAAGTATAGATATTTCCTCCCAAAGCAACATGATATTATAGTTCAGTAATAAATGTGTTGTTTTGGCGTCTGAGTCTTTCTCTCGACCTGCTGATAGCCTGGGATACTGGCTGAACTACCCACCAGCCCCCCCCCCACTGACTTTTAATTGTTTATAATAATAATTTAAAGTTACATTGTGCTTTTCTAGGTACTCAGAGCCCTTCGCAGCGTTGATTATAAATCAAACCGTAATATTTCACCTGGCTTCAGTCAGTGTTCCCTGATGTACTCGTTAAAGCGTCATTCCCCGTAACAACTGATGTGTATTGTCTCACACCGCCACCTAGTGGCAAAATGTAAAACATGCTGTTTGTTTAATGACGAAATCCTGTAGGCAATGAATAACAGCATGCCATTTAGAATCGGTAACATGTGCACACATTTTGTGCGTGCGAGGCCCTGGCCTGTGACTGGCTGGCTGGCTGAATGACTGATGATTCTAGCCTTATTGAATCGTTAAGTGACTGAAGAAGTTCAACACACCTGGTCTTCCTGGTTGTGTGAGGTAAAACAGACTTCCCGTTTGCCCACCTCTGGTCCAGGCTACAGTCACCTCAGTGGGTTCGGATATGTCTGTGGAAGGCTATGTTGCTAAGTGTGCGTGTGTGCGTGTGTGCGTGTGTGCGTGTGTGCGTGTGTGCGTGTGTGCGTGTGTGTGTGTGTAGGTTCTTCTGTCCTCCACCCTGTGTGTACCTGATGGGCTCGGGCTGGAAGAAAAAGAAGGAGCAGATGGAGAGAGACGGCTGCTCGGAGCAGGAGGCCCAGCCCTGTGCCTTCATAGGGATAGGAAACTCTGACCAGGAGATGCAGCAACTCAACCTGGAGGGGAAGGTAAGACGCTCCGCCGTCCCTCGTTGCCCTTCACCCTCTCACAGGCGTAGTGGTTCTCACACTGCCCACCACTTCTGCCCCTCTCCGCCCCTCCTGCAGAACTATTGCACGGCCAAAACCTTGTACATCTCCGACTCTGACAAGAGGAAGCACTTCATGCTGTCCGTCAAGATGTTCTATGGCAACAGCGCGGACATCGGCGTCTTCCTCAGCAAGAGGATCAAAGTCATCTCCAAGCCCTCCAAAAAGAAACAGTCCTTGAAGAATGCAGACCGTGAGTGACATGCAACGCACACACACACACACACACAAACGTTACTTATATGGACCTGCTCAGATGCATCTTCCTGCCTTCAGCTAATCGTCGATCTTACGTTTAGCTGAAGGCTCCGTAAAAAGATCTAACAGTCTAAAAGATTAGTGTTGGTAGTTTTGTTTTGAATTAAAGATTTCCCTGTATAGTACAGCAGAATGAAGAGAAGGGAGCAAGAAAATAAAGGGAAAAAAGTGGGTAATGGAAGGAACAAAATAATTGTTCTAATGAAATCTGACCTCTGTTGAAGTGTATTAACTGCTTTGTGAATGGCAAAGTCCTGTAGCTAGAGGGCGCTACAGCTCAACAATCTGTTCATGTCTGTGTCGTGAACCCGGCCCTGTGCCTACTGTAAAATATCTTGGATGTCCTGTCCTGGTTGTCCTCCTGGATGTGCTATTACACAATGTTGGCACCTGTGTTTCTGCAGACTGGGGGCGCGCCACTCCTCTGATCAGTGTGTGGGAAGAAACATGTTATAATCTGCCCGGTTACTGATCAATAATTCTAAATGCAGCTGACTACAAAAAAATTGGGTTTGCTGGCCTTTACTACAGAGAATGAAGGCTGTTTATATTCATTTTTTCGTAATTAAAGCAATTTGTCTGAAAGATGCTGTGACAGATTTCCTATCCCCTGGGGTCATTAACTAAGAGGACACAGACAAATATGGAACAGCAAAGAATATGGTGTTGCAAGCTCACATTATAAATTATCTTCTGGCAAATGAAAAGCCCCCCCCCCCAGAACCTTTCAATGAAATGTTATCTAAGCCTTAGTCCGCCTACCGTGAATCAGAAGGGAGAGATAATCACGGGGTTCCTACAACCTTCCAGCATGTATTGAAATAAGGGAATCAAATGGAAATATCTGCTTTCCAAAGTTCACCATATGTCATGATAAACTTGTCAGCTAAAGGCGCAGGCGTCACTGCGTTTGGTCCGGTCTCTTTATCTCTCTCCCTGTGTGTCTGTTTCACTGCAGTGTGTATTGCATCGGGCACCAAAGTGGCCCTGTTCAACCGGTTACGGTCCCAGACGGTCAGCACGCGCTACCTACACGTGGAGGGGGGGAACTTCCACGCCAGCTCACAGCAGTGGGGCGCCTTCTACATCCATCTGCGTGAGTCACGTTGACACGCACGCACACACACACACCCTGTCAGACACACACGCCCCTCACTCAACAACGCCACAGGAATTCCCACGGTGGAACGGCTGCCACGGTTTTGTTTTCTTACCAAACAGCGACATTCTTGGTTTAACGGTGACCCGTGTCCACGGTGAACAGCTGTGTCTCCGCGGGCGGCGGGCCTGGCCTGACGTAAAGGTCAATGCCGTGTGTCTCTGTGTCCCCAGTGGACGACGAGGAGTCAGAAGGAGAGGAGTTCACTGTGAGGGACGGATACATCCACTACGGACAGACGGTCAAGCTGGTGTGCTCTGTCACCGGCATGGCCCTGCCACGACTGGTACGACTCACACTTCACTCATCCCATCCTGTGTTTGTTTAATACGTCCACAATGCATTCTGTTTCTGGACACTCTGTGTAGTGTGATTCCATCTCTGGACACTCTGTGCAGTGTGATTCCATCTCTGGACACTCTGTGCAGTGTGATTCCATCTCTGGACTCTCTGTGCAGTGTGATTCCATCTCTGGACCCTCTGTGCAGTGTGATTCCATCTCTGGACCCTCTGTGCAGTGTGATTCCATCTCTGGACTCTCTGTGCAGTGTGATTCCATCTCTGGACTCTGTGTAGTGTGATTCCATCTCTGGACTCTGTGTAGTGTGATTCCATCTCTGGACTCTGTGTAGTGTGATTCCATCTCTGGACTCTCTGTGTAGTGTGATTCCATCTCTGGACTCTCTGTGTACATTGGGAATCTCTCCCAATATCTACCTCTTTATTTCCGACATATAAGAAATGTTTTTTTGAATAATAATAATGTTTTCATTGTAATGCCTCCTTCGCCAAACCAACACCATGGCCTGCGTGTGTTTGGTGCAGATCATCCGTAAGGTGGACAAGCAGACTGCTCTGTTGGACGCAGACGACCCAGTCTCCCAGCTCCACAAGTGTGCCTTCTTCCTGAAGGACACAGAGCGAATGTACCTGTGCCTTTCCCAGGAGAGGATTATACAGTTCCAGGTGAGCAACGGGCGGCCTCCCACTGACCTTGTGACCTCCATTAACCCCGTGCTGTCACTAACAAATGAGACGGACCTACAGAGACACAGGTAATGGTCGTGCCCGGTGATCCTAAAACGGTAACGACGGTAAGATCCGGTGTGCAGGCATGTTTTATCAGATCCCGCTTGGGAACGTTTGGTCAGTGCTCATGATTGTACTGTTTGTTTTGCCAGGGTTTTTTCTTGCCACGTAGGGGGATGATGGGTTAGGTGGATCTTTATCCACTAAATAGGTTAGAAGAACGTAATAGACCCCTTGCCGAGCTGTTATCTCCAAATCACAGATCACCATAGAAATTTCATTTAAAACAGGACGCGTCTACGCTCACAAACACATTTGTATTCATTTATTATCTGAACAACCATCTATTTTAATCCATCTGTTATCTGAAGTATCATTAAGCACTGCCAGCTCACTTTAACGTGTCTGTGTGTCTGTCTGTGTGTGTGTGTGTGTCCAGGCCACCCCGTGCCCTAAGGAACCCAACAAGGAGATGATAAATGACGGGGCGTCTTGGACCATCATCAGCACGGACAAGGCTGAGTACACCTTCTACGAGGGCATGGGCCCCATTCACTCTCCCGTCACCCCGGTGCCTGTGGTCGAGAGCTTACAGGTTAGACACACACACGCCCTTTAGTATCCAGGCCCCCCTCCTCGTCTTCCCCTGCCAGGGACACATAAACATTTACACTGGTCCTGTTTGTTTGTTTGTTTGTTTGTTGGTGCAGCTAAATGGCGGCGGAGACGTGGCAATGCTGGAGCTGACAGGGCAGAACTTCACGCCGAACCTCCGGGTCTGGTTCGGAGAGGTCGAGGCCGAGACCATGTACAGGTACGGCTCCGGTCACCTCTGACCCGTGACATCACCGGGGTGGACTGGCTTCCCGCCTCTCGCCCCTAAACCCGTGCGGCCGTTATACAACAGGCGGGAGACGGGGCCGTCTCGGGACAGGAGTTTTAACCCAGCGAAATGAATTTGGTCAAACAAAAACCGCTGCAAACAAATCCCTTCTGAGTTCTATCCATGCCATGTTGGTTGCCGTACAAGGGGAAGACAGCGCCCTGATTCAGTCCGACCTCATTAATCATTAAATGTCGTAACTCTTCCACTCCAACAGCCTGGCGGGACAACACAGCTTACTTTGGCGTGCTGTGATCCAAGCGGAATGTTCCGGGCTTGTTTATCCTTTCTGAACGAGACGGAATTACATTTTACGCCTGTAGTCATTCTCGTCTTTTTTTAAGATATGCCAAACGATGTTCAAGGTGAAACGTTTCTTCTTGATCAATAAGCCACGTTTCGTTTTACTGTCCCCCGTGGGGATTCCGTGACAAACAGACGACGAATCTCCACGGCAAACCTGTGTGGCAACCTTCCATCTCACCCCCCCCCCCCGTCTCTCTCCATCTCTCTAACCGCAGGTGTGCCGAGAGCATGCTCTGCGTGGTCCCGGACATCTCCGCCTTCCGCGAGGGCTGGCGCTGGGTGCGCCAGCCCGTCCAGGTTCCGGTGACTCTGGTGCGAAACGACGGCATCATCTACTCCACAACGCTCACCTTCACCTACACGCCGGAGCCCGGGCCGCGGCCGCACTGCAACGCCGCCGGTGCCATCCTGCGCGCAGGCAACGACCGGATCCTGGCGGCGAGCGGCGACGCCGGAAACAGCTACGGCACCAACAGCACGTCCAACGCGGGAGTAACGTCCTCTTCCGTGCCCGCGGCCTTGGTGTCCTAACACACACACACACATACACACACACACACACGTGCGCGCTTATACACACAATATGCATCGAGAGCAAAACGTACCGTGAGGTAAAAAAATAAATACAAAGAAAAAGACTACGAGGTAAACTGACTCTCTGAAAGTGCTGCATATTGATTTTTGGATACAAACGACGAGGCCGAAAATGGAAAGTCGGAATTCGAAGGAAGGACCAACGTCGGAGGTTGTCAACCAACGGGGGGAAAAAAATTCAATGGAGGAACTCCTGTGAACTCCTTGTTACTTCCCTCATGTGGTTTCTTAAAGGACTTTGCCGCCTGTCCCCGGTTCTGGAGATCCTATTGGCCCAGAGCGCCGACCATGGCCGCCAGGAAACCTAGACCATGACGATCCTTCCGCCCCGTGTATAGTACATTTAACAGAAAAAGGTATATTTTTTGCGCTTTCTTCTTTTCTTCCTCCTTTTTTTTTTATGCTGAGTTAGTTTCTCGATGTGTTCATGTACAAGGGGTGAGAGGATTCGCTGTTGGAAGGATGAGTGGAGACGCTGTGGGACGTGTTAAACGTGACGCTGATAACATTGTTTTTATGGACCAAGGATCTTGTATAAGCTTTAGTAAAGGTACATTTTCTTTATACCTTGTTTTTGTATTATATACATATAGTACACTTTTGTTACCAAATAGTTTCTATTCTCTTTCTCCGAGCTCGGGACCTTTTTTGGGGTCCACACCTTGACCGTGCTTGTGTATTATAGCTACTTTGTCTCCGTGAAATGCCTTCTTTTTGGGGGTCTTTTTGGCGGAGCATTTTTTTTAATACATTATTTTCGTTATTGTTTTCTTTTCTTTCTTTTTTTTTAACAAGTTTGTTGGTTTGGGTTGGGGAGGGACCTCAGCGGATCTAGGTTTTGTATTCTCATTGGTTTTTATGAAGTCTTTAAAAAGAAAAGCTTTAAGCAACGCCTCTGCCTTGCCTTTAATACTCTGTGTGCAGCCTGCCAGGGTTCTTCTGAGGAGAACGACATCTGTACATCACGCAGAGTTGTGGCGAGGTCTGCGGAAATCTTCCATTCGTTTAAAACTAAGAAGAGAAACTAGGCTTCCACTACAAGTTAAAAACTAGTTTGTCATTTTCATACACATAACTGAACTGTGTTACCAGGCCCTGGTGTCTTCCTGTATATACAGTACCAGTCAACATTTTTGACACACCCAAATGTTTGACTGGTACGGTTTATCCGGGGGCATTTAAAAATGCCTTTTTTTTTTTTATGAAAAAGACAGACACTTCCAATTCGATGTGGCCTTAACTTAAATGTGTATCATGACCTTTCCAACAACCATAACTTGTGTTTGGCAAAACATAAATCTAAGTCTGTCTAATAGCTCATTAGAAGAAGTCTTGTTGTTGGATTAATGGGGAGGATTGATCTGCCTTTTTTTTTGTCTTTAAATAACAGTCACTGTTGAGTGTACAGGAACACCACTTATATCAAATGTCTACTTCATCTTCACTAAGGCCTGTTTTCTCCACTTCGGATTGGACCCATTGTCTTGTGAGCTCCTGTTCTCGGCCTCCCGTAAGCCTGTTAACTAACGTCATGTGAATCTTTTTTTTTTTTTAACCCTACAACGCCGCTATGTGTACATTGTAAAACTCAATGTGGGGATAGTAGCCCCCCCCCCCCCCCGTGTTCCTGGTTAGCAGTCAATAGGCCTTGTAGATGTGTATGTACAGGATGCATTATTCAATATGTGTATTTGGAAGACAAAAACTAACAAAAAGCAATATTGTACAGGCCATGTCGTCGTGTCTCTTAGGCTTTGTCCGCCTGACCACTAGTTCACCAGCTTGTGTGCGTGCGTGTTTTCCTCCTCTGGGCAGTCAGACACAGTTGGTCAGTGGGTGAGACACGTTCCGTTTCAAAGTGTGTGTGTGTGTGTGTGTCTGTGTGTGCGTACCATTCATGTTCAAAACAATCAATGCTCTTGTAAAGATGGACTTTGAAGATTGGTTGAGTTCCATGGAGTCTTCCCACTTAATCCAAATGTAAAACAATTGATTATCTTTATTTTGCCCCCCCCCCCCCCCCCCCCCCCCTCTGTTTTCCTATCTCATTGTTGGAAATTAATGTGGATGAACAAAAAGGAAGAAAAAAAAAAGGCAATACTTTGATCATAGTACTACAGTAGAACTGTAAACACTTCCAGGAAGAACTATGATGCTGCAACTTGAATGTTTGCTGAACGAAGAAGCATTTCTGGCCCTAATGTCATCACGTATCTATTTAAGTAATGTCTCCCTTTAACAATAATGAACCCGAAAGTTCTCTATTCACTCTAAAGGGATGCTGTTTCCCCTCCAGTGTTGTTTGTTTGCCCCCGCGTTTATTTAGCCACTGATGCTAGTAAACGGTGTAATATTGTTTATATATATTTGTTTTAATTATTGGCGTAACGCTTCCCCTCGTCTTATTTTTATGTCAAAGAAATAAGTGCATTATTGGCCTTGTGGCCTACTTTGGCCTGGGCATCGATTTTCAAACTAGCCGGTTGCTGTCCTTCCTGCAACCGGTGTTTGTATGTTTTTAATTAAGTACTGGGTGCTACCAAATAGGCTGTGGCATCAAACCAACATGAGCTTCGTCACTTATGACCTTAATTGTTCTTTTCATTCTTTTCCACACAACAAAGAGAAAAGTTACTGGCCTTTTCAACTCCGTTACGGCACTGTAGTCTGGTGATAATGAGGTGTGGTCCCCGGTTCGGTTTTGCTCAGTGTTTTCATCATGTCTGTTTCAGCCCGTTCGAGGTGAGTTGGGGAAAGCCTTTCTAACGTCCGAGGCGTCCTCATTCCGTTTTTCGGAATCGGGTTTTACGCTTTGATTCGTTTCGTTTCTGAAGGCATTCGTACGTCTGGTGCCTATAGGACCGGACTCGGTTGTAACCTGCATGTCTTTAAAAATATGAAAGGAGCTTGTGCTTACTCAAGCACGTCCCATTGATTATTGTAACTATTTACATGTAATCTGTTGAACAATGGAGGCACGGCGGTTAGGAGGAGGACCAGGAGGTCCAGAGTAACTACTTTAAGAAGCGCGCGAGTGCTTCTCTGCCCCACCTGTCACTCTACTAAGGGAACCCGGCTCTTTTAGTTTCTGGGGTGAAGCGTTGTAACATGCATGTTTTGTAACCTGAGCAAAGTGTATAAACACGGTGACAAAAGCCGACCGAGATAAATACCCCCTTAAACTTGGCGTGACGCTTTTCTGCGAATACTGTCTACAGCACGTACTTACAAACCCTTTTCATTTTGTCAAAACTGTTCGTTTTGTTCTTCCAAAAGCAGCTGTTGTTGTTTTTTGTTGTAAATGAGCTCTGAACAATGTATCCTTTAATCGAATATGCCAAATGTCTTTTTATAAAGTAGATTTCTCATGCACTGCTACACGAAACAGGACGGAGCAAGAGGCAGCTTTAAATAAATGAAAAGGTGTGTCGTAGGAGCCTTTCTCTGTCGCACTCAGCCTTACATCCCCAAGACTATTGGCCAACTGCACTATGGAGTGCTAGTGCTTCTCTCGCTCTATCTCGCTCTCTTTGTGTGTGTGTGTGTCTGTGTACGTACGTTTCGTCTTTCCTTCTCATCCCTTTATACGATTAGCTCTATGCTTGGCTTAGCTGCGCTCCAATTTCGTACCTTTTTACCATGCTACTTTCTTCCTCATATTCATACTATTTTCTCCTTATGTCTTTTAACACTCTCTGTCTCTCTCGTGTAATGTTCTAGTAATGGTAAACAGATGTCAGTCGGTGTGGTAGTATATTCAGTGCTCAAGGGGTTGCTGATGGTAGAACTCTGTGCAGTTTGTAACATTTTAGCAATAACGTGAAACAAGGGGACAGTTTTTTGATAACATAATAGTTTGGTTTTTGTACATATTGCACTTCCAGTTTATGCTCAATTCCATATGTCATTAAAGGAATAAAAAAAATGTGCGATGTTGGCATAAAAAAATAAAGAAATAAAGGTGTCAAAAAATTTGTTTGTGAAATTGTTTGCTATTTATATAACATTGGAGCATTTAAAGGACCTTAAGTATGCTCTAAAATGGTCATATTATCACAGAGGGCTGACTTGAAGCGGCAAAACGTTTGTGTGATGGAACACTACTCTGCATTTGTTTGTAAAACATGTGCCTCTGATCCAGTTCAGAGGTGAGTGTTTATGCTTCTCAAAAGCTTTGTCTCAAAGAACCAGACCCCACTGTAAAGGCAATCCGTCTGCACTTTTTTCTTGTCTCCCAGCTCAGTTGAAAGGGCCCACCAGACACCGGCGAACAGAGGAACCGCAGCAAAACACAAACACCTTCAGACGTTCTCACTGTAACACTTACACCTTTTAATAATTCCACTTCCTTATATATTTACGCAGTCCGTGCACTTCACATAATCTCCCTGGGAGAGCAACACAGAAACCACAGTTTAGCATACAGTTACCAATGACACGATACTACAAGAAAATGACTGGAGAGGAAAAAATGATTTTCTACATTTGCACTGCAGTATGTTGAACATACCAAGTCAACAACGAGTAACGGGCTAGTGCCAGGAAATGTCCTTTTTGAAGTTAAGCGACAGACAGGTGGACAGAATCCCACGCCACGATAAGAGTCTTGACGCTGCTATTATGTGGTGGTACGTGAGGTACAACTGGGTGAACTCCCTGACCGGGGTCAAGGACGGCTCGACACAACTTTCTATGCACTCAGTGTGTTCTGGACTGGCAGGGGTGCCCAACCCTGTTGCTGGAAATCTACTGTCCTGTAGGTTTCCACCAACTCTAATTTAGCACGCCTGATTCTAATAATCAGATGGATGAAAAGCTAAACCAGGGTATTTATGAATGGGGTTGAAGAGAGCGGTTGCAGGACAGTAGATCTCCAGGAACAATGTTGGGCGGCCCTATTCAAGAAGCATCACGCTATGCTGCAAGGCTAGGACATTTAAAGAATGCACAACAGCCTGGGATGGTACCTACTAATACACAGTTGGGAATATTCCTGTCACAATGCCTGTAAAAGGAAGTCCCCGACTTACGGGAAGTTATAAATGTATTTGTGTGTGGCAGTTTGCTGTTTCAAGTTGCAGATGATAATTTGTCCAAAACAAAGGGGAGATTATGTAATGTAGAGGAGCAGCAGGTTGTCCAGGGCACTGCACGCCTCAGACACGCTGACATCGTACGTGGCTCCGCAGCAACTGCTTGCCGGTTCTCTGGTACTGTCTGGTCAATGTCAAACCAAGACTAAGGCTGGCTTTGTCAAAGGGCCGACTGTCTCTCTGTTTGTCCCAGGGCTGAATGTCGCTCTGTTTGTCCCAGGGCTGAACGTCTCTCTGTTGGTCCCAGGGCTGACTGTCTATGTTTTGATTCAGGGGAGTTGGAAGTCTTAAATGAAGGGAGACTGGGATGATTGTACCCATCACGGGAGTTTCATGTGAAGGTCTGTCTATATGGGGGTCTAAAAGCGTCTCTTTCACCTAATGGGTCGGTTTCCTAGAAACAGATTAAGCCAAGTCTAGCACAAAACAAATCAATATCGATGTAGAATCTCCATCTAAATAGTTTTTTTTCCTGCAGGACCAAGGCTAAATCTGTGTCTGCAAAACTGGCCCATAATGTACGTTATTTAGTTGCCCCTGTCAAAGCAGCATATCTCGTCAGGTACAGTGCGTCATTGAGCTCTGTGTCTGGGGCCACCAGTCTTTCTTTATAGTTCTGTCTTAAAAGCCGTAGTCTGGTCCATCACTTCACCTCCTGATTTCATGAGGTCCAACCAACCCATCAAGTCGTTTGTTGGCTCCAGATCCTCTCCTCACATGTCCATTCTCACCGGCACAGGGACTTAAAAGGAGGAAAGCAGGCAAGGCCCCGAAGGGAGACTGAAAGCTCATTAAAAACAGTGGGGGGGGGCAGACACTTTGGACGAGCCACCCGGCCTTGGGCGAACAGTTAGTTGAGACTGGACGAGGCTGCCGTGACGGGCTAGGCTTGAGCGGAGCCGCGGATGCTACTGTACGTGAAACGTGTGCTGTTGCCACTCGGCGGCGTATGCCCGTTCTCCTCTCCGCTCCTCAGCCGTCCTCTTCCTCCACTCCTGCCTGTCCCCTTTCTGCTCCCGGCCTCCCTCCCCGACACCCCAGTCCCGGGCCAGCTGCGGCACGCGAAGGTGGTCAAGATCCCTTGGCGGAAACGCTTATTCATGAAGCAGTATATAATCGGGTTGACGCAGGCCGAGGTGTAAGACAACAGGTGGATGAAGGAGATCGGCGCTCCGGAGAGTAGCCTGTCGGCGGAGCGGCGGTCGAACGCCCGCCAGGCGTTAACGGCGAACACCGGCGTCCAGCAGAGGAAGAACAGGCCGACGATGAGGAGGAGCATGCGGATCACGCGCTTCTTGGCCATCAGGTTGGAGGCGGAGCTGTTGCTGGACACGCGGTTCAGCTTGGACCGGTTGGCCGGCCCGCGCGCGCTGTCCCGGGTGTTGACGGTCGCGCCGGCGCCGGGGGCCGGCGGCAGGCTTTGGAGGCGGGAGAGCTCGCCCTTCTCCCTGCCGGGCTGGAAGGAGCAGCCGTTGCTGTCGCTGGGCTTGACGCTGCCGGAGCTGCACACCCTCTCTGGGACAGTTCACAACAGCAGATACCAACACACATCATGTGTTATTATGTATACGGTGTAGATTTCTTTTTTTTAAAGAATACATTTCTCTATATCCATTACATGTGATGAAAAAAAGCTGACAATGACCAACCACAGTGAAATGTGCTTCAGCAATGGTCAGAAATTCGTCATGTTTTAAACATACCTCTGCTGGCCTTCCTGGTGGTCATCTCAAACTTGATGCCCCGGTAGAGCTCCAGGGAGATGAGCCCATAGGCTGTCATCATGACAATCCCTGGGACCAGGAAGAGCAACAGCAGCAAGGACACGTACCTGGGTATAACAACAGGCCCACTGGGTCACAAGATTGTTGGAACGCAATCAACCACAGGTTTCAGGGCAGGTTTCCATGCATTCGCTGCGTCAAAGTCATTCAACTTTTACCAAACACAGCACTCTGGTCGCTGCGCTGACCTAATGAATCATTGTTAAGTATCTATAAACAAACAGACTAATGTATTGCCGGATATAGGCACTTTCACCTGACCGGGGTGAAAACCCATTCCCCCGCCCCGAAACCGGAAGTCTCTCGGCTCTCACCAAGACTGCTGGATGATGTCGCCGGGCCAGACCAGGCGGCACATGTTGCCAGTGCTGTTGTTGATGCGGGTGAAGGGCACGAGGGTGCTGGAGATCGGGTAGGGAAGCATGAGCAGGAAGCTCGCCAGCCAGGTGGCGGAGATGACCTTGGCGGCGTGGGACTTGGTCTGCCATGTACGCGAGGTCAGTGGGTTGCAGATGGCGCTGTAGCGCTCCAGAGAAATGGCCACCAGGTTGAAGGTTGACACGCTCACCGAGACACCTGGGGGACATCGTGGTGGTTATTGGGGCCAGCAGGTTGTCCCACATGGGTGGCTGTAGATTTGGACATTAGTAGCAGACAAATCTATTCGATATACAAGCATTCGCCACGGTTATTTTGTATGGCTGAATATGTTCCTGTGTGGCCCATTTGCAATTCAAATATATTACAGGGTTGTACACTTGCAATTTAAATGTTACATGTATAGTCAAGTTGATCATTATTATTCAAGTTATTCTTAAACAATCAGGGTGGTATTTTTTTTTACACTAGGTAAACCATATACAATAGTAAGATGCTGTAGCAGCAGGTGGACATTTTAACACTGCTGTCAATTGTAATGCTGTCAATTGTAATGCTAATGGTTGGCCTGGCACTTTCACAGCAAGTCTCTGTGTTCCACACGGGCCTGTGGAGACAGGAGATGAGTTCCAGCACTTGCGGATGATGAACGATCAAGTTATCTGGCGGACGTTGACAAACTCCCAGCGTTATAATAACAATCACACCTATAAATGCCTGCACATTACCGTCGGGGTCCCGGGTTCTAAACACGTGACGCGTCATGACAGATGAGATAATCTTTACTAATATGGCCATGAGCTCAATACGCGGATACAAGAACCAGCCGATCCGTAAGGCAGTGACCTCCTGCTATCAACCTAGGGCTTAGGTTTGTTTTCCTTTCTTCGTGGGGTCAGGGTCAATACAACGGATCCCTGCATTTTTGTTCTTCTCAAGTTGACTTGTTTTTAATATTGGGTGTTGACATCACCCCTTTGCAACCCCCTACCCCCACCCTCCAAGTGCCACTGTTGTCTAGGCTACTAACAAACAACAGAGTAGAACGTTTTCTTCAGGTATTAATAGAACATAAATTCGGTTTATGCTAATCCACATACAGTCGTATCTATGGTGTAGTGGTCAACAAGTTCCTATAGTAACTAATACCATAATTAAGCGGTCAAAAAGTGGACAAAAAAACGTAAATGTTCTACTGCAACAGGAATCAGTAGCTTGGAACTAGTTAACTGACCCTAGGCTGTAACTCGTATCCTAATCGGAGACCCTGCTGTGAACACGGGATCCCGGTGTCAGAAAGTGACAACACTGTCCACCGGACTCACCCATGAAGTACATTGCCACTTTGCAGATGCCAGACCCAAACACGAAGTCTCTCATGAGGTTGGGGATGAGGGTGAAAGGCATGCAGAAGAGGCAGAGCATCAAGTCGCTGGCCGCCAGGGACAGCAGGAACAGGTTCGTGACGGTGCGCATGCGGCGGTTCCTCACCAGCACGCCGATGATCAGGCTGTTGCCCAACACGCTGACCAAGAATATGAGGCTGTAGAGGACAATGCGAACCGTCTGGTTCAAATCTGTGGAAAGAGGAGTGCGTGTGAAATGGTCCGTGTGTTCGTTTGTCCTTATGGCTTTACAATAATAAGAGTAGCCATCTTTATCCATATGCTAATATTAATATTGTAATTGCCGTCATTATCATAAATAAATGTACACTGTGTATCTTAATTCGATTGTAAAAGGCAGGAGGCCTAGCCTAGTAACTGAAAGATTACTAAATTAATTCCCCGATCCACAAAACTCTCCGAGCCCGCCTCTGGGAGAGTTGGATATGCAAACACACTTTCATTTCACACGTGTATGTAATACAACTTAATTTGTTTAATTGGACAAATATAATCATCAACCTATTTACACTTCTTTTTTTCTTCATTAGTGATCCTGGGCTGTTTTAGCCTATAGCATTACAGCAAGTTAGTTCTAGTTGGATGCTCAAGTGAAAATTAATGTGCAAACGTGGGGCTTGTTCTCTCCTATGATTATTGTGACATGTACAGTACACCAAGATATATTTCTATTATGAGAATTCTGAGATTTTCGTCAATATAACTGACTATTTTGATCTAAGCAAAAAGACAGCTATGTCGACCTGTTACTGTGTGTGTGGGTGTGAGTGTGTGTTTATGTGTCAGAGTTATTCATTCCTCCTCCGGCACTCCATCCAAGCAGAGGAGCCGAAAGAACACATGCTCGTTCAACCGCGCTTAAAGCGCACTGGCCCGGGGCTTGGAGGTGTCCAAATGGTCGCTCTTCATGCACAATTACATATAATAACAGTTACAAATATGTATTGTTTAAGCCAAAACGAGCAAAAATAAAACGTTTCCCAAGTTGTCCAAGTGACAGGGGATTGTTATGACCTCAAAATAAAAACAGGCTATCTATGAATCGAGACATTTTAGAAATGTTCTTGTGGTTCAATTCCCTCCAAATTATTGGTTATTAATTGTTAATAGAATAGTTAAATGGGTACCTTTCGGTTCCGTGGGGGTCTCGCTTTCCTCGTCGCATTCTGAGACATTCTTGATTCCAAAGCCGCATAAAATCTTATAAAGATTTGTCGAGTTTATGAGCATTTCATGAATTGTAAATGTCTCCATTTTTCCTGTTCTTTTTTATTCACAAAATGTCAATATATAGGCTAGGAACCCGCATCCATCCTTCGCAACCTACAAATACTCCAAACTATAATGTCGGCAAATCACAATTCCCAAGTGTCATATTGTCCAGGGGGGAAAGTCTTAAATAATCCAGAAACTGAAAATACAACACGCAAACAGTTTGCATGACTAAAATTATTTTCTGTCCAGCTTTTAACGGAATTCACAGGTAACGGAGTCAGTGGGCAAAAATGATTGACATCAAGCCGAGCATCTCTTACACGCAATGCTGAGTATGTCAACTGTAACTGCGGGTAAAGGACTGATCCTCCAAGAGACCCCGCCTCTCCCACCGCCTCTCGGTCTGTTTAAATCAGCCTTCGGTTAAAGAATGAAACTAGAGGACGGATAATAAAATGATAAATGACCTATGATATGATTATGCGTCCTGATAACGGATGGCCAGGATAGATACGGGCTCCTTTCGATCCTGGGTCTTCCTAGTGCTACATGGTCGTTGGCATTTACTAAGAACTAAAGAGTAAAGCATTTCTTCAACACAAATATATATTTTTAAAAGGTTTATGTAAACATATAAAAGAGTTGCTTTAACATTTGACTGTTGTATGTCCACATTAGCATTTTCAACTGATATCTAATTTAACAAACAAATTCATGCATTAGTGCCTATTTGAAGTTGTAGCTAGTGTAATAAATTAAAAACACGTAAAGAAACAATGAATCCCAACTACACAAGATAAGGATTTTTGTTCGTTTTTAGTTGTCTTTAGTTCATCAATCTTTTCCGGGATTTTAATTTAATAACATAATTTCCTTGACCATTAAAGATAACCATGTCTTACCATTACATTTAGGGTAAGATTCATGTTAATTTCGCTAAACCTTAAAAGCACACTTGTACATTGTGTTACCTGCCAAATGCTTAGCAATTATTCAGGAATATTTTTTTATTTTACTATTAATTTATTGACGGCACTACACCGGATATTGTCACACTAATGGACAATACAAAATAAGCAAGTGAAATCGACAGATTAAAGCAGAACTATTGTCCCATGCAGGCGTATTCTAACCTGTATAGGTTTCAGCCCATTCTTCAGCCTTCAGCCCATTCTTAAACGGACTTTAACTGCATCACAAGTTTGTTGAAATTATTATGGACCTATACAGGTTTGTACTACAACCGATTTATGGCCCGGGAATAGATTTAGAAAAAAAAAAACTATTCTAGATTCAAATAAAATATGTGACGTTCAATTTCAAAATCTCCATTGTGGTTGTCAAGCCAATACTTCCAATAGCGAGTCAGTGGCTTGCTTTTTGCTTCTTGGCACCCAGGAAAGGCCTTTTGGACATATTCGTTTCAGTCGGGATCTGGCAACATGTTGTGACGGGATGGATACGTGCAAGCTTAGTTGTTGTTGTCCTAGTAACGCCCTCTTTTCTCCCACCCGCGTGTGCAGCTATTCCTGACTGTGAGATGATCAACATGATAAGGAGAGGAATAACTTAATGTGCATTGGGGACACATGTCCTCCAGAACCTGCTATGGCGTTAAGTCAAGCCCATTACCGTGCGAGTGAGCTTTTGCGAGGAAAGTGCTATTTTAGTTGTTCAAACGAGAAAATAGGTTTTCAATACGGGGCAGACAGGGACTGGACAGGGTCATGCTTTTTGGTGGGGTTGGTTGGGTTATCATGCACACTGTAATTGCATGGCGCCAACCGAAGTGTATTTTGGAATGAAAAGGTCTTAGTGAAAATTCAGCTGAGCATGAACTGGATCTGAACCTTCTGAAACTTGTTTGCTGACATTATTGCTGAGCTCTTTTATAGAAGCATGAAAGTATGTTTTGGTTCTGCCACTGTTAAATGGGACGGACCCATGTAGTCTAAACAACTACAATCCCATTTCCAAACGATCTTTCCTTGCCAAAGTCCTTGAAACACTTGTTAGTGAGCAACTGAATGAGCTTTTGAACACCAATAACGCCCTGAGCAAGTTTCAATCTGCTGTCAGAAAGAAGTATAGGAGAGCAATAAAGTTACTAGTGACATCTCGGAGGCACTCAATTCTAAACATATTTTTTCTGTTTTTCCACTATTGCTTTAGTACAGTAGACCATGATATTAATGCAGTGATTTTTAAACCTGATTTTTAACTCTCCATTTTAGCTTTTATGTTATGTTTTGTATTGTGTTCCTTTTGTATGTTCCCTTCTGACCAGCGCTTAATTGAGAAAAAATGTATACAAAATGTTAACGTGGGCTCCCTGGTTAAATAAATGACACAATACTTTAGTTAAATTATATTGGCATTCACTAACAAAAATATTTATTTTCTGTGTATGATGAAGTAATATGAGAGTCCCAGGCAACGAGAAGGACTTCATTGCTATTTTAATCCTGGCTTACTCAAATTTCAATGTTGACACTTTTTATGTTGTCTCGTGCAATGCATCAACCTACATAAACCTATAATCTAGAGATGTCTACCGTTTATGTTTATTAGCTATCCCTGGGCTAGGAACTAATGTCGCGTATCTTTGTTTCCTCGACAGGAATAGTCCGTAGTTGCTAAGTAACCACTGCAGAGACTGCATCACTGGATGCCCAATGGATTCTGAAAATCTAATTGCACTATCGTAGTTACACCAAAACGAGGTTTGAAAATGATGGATGAGGGTACGGAGTTATCACTGACAATTGCGCAAATTGTCCAGCGACTGAAAGGAACTAATTTGCACTCTCAAATAGAGAGACAGGCCAAAGTGAGTAGCCACCATGACGTTAGCTGTACTGCAGAATTAAAACGCGTGTGCAACACAGATTCGTGTCTTTCCTGTCTGCTGTGACATTTGACAGCTACCGAGGCAATTCATATATTTTGCCTAATACAGCTATGATGTTTATTTTACATGTACTATCTGGTTGAAATTCCTTGATGTCTACATAGCGAGTTTTATTAACTGTTTTTCTTGTTCTTTAGGAGTGTTTGCATAGACCCGAGATAAAATTAGAATCTCTTAAAGATGATGTTCGACATTTTCTCAAAGCTTCAGGTAAGCGCGTGAAACACAAAATATTCTTTTTTAAGGCAATGATTGCCAGATCTGTACTTTCAATATCATGAATGCCATTTTGCAAATTAATTGCTTATTAGCTACTCGCTATGCTTATTAGCATTATTTTGTTTTGCAGGTTGGGAGAAAAAACTTCAGAATGCGGTGTACAGAGAGTTACACGTGTAAGTGATAAATATTTTTATTTAAATGTATTAGGAGTTTAAAGTAAGTCCAAATGCATGCACTTAAACAGAGGCGCAGAGAGAGAGAGAGAGCAGATAGAAATAAAGTACAGGCACCCCCATAACGTTCCCTTGCTGAAGTTTGGTTCTGTTTAATTTGTTATTTGTTGTTTTACGTTTTAGTCATTATCAGATGCCCTTAAAATAAGTGCATTCTTCTTAAGGTGTCTTGGAAAAACAACATTTGACAATCATAATCTGCTAACTTTCCTTCATCAAAGCCATTAGTTTGTCAGTGCCAGAGAAATTAAAGTTAATTTCTTTTTTTGTTTTAAATTTGGGTAGTGGGGGTGGGCGGGATACACAAGTTAAGTTATGATAGGGAATCATTTAAAATGTTCAGCCAACTTTCATTTAAAACAGACCGACTCAAGTAAAATGTATACATCACTTTTGTATTGGCCAGGAACCAGATACCAGACCAGACCAGACCTAAAGCTGTCACCAATTCTCCAACTAGAATCCAAATGCCATCAGCTCTCATGGCTTTATCCTTCTGTTATGTCTGTTTTTCATGTTTCGTGTATCATTTGTGAATTGATGAATGCATGTTTAGGGCATTGCTGCATTTTAATTCCAGAACAGACAACACCTTCCGATTCTTTTTGAGATGTTATTCCATGTGAATAAATGTAGCCCAGTTCAACCGAAATCACTGAGAGTATTGTGGTGATTTTGTTTTGTGAGATGAAAACAAATTCTGATGACTTCAAAGTAACAAAATGTTTACGGTGTTTAAGACATTTACAGTTTTAACCCTGTAAAAAAAAAATCTCTGCCTTGCCTGAATCCAGTGCAAATTCTGCTCTTGCCTGAACTTGAGAACGACCGGTTTGGCTGCGACATAAAAGGTTGACTGATGCCTTCCCTTCAACATGAGACAACCATGCATGTCCTCGTTAAGGTGTCATGTTTACATGAGCATGAGTGTTTTATAACAGAAGACAAGTTCAAGGGCTCTCTGAAATGGTCCCCGATTCTGTTTTGGTCCCAAAGACTCCCGGCAGACAGACAGGCATTTGGTCAGGCTGGATGATAAGTGGATATAAACAGGAGACATGAGGTGGATCCGGAGGATAAATCCAGACCTTCTTCTTAAACTGAAGACAGAGCGATAGCCTATGGAGTTTCTTGGTTAAATGTTCTTCTTTTCCAGGGTCATTAGATACATTTTGGGTCGAATGTCATTAATTTATTTGAAGAAGGTCTATTTTCTCTTAACTTCTGCTTTGGTCTCCAACTATGTCTCACAGGGGCCCAAGGCTGTTGCATTTGTCATGGTCAGCTCTTTCTGTATTCAAAGCTGAAACAGCTCCTGTCACTGTCTAGCTAACGCTTCCTCAACCCTTGTCTTTCTATTTCTCCCTCTTTCTCAACCCCTTTCTCTCACAACCTCCTTTTTCTAGTCAACCGCCCCCCTGCCATCCTGCAACTCCCCCAGAACACACCAAGGAGCCGCTGGCTTACATGCGGAAGGCCCAGGTGGGTCTCTTTTCCTCTCTTAATCACTGGTTTTCCTCTGTCTGTCTCTTCTTTTCTTCATCTCTCCGCCAATCTTTTTCTCTCTCAGTCAATCCTTCTCCTCATCTCTCCGTCACTCCTTCTCCTCCTCTCTCCGTCACTCCTGCTCCTTCTCCTCCTCTCTCAGTCACTCCTTCTCCTCCTCTCTCCGTCACTCCTTCTCCTCCTCTCTCCGTCATGCTCTGTTTTTCTCCTCAGTCACTCCTCGTCGTGTTCTCTGGGTCTTCATCTGTGGTTCTTTCCATTTTGCCTCGTCCCCTAGTCGACGTGAACCCAGTAGATGTTCCCTACTTTTCTTTGTTATCTCTTTAAACTGTGTTTGTTCATGTGTTTATCTATGATTATCTGTCGTCCCCCGTAGGCAAGCTGGGAAAAGCGGATCCTTAAGAGCCTGAACAGCATGTGCACGGAGTTGGGTGTGCCTCTGGCTCGAAAGGTAAACACTGTATATTATTATATGTCATTAAATGTATATATAAAAATTCTCCACTTGGTAAGATGAGGTCATCTGACATTTTGTCACGGGAACCTGCGGGTCGGTCTCCATTTCGTTCGGTCTCGGTGACCTCGGCACCCTCGGCCCGGCGACAAAGGTTCACGTCTTCTTTTGCCATTTTGCCGTTTCCAGAGACCAGCGATAGAGCAGAAGGAGTTGACCAACAAGTGGAACGAGATGGGAACTGACGAACCAGGTCTCTGCCTAAACACAGACTGTCGATGCCGATGACACTGTTTATAAGTGGGGATCAACTGGGTTTATTTTAATACCGCAGGAGGATGCATCTCTTGCCATTGTAATCAAATGTGTGTGTGTGTGTGTGTGTGTGTTTTGTGCGTCATGCCTCTCGTAAGGGGCATTTCACTAGGCTATCTCATCCTGTGCTCAGTACTTGGTGTAACAGAGCCGTCTCTTGACTATCTGCTAGACGGGGGTATGATAACATTTACAAGTGTGTGCCGGGCCTTGACATAAACAGCAGGCCTTGTGAACCCGGAGGATAACCAGACTCTCGGGCCTCGTTTCGCTCCGATAGCAAGAGGCACTCCTCTTCGTTCTGCACTGACCAAGCAGAATCATATTGAGATTGTATCAGGATTCCCGTCAGCTGACGCCATGGTGACTGATGGTTCTCTTGGGGTCTGATAAATATAAAAAATACAAAGCAAAGGAACATAACGCTTTACATACATTTCAAAAGCGTTTACACATAGACATTATACACATAGAATGCCTACGTCTATAGACACCAACGTTTACACACACTTGAAATAGGAACAAAGCCACAAAAGACTTGAAGGTGTGTGGGTATAGAGTACTTGAGAGAGTGCGTGTGTCTACATTTGTGTTTCTTCTTATTGTTTCTCTATGTTGGGTTGTTAAGTGTTGTTTTATTAGTTATTTTTCATCACTGATCATTTAGATTCTTCAATGAATGATACTAACTGCAACACAAGACACTTTAACACAATATGTTAACTTTAACTGTGCTGGGAATCGTCTCTTCAACGAAGATGTTAGTTTTCTCCTTTGACCATACCACATTTGTAATGTACATGTTATTGTTAGCAAGAAAATTAAATGTAACGCCTCTCACTTTTTTTGTACAGATCTAAGTCGTTTCAGACCTGTATATGCTCCTAAAGACTTTCTAGAGGCAAGTGGACTTAATCTCTGGACTAAGCGATCAATATGCCATCGATATGTGTTGACGTTATACTCAAATGACTACATTTCCCATCACTCCCAGGTGCTGATTAGCCTGCGGAACCCGAACCACGACAGCAGTGAGGAGGCTAGTTCGAAGAGTTACTGGGGTCTCGTCCAGGTTCCACTCCAAGTCAGAGACATACCTCAGATGGTAATGGGAACACCGTGTGTGTGGTTCCATGGGTAGTCGGAGAAACACTTGACATGAAACATATCCAAACACAATAGCGTGACCTATGAGATGTGGTAAATCATTTAAGGAAATAGTAGCTAGTGTCTGTGGGTTGTTTTAAAATGTTTCTGTGTGGGTGGTGTGTGGAACGGTGGGGTTTATGACTTCAAAGACCTGCTCATGCCAAGTCCCGGACGCTCCGTGTTCGGTGGTGATTCCACAGGGTTTGTTTCTGTGTGTTGTCCCCTCAGAGAGAAGCCTATTCGGAGCTGTGCCTGACCTCGGGGCAGCTAGGGATTGATGATCTGACACACGTTCCCCCAGGTGAAAGTCTGCTAATGTGCACTGAGCTAGCTTTGTGTCCCGGCGAAAACTCTCTTTTGTCAACTACTTTTGTCGCACAGGTGCAGAACTTTGGATCATTTACATATTCCATGTCTGGTGTAAAGTATCTATGGACTACAGTAAATATGTCAAAATCGCCAGAAAACATTTATTTTACCCGGCAAATATAGAAATGAAGCAGGATAAACAAAGACCAGCTTGTTTTGTGTTAATATCTTATCTGTCTGTTTCATATCGGTTTGTGTTAATGTTTCTCATGCCAATCGTCTGTCTGGCATCTCTCAAGCAATATCTGTGTATCTAAGGAAGACATAGATATACTTTTTTTAAAGAACCCAGAGTTTATAAATCATATGTATACAATAGTCAGTTCTGGAAACTGATGACTGATATTATTTTGTTGTCTCTGTCTTTTCTATCGTTGGGCAGATTTGTTTGAAAGTGAGCATATTCGTATTGGAAAGAAAGGTAAGATGGATGGAAACAGTATGAACAGAGATTAGGATACCATTTATTTCAGAGTACTTATCTCTCTTTTGTCTTATATTGCAACGTAGCCAGCCCGTTCTGGAATATGTCTTTTTTGACATAAAACTAGTTAATTTGGAGATTGTACTGTAGGCACACACATACACACACACACACACACACACACACATTATCATGTACACACACCTCTCCTTCACCCCTCTCATCAGAAAGCTGTGAAGTTAGCTGCTGTCATAAATAATCCCCTCTTTCACCCTCTCAAGTGGCTTACACATATGGGACAGCGTTGCACTTTTGCACTCTGCCCCGCCCACTCAGCCTAATGTAAACGTCAGCGATCCGTACTGTATACAAGCCTGAACCCCGGCGGTCTCCACTGCATGACTCGGAAAAGGAATGTGTTTTAAACCCCATATGGCCAAGGGGACTCCAGCCCCAGTCAGAAGATCCCAGAACGCTCTCAAGGGCTAACCAAGGAGGAACAAGAGGGCACAGTGTTTATATTGGAGTGTGTTATTGGCTCTCTGACACCTGGAGTCACTGAAGTCCGGCGCCATGTGTGTTCTCCCGTTTAGATTTTGTGTTGGTGTGTCAACGTCCTCTGTGTGTGTTCTCCCATTTTAATGTTGTGTTGGTGTGTTGATAATGATGTCCTCTGTGTTTTCTCCCATTTAAATGTTGTGTTGGTGTGTTGATAATGATGTCCTCTCTGTGTGTGTTCTCCCCTTTTAATGTTGTGTTAGTGTGTTGGTAATGATGTCCTATGTGTGTGTTCTCCCATTTTAACGTTGTGTTGGTGTGTTGATAATGATGTCCTCTCTGTGTTTGTTCTCCCATTTTAATGTTGTGTTGGTGTGTTGATAATGATGTCCTCTGTGTTTTCTCCCATTTTAACGTTGTGTTGGTGTGTTGATAATTATGTCCTCTCTGTGTGTGTTCTCCCATTTTAACGTTGTGTTGGTGTGTTGATAATGATGTCCTCTCTGTGTTTGTTCTCCCATTTTAATGTTGTGTTGGTGTGTTGATAATGATGTCCTCTGTGTTTTCTCCCATTTTAATGTTGTGTTGATAATGATGTCCTCTCTGTGTGTGTTCTCCCATTTTAATGTCGTGTTAGTGTGTTGGTAATGATGTCCTATGTGTGTGTTCTCCCATTTTAATGTTATGTTGGTGTGTTGATAATGATGTCCTCTGTGTTTGTTCTCCCATTTTAATGTTGTGTTGGTATGTTGGTAATGATGTCCTCTGTGTGTGTTCTCCCATATTAATGTTGTGTTAGTGTGTTGGTAATGATGTCCTCTCTGTGTGTGTTCTCCCATATTAATGTTGTGTTAGTGTGTTGACGTCCTCTGTCCTTCCAGTGTTAAGTGAGCAGGACAGTGCGGCTGCCCAGCAGTACAGCAGACAAGGCTGTCCCACTGGCCTACGAGCCGACCTCTGGTCTCTCATCCTCAACTCCACCAACTCGCCTGAGGTAACTCACGCACACACACACACACTGTTTTGTAGAGCACCATTATGTCAATGTTAAAGACAGTTATTTTGAACCTCCAGCCGTGTTTTTCTCTCTGTCCGCCAGGGTTTGTTGTTAACATGCCAACTAAACACAGATGGTGCATTTCCCAAGGCCGCGTTTTCCCTGACGGGAAGTCACTCCCTTCCTCCGGGAATATTCCCTGAACCCTGTTCAGTGTTAATGATTGACGTGATCACAATCAATCCAATTCATGCTACCTAGACCCTCCTTACATCAGACATTGTCACGTGGCTCTCACCCAGCCGGAAACCCCAAAGAACGAGAAATCGCTTTGAAACCCGGTGACTAGGAAAGACTCCCTCTGACTCACTCCTTAAGTGACATTTGGACAGTACAAATGACACTCATTATGCACGCATGACAACCTTTGGATGCCTTTCATTGGCTGTGGATGTAATGCGTTCGCTAACTCGATTAAATGTAAACATTCTGGGGAAAGTATGTCCCCGTACGGCTTTGTAGAGCACGTCACTTCGCTGGATCCCATTTCGTTATCCACATATGTCTGTCGGTTGCTTCTCCACAGACATTAGACAGGGTTCTTAAGGAGTTCCCATACTGCACCTCTTCTCAGTGCTGCAGGTCTGAATGCCGTGGGTCGGGCTCCCGAAGCCGGCTCCTATATTTGGATGCTATCCCTGCGCTATAAATTAGCTGGGTCCGTGTTTACCCATGTCCTGGCATGACTCGTCCCGGGGCGCCGCGACCGCCAACGCAATCAGACGCGTGTGATTTAGCAAAGCTGGCTCAGACAAGCGGGGCCGGCTCTCTGTGGCAAACGTCGGTGCCCCTCCGTGTTTTTGTACCAGAGAGACACCCCCCCCCCCCCCCCCCCCCCGGCCTAGCCGCAGGCCAATTCAACACCACCGCCCTCCCCCGCCACCCCGCCGTGGGAAGAATGATCCTTGGGGCGGGGGGGGGGGGGGTCTGGAGAGTGTCACCTTCGCAGCAGGGACGAGCGGATTTAGACTCGTGAAGGGGGAACGTGCTTCTCAGGCCGTACCCCGGGTTTTTGCATCTAGTCTGGATGATGTGGGAGAGTCGTATGACAGGTCTGTGGTACCGGAGAGCAGCGTAACCAAGATGTGTTCGAGGACAACCCCCCAGGACGCGTCGACCAATCGCCGCTGTGCTCCTAAACAGAACACGCCCACTGTATTCTAGATAGTCCTTCACTGTCAACACCCGTTCGCAGTTGTTGTCAGCATACGCATTCCCGATGCTATACTCATTTATATCGGGAAGGCCTCTCCAGCACAGACAGGCTAATGGAGGGGCCCCCTTCAGGGCCCTTGGCCAAGGTGACAGGGCTTCCCGTGGTGCGATGGATGAAGGTGGTGAGCTGCCATTCTTCAGCCGCTATGAAGGCCATAGCCTCTTCAGTCACAGAAGCTGCCGTTATGTGCACTGTCCCTTGGGTTAGCAGTTGGGAGGGAAAGACAAAGGTTAAAAGGCAAATTCTGGAAATATTTGTTTTGGATATATTGGCCTTGTCAAGAATGCTTGTCACAAGCGGACAAGAATTACCCTCTGCTGCCAGATTATTATAAACTGAAATGTATTTCCCAAAAGAAAAGGTTCATGTCTCAGATAATATGAGGAGAATTTAAAATCCTGTTGTTGGAAACGTTTTGGATTCTCGTTCTCTTAAGCATCCAGAGCCCTTCTCTCCTTTCTTCTCCTCCATTATCCCATTCTCAGAGTCCTAAAAGGCTTTCAAGAGTTGACGTTTTATTTATCTTTTCCTCTCTGTGTCCTGTCCCTCTTGCTCTTCTATCATGGTTTCTGTCAGACCGGAGACATGTCTGACGTTAATTACCTGTTGTCAAGTGTCAAAGTACTTCCTGTTACGCTAACCCTAACCCTTGTCGAACTATTTCACTGTCAAGTCACTGAGAACATACATTTGACAAAATACACAAGGTGATTTAAGGACAAGATAATAGCCCTGCAGTTTAAATTCATTATGGTATTATATGAGGGCAAACGCTAAAGGTTAAAAGTCAAATTCTGGAAATATTTGTTTTGGATATATTTGCCTTGTCAAGAGTGCTTGTCAAAAGCGTAACAAGAATTACCCTCTGCTGCCAGATTATTATAAACTGAAATGTATTTTCCAAAAGAAAAGGTTCATGTCTCAGATAATATGAGGAGAATTTTAAATCCTGTTGTTGGAAATGTTTTGGATTCTCGTTCTCTTAAGCATCCAGAGCCCTTCTCTCCTTTCTTCTCCTCCATTATTCCATTCTCAGAGTCCTAAAAGGCTTTCAAGAGTTGACGTTTTATTTATCTTTTCCTCTCTGTGTCCTGTCCCTCTTGCTCTTCTATCATGGTTTCTGTCGGACCGGAGACATGTCTGACGTTAATTACCTGTTGTCAAGTGTTACGCTAATCCTGTTGCGCTAACCCTAACCCTTGTCGAACTAGTTCACTGTCAAGTCACTGAGAACATACAATTGACAAAACACACAAGGTGATTTTAGGACAAGATAATAGCCCTGCAGTTTAAATTCATAATGGTATTATATGATGACAAACATAATTAATTGATTTTCGTATTAGCTGAGGGCAAACAACAAATTAATTGATTATTGTATTATGTGAGGGAGAACAAAGAATGAATTGGCTATTATATCATCTGAGGGCAAACAAGGAATTAACTAATTATCATATTATATGAGAATAAATACAGAATAAATGTACTTTATTAGGTGCAGACACCGAATGAATCCTGATATCTGGCTGGTGTAATGAATGTTTGTAGGATGCTTGGAGCCTCCGTAATATTTATTTATACTTAAATAAATGAAATATCAAGCGTGTTCATGCTTTATTGATAGAATCAGTTGAAAATATAGGGGAGAGCTTTTTTTTGCTGAAAGAGCCTGTGGGTCTTATTCAAACCCATAATGCAGCAGGAGATGACCGGTTCCAGTGCTGCACGAAGCCAAGGGTGACATATACACCACCGTGGTCTTACGCTTCAGTTCTCATGTTTTTTTGCCTGTGACTGACAGCATTTCTTCCTTCTTGGACAGGATGTCCTGCATTATAACCAGCTGAAGGCTGGGGTCATCCACCATGATCTGCTGGTGGACAAGCTCATCTATAAGGTAGGACAAGTTCTGCCAGCACCAGCGTCCCGACACACCCGGCACCTCATCCCAAAGACACACAGTGGTTCTCCTTGAGCACTTGGTTCTGTTTATTTTTTTTTATGTTATTTGTGGACAAGTAGTGACTGATCTGATGTTTATTTCTCATAGCTGTATTTTTTATTGATTTCTTTCAGTGTAGTCCGGTATTTATTATTGATTTCCTTCACTGCAGTCCGGTATTTATTATTGATTTCCCTCACTGCAGTCCGGTATTTATTATTGATTTCCTTCACTGTAGTCCGGTATTTATTATTGATTTCCTTCACTGTAGTCCGGTATTTTTATATTTATATTACAGTGACTACACTGAAGGAATTTTATATATATATATATATATATTAGAGTGACTACACTTACAGTGGGGAGAACAAGTATTTGATACACTGCTGATTTTGCAGGTTGTTCTACTTACAAAGCATGTAGAGGTCTGTAATATTTATCATAGGTACACTTCAACTGTGAGAGACGGAATCTAAAACAGAAATCCAGAAAATCACATTGTATGATTTTTAAATAATACATTTGCATTTTATTGCATGACATAAGTATTTGATCACCTACCAACCAGTAAGAATTCCGGGTCTCACAGACCTGTTAGTTTTTCTTTAAGAAGCCCTCCTGTTCTCCACTCATTACCTGTATTAACTGCACCTGTTTGAACTCGTTACCTGTATAAAAGACACCTGTCCACACACTCAATCAAACAGACTCCAACCTCTCCACAATGGCCAAGACCAGAGAGCTTTGTAAGGACATCAGGGATAAAATTGTAGACATGCACAAGGCTGGGATGGGCTACAGGACAATAGGCAAGCAGCTTGGTGAGAAGGCAACAACTGTTGGCGCAATTATTAGAAAATGGAAGAAGTTCAAGATGACAGTCAATCTCCCTCGGTTTGGGGCTCCATGCAAGATCTCACCTCGTGGGGCATCAATGATCATGAGGAAGGTGAGGGATCAGCCCGGAACAGGACCTGGTCAATGACCTGAAGAGAGCTGGGACCACAGTCTCAAAGAAAACCATTAGTAACACACTACACCGTCATGGATTAAAATCCTGCAGCGCAAGCAAGGTCCCCTTGCTCAAGCCAGCGCATGTCCAGGCCCGTCTGAAGTTTGCCAATAACCATCTGGATGATCCAGAGGAGGAATGGGAGAAGGTCATGTGGTCTGATGAGACAAAAATAGAGCTTTTTGGTTTAAACTCCACTTGCCGTGTTTAGGAAGAAGAAGGATGAGTACAACCCCAAGAACACATTCCCAACCGTGAAGCATGGAGGCGGAAACATCATTCTTTGGGGATGCTTTTATGCAAAGGGGACAGGACGACTGCACCGTATTGAGGGGAGGATGGATGGGGCCATGTATCGCGAGATCTTGGCCAAACACCTAGATTCCCTCAATAAGAGCATTGAAGATGGGTCGTGGCTGGGTCTTCCAGCATGACAACGACCCGAAACACACAGCCAGGGCAACTAAGGAGTGGTTCCGTAAGAAGCATCTCAAGGTCCTGGAGTGGACCTCCAGACCTGTCTCCAGTCTCCAGACCTGAACCCAATAGAAAATCTTTGGAGGGAGCTGAAAGTCTGTATTGCCCAGCGACAACCTGAAGGATCTTGAGAAGGTCTGTATGGAGGAGTGGGCCAAAATCCCTGCTGCAGTGTGTGCAAACCTGGTCAAGAACTACAGGAAACGTATGATCTCTGTAATTGCAAACAAAGGTTTCTGTACCAAATATTAAGCTCTTCTTTTCTGATGTATCAAAAACTTATGTCAAATTAATTATTTAAAAATCATACATAGTGATTTTCTGGATTTTTGTTTTAGATTCCATCACTCACAGTTGAAGAGTACCTATGATACAAATTACAGATTTCTACATGCTTTGTAAGTGTGAAAACCTGCAAAATCGGCAGTGTATCAAATACTTGTTCTCCCCACTGTATATATAATTATTTTATATTTTATTTTTGCAGGACGTGAAACTGACTGCTAGCAATGATGACTACTACTTTGTATTTGAGGACTATCTGTATCAGGTGACGTATATCTTCCCCAGGATCCCACACACACACACACACACAGCACGGTGACCCTGTCCATTACAGTGTCATTTGTGTGGGACAGGGGGTGAAAACTAGCGGTCATGACAGCCTCATACCATACCTTGTGTGTTAGGCCCAGTGTGTGTGCAGCACTTTGGACTGAGAGTCATCTGTGTAGGTTGTGTTAAGTCGGTCCGTGTAAACGGACTGGAGATTATTACAGCGGTATAAATAACATGGAGACCACGTTGTACAATACTAGACTAAACTACTTCCACCCCGACACACATCCACTTTCACGGGGATAGACACTGGTATTCTTAGACACAGGCTAAGTGTTCTGATGACTCATTTTATGGGTACACTTTAGGATCCCCAGTTGTATTTTAAACAAATCTAAAGGGTCCCCTGTCTAATGTCTTCCATGGTTTTGAATGCCTCTGTCCACCGCAGCACCAGTGTGCTTATTCAGATTGCCTGAGGTTGTTTCACCTTGTTTAATTGTGTCACCCGCGGTTGGATCAGACGGCGCTGTAGCGACAGGCGAATGTCTCCCGTCTGTTTCCTGGAAGCGCTTTATTTTTCTGCGGAGCGTGTTTGATTTCTGCCGTCGTTCAATCGGGAAAGGCGGGGAGACAATTTCGCCGACCCCCGGGAGTGTTTACTGAGCGGTATCTGCTACTTGACCTATCAGCTGGGCACCTTCGCCTCGTGAATATCGGCTGCTCTGGGAAAATCGCTCGGCAGTTGAAGAATTCCGGCAACATACAGTGCACTTCAGGTCTGCACCGTGACAAGTAAATGTTGCACTCCGAGAGACACGGTGAAATCAGACTCGGCCAACTTCCATGTCTTGTCCCATTGACAGTGGGAACGCGCCCCTATGGGGACATTTCCATGTCTGACTTCAGCTGACTGCAACTGGAATGGGATTGATCTCAGTCCCCATCTGCTATAATTCTTAACGACCTCGACTGTGGGCAAAATCGGTTGATTAAAATATAATTAATTTGATTGAGTTGCCATATAATTTCCTGAACGTAATGAAAGAATAGTGGCTCAGGGTAATTGAAATGTATTCCCAGTCGGAGGAGATGAGATTACCATCTTAAAAACCCTCTCATGTTGTCGACTGAACGACTCGGCTGCCTCTTGAGTTTCAGTTAGTTTCCGAGGGATTTGGCCTAAGTATATCCTGGGATGCTGTAACGAGGCAAGACAAATGGTTTTTAATAGGCTTTCTTCATGAGCTTAATTGAACCAACTCAAGCAAAGAGTAATTTGACACTGACCAAGTAACATATTAATGTGTATTCTTAGATGGTCCGTCTTCATGGTAGCGTAGGGACAATAACAAGTTATTGGGCTTGCTGACATACTTTTTGTGGGTTTCTCATATATTGCGTGTGTGTTGGGGGCATTTGTGTGGGTGTGCGTTTTCATAGGTGTTGCTGTGTTTCTCTCGAGACACTGCGGTCTTGGATCACTTCAGCTACAACAGTGCCACTCCCCCTAAATCCTACATTCAAGGTGAGTCTCGCTGCCTTGGAACGGGATGCGTATAACCTGAACTAACGGGACGGCATCTCATGCGTCCTTTAAAACCTGCACATGGTCTCGCCCTCACGGCTGTTCTCTTGCAGGCCGGGTGGGGGAGGAGGAGTTTGCTGTGGTGTACCCTCCGAACGGTGAGACCGCAGCCGTCGCACACGATACCTCAGTCATTGTACCCCCCATCTATACCCCGGTCACAGTACCCCTCACTATACCCCGGTCACAGTACCCCTCACTATACCCCGGTCACTGTACCCCTCACTATACCCTATTCACTGTACCCCTCACTATACCCCAGTCACAGTACCCCTCACTATACCCCGGGCACAGTACTCCTCACTATACCCCGGTCACTGTACCCCTCACTATACCCCGGGCACAGTACCCCTCACTATACCCCAGTCACAGTACCCCTCACTATACCCCGGTCACAGTACCTCTCACTATACCCCGGTCACAGTACCCCTCACTATACCCCGGTCACAGTACCCCTCACCATACCCCGGTCACTGTACCCCTCACTATACCCCGGGCACAGTACCCCTCACTATACCCCGGGCACAGTACCCCTCACTATACCCCGGGCACAGTACCCCTCACTATACCCCGGTCACTGAACCCCTCACTATACCCCGGTCACAGTACCCCTCACTATACCCCGGTCACTGTACCCCTCACTATACCCGGGCACAGTACCCCTCACTATATCCCAGGCACAGTACCCCTCACTATACCCCGGTCACTGAACCCCTCACTATACCCCGGTCACTGTACCCCACACTATACCCCGGTCACTGTACCCCTCACTATACCCCGGGCACAGTACCCCTCACTATACCCCAGGCACAGTACCCCTCACTATACCCCGGGCACAGTACCCCTCACTATACCCCGGTCACTGAACCCCTCACTATACCCCGGTCACAGTACCCCTCACTATACCCCGGTCACTGTACCCCGGTCACAGAACCCCTCACTATACCCTATTCACTGTACCCCTCACTATACCCCGGTCACAGAACCCCTCACTATACCCCGGGCACAGTACCCCTCACTATACCCCGGGCACAGTACCCCTCACTATACCCCGGGCACAGTACCCCTCACTATACCCCGGGCACAGTACCCCTCACTATACCCCGGGCACAGTACCCCTCACTATACCCCGGTCACAGAACCCCTCACTATACCCCGGTCACAGTACCCCTCACTATACCCCGGTCACAGTACCCCTCACTATACCCCAGGCACAGTACCCCTCACTATACCCCGGTCACAGTACCCCTCACTATACCCCGGTCACAGAACCCCTCACTATACCCCGGTCACAGTACCCCTCACTATACCCCGGTCACTGTACCCTCACCATACCCCGGTCACAGTACCCCTCACTATACCCCGGTCACAGAACCCCTCACTATACCCCGGTCACTGTACCCCGGTCACAGAACCCCTCACTATACCCTATTCACTGTACCCCTCACTATACCCCGGTCATTGTACCCCTCACAGCCACAGTCGCTTGTGTTCAACCACTGACTGACTCTTGTCATTCTCCATGATCAGGTGTCATCCCGTTCCACGGTTTCTCGATGTACGGTAAGTTCGTTTTCTACATTCCATGTCACGATGCCGGCATAACCCGGATTAGAAACAAGCACACACACACACTCACACACCAGTGCGGGATGGGAGACGTTGTGTGTGGACGCGGTGCTAATGGGTCTCTGTGTGTCTGTGTCTTCCAAGTGGCTCCTCTGTGCTTCCTGTACAACGAGCCATCCAAGCTGTACGCGGTGTTCCGGGAGATGTACGTCCGCTACTTCTTCCGGCTGCACTCAATCTCCTCATCTGCCTCCGTAAGTGAGAGAGATGTCTGCTCTGTTCACGTTGTTCATTTCCACGTAAATGCGTTTGTGTGTTTTGTGGTAATGCACTGAAACGAAAAATACAACCACGACGTTGGAAGAACTGGGGCATTTCAATCCTCCAGGGACTGTCTTCAGATCCTTGCAACACGATGATGAGGCTCCTCGTTATCATGCTGAAGCATGAGGTGACGGGGCTTAGGTCCCGCGCTGGCGTGGTTACACCTGGTCTGCGGGTTGCGCGGACGGTTCGACGTACCGCCGGATTCCCCAAAACCGACATTGGAGGCGAAGAACGGTTGAGAAATTGACGTTCCGTTTCCCCGGCAACGGCTCTGCTGGACATCCTTGCTGTGTCGGCCTGCTGGTCTCACGCTCCCTCATAACCTGATATCACGCTACTGTCTGGTCCAATCAGGTCGTTGATACACCACACCTGTCGTGGCGGTGGATTGTCAAGGCGGGAGGAGAAACGCTCACTATCCGAGACAGACACAGAAACGTGTGCACAGCATCTGAGAGAAACTGTTCAGTGTAAAAGTGCATCTGCAATGGGTCTCTGCATGTGTTGTGTGAGCGTGTGTGAGCGTGTGTGGTCTGTGTGAGCGTGTGTGGACTGTGTGTGTGTGTGTGTGTGTCTGTGTGTGTGTGTGCGCGCTATGTGAGCGTGTCTTCATATGAGTTGTATGACTCCCCAGGGAATAGTGTCACTGTGCCTTCAGTTTGAGAGGCTGCTACAGACCCATCTCCCCCAACTCTTCTATCATCTCAGAGAAATAGGAGCGCAGCCGTGAGTACACACACACCCACACACACCACAAGACCCGAAACCACATCTGTTACACTGAAGTATTTCAAACAATTCCTCCATCTAGTGGCCAAATACTGCAAGCACATGACTTCATATTTTAGGAAAGAAGAGCGTCTTCAGGTCATGTGGTTGTGCTCAGTAATACGAGATGCTCCACGCCACACAGCTCGACAGCAGGGCGTAATAACAGGACTCAAAATATCGACTGAATAATACAAGCTTGCTGGAATGAAACCAGAGTGATTGGTGGGAATGCAAGCACATAGAAGGGTCGCCCAGTCTCAGAGACACTGGGCTGTCTTCCTCACCCACAGGCTAGACATGAGCATGTGTAGCCAGTTTACAGTTATCACGTTGAATGAACTGTGTTTATCATCCTGCCACTACAACATGTTTTGGGGGGGGTGGGGGGTGGGGGGGGTCTGACAACTTAGACCGGGGATTAGCCAGTCAATCTCAGACAGGGGATTAGTCTAGTTTATGTGTGTGTAGCACATCTAAAGGGTCATTTAGTGATGTTATTAAGAAGCCACATTCTTGACCCGCTCCTACACCAGTCTAACTTTCTAACATAATCTGGTTTCGATCGGAGGTTACACTGTGATTACACTGTGATTACACTGTGATTACACTGTGATTACACTGTGATTACACTGTGATTACACTGTGATTACACTGTGATTACACCGTGATTACACTGTGATTACACTGTGATTACACCGTGATTACACCGTGAGACCTCAAACCTTAGAATGTGTGTTCAGTCAACTCCAGGGATCTACCAACACTAAATATACTCTACAGTCCAGTACTGAATGAGACTTTACGATTCAGGGCTTCACGATTTGTCAGTACGTGACAAAGATCTGTCATAAATGGAGAAACGTAAAGTTTCCCCCTGATATACATTAACTTCATATACCGCTTTGCTTGAGATAACGGAATGACACAACTCTGTAATCTAATCAACAGGAGTAAATGCAAGTGTTACGACCGCACAACGCGAACGCGTCCACCTGATAAGCACTCCGCCCAACTTAAACTCACATCAATATATTCTGGTCTTTATGCGCCATTGAACAGATCCTGACGTGACAGTAAAATATATACGACCTCGTTTATGACCTCGGGTCCCATTTTACCGACATTTTGAACTTGGAGGTGCCAAGAGGCAAACAGGCTCTCCTGTACTTTGTGGGAATGTCCCTTCCCAGGACTGGAGGCGTGAACACACAGTCTCGCTGTCTTTGAACTGGGACACTGTGGTTATTCCGATAATGCCATAAAATGTGACTAACAGGCTGTGCAGTAACTCGTGATGCAGTGGTAAAGTTCTCTACCAGCGGCCTTGGTAAGGTGAGTGTGTGTGAGTTAATGAAGCTGTGCGCTTATGTAAATGTATTACCTGGGGTTTTTGGGATTTAATTTAAATGCATACTAAAACTGCCACCGCCTGGGGAATAATTTGAATTTTAATATCGAGAAAAGTTGCAGTGCAAATGTAACTGTCTGGAAGTGTCAAGACCAGTAATTGGTAGCAATGGGGCAATTGCTTCTTCACACAGGACCATTAAATAGTTATTAAATACTAGTTATTAAATAAATACCTTTTATTTTATTATGTTCAGTCATGTTACCGTTATGTGAAAGTAGATTTTATTCGGATATCTGGTAACATCAAAGGCCGGAATATGCAAAATTCTGAGAAGCAGCAAATATTTTTCCACTGCCCGTAAGAATGACAAAGCAAATGTAATCCAAGTGAGTTACACTGAAAAGCTTCTTTCGCGTGAATCAAAGTTAGAATTCACAGAAATATGCATAGTATCAACACTATATGAATGCATACAAATATGTGGGATTTTATTTATTTTATTCAGACATAAAAGGAAAATGTGCAAATATGCTGCACTTTTGGATTCATAATTAGATGCACGAAAGCATGAGGCGCCCCACCGTGTCAAATTACGTTATTCCTGAAATTAATTCAGACGTCCTACAGGTAGTGAATGAACTCGATCACATGTCCAAAGTGCATTTGTGAACGCGCCCTCAGGTTGCGTGTTGCCTTCAAGTGGATGGTGAGGGCGTTCTCCGGCTACCTCTCCACTGACCAGCTCCTTCTGCTGTGGGACCGTGTCCTGGGCTACGATTCGCTGGAGATCGTCGCAGGTACGACGCGCCACGCTGACGACACAAAAGCAGACTGATTCAGCCGGCGTTGCCGTAATCGGCCGCGTCGTTTGTACTCGCTGGTGTTACCATATGGCTGCATTGATGTTTTAGTGAATCCAGAGTACTGTCTGTTCCCCCAGTACTGGCGGCGGCAGTCTTTGCCTTCCGGGCGGAGAACCTGATGGAGGTGACGTCGCTGGCCTCAGCTGAGGTGAGTGTGGTTTTCAGTGAGCCGGGCCGGGGGGGGCCCTGTCACTGTCAGGTCTGAGCCTTGTCCCTTCACCGCCCCCCCCCCCCCACAGGACTGCACGCAGGCGTCTCTCGCACGCGCACGTGCACACACACACTACTCTCCTTTCTGGCTGGGGGTGACTGAAATAGCCCATGGGTCCGGGCCAGCACCTGTAATCCACTCGTCTGCGTGCACATTCCCTAAAAACGCTGGCTGGTCATTTCAAACCCCCCTGCGCCCCGACACCCTGCCACAAGCCCCGAAATGTGCAAGGGTCATTATTATTGTGCTGTACACACAGATCGCGGGTGCGAGTGTGTGTGTGTGTGTGTTTGCACATGAGAGAAAGGAAAAGAGGTGGAGGGTAGATACAGACAGGTAATCTGTTTTAAACTTTAGGAGGACATGAGGTCCTGGTCCACACCTGCGGAGTACCTGGTTTGGGGGGCCGTTGCTGTCCCTGTCCTTGTCCATCTGGTCATACTTCTGATATAGTCTAAATTTAAATAGACTCTGGATTTAGCCCACATGCATTTATAAATTAATCCAATTGGACTCTTAATATCTCACCTGGCACAGCCAGTAGAGGACTGGTCACCCCTCTGAGCCTGGGTCCTCTCTAGGTTTCTTCCAAAATGTTAGCCTTCTTTCCTAGCCACTGAAATTCAACACTACTGTTGTTGGCTCCTTGGTGTTTAAGGCCGGGTGTTTCTGTAAAAGCACTTTGTGACAACTGCTGCTGTAAAAAGGGCTTTATAAATAAATTTGATTGATTGGTTGTGGTAACATTTATTTTTGTTTTTGCAATTGGAATGAATTAAGCGTATTAATGTATTTAGCATTCATGTCAGAGTTTTGCCACATGGGGTGAGCGACACATTCTAGGGGCTTGCCTTATTTTATTTCAAAAAAATTTCTGTCCGGTAATTTCTCAAGTAGCTTGCATTGTAGATGCATTCGTGTTTGAATGGCTGTCAATCATCATTAGGAGCGCTGTACTCAAATTTGGATTATTGAGCGCACAGATAGAAATGTTCAACATACAGGAATCTCTGAAACCCAGGTCATGGCTACACCTTTTTCTTAACCTGCAACAAAATAATTTCAGTAATACACTATAAGGTTGACAGCAGTGTACGATATAACGACAAACACATGAAAGTAGTCAAAACCAAGGAGCTGAATCCCCTTTATTCATACGGCAATAGTTATCAGTGTAATAATTGAATACTGAATAGACTACTTTTGTTGCAGATGACGAGTTAAACAGATGTGCTCTGTCTGAAGTAAAAGGAAGGCTAAATTGTGCTCCATAAATGGTCAATGGTCAATCAATATTCAAATGTAAAGAAATAAATACATTTGTTTCTTTATTTTCTTCTATTTGCTCCATACTCCTACATTTTGGATGAGGTTAAACTATAGATTTTAGTTGAGGGTATTTGTTGTCATACTGGTTCCACCAGAAATGACAAAAGTGTTCATATTATTTAGTTTATGTACACTAGTACTCAAAAATAAAAGCTGAGAATCTGCACTTGTTTGATTCGAAACTCGTACGAAATAGAGCAAAAAAGTGTTGCGTTACATTTTGGCTCTGTTCTCCCTCTGGGCCCCCCAAGGGGCCTCTGCACAATCTCTGCTTCTGAATAATAAAATCATGATCTGTACGGACCATGAACCACACTCTGCATGCCAGTCATTTCTCCTCTCAATGCAATTAACCCAAATGCCTTTGACATGAGAGTCCCGGCCTTGTGTCCCAGCCCCTGTTCTGTCTTCCCAGAGCAGCGGACTGACCCCCCCCCCCTTCCCCTCCCTGGGGGGTGGAGGTGTGTGTGTGGGGGGGGGGGTTAATCCTTAGTGTGACACACGAGCGTCAGGTTGACTTGATGCTAAGGTGCGAGCCCACAGTATTTGCTTGCTCATTTACCGCCCTGGCCACTCGAGAAGGTATCAAAACACGGCTCCTTATTTTTAGAGCTTGAGCAGAGGAACTGAAATATTAGACTCTTGCTGTAAACATGATAGGACCCTAAATGCAACCCCACATCCCAGAGGGCTTTGGTGGGGGGCGGGAGGGTGGGGGGCATATTGCCTGCAACCTGCAGTTCTAAAGAGATTTGGGACCAATTCTACTTTGGAGTGTGTCCTTGTTTTGACAAAATGGCCGCTGACTATTGCGTTCTCTTCCACGACCTACGTGACCGCAGGCCGTCCTCGCTGACCTTTCGACCCTGAAGGTCATGCCCCTCATCCAGATCTTTCTGTTCGCCACTGTCATCTGAGGACCTCTGTGGGGGTTTTTTGCGCACCGGAGGAGATGTGAAAAATTGCCTTGGCCACCAAGCTGTTTCCATGCCAACGTCAGCGATCATCTGTCAGTCAGAGATGCCGACGAGACTGTGAAAAAAGGGAGCCTTTTCGAGGCCTAAAACCTTGTATATTCATGCCGCCATACTCCACTGGGTCAAAGCCTCAGGTTACTTTGCATGCACTCACAGAAATACGTATCACCATGTGTCACATTATTAGAAATGTAGGTTATAGCCCTCAGATAAGATAAGCAAACCCATGTACAGGAGGCTGGGCCAACTAAGATGACACACACCCCAATGCTTGGTATCCAGAGATGAGTTGCATGAAACAGTATTGTGTTGGGTGTTTATTATTTTTTTATGGGGGGGGGGGGCAGTGCAAAGGGTGATCCGTGACGATATCTAAAGTATGAAGTGTTTCAATCTGGTCTTAAAATGAATGTTTTAATAAAGCACTCCTTGCAGTAATCATCCTATGTAAGGAGCAGATCTGAAGCTGCTGTGTGCGTTTTCCTCACAACAATTAACTCAGTTAATTAATAACTCTTAGTGTTAATTTATCATACTAATTTTAGTTTATAACATGCAATATATAATAGTAAGATATGATGTCATAATATATGCATTGCTACACCGTAAACACTTATCTCAGTAGTAGATACAGTACATATTTTTAATTTTGATGGATTTATTGAATTACTGCATTACTGTACTATTTGTATTTGTCTTGTCTTAATGTTGATCCCTTTACCCATTTTGTTAAAAAAAAAGTGAATTGTCAAATGTATCGTCCTAGATTGTTATATTATTTAAGTTCATTTTCACTTTTCTTTCAATGTCAATTACTTGATTAAAGGGACATTCATCAGTCATAACATAGCATGGCTTAAGTTGATTTTCCAATGCTTATTAAATGAAAATCCTGTATGGCAACCTATATCCAGTGGTTTGTGTCTTTAATTCTAACTTCACCTCTGTAGTAGACCCTAAAACCTGGACAAACAAGTCTTTGTTCGACAGCCTTCCGCAGTCGCGGTTTCATCATGCATGCGCCGTCGTGCAACATAATTAAATGTCAGTCTTATTGGATGGGGCAGGTATTTAGACGTGGAACGCTGTATTTTGGCAGCTCACCAGAGAATTGAGTACAGGGGGGCATGCAAGCGTAATCAGTAATTGACAGGTAGCAACGTTACCCCCAACGTTAGTTGGTTGCTGCCTTCGCTTTCTCACTCTTTTTCTTTCTTTATTATCTCCTTTCATTCTCTCAACGTTCTCTGTCATAATGGTCCCTGCAGCTTGGTCATGTCTGCTACACCGGGCACCTGTTTATCCAGCCTCACTCGCACAGACGATCCTGCGACCCCCGTCTCCATTACCCTCCATGCGCCGCCAGCGTTGGCGTCCCGCAACAGCGCCACTTGTGGCTGAACGGAGTGCGGCAGGGGCGATGTGCCTGTTGTTGAAAGATTTCGTATGGACCACACTCATCAGGTTGTCGGTCTCACTCTCTGGCACGCTAAGTGTTAATATAACATTGGCGAGCACAGTTTATTGTAATTGTACTGATACTGTATCAGCCTACTGGCCCAAAATGTATTCCTTTGATTGTCCGTGTACCACATGGGTCCTTGCGTTTTATAAAGAAAATTACCTGGCTTAACTTTTTTGTTTTAAACCGTAACATGTAATTAGGATTCAATGTGCAATTATTCCGAATTACAGAAGCCTATACGCAGACATGTGTAGTGGTGATTACAAATAAATAAACAGCAACAACTCAATGGGGATAAGTGGACAAATAAGATTAGCCTAGGATATGTAGCTAACATGTTCCATGATGAATACCGTTTTTTTGACCGTTGTTTTACCAGGTAAGAATGCCAAGAACACATTATTATTTACGACAAGAACCTGTCAACTGTTACGGTTAACTGTGTTGCTCAGGGACACAACGGCGTGGCTTTTCACCTCGTTGGCTCTGGGATCAGAACCAGCGAGTTGTCAATTATTGGCCCAACATGGCAGAACGTGAAATAAACATTAAAATAAATAAATAGCCCAACCCAGGTACCACGGGCTACCCTGCCATTTTATCGTAAATAAACAAGTAGATGGGTTGTTTTACAGCAGCGGCACATCTACATTCTTCAAACATTTTGATGTCCAGCAGCCTGAGAAATGCTGCCCATTGATTTCCCCGCGCAACGCACGTTCGAAAGTGACACAGGACTGACTGGATCGTCCAATCACGTTCTGCCATGTTGGGAAAGGCTGACCAATAGCAAGACTCCGCACGGAAGAAAACTTGAATGATTCTGGAGGTGTAGAGCAAGGGGGAAGTGGAGAACAATAGAGCGAAAAGCATCCGCGTCACACCGTGGAGACTAAAAACACCCTCGAAGTTTCTGAGGAGAATTCCTTTGCTTCGGATTAAGGCTCAACAATTCGACAGGGAAGTTTAATTGTTAAAGCACATTTTCCTGTGTCTGCTTGATGCACACTTTTCAGTTTACACGTTTCAGTGTTACTGCCACACTCTACCTCCCGCCAAACAAACAAGTTGTTACAATGTATCACCTTCCCGCAGACGTCCCCCCACGCGGGAGACAGAAAATACATTTGCTGATGTCAAGTGATTTGCATACCGACTTCCGCCCCATGGTTTTAGTTCTACATCTGCCGGCAAGCAGTTGAGACGCCGAGGGAAGGAGGCTCTCAGAAGCTGTCAAACAAGGATATGAAAACCTGACATTAACTTTTCAATAGCCTATATAAAAGTAGGCGAACGTGGTAGTGGACGTCTGTCGAGCTGACGCGGTAGAGGAACTTGAAAGAATAGAGACATAAATGAGATGAATTCCTTTTTTTTGCTGAGTGGATTTGCTACTTTAATTTGAGGAGGCGGACCTCTGACTGCGTGTTCAATATGCTGAAAGAAAGCCCAATGTGTGCATACTGTATGTGGAAGTACAGAGACTTTTGTATTTATTCAGTGATGAATATCTTCTACATTGCACTTTAAACCGCGTTGGATTAACAGCTTGTTTTCCTGGCAGAGGGCTATAAGTGTATTCATTTGGTCGTGTTTTTTTGTTCACAAGGAAGATTCCATACTTCTAGCGATTTGCACTTTTTTCATTTAAAGTTCACTTTAACGAAGTATGCTATGCTACCGGTTTATCTAATTTAACCAACATTTCAGTCGTTTTATAAGGTCTGAAATCCAAAGCCTGGCTAGCGTTTGAAGGAAATCGCTTGACGTCTAGCTTGAGCTACTTCTTGCAATGCCACGCACTGGAGTATCATTTTCGGATGGAGTTTTTAAGTCCTGTAGGCCTATCCAAATTTCACGTTTCGAACACTTGAATTAGATATTTTTTTTTTAGACAGGTCTAGCCTATTCATTATCTTTATTACACCCATATACCCATTGGATAATGTATTCTATTTATATGACGTGATATTTATCTAAACACTGCGGGTTTTAAAGTTGGTGCATTTTTATCTAATAATTGTTGTGTCTCTGACGTTCCATTCTTGTGACTCAACACATTCGAATATTTCTGCCCAAAACGCAATTCTCAACGTAGTCTTGGCGCCCGGCGGATACCTCGGATAAAGCCTTCTATTTCGGGATAGCCATTATTGTCTGATTTATTCTCTCGTCACGCGGAAAATAATTAGTGGCTTCCCTCACGATGAGTTTCTTCTACCAAGCCGTGCTTCTATTGCTACGTGGACTCGTCATCTCTGCAGTACTGGGATTGGAAAGCAGCTATTCAAACGATCTGTCGACCCGTGCATCTGATGCCGCAATTGTAGCTACAGGTAAGCGTGCTTATTCGAGATTCCCATTTGTCTATCATTCACGAATGTTTACCGCTTCGCCTTCTCAGTTAATGCCGGAGGAATGCCACGCACAGTTCTTCTGGGAAAGTGATACGAAGCGGCAGTCGTGCCTACGTCGGCAGTTACCTTTTTTTCGTGTGTTTTGCCGAGGAATTCCGGCATGACTGGAATGCTTGATGTCTCCGTAGGGAAGGCCTGGCGGACGGGAGAAAATCCCTTACTGTAATTGTGTAACCTTACACTTCACACCGTCACGGTCAAATTATTGGAGAGGATGTGATTGTAAGGCTCGTGGTTCAAGTGTATTTTACTGCTATTGTTGACGGACTGATGTTGTGATTAGGGTGAAGGGGCGGGAGGGTGGTGGGGGTGTGTGGGGGGGGGTTACCAAGCTATTGTTATTGGCTATGTCCATGTGCTTGTTCACAGAGCCTGCCCCAGCAATATACTGCAGGCAGACTAATCAGATGAGTCACATACATCAACTCGGTTCCAAAACAATTGATCATGACTGTAATCTTTCTCTAATGGAGATTGGAGAATACCAGGGAAACGTCGGCCTCATGACTCACAGTCGCAGGGTGACTCCTCAGGTTAGCCCACCAGAACCTGGGCAACCCTAGTGACTCATAACTGCAATGTTGCCATGCCTGTAGAAACTGAGGCGACGGCATCAGGTGTGTCCTGGAAGGAGTGCTGATGACCGTGGCAAGCACAATTATTATTATTTCAACCAGGGTTTCTTGAACCCTGTCGCCCAGGACTCCACTTGTTGCAATAACAGTTGCCTGTATATGAGGACGCGACTGGACGACGTCGGACTGGAGCTGGAAAGCACAGATCCAAAGGGCAAAACTGATCTTGGGCCAACACCGGCCTGCGGCGACAGGTCTCAGTCGAGGCTAGCCGTCTCCTGATCTGAGAGTCATATGGCAAACCAACAACAACGTTCCCGGTGTTGTCCCTTGTCTCTGAGAATTGTTGTTTGCCGATGTCTGTAGTGTGGTTGCGGGGCCCTGACCAGCAGGGGCCCTGACCAGCAGAGGGGCCCTGGGTGTGTATGAACGTGCAATACATTAAACGTTTAAGGCTGTGCAAGGATCTCTCAATCTCACCACTGGGCCTCGTTTCCTTCATTCCTGGGTCGGAAAGAAGTGTGCTGTCCTGTTACGTGCGCCTGGTTGATTTACACCCCGCTGCGTTTCGGAGAATCATTTCCCCCCCCGGCTGTTGTGGTCTTATTTGCACAGTCAAATATTGCCTCATGCCAGTGACCTTATGACTTAAATTTTGCTCCTCGGGCGAAGCCTTCAGAGCACAGGCTCAGTTCTTCAGTGGCCACAACAGTTGACTTGACAGCACCAATGAAGCCTAATGTCATTATGCAGCACGCATACATAAATGGACATAAGAAGCTCATTTGTAGCCATTTGGATCACGCGGTCTCCTCAAGATTCTACGTTAGTGTCTTGTCACCTACCCTGTCGCTGCACTTGTTGGGTTGAACTCCTCGGCGTATGACGTGTATAAACTGGTGTGTAAACAGACATTCAGGCCTACTGGTTTTCAACGGAAATACGCGGCAGGCTAGACGCGGATGACCGCGGGTCCTTGGTAGGCCTGTCAATGCTACATTGTCTCCAGCAAGATTTTGTTCCAGGAGCGTTGACGCCTCGGACTGTTCTTTGGCTTTATTTTCCAAGACAACGGTGTGGAGATCAGCTTTCGGGAGCTCCGTTCTACCCACTGTTACCGAGTACTGTAGTGTTGAGTCCCGTGTAGCTAGTGAACGACTGAATGTGGCAAAAGGTGTCATTTGAGACCGTTGACACTGAAACCGAATAACCGTTTTCCCACACGTCTTCATGGTCGGTTCCCTCAAGGCTCAACGCGTTCTGGCGTTACACAACGGAATGCCGTCTCACATGTATCATCCTAAAACCCACTTCTGTCTTGAACTGAAAAAATAAACAGAGTTTTTGAGGTGCGTTTTTTCGCTGAAATCTCAGATTCGCTTTCCTGGGAGAGATTTCAATGGACTGAGATGTAATGTCAGACGGTCAGCTTTGATGTTGCAGAGCGAGTGACCTTTCAAGCTAAAACCTGAGTTCCCTCAGGTTTGTTTGCTTAAAAAAAAAAAACTATGCGGAGACAGTAGAAAGGACAGTCGGTGTCTTGCACTGTCCGCAGAGGGTTTCCAGACGTAGGAGTCAGAAAGATAAATAAATGAAACACTTATTTATTACACAGGCTGACTCCTGTGCTGTGGCTCTGATGAATGGACATATGTTTAGCAGATGCTTTTCTCCGGAATCTCTGGCATGTCCACGTTTTGTGTGAGGGCTGCCCCGGGAATCGAACCCGCAATGCTGTCGTTGCAAGAACCATGTTCTGCCCACAGAGTCGTGCTGCTCCGAGTCTAAAGTTTAGCCCACCCTGCCATTACGCGGGGGCTCTTCTAAGTCGGCACCTGAACCAAGCGTGTTAATGGTACTGGGCCATCTCAAATGAGCCTCTATGATCTGGCTATAGATTTGTTGAAGTCTTCTCTTAAGCCCCACTATTACAGGATGGAAAGGCAGATTAAGTAGGTAAGCTAAAATGAAGACCTGATACAATGAACAACATGTGGTTTATCCGAGTGGGAACTAGTTAATGGTGTTATGTAATGAGCAACGTTTTTCTCCACTGCGAATCTGATGCTAATTTGTATTAGCTTCGGATTTTCATATGTGTCAGTCAATCCGCTGACTTCATCCCAGTTTCATCTGACCGGTGAGACAAAGATTCTAGAGGACTATAATATTATTACAATATAGTACTGCCAGTTGGGTCTCTTGTGGTCCCAATGTGAATATTCAGGTTTCAGTTTAGGGGCAGTGTTTTCCGTAACCGCTTCACGGTACACATTTGTGTTTAAGCCCATAACAAGCACACATTATTTACCTTGTCAGCTAATCATCAGAGCAGTGTTGGGGGTATGAAACAAAGCCAAATGTTTAATAGCACTGTTTCTTCTTAGTTTTAGTTTTTTTTTTTTGGAGGAGGAAGGTACAGTTCTAGTGTGGTTCTCCGGCTGAGAAGGATTAGGGAACCATGGCCTAGAGGTTCAGGGCAGACACGACAGCATGATGAAAGGCCTTGCTCCCGAGGTTGACATGGCCCTCTAGATTCAGAAACCTGCGTGAGTGATGGAGGGCCCCGTCGACTCCAGAAATGACAAGGAAGATGTAATAACGGCTTTATATGAACGTAGCCTTTTTATTTAATTGTAAGAGTTAACTGTGGAAGAAGACACTCAAATGAATTAAGGATACTCATAACAGAATCAACGGGGAAACCTAGGATGAGACCAGGTGTTTTTACAATCGCAAAAACAAAAACAAAACAACAATACCAGAATAAATACATTGTCCTTGAAGCATTCAGATTATATTTTCCACAGAATAGAAAGAAGGTTGTCAGGTCCTACTGAAAGTACAGCGGATTGTCCTTCAGCTCCCCAAAAATCAAAGTAAATATTTGGTTAAAAGTGTTCAGGCCCCTGTGAAATATTGCAGGTTGGAATAAGCAGGGAAATGAAACAGACCTAAAACACAGAAATAGGGCTCAGTTCAGTCCCACTCAACGGTTGTTTTCTTTCATTGTGTGGCAAATAAACCGAGAGAGCTCATAGGTACTATATAAAAACCTACATCTAAAACCTGCCTCTACTAATCCTACAACTACTAATCCTGCATATAAAACCTACATCTAAAACCTGCCTCTACTAATCCTACAACTACTAATCCTGCATATAAAACCTACATCTAAAACCTGCCTCTAGTAATCCTACATCTACTAGTCCTGCATATAAAACCTACATCTAAAACCTGCCTCTAGTAATCCTACAACTACTAATCCTGCATATAAAACCTACATCTAAAATCTGCCTTTACTAATCCTACATCTACTACTCCTGCATATAAAACCTACATCTAAAACCTGCCTCTAGTAATCCTACATCTACTAGTCCTGCATATAAAACCTACATCTAAAACCTGCCTCTAGTAATCCTACATCTACTAGTCCTGCATATAAAACCTACATCTAAAACCTGCCTCTACTAATCCTACATCTACTAGTCCTGCATCTAAAACCTGCCTCTACTAATCCTACATCTACTAGTCCTGCATCTAAAACCTGCCTCTACTAATCCTACATCTACTACTCCTGCAGATAAACGCTACGTCTAAAACCTGCCTCTAGTAATCCTACATTTACTACTACATCTAAAAGCTACATTTACTACTACATCTAAAAGCTACATGTACTACTCCTGCATCTAAAAGCTACATCTACTGCTACATATAAAACCGACATCTACTATTCCACGATCTAGAACCTACATCTACTATTAGTCCCGTGCTTAGCCTACCCTGCCATTAAAGGGGGTGGGGGTGGTGAACGCTTATTAAAATCTCATTAATAGTGTGGTTCTTGGATGATTAGATCCTACGACACAAACGTTGCTCTGGCGGGTCTTCATCACTCCCAGATCTCGTTTGATTGAACATTCGGTGGTGGTCCTTTACAAGCCTGCGTCTTCTCAAGAGTGAGTTCTCCTTCTCCAGAGGACAAGGCCTTCGTGAACTAACCTGGGGTGACTTGCATTGCTCATAAGTACATACAGAGACTGTGTGCTCAGCTGGGTATTTACTGACGTATGGGAGGAGACCTGGGCTGTGTCCGGATGTACAATAAATGTTCCTGTCGTCCGCTGTTTTTTTATTTTTTTGATTTAGCCCTTTTGGCTTTTAGTCGGTTATGGTGAACGATGAAAAGAGATCATAAATGATCACTTGTTTCCGCTGAGCTACGTGTCACGGTTGAAATATTGGTGGTTAAGAATAGTTTTGAATGAGAAACAAGGCAGTGCAATGTGCATGTTGAAAAGTTTTTGACACATCTGTCTTCCGTAACATCTGTTAAAGCTATTTGTGAGAGCAATAAATAGTTAATTTAGACGGCACTTTTGCCTGTCCGTTCACAATGACAAAACCAGGCGCTTAGAAACAGAGATCTAAATTGATTAAAAACATGAAAAGCATGCTTGCACTTTTCTGTAACACCAACTGTGATGTGATGGCTGTCTCCTCTTAGTTTTTCTCCTTCTGGTTGAAACCCCGGTGTGTGATGGCTGTCTCCTCCTCCTGGTTCTTCTCCTTCCGTTTGAAACTGCAGAGTGTAATGGCTCTTTTCCTTCTGGTTGGAACCCGCGTAGTGTGATGGATGTCTCTCCTCCTTTGTACCATCTTTTTATGTTTGTGTGTGTGTGTGTGTGCACGCGCGTTAATGAGTAAAAACACCATATTCAGGTTTTCAGGTGTGTGCACATGTGGCAATGTCGGCGTGTTTGTGCGTGTCTGTCTGCTACTGTGTGAGAGCATGTCCTTGGTCTGAAAAGGCCTCTGGCCACAAACTTAATAATGAAGGCATTTCCTGTTGTCCAGCAGATGACTATCTGGTCGTGGCTGTAAGGGAAAGCTCTCTGGGCTGGTGGGGGTCTGGTGGTGGTGGTGCAGGCGTCACAACTGAGCTCTGAAACCCATCCACACAACTACTCTGGGTCCAGGGACTGTTCTGATGTAGACTCCCTTCAGGGGAAAGGAGGAAGATGGAAAGGGGTTGTTGTCACAGGGCTGACATTCGGTTAACTTGATCTTGTCATGGTTTTTGTTGGTTCTGGTTGAACCCAAAAAATTACTTATCATTATACATTTGTTCTGGCTGTCCACTCTGATAATAAATAACACAACCGATTCTATTTGTGTATCCCTGTTGTAGGATCTATTTCCGATGTCAGAAGTCAAACAACTCACTAATTGTAATAGCTTGTTATACCTGAAACGGTGTAACTCAGCAAATGTTTACATGGATGCAACTGCCACAAAGATGCCAAAGTATATACTTCATCCATGTTTGAAAGCGTGATTGGGAACCAGAAGTACAGTGTTTCACCTAATATTTGGCTAAGGAAGGGAGCGGGGCGTATTGTGAATCTCTGGGCGGTTTGTGGCGGGGGCCTGCTTGAGTGACAGTGTGAACGTGGCCTTCCTCGCGTTTCTACGCTGTTGTGTATTTATCTTGTTTAGCGTTTGTCCAAACAAAGCCCTTCTTTCTGTCTCCGAAAGAGAAACACAAGTTCTGATTTGATGTGTCTGGGCGTTGACTGTACCGGGGATGGGAACTGTTCCTTTGTCTTCCTGCTACGTATATTGGACTCCTAAAACGGCTTTCCTGAGTTACTTAAAGATGGATTTTTGTTGATTTTCGATGAGGGCTGAAATGCCTCTTTATGGTCCCACAACACGGTCCACTAAAAGCCTGAGCGTTTGGAGAAGCCCCACTCTCTCTGTTACTATGTATTTTAGTTAAGTGCCCAACATCCAAAAAAGCATGCATACTGTTGTATGTCTGAAATGAGTGTTCGGCACAAGATAGTTTGTTTTAAAAGGTAAACATTTATACTCCCCAAGGTGCTTGTTGGCTCTAATTTCAAGTACTGTATAGCTGAAGGACTGGGAACTCAGCATTTGCATTTCGGGGCGTTTTTGGGACACGATACTTTTTTTTGCGTACAGCATCAACCAAAATCTACACAGTACGTTTGAGGAAAACCTGGCATTTACTGGGCTCGAGCGGAATTTCAGGACACGTTGTAGGGCATTTTTTTTTGTGTAGGCTGTGACATGATTCAACATGTCAACAACATATTCAAAGATTTGTTTTAAGAGCTTTTATCTGGGGCAACACAGAATGTGGTTCTCAACTGATCCATCCAAAAGAAAACGAACTTCAAACTGACTTAGAACATTTGGCATCAAATCCTTCCAAAATCCTGCTAAAGAACTCCCGTTTCCCCAGAGACACCCTCTCAAACTAGTGAATCGAACCCCATGTCTCACTTTCCATACTGACTGCACTTATTACGGGGACTTTGGTTAGGGGCATCTGCTAAACTAAAGAATTACATGTTGTAACCCCATACCTGTCCTGTCCACAGAGTCCTGAGGTAAGGTTGGCGGGACAGTGGCGTAGGCCAGACGTTTGACACCACGCCGCCATACTGTCTGCTACGCTGCCCTCTGACAGCTGCTTCGTGTCTCCATCAGGAGCTTTGGGTTAGCGGGTGGTCCCCTATTAGACTCAGTCTCCAGTCTGAATGGAACTACGGCGTATTAATAAAGACTGCTAATGTTTTCCGATGAGAGCAGCCTGGCGTTTTTCCTTTCCCTGGTCCATCTAAGTGGGTCGGACCTCTGATGTTGGATGACCCGCCAGCGTAGTGTTCCTCATAGCTGGGCTCCTCGTCACAGCCACAGGGCCTACTCGGCTTTCAGCCTTGCTCGCCAGCCAGATAAATAATTGGACTTTAATGGCTTACTTTGGCCCCTCCTCTGGGTCTTTTTACTTGGACGAAAGGGTTTAAATGATACGTAAGAATGTGCTTGGACATGTTTCTATCATGCAACCTACGTGTCATTTTTCAGCATAATTATTAAGCAGCTTTGCCTCAAGAGATAAGGGGTGTTTGTCTGATAGAGAATATCACTGAAAATGGCAATAGACCTTCTCCTTTCACCCCTTAGGTGTTTTACACATTCCATTTATTGTCATGGCTTCAGCTCAGGAGATGTGCCGTGGAGTTATTTCTCTTGTGAAAATGGCCCATGTCATGCCACTGAGTCAGTTTGGTTTTTCACACCGCCTCTGTTCATCTGTCCTGTGGTTTTCTGACTGTCCATATGGAAGGGCCATAGATAGGGAGTGAACGCTGATTTGTAACTCCTGACTGTACAGTGGCAAGCACAAAACACCAGACAAACCCCCCCCCCCCCCCCCACACACACACACACACACAGTGGATGTAGGTCACCAGCTGTTCTCTACTTCCTGCTGTGAGCGGCCTATTAGCAGCGGTCAGAAGAGAGGAGAGCGGCATCTCAGCCCCCAGCCCCGACCCACAGGGCTTTCGATCTCCCCGTTCGCCGCGGGCGTTGATCCCCGAGTCGGCGTCCGACAGACTCCTTTGCTTTTATGATCCAGCCCGGGGTCCCTGAAGGACACGCGCCGATTGACAAAACGCATTAACGCACACGCACGCGATAGATCATGGAGGTACTAAAATAAGGAGTGGACTGTCGGCCTCTTAATTCTCCAGTTAACTCGGCGCTGCCGTGGATCCGGTCGGCTGCTGGACAAGGGGCTCACGGTGACCCGTCCTTCTCCTATTAGCTCCCGGACCTCCAGCTGAGTCACTGATCCATTGCAGACGTACCGGGCCCGTCCAACGCCGGCCGTGGGCCGGGCCCCTTTACTGTGCGTCTCGATGAGACTAACCTGGTTGAGCAGCTCCGGTGACATTTGTATTTTTAGAGACAGAAGTAAATTTACACTCTGACCTGTACGTGGTGTAAGGGTTTTATTAGGCCTAATAATGTGAAGCACAATACAAAATAACTTGCCTGGGCAACATAAAGACAGACGACACAGACGGCACTTTTAGCGGATCATTATATCTGGACGCTGTGAGTGCATTTATAGTGCAGCAGTTGTGTGTTTTTGCAGGTACCATGATGCGGTGAGATTTGTCCTTCCAGTCTCCGTTCGGCTGTGGGGCTAATACACGCAAGGGGCAGGAAGCCACTGCCAAAACAGACCTGACAGGCTACCCATAACCACCTGCACAAACGCCGCTCTCGTGATGTTCTATTAAAGGAACCCTACAAGGGCAAAATGTTTTGACTTCCACCAGCTCCCCATGCAAATGCAGTCAAATGGATAGGGTTATGGATGTCCCTAGGGAGCGGTGGTTCTGGTGACAGGAGAAGAGCTGCCGGTACAAGCCGTGCTCACGGGCGGCAGTGAGGTGGATTCTTTTTTTCTTTTGGATGGCGTTAATGGTGCCCTCTGATTTCAGGGACTTTCCCTTGGCAGGGGGGGGGCAGACGACGTGGCGGGGATCAGCGTTTAGGGGTTGTGGGGAGGGCGTTTGGGGACGGTGTGGATTTCTCCGGAATGCTCTCTCGGCCACGTCTTCTCTAGGGCAGCTCAGCTCCACACGCAGACACATGCATCAATACGGTGAGGAGGAGGGAGACCGGAGGCGTGTTTTGCTACTTGTCCTTGCCCTCCATGCCGTCTTTGTAGTTTAGCAGATCGTCCGCGGTTAATGCATTTGAGTTACGAGACGGTAGCTAGACGAGATTGTTTGACACTTCTGAGTGAATTGGTCCAAAATAAACCATCAACACATTCACTCAACGTCAACCACGCCCGTTCTTTCGACACAAATGTAGAAAGCAGTTTTATGTAAACGAATCAATCCCCCCGGGCATGTAACACATTCGCTTAAGAATCTGTCTCAGCTTTTATTGTGGTGTGCTGGTTTGGTTCATTTAAGGAGCACTGACTGAACACTGTGATAACGATCAGAGGGAAGGTCAATGGACAAAGCCAGGAACCCCTCACTGACATTTAAAAAAGAAAACAATTGTGGAAAAAACGGAGAACCGATTGAACTCACATCAAATGACCAATATACGCTAACTCCTTCGCCTTCGGTTGTAGGAATAGAGTTCTCCGGTTCAAATCTGAGAGCAACTTCTAGTTTCACGCCAGCACCCGTAAAGCCTTTTAACTCTTGAAGTATTAACTTGATAAAAACACACACACACACTGTCATAATATTTACCTGTGATTGCATGGAATGCTTGCAGTCATTTATACTGTAGCCTTTTGGTTTCTGTGTTCCATGTTGTCCAAGTCCCCGTTGTCAAGAACACATGACGTTCCAGGAAGTGAATGAAGACAATTTCGTGGTGTTGATGCTAACCCGAGGATGAGAATAACGTGGCGAAAGAAAGATGCTGTTCACTGAACTCAAGATGGAAGTACTGTGTTAAAATCAGCCGGGGTGGACCCAAGAAAAAGCCTGATTGGAGAGTGACAACAGGTGTCGGACCCAGTGTATTAGGAAGGGGCGTGGCCTGGATCAATTATAAGCAATTAGTTCACCTGCAGGGAGGGGCTCAACAGAATACCCAAACGTCAGGCAGTACATTTGAGGCATTCGGTTGGAGGTTTTCTGTACCGGTTTAACCTGGCCACGGTGTCAAGCTGGAGACCTGCAGACAAACTCAGGCATTTAAATTGCTCACTGTAAAACTTAGAAGTGTTTATATGAGAAACACCAGAAGTTGTTCAGTTGCCACTTTGTGTGCTGTGCCACCTGGCAGGCTGAAGTAGGAGGATTAACATTAAGGTTTAATGACCTGACAAAAGACTTGACACACACGTTGACTAACGCCAACCATTGTGTCTTGCCTTGTTAACCTCTCCTGTGTTGTCATGTAAGAGGTAGGAGCAAATTGACCAGTTCTAAAGCAACTGGAAGGTCACTCAATTGCATTTCAACACTGGGCATTCTGGGTAAAGTGGGCGGCCATCGGGGACAAGGGTGGTAATCCAATTCGGGGCGACTAACAGCCCTGTGTGTCCGGGCCAAACAGGTGCGTTCAAGAGCCACTTAACCGCCCCCTTGATCAAAATCCAAAATGGACTGAGGCTTGGATTACACATCGAAGGAGAAAGAATGACCTTCCTTTGGCGTTTTCTGTCTCTTTCGAAAGGGAACCGGGTCACGTAAGGCCTATGTACATTACAGAGGTTAAGTTCTTCCGTCCGCACCTCATTTGTTAGAGCTCAATTTCACTTGCGAGCTGCTGCCCTCCTGCTGTCCGTTTCAGTCATGCACAGATACAGGCCTGATAACCTTCAGAAGTGCGGGACGCTAAAGCCAAAGTGGCATGTAATTGTAACTCTGTGTGTATTGTCTTGGCTTCCGCCTGTGTTGCGGGAGACGTCTCTGTCTGTCCTCGACCCGGCTCCCCTGGTGGATAAGGGGCATGTAGCCGAGGCCTTCACGCTTCAGCCGCAGAATGCCGGGAGTCCTCCGATTTTCAATTCTCTGGGGGGAAAAAGGGTGGGAAATCATTAAACTGTTTGTCATTTCGGTGCACTTTGGCAACCAGAGGGTGTTGCTAGGATCACAAGACATTCGGGGCTTCATAAAAGATCCGGGGCTATGGTCCCGGGCGGCCAGGCCTCAGGACGCCCCAGCCCGCGCCGCCTATAGGGGTGGAACAGCATCTCAAGTCAGTATCTGTGCAGGATATTCATCCTGTCTGATGGAAATGCGGCGAACGGGTTCACAAAATCCTTTGTCCCGTTCCGTTCTCCTCCTGGCTGATGTGGCCGGAATGCTCTGCTCTTTTTTTCCGGACGCGGAATCCTGCATGTTTCCATCGTAAATCCAGGGAAGAGCTGAAACAACACTGGAACAATTAACCCTGCTGCCGTTCAGCCTAATGCTGATGACAGGGCAAGATAACCAGTCAGTATTTCAGGAACACATGTAATTATAGTATTGGTTATTGAATGGCTTTTCACCGTAATTATATACTGGTTTGTTTTGGCTACCGGGGCAGGGGGGGTGGGGGGTTACTGGACAGTTTGTGGAACCCTTCATCATTGGTTAATTACTTTTTCAGAACTGTTTGTTCTTTATTTTTTTTTCTCATTGTTTTCCCTTTTAGAGGTCACTGTGGAGGTGTGCCATGCTCATTTTCAGTTCCCTCCTGGAACAAGCTTGTGATGGGAACAGGAGACATTTAGGTGTCGACAAACATCTTTGGATATCTTTTTGTCATTACAACATACCATTATAAAGAATATTATAACATGCAGGTGTTGTAGTAATATATTTTAAGTTGTATTAGATGTGTGTGGTTGAGCCATTGGGCCTGTTAGGATTGGCAAACACATGCCATTGTGTTTTACACAGGGGTATCATTGAGTAATCATGTTTCACAGAATAGTGAAAGAGAGAGAGGGTTGTCCACGGGTGTGGTTCTCAAACCTCTCCTGGCGAATCCAAACGTTCCGTGTGTTAGATATATGCCAGCGCGGGCACACCCGAATCCACTCGTCGACTAATTATGAAGCCCTTTGTTGCTGGATTCAGGTGAGCTGCAGGCGAAGTTGAGACATTATGGGGTCCCCAAGAGAGGTATTCATGTTCCCAACCTGGGTGATGAAACGTGAGGATCCGTTAGGGCCAGCGCTCATTGTGAGTCCACTGTGTACTGTGTGGAATCTGTGTACCTCGATGGGCGACCACACCCCCGGTGAGTGTACTTTTAGCTTGAATGTAGTGTAGCCTGAACGTTAGTCATTCATCTCACTCCATTACACTTATTTGTGTTAGTTCTTGTGAAAGGCACTTCCGCAAACAGTTGAGATCTACATATGGTGTACTATATATACTATATTATCATTTGTTAGATGTACATTTATCATGTATTAGATGATGATGATTATCTCATGGTTTATGTCCTATGGTCCTTAGAAGGCAAAGTAGCAATCGTTCGTTCTTTCTCTCTTTAAGTTTTTCTCTTTCTCTCGCTCTCTGTCTGACTGTGTATCTTCCTCGACTAATCTGTAGGATCAAAGGTTTACCTGTAACTCCTGGCAGGGAGATGACCTCTGACCGGTCACCTTTTAACCAGGCATTTCTGGAAGAGGTTCATGGAGCTAATTAGAATGTAGAGTTCCCCCCCCCCCTTTCTCTTTTCCCTCTCCTTTGTCTCGTCTTTTCTGCCGGCAGGTCAGCCGCACACATCACATCTCCTGTTCCGTCGTTGATGCAAGCATTCCTCAGACGCCGGGCCGCGAGAAGTGTCTCCTTTTCTGGAAGTTTTGGGATAACGGGAGGCCCCCCCCGTGCGCTGCCTCGTTGCGTTTTGCTTAATTCCATCCTCTGTCTCGCTCTTTTGTTTTTGCCCATCTAAGCATCGGATTAGCGGGACTCTATTGGTTCTGGTATAGCGATGGAGGGGGGGGGGGGGCGCTGGGTTGGGGTTAGATCCAAAAGGATGGTTTTCCCCTTTACTCTCATTCCAAAAACTTAAAAACTCACTTAGCTTAGCTTGTATGTTAACCCCAACACAGGTTATTCCAGTTCGTTGTATCGAGGCCGCTTAAAAGTAATTATAGTGTTCAAGTCATCAGAACACGTTAAGAGACAACATTTCAGTCATTTCAGTCCTCTCTCCCTTAAGAAATTAGGAAGTGAACACGAAAGAACATAAACATCTTGAAAGCAAAGGTGTTTCATTTGCTTGCGAATGTTTTGGAGGCAGATCGGCCCAACATTTATTTGGAAATGTCCAACAAAAACGTGAACTCTTCCGGTTTGTAAACAGAAGTGCTGAGGGGAAGACTAGTGGTGAGTTTTCAGCTGGATTTTAAGACAAATTGGAAGTGACTGGAATGCATTTGTTCATTCTACATCCCCCCCCCCCCCCCCCCCCCCTTTCTTGGTAACTCTGGCCTGCCCAGGGGATTGAAGCTAGCTGGCTAATGATATTTGCATCTTAATAGCTGTGCTGAGGAACTGAAATAGTAGACCCTTGAGAATCTTTATTTGCTTGTCTTTAGTGTCTGGCCTCTCTGGTTGACTTATGATTCTGCCATATGGTTATGGTTGACAGAGAACTAGTTTGTCCTGAGTCGCCGTCAGGCCTCTTGTGTCAGTGCGTTCCCACACTGTTATCGTCCTGAGCATCTGTTTGATTTAGATCCAGAGCTCCATCTCTCCAGAAGTTTGCTAAACCTGAGATTGCAGGTAGAGGAATTACAAGCGCTGTGTCAGCAGACAAACAGGGAAGTCTATGCGGGCATCCATTGGTGCCGTTACATTGCCGTGTGAAACTGACTCCAATTGGATTCTTCGGTAAAAGGTTTAAAGTTGGCCGTGGTTTGTGGAAGGACGCTTGTGTGCCATAGGCTCTCTGTTTTTATGTGTGGCCAGCTTTTGCCTGTGTGTGTTTGTTCTATTGACTCATTTTAGTGCTTTTCTAAAGACACTCCCACAAGACCAAATAAGCCTTATCGTGTCTCTCAAATAACAGAAGGCCTGTCTCCCATGCGTGCATGCAAGGTTATTTTCACGTTTCGGGGCACATGGCGTTTTGATCCCCTCCCTCGACGTATCCTCTCTTGATAATCCACACCGAGTCTTGGCACGCACAACCACGCACGGCTGTAGTTCCCCTGGCCATATAGACCCCATGTAGTGCCCCCCCGGGGTCGTGAGTTCTGTATGAGTGCTAGAGACCACATGTTCTTGTGCCGGGCAGTGTGTGTGTGTGTGTGTGTGTGTGTGTGTATGTGTGTGTGCCTCACGGAATTCAGCCCCCTCCCAACTCCCGTCGGAACACTCCAGTCTGGTAAGTTGTCTGTCATCCTCTCCCTCTCGGACATTTAGCCCTACTTTACGCACCAGAGGTTGAAGAGAGAATGGGGCGGGGGGTCGGGGGTCGGGGCGCTAGCGTGTATGTCCAGACCGTGTGCTCCCTCTCAGCGGGTCAGCAAGGCTGCCGCGTGACGTGTCTGTGGAGGCTTCCACTGAGGCCCCATAGGAGAACGTTCCCAGGGTTCCGGAGCAGTCGTGTTCTCTCCGTGTTCCTCTTAATTTGGTCGGAAGTACAACATTAGGGGGGGAGGCGTCCACTGGAAGTCATTTGCATCGGGACGGTTCAAGAACATCGTGGCGAGCGGTTCTCGAGGGGCTTCCGCGAGAGGCTATTCTGTTCCACCCCCCCCCCACCCCCCCCACCCCCCCCCCCAGCCCACACTGCTCTTTCAGTCAAAGTCCCATGGGTCAGCGCGTGTGACGCTTTCAGTGTCCCAACGACCTTCGTAAGCTTTGCCCAACTCCTGAGCGGCCTGCAGGAGTTCAGAGGCCGAAGTGACCGGGGAGTCCCCAGAGCGTTGCTTCACAGCCTTGATGGTCATTTCACATTGGTGTTCCTCTTCGCATTTCTTTCACGTAACACAGTCATTTATTTATGTTAGTGTATTGTTTTTGGATGTCCTGTACATTTGTACCCTCTGTGTTGGACCTTTTAGGTGCAGTGAAAAAGGGGAGGGGAATTGGAATGTGCTTTTTAATACTGTATAAATTCTTATAGTGGTCTAGACAGGCAGAACGTTGTGGATATGTTTCAAAAGAACACTGCAATACCTGGGACAGCAAAAGCAACTAAACAGATCTCTCCTGAAATCAGACCGAAGTTTCCATCTCTAAATAATCGTCTTTCTTCCTTCCTGTGTTTTTTTGGGGGTTATTATTTTCGCCCACTCAACCACAATGCGCTGTGGCTGTCTTGGTGAGCGCCAAGCTTATTGTTTTTCCTGTGAAGTCAGAGAAGATGTCATCACGCGATCCCCCCCAACACACAGGAAGTTTACAGTGTTTCCTCATAAACCCAGTAACTCACATTCAAATTTCACTATGTTTCACCCATATTGCAACTAATACTAGATTTATATATTTACTCTGCAGGACTTAATTTATTCAGATGTTTTCATATGTAGCCAGAAGTGCAGATAGGACATTTTACTTCCAATTACTTCCAATTATTTCTTTGCATACTTGCATATTAACAGCAGATCTTTTGTTGCAACAAAGGGACAGGACTTCAGAGGGATTCCGCGTGTGTGTGTGTGTGTGTGTGTGTGTGTGTGTGTGTGTGTGTGTGTGCGCGTGCATCTGTGTACAGACAATGTGAATGGGGGACCTCTGTCATTGTTGAGGTTTTACAACATAAGCCACATCCTGACAACTGTTTTCCAAGATTTATTTTTAGCTCACAGTGCTGTGATGTGAGCCCCTTTCGGTAGTATTCTGAAGGGTGTTTTTACTTAACGCGTGTGTCCCGGAACAGTGTCACTCTGGGTCACTTCACTTCCTGTCACATGTCTCGATTGTAGTAGGAAAACAGGCAAGCAAAGCAAGCAAGCTTGCATGCATGCAAGAAACATACTCACACCAAATAAGGGGGGTTGGATGTGATTTTTTCTGTTGTTTTTCTGAAAACCCAGTGAGGTGTCAGTTTGAGTGGTCCCTTGTTCTTTTTTATTTTTTTTAAAGCTTTTGAAGCTGATTTCCCTTAACTAAAACAAAACAGTAGTATTGAAAAAGGCTTTGTGCGGTTTTCGAAAAAATGAGCTTTATCCCCCCACATCTGTTCCCTCTGATTGACAGCGTGGCGTGTCTTTGTGGAAATGGAAGTGCTGTTGGGTGATGTGGTGAAGCAGTAGGACATGAGAAGGGACCAATGATTGCTGTCATACTGGTACTGTAGGGAATGCTCCTAGCTGGAAGTTGTCCTTAAGATCACCAGGTAGCCATAAAGATGGCACTTTAAATGCGGAACTACGGCATGTAAATTGCTGTGAGGTTAGGATGCACACTCCGCAAATAGAGATTGTTTAAACAAACATTGAGTCCAGGGCAAGGCGATATGGCCTGAAAATAATTTCCTGGTGTACTTGACATTTTCAGATGGTATCGGTATACATTGCAATATATTCATTTGTACTTTGATTGCAATAAAAAACATGTTTAAGGAGTGGAAGACTTTAGTACGGTAACATCATTTTCTAAGGGTTGCTACTGGCTGGTCCTTTAGTACGCTGCGTATTAGGCCAAATGTCACAAATACAATAAACGTCAGAACATTACAGTTAACAGAATACCTGCGGTGCAGTCATGAACCAGTTTCCTACACATACAGCCCACAAGGATCAACAACCGAGATGTAAACCCCTTTCTTTAAACTTGCTCACGTATATTTAGTTGATTTACATACGGAACTCAATAGGTGAGCAGGATGAAGTGTTCACAAGTAAATACATTTTATTAGCATTAGCAAACATGCTAACTGCATGCTAAGCGTGGTAATGGTTATTTGCCTGTAGTGTCCCCATATTTTAAAATACCATGAATTTGCCATAGTAAATCATCGTAGTGTTGTCAACATGTTAGTAATTGGGTTCAAGGCCATAATACCTATCAGTACAAAGTTAAAACCATTTGTAATTTGACCTAAATATTTTTTGCATTTGATCTGCTACTTTGGAAAGCATTGCTTAGCTTTGATCAAACTAGTTAAACCTATATCATGGGCCATCATCTGTAGTGATGTCCATATTATAGCTCTGCCTGCTGAGCTGTGTCTGATAATCCAGACACAGACAGAAAGGTGCTTTACTGTGTCTTTTGATTGTTTTATGCAATCTACACAAGTTGATTACTTTCCCAAAAAGGGAAGGAGGTTTTATTGATTGCCAAAGTTCATGTTGCACTCAAGCTGACCGCAAACAGTTTAACTTCATCCACTAAACTATTGCCCCCTGAATCAGGTCTGAACCCGTTGTCCTCTGCTTCCCAATGCACCTGACTGCCCTCTTTGACATTCCAACCATTAGCGCTAAACAAACCAAAAACTGTAGAGACATATCAAGATGGCTGTGGAGTGAGCTTACAGCACGTCCTTAACTCTGTTACGCTCACCCCTTCTAAACCCACTACACAGTGAGCTGCCCTGGGCTATCGAGCTGAGACCTGCTTACGATCCGGGACATGGCACCACTGTATCCGACATCAACGTGCTGTCTGCTAACAGTTTACCTCATTCCACTGACAACCTGGCCCCACGCCCGACACCACTCCTTGATAACGATCTGGCCATTTGAATCACTAGCTTACTTAGGATCAAGGAGCATATAGCATCTAGCGTACTGTAGCCCTGTAGAGGGGTGTTGCCTCTGTGAAAAGTCTGGCCATGAGAATCTATACTGGAAATGTGGTGTGGCCGATGAAGTGTTGTAATTCAGTGACAAGATGTCCTAAATGTTTGCTATAGCTGGCCTGGGGCCGCGCTAGTCAGCAGCAGTAGTTGTAGGAGGCTACAAATGGGTGTGGGGGAGGCTGTGTTTACTGAGAAAATATCCTTTCAGTAAACAATCAAATGACCCTGCCTGTTCAGTCAATAGTGTAACTGTTTCACCTAAGCAGTATGTAACTAATCGGGTTGTTAAAAAGAAAATAGTGTGTGTAAGAAACAGACCGCTAACTGACAATGGGATGGGCCCAGTGTTTGTGCGAGTCTGTACAAACAGTCGCTGTTATTGGCATCTCGGCTGCATAGCATGACGGACGTAATCGTTTCATGTTCATCCAACTTTTTTTTTTTAAACACTGTCCATAGTTACTGTTTGACACTTTCCACGGGGGTTTGGTCAGTGGGGGACTGCTTTAAATCGCAATCCTACATGCCTGCGTGTCTTTGCATTGGTGCTTATGTGTCCTGTCAATACTGAGGCCGGGGTTTGTGGACACAGTATAGGTTGACAGTAACCACCGAGCTCTGTCTACACATTTAGGGTAGCAACATTAGGGTCGTTTCCCCCGAAATTAGTTTTCCGGCTTAGCCCTCCTGATTTCTGTAATGTCCAAATCTGTTTTTTTCCAAAATAAATGCTGGAGTTTTGGAGTGAGTTCCCCGGATCTCGAATAGGTGTGTGCGTGCGTGCGTGTGTGTGTGCGTGTGTGTCTTCTCCGCTGGAGTTTACCAAGTGCTGTGCTCCTACAGACAGCTTGGCCCAGCTCACAATGTCCTTTTGAAAGGCAGTACTGATGGACTCATTTCCTTGGGGATTCTCAGGACAACAAATGAAAAGTCTGCTCTCTTGGGTCGTGGGGTAAATTGATACAACACACCAGGCAGCCGGAGGTTTCTAGAAACACTGTTGGATGATGGTGTCCTAGGCATCTTTTTTTTTTTTACAGGATGCAATTATTTTACTGTGGTGAATTTAAATTAGTGTCTGTGCTCCCAGCCATTGAATGTTCAGGGTTCAAAAGAATCTTTGTCGAATTTATTTAGAAAATTGTCATATCTCAGATGGTTCTTGTGGCAAAGCAATATTCATGTACTTTATTTTCGTATCACAAATCAATTAAATGTAAAGTATCAATTGTGTCTGGATGTACATTGTTTGTCATTATTTTTCATGATGTTGATGATGTGTAATACTACTTATTAATGCTTTTTATACTAGGGGGATATTATTTCGTTCTTTCAGGATCCCTGCAGCATGATTTGGCTGCTCGCAAATGTGTTAATAGATTAAAACACTTGACCTGACATCTGTGACCATTAACCAATGTTTGACATTGAATATTTCCCCTTTGAACTCTCTTCTCTCAGATCCCTGTCTGACGGTGATGCCGCCATGCATGGGCGACGCCGACCGGTTCAGCCTTGAGGCCCTTCGCGTCATCCACAAACAACTAGACGACGACAACGATGGGGGCATTGAGGTCAACGAGAGCGTGGAGGTGAGTGGCCGGAAAATAATTTCTGTTGACCGGTGGTGTTTCCAAGATAACCGAACACAGTAGAGATTCGACCAAGTTATTTCAGTTTTTTGGACGGTTTTCTTTTGAGAATGCTTTGTTAAAGTGTGATTGCTTTGTGGCTTAGCACCAACATGAACTGGTCTTCAGAGCCTTAAAACGGCCTCATAAACAAGGCCATAAACACACATTGAAGTATTTGCAGGACATTATCAGCTCAGGCGGAAGCTAGTAGAGCGAAGGTGAGGGAGAATGGGAACAGGCTAGACCAGTAGTTCTCCCATTCAGTAAAGAATAAATGATTGCACTGTCAGTGAGAGATGTTAGCCTTTTGTAGGTATGACCGGCAAACGCACATACACAGAATCTGACCCAAGGTTTTGGCCCAGCGGGCATTAAGAAGAGTCAGACCTTTTAAGGCCCCCAAAGGGCTGAAGAATTGTAGCTGCCCTCCCATCGAGAAGGTGTGTGAGTGAGTGAGAAACAGAGCATGGTATCAGTGTGTATTTGCGCGCGTATATGTCTGTGTGTGTTTGCGCACGCTAGGAGGGATGACAGATCAAAGGCGAAGTTGAGCTGGGATGAAACCCATGTTGTTTCTGGCGCCCGGAGTCACCCGGAGTCACCAGGAGGATCCAGGAGCTTCTCTCTCCTCAAAATGCGAGGAGGCGATGTCTCTCCCGTTCTGCCTGGATCCACTCAGAAAAAATACCTTAAAAGGGCTGTTGTCATTCACCCTGTAAGACCCTTTCATGGTAATAACAATGTAATAGTGATACAAGGGGCTTGGTTAAGCTTTTCTCAAGGAACGATTTCACTTCACAGATTAGCAGTTAGACGAAGAAAAAGGGTTATTGGCAAGGCGGTGTGTGTATTTGTTGGAAATAAGTCGTTTTGAGAGGCTTGGGGGGAGCTACACAGGATGGTGGAGGGCACTAGGTTAGAAGAAGGATGTTTTAGTCAATGTGTTGGTGGGGGGTCTGGTTGTAGACGCTCAGTTTATGAAGCAGCACCAGGGTGTTGGGGTCTGATTTCCACAGTTTGCTATGGATTAATGTCTGCTGTATTACTCCAATGTGTCCAGCCTTGGCAATATGCTCAGGTCAGTTTAACGATTTCGGATAGTTATGGTTTGGGTTACTGGAAAAGAAGCTGATCGTAGATCTGTGCCCAGGGGAACCTCAACGTACTAGATTTACCAAATAAAGCACATACAGTTAAGGCAAAAAGTATTCATACCCATGCCAAATTTTGAGCTATAGTGAATTTTGGCTGGAAATGAACAAGTGACAAAACATGGTAAGACATTGTGCTGGAGACACAAATGAATAACGTAACTATTTCTGTTTTTAGCCATGACTTGCAGTTGACTAGTAACTGATAAGAGAACTACTGCTGTTGAACTGTTCTCAATTCATAGGTGATTAGAATGCTCTCTCATGGTGGAAATTACAAGACCATTGTAAATGATACAGAAACTTGCTTTTTCTCAAAAATGTGCAACAATTTCATGGGGTATTTTTATTTTATTTAAGAAAAATAAAAAATAATAATGTTACGTTTATTCATTTGTATCTCCAGCACAATGTCTTGCCGTGTTTTGTCACTTGTTTGTGTCATTTCCAGCCAGAAGAAACCTATTCACTATAGCTCAAAACTTGGCATGGGTATGAATACTTTTGGGCTTAACTGTAGTTGATAGTCTATTCTTTCAGCATGCTGTGTAAAGAGTACAAACTGCCTTTTTAATTGAGTGAAGTGCTGAAGTTAATTGCCCTATTGTGAGATTTGTCAGGTGACTAATATTACTGAGGTTCGGATTTTGATTAGATATTTCTGATGAGAGATTTGATTAAACAATTGCTGGTTTTAATTGGCTGATTTCTCGGCCTATCACCATCTAGTATAACACTTAGTCCACTATATTGTGGGCTTCATAGCACCAATTATTTACAAATGTGAGAACAGAACATCTGGTAGTAAGCATCTTAGTTTTCTGGCCCAAACTCGTAATCAATTGAGTTTCTCCAAAATAATACAGTCAGTCAAATGCTATTTCTTGTGTATATTTTTTTTGATGACCCTGAACCGCACCCCTCAAGTCCCGAACGTCTTCACGGCCCCGAGATCTGTGTATGCCCGCAATTTGAGCTTGACGACCATGTTTTTTTGAGCTTGACTGTAACTGCTCATGACCGTAACCTCTGTCTATCTTCCTGGCGGTGATGAGGTGACGGGGTTGACCGTGACGGGGTTGACCGTGACGGGTGAGGGAAGCAGGACAGCTGAAGTGATGAGAGTTTACGCAACGAGGTCACTTCAGGTTCATCCTCAACCCCCTGTCACCCCTCCAACTACAATTATGACCCGTGGAACCTGTTTTGCTAGCCAAATACACTTGACCTCATCCTAAGAATAGTTCTCTCACCTAGCTGGAAGGGATCCTCCTTTGAAGCTACTTCTGGTACACATTTGTCAACAGGGGCTAATTTCTGTAACCATATCCACCTTGAATGTCTCGAAACATCTGGAAACATTCATCTCCAGCCTTTTCCATAAAATGTTTAGCATTTCCAGGCTAGTTGTCACTGCTAGGCAGATATAGCATTCTTCAAAAACTAAAATAAATAAACCAATGGCTTTGGCATGTGAATACAGTGTCTTCCATTAGTCCTAAATATGTCACTTGTGTTTAACCTTCCCCTTCGGGCTTTCTACAGGTCCCTAGCTCACGACCTGAGACGCTTCCAAAACAAATGCAGTCACCTTTTGGCTGGTGTGAAATGCGTCTGTCTGTGTGCCAGGGCTAAATTAATCAAATCCCCTGATTGAAAAGACACGCCGGCCCGCTGGGTAGTCAGAGACTTTGACAGAGAGAGAGAGAGAGAGAGAGAAGTATTTAGACTTGGATGTAGAACATTCCTTTATTTCTTGGGGTCACTAACATTGGTGCTTCAGTGCAGTGTCCTGGGCTGGAGCTGTTAGTGAAAGCAAGACTGCTTCCATGCTTCTCCTCCTTCACACGCACCCGCACGCATTTCACCCAAATCACAACCTGTGATGATGGTCCAGGGGTTGTTCTTGTGTAGCTCTGAGCAGTATGGTCTTTTTCCTAATGAAGATTTCTATGACTGTTTCTGCTATTTAACGATGCCACACGGTCTTGTTTTATCAGAGGGATAAGGGAGGTGTACAGTGACTGTGACAGCCGTGGTGAGAGTGAGGTGGGTTATGTACAGTGCAGCTTTTAACCTTGATGTCATGGACACACTGAATAAATGTTGATGGTAGCGTAGGCGTATCGTGAAACAGCGGAAATGCTAAATGAGTTCTGGCGCTTCGTACAAACCACGGTTTTCACAGGTTTCTCTATCTTTAGCATTCAGGATGGGGTGGGAACTTGTGGCCCATTGATTTGTACATGATTGGCCAAGACAGAGGATGGAGCTCTTTGTCTTCTGGTTCAGATCTTTTTTTCTTCACACCTTTAGACCCAGAACCTATTTCACCAGTGATTCTAGAGTTTAGTTGTTGGTACTTGAGCCTCAGTTAGAAAAAATAAGTATTGAATTAACAGACTTCTTTTAGGCATTTCCTTACAAACGTATGTACTTTTATAATGCGTCAGTGTAACTGTGCTTTCTGAATGAGCGGTGTGTAACTGGTTGATTGTGCCTTTAACAGTAGCCCTGGTTTCTGCTCTCTCCACTCCACACCCTGACGTCTGGCTGCTGTCCGTGGGCCACGCCGGGAAGGCCTGTGTGAGACTTACAGATTACAGCATTTTTTATTAAAAAGCCCAGAAGGGGGACTCCACACTGCAGCCCTTCAAATAGGCTGAAATGTCCCTGGATGAGGCTACAACCTCCAGCGTGAGCGCGTGCACACACACACATGGGTATAATTTATTAAGGGAAGGACAGCTTGGCAAGTTGCCGAAATGTAGTCACAAGCCTAGAATCCGTGGGTAGATTTTCAGACCTTTGCACGCACGCACACACACACACACACACACACACATGCACGCATACCCTAACACACCCAGCCCCTTTGTCACAACCTCTGACAGCCCCTTTATATAACAGCAGTCTCTCCCTTCACCATGGGTACTACACACTGGTTCCCCACTACACCTGTTGTATTTTACACAGAGATCACTCTCTCAGCCTTGGAAGACAGTGGTTCTCCTTTTCACCCATCGCTGTGGGAAGTAGGTGTGCTGTAGCCCCTCCCCCCATACATTTCTGTCCGCCACCAATGCTGCTGTTTGTCGGTCGGCAAGACAATCATTTTGTGTTCGTATCTCGAGCAGTCCAAGTGTGGCTGTTACTCAGTGCACTGTTTTGTTGAGGGAATAATCTTAATTTAGGGCCAAATTTGATAACAAAATAGCATAAAGATTAAACAAGATAGTGGTTTAAAATAGTTTGACAGCCCTACTTACTTGGGGACCACATAGACTAAGCTTTGGCAACGCTCCAACAATATCAGTGCCCAAACATGTGATAACAATACAAGTGAACTGATTAACCAGCGTTATGTCTACTCTCTCGGGTGGCCAAATAAACGGAAGCCATTCCCTGATCTGACCCATTGGGTCTCACGTCAATAACCCAGCATCATCAGCCCGGCGGTATCTAAGACGACAACCCGTCAGGTGGGTCGTAGATACAGCCCAACGTTTTAAGAGTGTAATGAAATAGCCCCGAATATGAATAGCCAGGGGCGTTCTGGGGCCCGTTGCTGAGGAAACGCTCCGGTCTCAGTCGTCTGCGATGGCAGCTGGGCAGCCCTCCCTGGTTCTGGGTCTCCTGTCTGCCAACAAGACACTGTAGGGTTAGGTTCCATGTCTTCGAGACATCATGAACAGAATCCACGTCACAAATGGTGTGTGTGTGTATGTGTGTGCGCAAATGAGAGAGTTGCAGTACTCGATTACCACACTTGATTACTTTCTAATAAAACACAGGTGTGTGTGTGTGTGTATATATATGTGTGTCTTTATATAAACATGTCTTGAGGGGAGTGGACGCCCTATCTATAGATAAGTGAAAGCCTTGGAATGTTCCAGAAGGTTTACAGCGTTCCACTGTCCCAGTGTGAGGTGGGGTGAGAGAGGCGCTGTGCAATGCGTACACAGTCCAAACATTTACCCCCATCACTTGGAATCAGAGCCCACGGTCCGGGTGTCTTCTTTCAGACCACTGCACATTTTTTCTTGTGTGTGTGTGTTCCTGGGTTTTAAATTGTCAGTATGGTGTGTGTGTGTGTGTGTGTGTGTGCAATGCATGCTTGTGTGTGTCTGTGTTATCACTTTCTTTTGAAGATATCAGTCAATTTACTGGTGATGGCTAGATAGGTACATTAGCTGAACAGATTTTCTTTTTTTTGGGGGGTTGGGGGGGGGGCTTCGAACAATATCCTAATTCTTAATTAAGAATCATATCCTCCTAACCTCTGTTTAGTCCCCCTAGTTGTAATAGGGTGAAATGTGGGCTTCAATTACAATTGTGAATGACTTGATCAAGAGTAGGATTGTGGTATAATCAGAGAGGCTTAATGGGAGGTGGCCAGAATAGATGTGATGGTGGTTTCCTCAGGCGCTAGGTCCTGTGCTGTCCCCTTGTCGACGTCTGATTACAGCCGGCCGCTGTGGCCTCGGTCAGTCCCTGCCAAATGCAGATGTGAATTTGCAATCCTGTCAGAGGGACAGAGGGAGAGAGCCACAGTTCTGAACACATGAGGGATGACACATCCCAGTTCAGCTGTGATGTAGCCCATTTTGTTTCTGGAGTCACCAGGGGGACCAGGGAGCTGTTTAGATGGAGCCAAAAGTGGTTGCACATGGTGCCAAGATAAACTGTCTTCAGATCAGATTGGAAGCCCTTCGGAGGATTGCTGCGGTGTATCGTATTGAACGCCTGGATGGAAGTCCTGTGTACTTCAGATTGTAGATTGTGGCACCTGCTACATCAGGGTTGTGGGTTCGGTTCCCGTGGGGGACAGTATGAACACGTGTGTTGACTCTCACCCTTGACTATGTGCTTTGGTCAGAGTTTCTTTCTGAAAAACTGATAAGGTACTCAGCCTGCTTTCTAGTGTTGCTTCTAAAATAAACGGTTGCATGAGAAGACTCCATAGCTGTCAGCAATGAACTACACTGGGAAGTGTTTAATGGCCAGGAGAGGTTTATGGGAAGAGGCTTCCATCCATCTGGAATCTGCCTCAGACAACCAGCCCTTTCTGTTTCTTTCTGTGTGTGTGTGTGTGTTGTCCATTTGAGATAATTTCCTGGCTATATGTCATGGTGACTCAGCTCCCAAACGACCTGTTAAAAAAAATGGCAATGGGATAAGATCAATAGGAAAGAAAAAACATATGTAACATGTCGCTGTGCTTGTTTCCAAATTTTTGTCCACTTGTAAAATGTATGTGTTCACCAACTATGAGTGTTTGTTAGCAAACAAACATTGAATTGACTCAAACTACTCCCATTTTTCTGTGTGTTTGTGCACAAAACTGTTAATACCATTGACAGTGAAAGCTGCAGTGCCCACATAGAGAACCACATTGACGATAGCCTCTTAGCTTTATAACCACATTGACGATAGCCTCTTAGCTTTATAAACACATTGATGATAGCCTCTTAGCTTTATAAACACATTGATGATAGCCTCTTAGCTTTATAAACACATTGACAATAGCCTCTTAGCTTTATAACCACATTGACGATAGCCTCTTAGCTTTATAACCACATTGACAATAGCCTCTTAGCTTTATAACCACATTGACAATAGCCTCTTAGCTTTATAAACACATTGACGATAGCCTCTTAGCTTTATAAACACATTGACGATAGCCTCTTAGCTTTATAAACACATTGACGATAGCCTCTTAGCTTTATAAACACATTGACGATAGCCTCTTAGCTTTATAACCACATTGACGATAGCCTCTTAGCTTTATAACCACATTGACGATAGCCTCTTACCTTTATAACCACATTGACGATAGCCTCTTACCTTTATAACCACATTGACGATAGCCTCTTAGCTTCATAACCACATTGACGATAGCCTCTTAGCTTTATAACCACATTGACGATAGCCTCTTAGCTTCATAACCACATTGACGATAGCCTCTTAGCTTCATAACCACATTGACGATAGCCTCTTAGCTTCATAACCACATTGACGATAGGGTGGTATGGTTCTGTGATGTTACAACTGTTAGGGTGGTATGGTTCTGTGATGTTAGGGTGGTATGGTTCTGTGATGTTAGGGTGGTATGGTTCTGTGATGTTAGGGTGGTATGGTTCTGTGATGTTACAACTGTTAGGGTGGTATGGTTCTGTGCTGTTACAACAGTTAGGGTGGTATGGTTCTGTGATGTTAGGGTGGTATGGTTCTGTGATGTTAGGGTGGTATGGTTCTGTGATGTTACAACTGTTAGGGTGGTATGGTTCTGTACTGTTACAACAGTTAGGGTGGTATGGTTCTGTGCTGTTACAACAGTTAGGGTGGTATGGTTCTGTGATGTTAGGGTGGTATGGTTCTGTGATGTTAGGGTGGTATGGTTCTGTGATGTTAGGTTGGTATGGTTCTGTGATGTTAGGGTGGTATGGTTCTGTGATGTTAGGTTGGTATGGTTCTGTAATGTTAGGGTGGTATGGTTTTGTGATGTTAGAACAGTTAGGGTGGTATGGTTTTGTGATGTTAGAACAGTTAGGGTGGTATGGTTCTGTAATGTTAGAACAGTTAGGGTGGTATGGTTCTGTGATGTTAGAATGCTTAGGGTGGAATGGTTGTGTGATGTTATAGAACGGTTAGGGTATGGTTCTGTGATGTCATAGAACGGTTAGGGTATGGTTCTGTGATGTTATAGAACGGTTAGGGTATGGTTCTGTGATGTTAGGGTGGTATGGTTCTGTGATGTTAACAGTTAGAACCATACCACCCTAACATCACACAACCATACCACACTATGATGTTATAGAACGGTTAGGGTATGGTTCTGTGATGTTAGAACGGTTAGGGTATGGTTCTGTGATGTTAGAACGGTTAGGGTGGTGTGGTTTTTATAGTACCAGAGGGAGGCTGAATCAGGTATTCTGCCACTGTGAACAATTTTCCTTTTTTTTTTGGATCATTCTTTGCCTTCCATACAAATAGTTCTATTTTTGTTTTCTAATGATTTGGTTGGTTCTAATTGTTTTGCTGTCCTGGGGCCCTGTGAGGTCTGTTTGTGTTCTTTCTCTCTCTCTCTAACTCTCTCTATCACACATACACACACACACACACACACACACACACACACACACACACACACACACACACACACACACAACAAAAGTGCCTAAAAAGGAAGAAAAGTGTTTTGTGTTTCTGTAGCTTGCCCTGGGGGCTGAGACTGGATTTGGTGCTACTCCTGTTTCTCTACAATGTGATAACTCTGTACCTGTATTTATCTTGTTCATCTATTTGAACTAAACAGTGGCGGTCCGACTGCAGTCTCTGACAGTACAATGCTGACATGGATGCACATGGTAACCAATAATATATGTATGTTTTCTTTCTGCAGTTTATTCGAGAAGATATGAAGCAGCAGCAAACCAACAAACACAGTAACCTACATAGAGAAGACCAACACATCACTGTGGAGGAGCTGTGGAAAGGATGGAAGGCCTCAGAAGGTACAGAGCAGGACGGCGGGAGAGACTGAGGGATGGAGGAAAAGAGGGATGGAAAAGGGATAGAGGGAGGTGGGGCGGGGGGGCTGGAAAGCCTCAGAAGGAAGGGGGAAGGGCTAAAAAGGCGGATAGAATAAATATGTTCAAATATGAATTTTCTCTTTCCCTCTGTGTAGTTCATAACTGGACGACAGATGACACCGTCCGGTGGCTGAAGGAATCGGTGGAGCTGCCTCAGTACGAGAGGAACTTCAGAGACTTCCGGATCAACGGCAACACGCTGCCTCGGTGAGCACATTACAACACACTGCCTCTGTGAGCACATTACAACACACTGCCTCTGTGAGCACATTACAACACACTGCCTCTGTGAGCACATTACAACACACTGCCTCGGTGAGCACATTACAACACACTGCCTCGGTGAGCACATTACAACACACTGCCTCGGTGAGCACATTACAACACACTGCCTCGGTGAGCACATTACAACACACTGCCTCGGTGAGCACATTACAACACACTGCCTCGGTGAGCACATTACAACACACTGCCTCGGTGAGCACATTACAACACACCGCCTCGGTGAGCACATTACAACACACCGCCTCGGTGAGCACATTACAACACACCGCCTCGGTGAGCACATTACAACACACCGCCTCTCAAGAGCCCAGGAACAGCCGTTAGACCGCTGAACAGAACAGCCCTGTGTTACGCGCGGACAGAGACGATTTGGCCCGCGTCGGTGGCACGTCTTTTCATCAGTTGGAATTCTAATTGGGTTTCAAAACGGGTTCTTCAGGGTTCTTCTGAACTCCACGTCGAGACGCGGCGGTGGGCTTGTTCACCAGACCAATGCTGCCTCCTGCTGGATACGTTAGGTAGTGGACCTCAAAACGGGAACCAATCCACCAAATGATGCCGAGGAGAAACACACGATACTCCCCTGTCGACAGACAGCCACAGTAGAGCGGCCTGCTCGCTTACATTCGCCCCAGGTTATATCACGACCCATGAAATTAGAATCAGTGTTAGGCTATATGAAGGTTTCACCTTTAAATATGGCCTGGGTGAGGCTGTCTCCGTGACATGAGCCCGAGAGTTATAGGGGTGATATTAAAGTGACTGGGAGTGAGACGCACTGCTAGCTGGACGTGCGTGTATGGAATGAGTACATGAGTAGAATAAATTGGCGGCTGGGGGGGGTGGGGTTTGGGTGGGTGGTTCTGTTACAACCCATCCTCAACAGTGCTGACTCAGAAGATGATGTCACAGCAGTAGGTCGGGTGTCATTGGCTGCCATGTTGTCTTATCCAGTTTAAGATGGTGGTTGTGGTGGTGGCATGAGTCAGAGTTAATGTCCTGACACAAACACACACACACACACACACACACATGCATGGGGAGTTGGATCAACAAGTCCCCACACTTTCTGGGTTTTCATGCTAATATGTGAAGAACACAACGTATTAACTGTTATCTCTCCTTTTCAGGTTAGCGGCGAACGAACCGTCCTTCATGTCTGGTCAGCTGAAGATATTAGACCAGCGACACAAGCAGAAAATAAACCTGAAAGCACTAGATGCTGTGCTCTTTGGTCCCCCATTAAGTAAGTGTGTGTGTCTGTGTCTGTGTCTGTCTGTGTGTGTGTGTGTGTGTGTGTGTGTGTGTGTGAAGGCAACAACTGCTGCCAGTGGTTTTCATCAAACATCCAGGAATGATTGAACCGGTCCATAAACGTTGGCCTCCCGTTTCCCCAGGTCTGCAACACAACTGGCTGAAGGACTTTGTGTTGATGGTGTCCATCCTGGTTGGACTGGGGGGCTGCTGGTTTGCCTACGTCCAGAACAAGTCTTCCAAGGTGCACATGGGTCAGATGATGAAGGATCTGGAGAGCCTACAGAGCGCCGAGCAGAGCCTCACGGAGCTCCAGGAACGGTACGGTCGCTGCAGATTTGTACAGTTTGGCTTACAGTTTGGTTTGGAGATGGCTTTTAAATGACACACTATTGTTCTTACAGGTGATTAGCAACAGGTGTTCTATTGATTATTTACAGACCCGACGAGCTTGGTGCCCCCCCCCCCCCCTCCCCTCCCGGGTTAAACAAACCCTAGTGTACTGCTCCTTCTCTACCTGACCACGGCCCGTCACTCTCTCTCTCTCTCCCCCCCCTCTTCTCTCTTGGTCACGCCCTGTAGTCTTGAGAAGGCCCAGGAGGAGAACCGCACGGTGGCGGTGGAGAAGCAGAACCTGGAGCAGAAGATGAGGGACGAGATAAACGGAGCCAAGAAGGAAGCGTACCGCCTAAGAGAGCTGCGCCAAGGGGCCGAATGCGAGCTCAGCCGCCTCAAATATGCGGAGGAGGAGCTGGTCCAGGTAGAAACCACAAAGGGGCGCCGCAAATCGACCCCTGAAACCCACACCTGTTAGGCACATCACCCGACCTAAGAGGGTTTGACAGGTGCGAGCAAACAGCCCCACCTGGCACTCTGATAGGCTAACTGCGACATTCACCATATTACTTGGACCAATAAAATGCTCTCAGGTTGCCACAAGAGCATAGGGTTGCCGGGCCTAAGGGGGCCAGTGTGGGACCTTCCAGCTGTCTCCTGTATGCCTGGAAACACCGACCCCTGGTGGCGCATGTAGGACACTGCGTTCCCCATTCACAGTGGAGAGGAATGCAGTGTAGAACGAAGATAGTGTGCATTCAAACCACACACATGCATTCTGCCGTGGCAGTCAGACGAATACCTGTCATCTCCAGTATACACACCTGGCAGGAGTCATTATGTTTCCAGACCACGTTGAACAGAGTTATTGCTCACAGTGTTCAACCATGGCAATGAGAATTGTGGAGCATTTGTCATCAGACAATGAGGATTTCCCACCGCACAGAATACCATTTATCAGCCCATACTGCAGTATTTCACAGGAAATATACTGCAATATTCTCCAGTATATATTATATAATCCAGTATTTCCAAGTCTAATGCAGTATTTTCCTTTTTATACTACAGCATACTAGTATTCCAACCTATATACTGTACTATTCTCCAGAACAGTATAATCCAGTATTCCCAATATATAATGAAGTATTCCCAATATATAATGTAATATTGGCTGTGTACTGCCCATATCCCCGGTCCTGTATTCCCCGGTCCTGTATTCCCAGTCTTGACCCCCGTATCCCTGGTCCTGACCCCGTATCCTCAGTCCTGTATTCCCAGTCCTGACCCCCGTATCCCTGGTCCTGACCCCGTATCCTCAGTCTTGTATTCCCGGTCCTGACCCCCGTATCCTCAGTCCTGTATTCCCAGTCCTGACCCCGTATCCTCAGTCCTGTATTCCCGGTCCTGACCCCCGTATCCTCAGTCCTGTATTCCCAGTCCTGACCCCCGTATCCTCAGTCCTGTATCCCCGGTCCTGACCCCTCATCCTCACCCCCGTATCCCTGGTCCTGACCCCTGTATCCTCAGTCCTGTATTCCCGGTCCTGACCCCCGTATCCTCAGTCCTGTATTCCCAGTCCTGACCCCCGTATCCTCAGTCCTGTATCCCCGGTCCTGACCCCTGTATCCCTGGTCCTGTATCCCCGGTCCTGACCCCTCATCCTCACCCCCGTATCCCTGGTCCTGACCCCCGTATCCTCAGTCCTGTATTCCCAGTCCTGACCCCCGTATCCTCAGTCCTGTATTCCCAGTCCTGACCCCCGTATCCTCAGTCCTGTATCCCCGGTCCTGACCCCCGTATCCCTGGTCCTGTATCCCCGGTCCTGACCCCTTATCCTCACCCCCGTATCCCCGGTCCTGACCCCTCATCCTCACCCCCGTATCCCTGGTCCTGACCCCTGTATCCTCGGTCCTCAGGTGCGCATGGCCCTGAAGCGGGCGGAGAAGGAAATGCAGACGGAGTGGTCATTGCCGGAGGCTCTACAGATGTGGCTACAACTCACCCACGAGGTGGAGGTCCAATACTACAACATCAAGAAACAGAGTGCAGAGCTGCAGCTGACTGTTGCTAAGGAAGAGGTACGCAGCCATTGCCACGTATGAGCAGATTTTGGAGGGTTTCTGAGGATGTAACCCGATTTAGGTGAAGCGTCATTGGCTCTGGTGTTGAATTATTTCTGTGAATAGGTTGAGTTGCTTGATGTGAGATGCAACTGGGAAAATAAGCATTTTACCAATGTTTAACGGGAGATGTGTCTGAATACAAACACGGACACACATACGCAATTAAAGCTTTTTTTCCCCCTAATTTGCTTTTTAATGACACAACTAAATTACTTTTTAATTGCATTGGGCTTTTTTTAAGCCTTTCTAACTTGCAGCAAGTGTGACTCATCAGGCAATTCCAGAACTAAATGACCTCTGGGGCTGTAATGACACAAACCCTGAAACACAGCGATCTATGGCTGTCATTAAAAGGCGATCTGACCTGTTGGCTGACCTCAAGCACTCAACACTGCCCCTGACTAGCATTCTGTTTCGGCTGCGGCCAACGGATCTGTGGTCTTGCGAGAAGTAGCTTGGTGAAGTGTGTTTATGAGCAGCACAAATATATATATATATATATATATATTTTAAAACAAGATGGGACAGACTACTCACTGATGAACATTGTAGAAAGCCCATATTCAAGCCCTGGGTGGTCAACTGGTCTAATACATCACTGCAGAATGGATTAAAACCAATTGCTATTTCAGCACGTCTTAACAATTCCCCCCCAAAAAGATGTACTAAAACAATGAAGCAGAGTATGGAAGACATGCAATCAGTGATGTGCTGTTGACACTGAGAAGTCAAACGGCGTGTATGTCTTGGTTCCAGGCAGATAAAATAAAAAAGAAGAGGAGTTCTGTGTTCGGTACGCTTCATGTCGCTCACAGTTCATCGCTGGACGAAGTGGACCATAAGATCCTAGAGGCCAAGTAGGTGAACACACACACACACACTGTTTTGAATTGTACCTTAGTTTGTCACTGGGCTGGGGATTTACGGCAGAGCTTTAACAGCTTTTGACCATTCATCGAGGCAAGGAGAAACAGCACATATTTCAAAGTCCTCCTATTAGCTGCTAGTACTGTATTTCTGTATTCTGCGGTCTGTGCATGGTATCCACGGTACCTAAAATGAGCACAGAGTCACGTGTGGGTTCAACACGGTATTGCCAGAAGACGATAGGCCTGCCCCCTAAACATGCTCCCTCTGTAGTTCTCTCCTAAGGAGTTGTCCCCTTGCAAGTGTGCCTCTGTCGTCGGGCTCGCTCTTTCTGTTCATTAAAAACCCAAACCATCGGATTGTTTGCTCCAGAAAGTCCCTGTCAGAGGTCACGGCCTGCCTGAGGGAACGGCTCCACCGCTGGCAGCAGATCGAGAAGCTGTGCGGCTTCCCGGTCGTCCACAACTCCGGCCTGCCGAGCCTGACCGCCGCCCTGTACTCGGACCACAGCTGGGTGGTGATGCCGCGCGTCTCCGTGCCGCCCTACCCCATCGCCGGCGGCGTAGACGACCTGGACGAGGACGCACCTCCCATTATCCCGCAGTTCAGCTGTAAGCGTGCGAGGGGTCGGATCGTGGAGGGACGAAAACACTCCCGGTCACAATTGTCGGGGTCGGTGAGCCTGTGCTTTAGGTGCCAGCCTGCGGGGTCACTCTCCTTTAAAGGAGGACCTGGAACGTTTTGGTCCTTTGACCGAAGCAGGTTGTGTTCAGTCAGAGGGTTGCATGGTTATTAACATTAGATTTTGCGGCGGCGTAACTTTACACCTCCCTCCCAACTCCCTCCCTCTCTCTGGGCTTTTCCCAGCTGCCTCCATGATGAGGCCCCCCCTGACGCGGAACAGCAGCCTGTGTCGGTCCCGCCGGAGCCTGTACAGCACCCAGCAGTCTTCCATGATGTCTTCGGACCCGGACCTCCTCTCCATGGCCAGTTCAGCCCTGTCGTACCACCCCGAGGCGGAGGAGGAGCAGATCTTCATGATGGAGAGGAAGGGGTACGTGACCGGTTTCAGAGCGGAGCAGTTAAAGTGCATTTAGACCCAGAGACTTTGACTAACAACTGACCGTTGTGCTGTCCCCCCCCCCCCCTCCCCCCTCAGAGATAAAGAACGAGACAACCAGGACACCAGTTCGGACACGGACTCTCTCAACTCGTCCATAGGGAGGAAACAGTCCTACGCCAACCCCTGCACGCCGGGCCAGGAGACCCCGTACCGCAAGATCTCCCGCGAGGAGCTGATGCTGCTGAGCCAGCAGGAGCCCCAGCCCTACGTCCGGGACTCGCCCCCTCCCCAAGGAGGAGCCGGGTCCCCCTCCGCCCCCCCCCTCGGCCAGCCCCTCCCCGGCCCTGGAGCAACACACGCACACCCGCTCGCACAAACGGAAGGACTCCCCCGACCTCACCCGCGGATCCCTGCCCGAGTCCCAAAGCGTGACCTTCACCCTCGGCTCGGGCGGCAAGGCGCTGTACAACGGCGTCCTGGAGAAGTCCTACAGCATGGGCCAGCTGCCCGCGGGCATGACGGGGGCGGGCGGTGCGGCGGAGGGCCGCCACCCCTCCCTCACCTCGCTGAACAATGACGGCAAGGGGGCGGGGCCAAAGGAGCAGAAGCTACAGAGCACCTCCTCCCAGGACTCCTGTGACAACGGGGACAGGGTCAAGAGGTCGTCGTCAAAGATCAAGAGCCTGTTCAAGAAGAAAAAGTAGCCTGAGAGATGTGAGAGGTGTAGGGGAACGAAAAGGAAAAAGGGATCACAAGAAAGTGGTTTTAGCCTTAATGAAAAAGGGCCGTGTTCAATTGAAGCTAACACATTTCCATTGCTCCTTCGTTCATATTTTTCCTTTTGGTGTTTTCCCAAAGATGGAATGTAGCTCTGTCTGGGCGCCTCCACGATGACCTCTCCCAGGTCGGTAGCCTTATTTCTCAACGCCTTTTTCTTTTGCTCACTCACAGCCTCACAGTTAAGCCTTCAAAGGTCACAGAAAGGTCAAGGGTCATGCCAGCTGCTGTTGCAACTGTGAACAGCATGGGGCTGCTCACTCAGTGTTCTGTTACTCTTTTTGAGTCAAGGAACCCAAAAAGGAACATCACTTGTGTTCTAGCCGGGGGACTGAAGGGGGTTTAAATCACGGGCTTAAATCGTGGGCTTGCTAGCTCGATGTCACGTCACATGTCGTACAGAGGCTTATGTACTTGACAAATTTCCTTTGAGAAATAAAAAAAATCCTGCTGAAGTTTGTTGCACTACTGCTTTCCTGTTTTCTGGGAAAGGACCACCGCAGCTTGCGGAGTAAATATCGATGTGTAGATGAACAATGACCGGAGAGGCATTGGAGATGCAACAACTGGTAGCTTATTGCAGCTAAAACCACTCGATGCGTATCCCATGTCACTATGGATACAGTGGCTCTCCAAAGTGTTCACCCCCCCCCCCCCCCCCCCCCCCCTGTACTTTTCCACATTTTAATGTGTGGCGCCATGAAATTAAAATGGATTCAAGCTCAACGTTTTTGCCACTGATCAACACAAAATAAATCTCTATAATGTCAGTGTGAAAAGTTGTTCTAAATTAATTACATGTATAAGACGGCAAATACTAAATTGCATAAGTATTCACCCCTTTTAGTTGGTATTTGTTAGGGACACGTTTGGTGGCAGCAGTGAGTTTATTTGGACGAGCCTCTACCAGCTTTGCCCATCTGGACACAGACATTTTTGCCATTTTCTTCTTTGCGGACTTGGGCCAAACACAGTGGTTAGTGCTCAGTGTTGGTCTCATCAGACCGTAGAATCTTTCGCCACATGCCTTCTGGAAAACTCTAAAAGTGGATGTATATTGGATTTTATTTTTTGTCAGGCACCCTGTCTGTTGTAGCAGTATGCAGCATCTCCGAGCTCAGCGGAAGAATAACTCCTTTAGATTTGTCATAGGGCTCTTGGTGGCCATCCTGACTAGTGACAGTCTTGCCCAAACACTGTTTTTGAGGGTGGCTTGTTCCAGGCAGATTCACAGTTGTGCCAAATTCTCTCAATTTCTTAATAATGGACATAACAGTAATTCATTTAGAACGTTATTCATTTAGAATGATTTGAAACTTTTATTTTTCACTTTGCCATTATTGGATTTCTTTGTGTTGATTGGTGTCAGAAACTCCTGATTATATCCATTTGGATGTCAAGTTGTAAAACAATTAAATGTGGAATATTACAAGGAGGGTCAACACTTGAGAGCCATTGTATAATGTTATTACATTATGTTCTTATAGACGTTTTAAAAATAGAAATGTGATTTCTGATAGCGGGGTTCACAAGGATTAATTGTGGTTTTTACTAAAGACAAAGATAAAAAATATATATGCAGATATTACCAGTACCCTTAAGTTAACTGTCACTTTACCTACGCTTTCCCTGGACCTTTCAGTTCACATTTACTCGTCACGATGTTCTTCTCCATCGTTAATTTATATGCTATGAAATGGACTGGTCACTAGCGGCGTACATTGCAGGACAGAAGCTAAGACGAAGAGGAATGTTAGCGGGTGCTGTTTTACAGTATGCACTTGTGAAATCACAAACCTCCAGATATGACAAGATGTCGACAAATGAAACATTTGTTTTCCTACATCCGTACCTCCATCGTTTCACCGTGAACCCATTTCCTACCCTTATTCCCGTACACTAAAGACACCCTCTCCTTCCACGATCAAGAACCTTCCCGTCCTCTCCTTTCGTTTGCCCACCTCCTGGGCGTTATAGACTGGGTGCTCTGTTTCAAGGGCTCTCTCTGTTCTTACTGTGATACGCTTCCCCCACCTCTTCTTCACTGTGATATACTGCTCTCATCCCTTCATCCCGGACAAGCCGCCATTACCGTTTCGCCGCTCCCCGTAACTCGGCCAGTGACACGAATGCAGTGACGCGGAAAAGGTTGTAGGTGGCGGCGTTCCTAAAGCGGGGCACCGTGCGCGTGCAGTTACAACACGCGGCGTGGGGGGGGGGGGGGGGGGGGGGGGGGCCAAAGTTGTTGAGCAGAAATATGAATGTTTACGAGATGTTAGGGGATTTTTGAACATTTGTTGTGTGAATATTTGTATACCGTAGACAAATTAATAAAAAAATGGAGGCATACCAGTCGGACTTCAGTTATTTACTTATACCCGTTATACAACACGTCACACATACAGTCTAAAATGGCAGGTTTAAAAAACGATTCTTATTCTCTTTTGGTTTCTACAATTTCTTCCCTGGGGAGTCTAAACAGCAGAGGGTAAAATATTATTTGACACCGCCATTTGTCTTGAGAATGACGGAACTGTGAGACACAGAAGAAAGCGTGCATGATTGCTTTATCAATATGAAGTGAATGTGAATAACATTTCGCTGATGGTTCATCAATTCCACACACAGCAGGAATGGGACTGGGGACGTCTGGCTTCGTGATGAATGTGTTGTCTGCCACTGCAGACTACCTCCTATCCACACAAACACCGTTGGCACGGCCCACTCACGGCGCAGTTTAAAAGGCGACCACTGGGTGGCAGTAGTGTATAAGACAAGTCATGTGTAATAGGCGACACTCCCTAATGTAGTCCATCATGTTTTTGCGGCTGTAGTTCTAGTTACAGTAAATGCATGAGACTGATATCCTCAGTACGAACATATGTGGGCTAGAAAATAAGCTGATTCATGCCTCTTCTATACATAGTAAAGGACATCTTATTTAATTTGGGGTGAATATATTCTATTTTTCATAGCCAAATAGCCAACCGCCCTTCACTGCTGTTTGTAGGAGTGCTAGCATTTGCAAATACGACATCGGTTGTGCTTTATTTTACTGCGTTATTTCAGAAGTCATTCACCTGACATTAATTATACTAACAACACATAACATCTTAAATCCCAAACAAACTCAAAATATGAACAATAAAGGATAAGTATGCAATTGTTACAGCTTAGAAAGCAAATGGCACTCTGTAAAATACACAATTCCGTGAGTCAACACTAGCTTGAGCTCAACCATTCTTGGCTGCGTGAAAGAGAAGGACGGGTTGACTCTAACCCACACAGCACTATTAACTCACTCTGTTCTCTCGGGGCCAGTGGGTTACGGACCTGTTTAGGATATTAATGGCCCTGAGAAGCACACTAATTAGTTGCAATATGTTGCCCCAATGCCCCCCCAGGAGGAGAGCATCTATGAGCGTAGAGGTGATGTAGAAACGGTAGGCTTTCACAGTGTCACATTCCCTGTAAAGGGTAATGAATAGTGGACCTAAATGCATCTAGGGTAGATGACGTGTGTGTGTGTGTGTGTGTCTCTCATTATAATGGGTTTCTTAATGTGGTTAATGCACCCTGACACTGGTGGACTCTCACTTCTCTGTTCTTCCCTCCCTCTTCTCTCTCTCTTTTCTCTGTTCCCCCCCTCCCTCGTCTCTCTCCCCCTCTCTGTGACTCTACTGCTCACGTGCCGGGGGGGGGGGGTTGTAAAAGGATGAGGCTGGAAATTGATTACCTACAAGGGAAGCCCACAGTGGTACTCAGCCACTAAACACATGTCGGGACGAGACGACGGGGGGGGGGGCCTTTTCCAAGTGGCTTTCCCTCCTCTGGCAAGCCCATTGCAAATAGTCAGGATCAGCCAAGGCCGATTAGCGGCGATGCTTTTACCCGCGCGTGACCAGACCAACTCAGCCTTGGCAGGGGCTGACCTGGTGCAAACAGAGATTCGCCCCAGCTGTACGGCTGTTGTCTTCATGACTGGTCTGGCTTCATGCCGCGGAAATGCAGTCGGACACTGATTGGTGGAGAGTTGGCTACTTGAGGACTGCCTAGGATATTAAATCAAAGTCCTGTTTCCATCACAGCTGGGGGGGGGGTAACACACCCGGCGTGCATTAATCAGCCACAGCAATGTTGTTGTTTTTTTATTTAATTTTTATGTGGGGGGGGGGGGGGGGTGTTTGTTGTAGTAGTGTACATAGTTTTCTCATTATTACCGAAGACCTGCTTTGGTTAGATTGAGCCGCTGGTTGTGTGGGTGTCTGACATCTAGGTCTGCGATATCGCTGGTTTACTGTTGCTGGTACTAGATTTGATTGATTGGAGCCATCGATCGGTTGGAGAGTTCACTCCACTCATCGGTTATCCCTCGTCGGGCCTGGAGGGAGAGTCACGCTAGAACCTCACGGGTCACGCTGATTTAAATGCAGCCTCAGTCGGCTCCGGGTTTAGCCTCCGTCGCCTCGACTCTTCAGCAGCAGGACTGTCTTAACCCAGCCGCCTCCTGAATGGCGGTTGAATGACAGCGTTTTGACTGACAGTGCTTCTGAATGACATTTTACCCGTCTCCATGCTCTGAAATGACAGGCCGCTGAATGATGGTCCTCGTAATGAGCTGAGTGACAGGTTGACGACCGACAGTTGTCTGTCTTCAAGGTCTGACGGCCAAGATGGCTGACATGCTTAACCAGACAGCCCTGGTCCTTGATCGTTGACCGTTTCCCCAGTAAAAACAGTGTGTCTTCATCACAATGAGCGCCTGACGAATGTAGAGAACTCTATCTCGTTGAGTTAGAGTGGTATTTCACTAGCAGGCAACACAGTCCCACCACAAGCCTTCCGCCTGCCAAAACAAATAACATCAGCGAGAGGAAACAGGGGTATTTTCATACACTGAGAGTTCATTACATGCACTATTACCTTGATGTCATCATCATTAGCCTTCAGTTTGGGGAGGCACTAGGGGGAAATGGTGCTGTATGAGAGAACCAGCCAAGGCTAGGGAGCTAGCGCTCTCCCCTTTGCCTTCTTGGAGTGACGCGTGGCGGGGTTAAATGGACGTGACACCTCCCTGACTGACTGTAGCTCCAATGAGTTTAATGAGCAAAACTTTCTCTTTAAACTTTCAGCAAAACTTTTTCCCCAGTGCTGCTGTTTCTTTATTTATTTTCTTGGAATAATTTTTTAAGGTGAACCTGGTGAAGTCTGAAATGTTTTGCCGCTTTCCTCCTTCTTTCCTCCTTCCTGGATAATGTAATGTTATGGTGATGACACATGACGTGGTTACGGCGGTGACACCTATGAGGCTGTGATGGAAGACGTAGCCTAGTGAAGAAAGAGAAGAGGTGGAGTAATGAACAGAGAGGAAAGGTGGAATAGTGATATATAGAGAGGAGAGGTGTAGTAATGGGTTTAGAGAGGAGAGGTGTACTAATGGGTTTAGAGAGGAGCGGTGTAGTAATGGGTTTAGAGAGGAGCGGTGTAGTAATGGGTTTAGAGAGGAGCGGTGTAGTAATGGGTTTAGAGAGGAGAGGTGTAGTAATGGGTTTAGAGAGGAGAGGTGTAGTAATGGGTTTAGAGAGGAGCGGTGTACTAATGGGTTTAGAGAGGAGCGGTGTAGTAATGGGTTTAGAGAGGAGAGGTGTAGTAATGGGTTTAGAGAGGAGAGGTGTACTAATGGGTTTAGAGAGGAGCGGTGTAGTAATGGGTTTAGAGAGGAGAGGTGTAGTAATGGGTTTAGAGAGGAGAGGTGTACTAATGGGTTTAGAGAGGAGCGGTGTAGTAATGGGTTTAGAGAGGAGAGGTGTAGTAATGGGTTTAGAGAGGAGAGGTGTAGTAATGGGTTTAGAGAGGAGAGGTGTAGTATTGGGTTTAGAGAGGAGCGGTGTAGTATTGGGTTTAGAGAGGAGCGGTGTAGTATTGGGTTTAGAGAGGAGAGGTGTAGTATTGGGTTTAGAGAGGAGCGGTGTAGTATTGGGTTTAGAGAGGAGCGGTGTAGTATTGGGTTTAGAGAGGAGCGGTGTAGTATTGGGTTTAGAGAGGAGAGGAGAGGAGAGAGAGGCAGACAGCCTTTTCAGTTGGTTCATAAATTATCCCTCAGCTCACCAACTCCTCCTCTCCCTCCATATATTCACACAACGCAGGTTTCCCTTTACTCCCTTCCCTCCATCAAATAAATTCAATCAATTCTATATGTGTCAAACCACAGGCTTGATCTCTCAAACAAAGGCAGGCGAATTTGATTTGAGTGAATTCAGGAGATGTGTGCCAATGAATAATACATGGCTTTCTCCTTGAAGTCACTCCAACTTATTAAGTCTCAGGTTCCCCCTGAGCTGAGCTGCTGTTGGCTGGCTGGTGCGCGAGCTATCGCCCTGGTGCAGCATGGGAAAAAAAAAAAGAGGAAGTCTCCCTACTCCCTGACGTCCCGGCGCGCACTCACTCGCACATTCAGCTGATGCATACGGGCGTACGACATACATGCTACGTTAAGCGAACGAACAGCAATCGACACACACACACACGAACGCACACACCACTCTCAACCATTCATACATGCCTCCCCAGCAAGACAGAGGAAGGCAGTATTGAAATAGGATCACATTAAGACAATCTTTTGGCAGGGAACAGTGATCCAGGTAGGAGTGTGTTAATGGCGATGTTGGGTGATTTATGTAGAAGAGTCTTTGGTGTAAAAACCGCGGGGATGAGAGAACTTGGGTTGAATGTAAATGTGGTCTTGTCAGCACGCTCTTTCTCGTATGCGGGGGGGGGGGGGGGGTGGTGGGGGGTGGGTAGTGGGAGAAAGGGAGAGAGCCGAGGCCAAGGACATCCAATGCCAGGAGAACTGATGACTGACACCACTCTCTTTGTGTTCAGGTGTCTCCTTTGAAGACAATGAGGGCAAAAGAGCCTTGCGAGATCAAGACGACCCCGTCTGTCTCAGCTCTGTCTGTTCAGGGATATATGCAGGCTTACCTGAGAGTTGTGTGTGTCTGAGAGATTGGTGTCTCGTTGAAATGCCTATGTATCCGTGAAAACTTGTCCCAGTAAATCACTGTGTCCGACGGAATCCAATGCGTCTGAGGTAAATCCATGCATCGTAATGAACATTGCCGGCCATCAGCACCAACCCTGCAGAAGAGGGGGAGCTGGATGCAAATGTACCCTCCTAGTTGGACGGCCGCGTAGCCACTCAGAGTGCCGCTGTGCCACGCTGGCAAAAGGGAAAATCCCTCAGGTATTGGGTTGGGTAACGTAACGGTTATTGTGTCTCGCTGCTACAACTGACATCACATACATGTAGGGCCAGGGCTGGATGTAGGCATAAGGGACATAAGCGGTCGCTTAAGGCCCCCTGACCGCTAGGGGGCCCCCAAAAGGCAAGGGCCGCCACAGTGAAGAGCAACGCGCCAGCTGCAAGCCAGTCACCTGATGTGGAGCAGGCCAGCGGACGATAGCGATTGGAGTCGTCCACGCCTCTAATCTGCACAATGACGAGTGGAGTCGTCCACACCTCATCCACAGCTGGTTGCAGTCTGAGGAGAAGCAGTGCCCCCCCCCCCCCCCGTGTCTGAAGCAAGAAAGGTAACAGTACAGGACTTCATGGTGTAGAGAGATGTGCGTTTGTATGCATGACCCCTGTGGATGATACTCGACGCTCTTTCAGGGTGGTTGCGGATGTTTGGTGTCCCATTGGTTGGTGCTTGGCAATGTGGGTGGATTGACTTCCTGCTTGTTGGGCCCTGTCCGGGGTTACCCTCATATTGGGCCACAGTGTCACTGGACCCCCCTGTCTCAGCCCCAAGGTTTTAGGCTGCTATATTATTCTGCCGGGGGAGTAGGGTCAGTTCTCCAATGACACCATTGCTACGTCACAGTGCTACCGTCACCGTACTACAGACACCCTTCTACAGCCACCAGGCTGCCGTGCTACCATCAGCGTGCTACATACACCATGCTAGCGTCACCAGGCTACCGTGCTACCATCACCGTGCTACGTACACCATGCTAGCGTCACCATGCTACAGACACCAGGCTGCCGTGCTACGTACACCATGCTAGCGTCACCATGCTACAGACACCAGGCTGCCGTGCTACCATCACCGTGCTACGTACACCATGCAGGCGTCACCATGCCACAGACACCAGGCTGCCATGCTACCATCATCGTGCTACGTACACCATGCAGGCGTCACCATGCTACAGACACCAGGCTGCCGTGCTACCATCACCGTGCTACATACACCATGCTAGCGTCACCATGCTACAGACACCAGGCTGCCTTGCTACCATCACCATGCTACGTATACCATGCTAGGGTCACCATGCAAGCATCACAATGCTAACGTTTTATAAGGCCTCTTAACTCTACTGTAACCATAGTGATACTACTGGACCACAGGGTGTGAGCGCCTGGTGTTGTGGCACCAGTCCAACTGTTCCACAACACCAGTCCCAGGGACGCTATGAACAAAGGAAAACAATGAAAGGCTACATACAGTATGTGTGACTACAGCTTAGCAATAATTTTCTCGGAAAAGGCAAACGATAAACCAAGTACCCATCTCCTTCCTTTCATGTAAGCATAATGTCACAACTGAAACAGTGCTAGGGACTGTGTGTCAATGCAAATGGAAACCTGGGTTTCTCAGGAGAATTTTTTTTCTCCCCTCCATTGAGTTAGTTGAAAATAAATGCCTCCTGACATGCTAAAATAAAGCATGGTGTTAATGTAAAAAACATTGACTTGAATTAGAAAACATACTTTTCAGATGGATTTAGGGGATTTGTGAAAATAAATGTTTTTGGACAGTTATAATTGTCATTATGTCATTATTGTCTTGATTTAAAAAATAGCGTCTCACTGTCTACTTAGGAACCATGTAAAAAAAAAAATGTTGTCCCTTACCTCAGATATACCTTGGACGCAGGTTAAATGCATATCATGGTTCATTTACGTATATGTGTCACTGCATGTTTACCATAGGTTAAAAAAAATACTACTGTGGGTATTTGTGTTTGTTCCTGCATGTGTGTTAATGCATTAACCGTACAATACAGTAGATCCATTTGTGCCTTTGTGTGACTTTGTAATTGAAATAGCAGCATCCTGTTTTCTGTTCTGTGGGTGTAATTCCCTCTCTCTAATGAATCCATAAAAAAGCTCTAAAGGCCTTAAATGAATCCAATTCCAGTACGCACGTGCTGTCTTTTTGATGACTTACAGTGAGCCCCTAAGCTTCGACCCCTAGGGTACCTACTCATCTCAGTCCTACCCACCGCACGACCTCACCTTTCAGCAATAGACTTCTGACTCATTTTAATGAAACCTGTACTACTGTATCTGTGGCACCAGGTAGCCGGGTGGTTAGAGCATCTGACCAGAAACCAAAAGGCTGCTTGATTGAATCCTGTAGGCAGAAAGGTGAAAACGTGTTCTGTCTCTGAACGAGGCTGTAAACCCTATCTGCTCCCCATGTAAGGAGACAAAAATTCACATAATCTCTGACTGTAAATCAGTTAGGCCTGCACTTCTTAAACATATGCGTGCAGATGTTTGATAGCGAGATACCGTTATTCGTCTACTTCTAGGGGTTTGTCTATCAGGACGTACAACTAGCTCATTATAATAAGGAATAGCCAGTCATTTGTCTGCAATGTTTTACATCAAAATAAATGTTCCCTCCTTACAACAAAGTGAACGCTTTTTTGAAGAAAAAAAACGAAAAAGTATGTTAGATTTGAAAGATACTATTCTTAAGATAATCTCTTAGAAAAATGTCCTGTGTCTCGGTGAGCAGTACATTGGCACCTTTTTCAAATCCAAAAGGGTTTAATCAGATTTCCTCTACCTTTCAACGATGTAAATTTCATTCTACCTCACCTTGCTCGCCTCAGGTCAGTTTGTGTGTGTGTGTGTGAGTGTGTGTGTGTGTGTGTGTGTGTGAGTGCCCTATACGTGTGTGTCCCATAAAATGTCCACGTTGACAATGATGGCCCTTTGTGATATGTTCATGAAGGGGTGATACAGCTTTGCATTAGCCCAAGGTATATAGCCCATATCTGCTAAGGACAGCCCTCACTCTGTATTGATGTGGTGTCTACTGTCTTATATGTATTGTTTATGAGCCAGTTAGGGGCTAGGGTTAGGATGTGTGTTAGATAACAGACAAAAGCTCAGATGTGGATGTCATTCACTTGGTTTTTTTCTGCTGGGCTTGGTGTGGGCCAACCAATGTAGAACCTACAGTGGTAAGTTTTTAAAAATATTCCACAAGATCTATTGGATATTATGATGACAGGAGAATTCCCCACTGACTCCATGATTCACCACTGTGGAATTTTATTTTCTTGTAGGAAAAGCACTGGAGACCACAACTACCAACCTGATAACCACAACTACATTCTCAATTACAACCACAACTACATTCTCAACTACAACCACAACTACATTTTCAAATACACCCAAAACTACATTCACAAATACACCCACAACTACATTCTCAAATCCTCCCACAACTACATTCTCAACTACACCCACAATTATTACCCAAACTACCAACCTCCCCACAGCAGCCACAACTACCCCCTCAACTACAGCAACAACCACAAATCCTCCCACACCCATACTCGCATCTACATCCACATATAGCCCGCCGACCACACCCACAGTCATGATTACCCCCTGACCACACCCGCAACCATGATTACCTCCTGACCACACCCACAACCATGATTACCCCCTGACCACACCCGCAACCATGATAACCCCTGACCACACCCGCAACCATGATTACCTCCTGACCACACCCGCAACCATGATTACCCCCTGACCACACCCACAGTCATGATTACCCGCCGACCACACCTGCAACCATGATTACCCCCTGACCACACCCACAGTCATGATTACCCGCCGACCACACCCGCAACCATGATTACCCGCCGACCACACCTGCAACCATGATTACCCCCTGACCACTCCCGCAACCATGATTACCCCCTGACCACACCCGCAACCATGATTACCCCCTGACCACACCCGCAACAGTGATTACCCCCTGACCACACCCGCAACCTTAACCACAACTATCCCTGTGTCCATTACCACAACCAGGACTACCCCAGCAATTACAGCATCAACCAAACCCAGAACCACAACCGCATGCAGTATACAACATCCTCATCCCACACAATAACCAGGACCACCCCCCTGACCGAATGAAAGGCTGCCCCCCCCCCCCCAGCTAGTAAGAAGCCTAAAAAAAGACAGACAAAATCTGTACTTCAATTGTCCTGTTTCTTAAAAAGTCATCTTATAAGAGGTAAATCTGAAACATATTATATTGCCGCACAATGTTATGCAGAGTTATCTATCCAAATCCAGGCAGAGCGGCCAAGATTTAAAATTTTTATTCACCTGCAACCAACAATCAGAATGGCTGTCAGAAAATACTGTGAAAATGTGCAAGTAAAATAATATTTATTTAAATTTTGCCTGTCAATTGTGGAAGTGGAGTTGCCCAGTCAAATTGGGTCCCTAAAATGTGTGCATGGAGTCATGCGCCAAATGTCCTCAAAACCACTTCGTTTTTATATACCTGCTCTCTCTACCAGGTCATTTGGTCTTAATTAACTGGGTAATTCAGGTCTTCATTAACTCCTTTCATCTGGTCATTTAGGTCTAAATTTGGAGTTTCCCTTTATTCTGTGAAGACAATAACACCATACTGTGGTATGGGTTGACTTTCATAGCTTCTCTCTTATCCTATTCAGTCCATCAGCATAAAAGAGTCTGAGGGCTGAGTACAACATTCTGTTATAATGTTCTTGTTTTGATCATATAGTATTTTTCTCTTTTTTTTTTCAGAATGAGTGGTTAACAAGCTCCACAATAATCATAAACCAGCATAATTTTAAATAAATTATAGGGGAAGATATTACAATAAATTACAACATAATTTCTCCATTTCACAAAACATGAATTCACATTCCTCGGCAGACAATAACACCAAAAGGTGCTGTGCTGACACCTCCTCCCTCCCCTGTGTTGTCCCTGTCCTTGTCCATCTGGTCATGCTTCTGACCTGGTCTAAATTTAAATAGACTCTGGATTTAGCCCACATGCATTTATTTATTAATCCAATTGGACTCTTAATATCTCACCCGGCACAACCAGAAGAGGACTGGTCACCCCTCTGAGCCTGGGTCCTCTCTAGGTTTCTTCCTTAATTTCGGCCTTCTTAGGGAGTTTTTCCTAGCCACTGAAATTCAACACTACTGTTGTTTGCTCCTTGGGGTTTAAGGCCGGGTGTCTCTGTAAAAGCACTTTGTGACAACTGCTGTTGTAAAAAGGGCTTTATAAATACATTTGATTGATTGATTGGTATTTGTAATATTCACGTCTTTTAATATGTGATATGATTGAGCCATTGCGTTGATTCCATTGGCTGTTAAGAATGCTTGATTGTGATTGGATGTCATTGCGTCAGTCAACGAGTGTTACAGGCTGTCTGAGTTTCAGTTGAAGAGAAGTCGTGTACACCTCAGAGTTAAATGAAGATATTGAATAATATTTCATTGTCAGTTATATTCATCGTACATATTGTAAAAAACAAGAGCATATTAGCTGACTTCTATTGCTTCTCTGTTATCAAACTAAAACATAAATGGAAAAAAACCTCAACAAAATTGTCCAGCAATAGGTTTGGAAGGCATGTTGCATGTTGAAAATATGCTAGCTAACAATGTACTACATGGCTAGCAAGAAAAATCTAGCTTAGCTAGCAAGTTAGCATGAAAATATGTTCAAAATAACCGAAAATGTACTATTGTCATCACGCTGTACATTATCTTATACAGATTTTGTGACAGTGTGGAAGAAGTGATATAGCTAAAAGGAAATTGCTTTCAACCTCGATGCAGTGGAGAAGTTTTCCAACCAACATTTAGCTCATCGGCATATAACAGAAAGTGGCGCGCAACAGTATAATACTTATCTATGGTGCATTACATCAACATCCACATGATAACAGTCAAATACCCATGAACAAAACATCAATTGGATTTGAGAAATGAACTCAATATCACAAATTAAATTTTTGGCGAACTTCAGAAATAAAAAAAATGTCTAACTTCATTACACATGAACTCACATTAGATTCCCACCCTAACGGCTGTCTCTCTGTACTGGATGAAAAACTGGCTTTTAATAAATAATCACAAGTGATTTCAAATGTTTTATGACATGAAGTGATGGTCTGTTGAAAATGTAATATTATCGTAGGGTACAAAAAAGTCATGAAAATGTTTGCTCTCAGTGCTAACTATTCTGGATAACAGCGTGTGGAAATTACTTGAATGTAAAGGAAGTGGTTTACCTGGGAATATCCTTTAAATTTTCACTTCATGATCCCTCCCTCTCCTGAACACCCTCCCTCTCTTTCCCCTTCACCCAAATCTACAATGTTTCTAAAAGAAAAACCAGGATATCATGGATATTAAGTTGTCAAGAGGGAGAGAAAGAAAGAGTTAAAGGGAGAGATTTCCTACAAGCAACAGGTAAGTCAATGTTTGATTTCATAAACCTGATGAATCTCAATTATATGTTATGGTGTAAGTATAAATATGAAATATTCATTTTTTTTTTTTCCATTTTTTAAGTACCACCCCAATATCTACAACTACCACCACATTTTTCCAACACAAACTCAATAGGAAGCCCTGTGAAGTACATTTTTTTAGTTAGATACTGTTAAGTACAATGGGCAAGTAATGGAATGTTTGTAGTTAAAATCTCAGCGCTGACATGATGAACACATTTGTAATGTGTCGCTTAAGCCAGGCTTTGGTATGAAAAGGTCTCGGTGAATTTACATTAACCATGTATTGTTTTTTATTTCAGTGATGGAAACTGAGTTATTGTATCTCCCCCTTCTAATTTCAGGTCAGTGTAGTGCCTGTGTGTGTGTGTGTGTGTGTGTGTCAAAAAAAGTTGCCATTGGCACAATGCAGATTAAAATGTTATCACCTTGTAGACTACTCAAATGTGATGATCTAGACTGTGTCTATGTTCAGTGTGTGAAAAAGTTAATCTATAAACACCCAAACTGTTATATCAGACAGAGGAGACTGAAATTCAGATAAAAAGTTACATACAGTATAGGGTATAGTATTTGGCGTTTTATTTAGAGAAAAATATCCCTTCTCAGATCGTCCGGCCGTATTGAACTGTTTTGGTTCACAAAAATCATCACTTTTACTGGACCGATGGGTATTGCCCTCCCTATTCCAAGCTATTTCTAAAAAAAATATTTTTCAGTAGCTATTAACATAAAGAACAGTCATACGTCTCATGATTTTGGTTTGCTTGATGGTGCTGGAGCATGACTCCCAAACTGAGGTGTGATAGAGATTTTAGTTACAATCATATAAACAACATATTACACATCCAGCCATAGAAGGAGAGGTTTCATTGTTGTATTATTTCATGTATTAATGTTCCAGAATGCCTCTTTAAGCCAAAGAAGTAAACAGTGATACAGTTAAGCTTTGATTTGTGGCTTTTCATTCTCTGAGTTGGAGCTGTTAGTGTGTGTTAGACTATGCGTGTTAACATGTTCAGGACTTTTTGTGGGTGAACCTGTTTTAGTGTGTGAGTATGTGTGTGTGTGTGTTTATATTTGTTTCCAGTATGTGGACAGATGCATATCAGGATGTGTGGATGAGTTGGTCAGAGTTAGACGTTTCTGGTGAAAGTTTCCAGTGTTGTCCCTTTCCTTGTCCATCTGGTCATGCTTCTGACCTGGACTAAGTTTAAATAGACTCTGGACTCAGCCCACATGCATTTATTAATGATTACAATTGTAATCTTAATATGTTCACCCGGCACAGCCAGAAGAGGACTGGTCACCCCCCTGAGCCTGGGTCCTCCATAGGTTTCTTCCTACAAATTCAACACTACTGTTGTTTGCTTCTTGGGTTTAAGGCCAGGTGTTTTGTAAAAGCACTTTGTGACAACTCCTGATGTGAAAAGGGCTTTATAAATAAATTTGATTGATTGATTGAAACTGTTCCTCATGATTAGTTTTTCTGTTGACAGTGTTCTACATACCATCCTCATGCTTTCGTCAGTATCACCCGATTTATACCCCCTTGAATTGGACTGATGCCATGAGTTACTGCAGAAGAAACTACATTGACCTGGCTACCATAGAGAATACAGAGGAGCTGAACAGGCTTAGTACAAGTGTCGGCTATAACACCTGGTTCTGGATCGGACTGAAGAGGGACGACATGAACCATTGGGGCTGGTCTGACAATAGTCCATACTCATTCACCAACTGGATGGACGGATTGCCCTTCACAGATCCTTCTTTCAGTTGCACTCTGATGTATATGTTTCCCTACATTCCATTGTATACTAAATATTACAACTATCTATGTTATTACCCCATGACTTTCATCTGCTACACTGGTAAGTTCAACAAAATCCTAAATATTTAATGGATATTGTGAGAATTCTGACTGACCCCATGATTCACTACTGTGGGTGATTTATTTTCATGTAGAGACAACCTACTCCATTAACTACAGCCACAATCAAAACTACTCCCACAACCACACCCACAAACATCCTGGCGATTGCTTCCATAACCCTAACAACTCCCCTTTCATTCACTTGTTGCGGTTGGGTCTTATTGTGTGTTAGCTTATTTTGAGCCAGTGTTTGGTTTTATTGTGTATTTGGCGTAGCGTAGTTTTATTTTTTTTGTTGCTGTTTTTGCAAATTGGTATCCAAACTGTGGATGGATACCAATCTGGAAATATAGATGAGTGGGTTGGTGTGAGAAGTTACTGGAAAAAATGTCCTCATGAAACATTATTCTGTCCACAGAACGTCATCAGTATCATGTTGTTAGCATCAATATGACCTGGACTGACGCCCAGAGTTACTGCAGACAGAACTACACTGACCTGGCTACCATAGATAATATAGAGGATCTGAACAGTCTGAATAGCCTTGTTGGTAACAGTATAGATGTCTGGTTCTGGATCGGACTGAAGAAGGACAACTTGAACGACTGGCGTTGGTCTGACAGCAGCTCCTACTCATTCACCAACTGGGGGAACGGATATCCCATAGACAATCCTACAGCTAACTGCACTTTAATTTATTTCAATTACCTTAATCCACAGGATCATAAATATTTTAATGCTCCCTGTTATTACGCAACTAACTTCATCTGCTACAATGGTAATTGTTTATTAAAAAAGCCTCAAGATCTATTGGATATGATAATGACAGGAGAATTATTACTGCCCCGATGATTCACCACTTTGGGGTTTTATTTTCTTGTTGACACAGCCCAGGAGAAAACAACTACCACCCCAATAACGACAACTTCCACCCGAATAACAACAACTTCCACCCGAATAACAACAACTTCCACCCAAATAACAACAACTTCCACCCCAGTAACAACAACTACCACCCCAATAACAACAACTACCACCCCAATAACAACAACTACCACCCCAGTAACCACAACTCCCACCCCAATAACAACAACTACCACCCCAGTAACAACAACTCCCACCCCAGTAACAACAACTCCCACCCCAATAACAACAACTACCACCCCAATAACAACAACTACCACCCCAGTAACCACAACTCCCACCCCAATAACAACAACTACCACCCCAATAACAACAACTTCCACCCCAGTAACAACAACTCCCACCCCAATAACAACAACTACCACCCCAGTAACAACAACTACCACCCCAGTAACCACAACTCCCACCCCAATAATAACAACTTCCACCCCAGTAACCACAACTCCCACCCCAATAACAACAACTACCACCCCAGTAACAACAACTACCACCCCAGTAACCACAACTCCCACCCCAATAACAACAACTCCCACCCCAATAACAACAACTCCCACCCCAATAACAACAACTACCACCCCAGTAACCACAACTCCCACCCCAATAACAACAACTACCACCCCAATAACAACAACTACCACCCCAGTAACCACAACTCCCACCCCAATAACAACAACTCCCACCCCAATAACAACAACTCCCACCCCAATAACAACAACTTCCACCCCAATAACAACAACTTCCGCCCCAATAACAACAACTTCCACCCCAGTAACAACAACTCCCACCCCAATAACAACAACTATCACCCCAATAACAACTACCACCCCAGTAACCACAACTCCCACCCCAATAACAACAACTACCACCCCGATAACCACATTTCCCACCCTAGTAACCACAACTCCCACCCCAATCACCGCAACTCCCACCCCAGTAACCACAACTCTCACCCCAGTAACCACAACTCCCACCCCAGTAACCACAACTCCCACCCCAATAACCACAACTCCCACCCTGATAACCACAACTACCACCCCAGTAACAACTACCACCCCAGTAACAACTACCAGCCCAATAACCACAACTACCACCCAAATAACAACAACTACCACCCCAGTAACAACAACTACATTCCCAAGTGCACTCACAACCATGACCACTACCGGCTCCCAGACAACACTCCCAACCATGACCACTACCAACCCCCTTATCACAAGCATGACTGACCCCCCAGACAGTAACAAACTCCGACTGAAGAGACAGGTGGTGAGGGTTAGGATGAGTCCAAAGGACACAAATGTGAACCTCAATGATCCTGCTGTTCTGAAGACCATCTTACAAGAGGTGAGTTTCCCCAAAGAAGAACTAACTCAGTACTGATCCCAACTGTACAGACCTCCTCTCTGATCTGTTTTAGTCTGCTGTGATGTTCTTCTCTTTGGTCTGGTTTAGTCTGCTGTGATGTTCTTCTGTCTGGTCTGGTTTAGTCTGCTGTGATGTTCTTCTCTCTGGCCTGGTTTAATATGCTGTAATGTATTTCTCTCTGGTCTGGTTTAGTCTGCTGTGATGTTCTTCTCTCTGGTCTGGTTTAGTCTGCTGTAATGTCCTTCTCTCTGGTCTGGTTTAGTCTGCTGTGATGTTCTTCTCTCTGGTCTGGTTTAGTCTGCTGTGATTTCCTTCTCTCATCAGTGTCTCATCAGTGTCTTGGCTGAAGACAAGTACTTCACAGAAGATATCAAAGAAATATTATTAAACAGTTAAACACTGTCTGTGATTTGTTTGTGTGTGTGTGTGTGTGTGCGTGCATGTGTGGTGTGTATGTGTGTGTGTGTGTGTATATGAAAGCTCTTGTAAGAATATGTAACTGGACCCCAGGAAAAAGGCTACTTTTTGTTAGAGATTATTTGTACTCTCTGAAAATGACTCACTCATTTGCCAAATGGTATCCTACAGTATATATGTGAACTCAAGAAGTATTGGCATCCTTCATGAAACTGCAAGAAGTGAATGGAAAAAATAAACAACAAAATGAGTGCCATTTCTTTGAAAACTAAGAGACGAAAAGAAAGGTAATAATAGAACTATATAGTGTAGTTTCTTAGATCTCTTAGTAATATTTGCTGTCGGCCAGTATAATTGTGGCATTATTCGCACCTGAAACATACCGGATCGTGAAGGAGGGCAGCTGTTTTAGTGTGTTAAAGTTAGGGCTAGGAATTGGGTTAGCGTAAGGATATAAACATGTTACCGATAGTCTATAAACTAACATAACATGTGTGTGTTTATCCAGATAAGGAACAGGCTGAGGGATCAGGGGTTACCTGCAGACTGCAAAGTATCCTGGAAAAAGCAACCAGATGGGATCATCTTCAAAAAGGAGGGACATTTCCAAGCTTTGATTTGATCAATAAGTCACACCTAGTCTTCAAAATTCTACAACCTTGTTTTACAACTGTTTTACAACTGTTTTATCGCAATAACCAATAAACGTATGTTCAGACTTATGTCTATGTTCAGAATATTCTGTGTTAGGTTGGACAACTTTTCCAAACGTTGTGTTTTTTTAATGGATCCCATCCAGATTGTATATACATTTTCAAACATCAAAAAACACTATTACATCACAATAACTTTTTTCAAAAATGTACCTAAAAACATAATTTCAAGGCCAAAATATTCTAACTATATAACTAAGGTGGACAACTTTTACAACTTTTGAATTTGATCCAGAAATCACAACTAGAATCTGCAAAATTCCACAAACTTAAAAAATACAGTTTTATTGCAATAAATTTACCAAAAAGTTTAATATAAACTTAATGCCAAGTTTAAAATATTCCCCAGTAGGCTGGACAACTTTTACAATCTTTACATCGATCGAAATAGTACACTTAGATTTGAAAAACATTTTCAAACTTTGTAAAATACAGTTTTATCGCAAAAACCTTTTAAAATATCATCATCGAAACTTTACAGTTTAATCGCAGTAACTCTTTTAGAAGGCTGGTGACGCAGGCGAGCACCTGCCCCGGGGGATCCGTGACATCTAGCTGGGATCTAAAGGGGTTCTACCTGAAACATAACAGTTGTTTTCTTCCTGGAACCAAAGAGGTTACTAGAATTCCCTTAAACTTCCCCTAAACGAAAAGTTTGGTAGGCTTCCCCACATATTTACATTTAACCAGGTAATCTGCCTGAGAACACATCCTCATTTACAGAAACAAACTGGGAGCAATTGAGCATACTGGCCAACATACGATCAGGACAACAGGTTTTCCACATTCCTCACTCAGGAATTCAATGTAGCAACCCTGTGGTTAGTGTTCAAGTCCTCAATGGCCTTGTTACAATGGCCTTATTGAATACAGTATGACTAATGTATTGAAAACACATCTACTTTAGGGGAGACAGATTCCTGTCTATTTTCCAGTCCCCAACCCCCTCTTTATGTGTGAGAATTATGTAAACATTTATATTCAATAAAATAAATAGATAAGTATTTGTTCTCTGACCTCATTTATAGTTCAATCAAAGAACACATTTAATTTATTTATACTAGTATAGAAAACGTGTCCTTAATTATAATAATCAAGTATTCACAAGAAATACTGAGCTCAATTTACAACCAACCAAAACTGGAAAATGACATTCACATTAGTAAATGGGGTGTGCCAGCCAGCATGTTAACCTTTTAATCGTGTAAGACGTTTCAAGGGCTACTGTTTTAGGGTTAATTCATGCTAATTATGATTATGACTCTAATCAATATAGTCGCATTCAAAAAAAAATTAAGAATCTTAAGGATTACCATGTGTAATATATAATATTGGCCAAATAATATATTAGCAAAATGTCCTCAATTTTTTTCTGCTGGACAACTTGTGTCTTGTCTTGACTTGTCGGACTAATGACTGTGACAAATTAGAATACATTTATTTTAATAAATAATTTCTCCTATGGGAAATGTTAAAGGATTTTGAATAGGCTCAGCTGGTCTGGTTGGCTTTTTCCAATCTTGTACCCACATTGATTAAAGTTACATGTGCATATTTTATGATAATTATTTCATGACTTTCTGCATAACTCTATCTGGAAACTAAGACTAAGAATAGCGAATTCAAGTGCAAAGTGTATAAACAGCCAAATAAGGATGACCAAGGACAGCTGGGTGAGAGAGAAGGAAAGAGCAAGACAGAAAAACAACTCATTTCTGAGTTAATTAATTAATATATTGATGCATTTATTTTATTTTAGAGAAATGTTCACAGTAATTTTAAACTCTTCTTTGAATGTGTTCAGTGTGTGTTCAGTGTGTGTCAGTGTGTTTACAGAAATGTCCCTCATGATTCATTATTCCGTTCATAGGGTCCACATACCTTCAGCCTTAGTCACATTGTTATGAACACTATGTCCTGGAAAAATGCCCAGAAGAGAAGTGCAGCAGGCACTTCACTGACCTAGCTACCATAGAGGTGACCATTTCCTCCTCCATCAGATCTAAAAGTTAAAGGATTTTGATATTATGATGAAATCATTCACTAGTGTCAGTGTAGTGTTGTATTCTCTTGTATGCACAGCTACTGTAAACCCAGACTGAAGAGACAGGTGGTGAGAGGGAAGATCACCCCAAAGGACACAAAAGTGAACCTCAATAACGATGTTCTGGAGGCCATCTTACGAGAGGTGAGAATCCCCTGATCATGAGGAACCAACTCGATGATGATGAACCGAACAGTACTGTACAGACCTTCACTCCGTCCTTCTCTCCTCGTACAGTCAGAGGGCTGATGAAAAGAACCTTCCAGAATGGAAATCCAGACGTGACTGTTACAGCATAAATTGTAGTGGTCTCTTATTTTTTCCTGGAGCTGTATATTGTTGTTGTTTGACCAGACAAGGGACAAGGCGAACACTTCATTTGGATCTGTAGATGTTCATCTGTAAATGTTCAACAGATAGTTTGTTTCAAAGTTTGTTAATTGTATGACTATCGGTTCATAAACCACTGCTTGCTAAGGTTAAGGTCAGGGTTAGGTTTAGGATAAGGTTTAGGGTTAGGGTTAGGGATAGAATAAAGGTTAGGATATAGCTAAGGGTTAGGATTAGTAGAGAGTTAGTTAACATGTTAAAATTGTGTTGTTTTACATTTCCCTGTTGGATTTTGTGTAATAATGTATATTTACTGATATGTGTGCTCCTTGAAATGAAAATCAGTACCTCCAAATCCGAGGCCATGGTCCTCAGTCGGAAAAGGGTGGCTTGCCCACTTCAGGTTGGTGGAGAGTGCCTGCCTCAAGTGGAGGAGTTTAAGTATCTAGGGGTCTTGTTCACGAGTGAGGGAAGGATGGAACAGGAGATTGACAGACGGATCGGTGCAGCTTCTGCAGTAATGCAGTCGATGTATCGGTCTGTCGTGGTGAAGAAAGAGCTGAGCCGCAAGGCGAAGCTCTCGATTTACCAGTCAATCTACGTTCCTACTCTCACCTATGGTCATGAGCTTTGGGTCATGACCGAAAGGACAAGATCCCGGATACAGGCGGCCGAAATGAGCTTTCTCCGCAGGGTGGCCGGGCGATCCCTTAGAGATAGGGTGAGAAGCTCGGTCACCCGGGAGGAGCTCAGAGTAGAGCCGCTGCTCCTCCACATCGAGAGGGGTCAGCTGAGGTGGCTTGGGCATCTTTTTCGGATGCCTCCGGAACGCCTTCCTGGGAAGGTGTTCCGGTCCCGTCCCACCGGGAGGAGACCCCGGGGAAGACCTAGGACACGCTGGAGGGACTATGTCTCCCGGCTGGCCTGGGAACACCTCGGTGTCCCCCCGGAAGAGCTAGAGGAAGTATCTGGGGAGAGGGAAGTCTGGGCATCCCTGCTTAGACTGCTGCCCCCGCGACCTGGCACCGGATAAGCGGACGAAGATGGTATGGTATGGTATGTGTGCTATAAATATTGTTTAATCAAAAGATGTGTCTCATGATTTGATTGTTTTGATACTGGGAGTGTTCTCAATATAGTTTTTTTTACATGTAATGTCTGTATATTAGTTTTCTGTAGTTACTTTAGTATACATTTACATAGCCTCATAGTCTCAACCAGGTTCAAATTATTGAAGATTTTATTTTCTGATGACTAAATAATAATCGTTAGAGGTTGAAAATATATCTGTAGAGTTGAGGTATTACATTTTAAGTGACTATCAGCTATTTCCAGTATTCCATGACCTGTTAATTAATTAAAATCTTAGACTGCTACTGTCCAGCTTAGTAAGGGAGTGGTCAAACCTCAACAATGGTGTGGGTGTATACCAGTTCAGTTGTTTTCATGTACGATTGTGCTCATAAGTTTGCATACCCTGGCAGAAATTGTGAAATTTTGCCACGGATTTTGAAAACATGACTGATCATGCCAAAACTGTCTTTAATTTAAGGATAGTGATCACATGAAGCCATTTATTATCACAGTCATTTGGCTCCTTTTTAAATCATAATGACAACAGAAATCACCCAATATGGCCCTGATCAAAAGTTTACATACCCTTGAATGTTTGGCCTTGTTACAGACACCCAAGGTGACCCACACAGGTGGATTTTCCACTCGTGTGGCTTTTTAAATTAGCTCTCACATGGATGTACTGAGCAGGGCAGATACTGAGCCATGGGGAGCAGAAAAGAACCGTCGTAAGACCTGCTTAACAAGGTAATGGAACTTTATAAAAATGGAAAGGGATATAAAAAGATATCCAAAGACATTCAAATGCCAGTCAGTTCTGTTACTTATTAAGAAGTGGAAAATTCTGCACACTGTCATTGATGCTAAAGGGGGTAACACACGGTATTAAGAACTAAGGGTATGCAGACTTTTAAACAGGGGTCAGTAAAAATGATTTCTTTGTTTTATGATTGTGCCATTCTGTTATGACCTACAGTTGAATGTGAATCCCATAAGAAGGTTTTCCCAGCTCACTCAGGTTTTCTTTACAAATGGTACATATATTATCAATTCTCCAAGGGTATGCACACTTTTGGGCACAATTGTATATAGAAAACTGATTGGTTCGTCATCACACTCTAGGCTGTTGATTGACTAGTTCACACCCAAAAGAAAGATAATGTCATCCTAAAACGTATATCTAAAATGTCTGGATAAAAGAGCCGCGATGAACCCACATTTGGTGTTGTTTATGCCAAATATGTTTGCAGAATGCGTGTTATGAGCACACATTTTTGGCAGATCCCTCCCGATTACCTGGATAGAAGCCCCACCCAGTTGCCTACAAGTTATGCCGGTCGATAGTTTTGCCCATGCTAAAATAATATTTTGGAAATTAGAGTCCACATATTTCTCTATGTTTCAAACCTGGACAGTGATTTGCATTGCGATTTGCATGACCTCCAAGTATCAGACATAATTTGTGTTATTATCATATCATGCCAGTCCCAGCATACTTCCTGGAACACACAGCCATGTGACATTGGTAGACAGTTGGGTTCCATTTGTGTCTTTTTGTGTGGCTAAGAGGTTGCAGCATGGTGCTCCCAGCAATGGCATTGTTGGGTTTGATTCCACATGAGGCCACCAGCAGTATATTAGTCTCTGGAAATACTACATGTCAAACACGACAATGGTTATACAGTAGGATTTGTCAGATTGCAAAACACAAAAAACCTGAACTTCCAGCAGCCAGTGAAAGAGCTGTAGAAATAATTACATACACTTTATAAATATATGGTTGCAGGCATTGTTTGGTAGAACCCAGTCCCCCACCTCTGAATTGTTAAGTAGAACCCATCCAGCCACCTCTGAATTGTTTGGTAGAACCCAGCACCCCACCTCTGAATTGTTTGGTAGAACCCAGCCCCCCACCTCTGAATTGTTTGGTAGAACCCAACCCCCCACCTCTGAATAGGTACATGGAATGGAAGGAAAGTTAAAAGTGTAGACAGGGCATTTCATGACAGGTGAGGGATCCAGTGCTTATTTGTGGATCATTGGGAAAAACCTTCCAGGGAACTCTGGCCGTAATGAAACAAGTTGCCATGGGATATGCCGGCTGGTCTGACAATGGACGGGGCACCAGCTGATTTGTGTCGAGAGGAGCAAGTTGACGGGGAGAATGAAGGAGGCGCAGCAGGAGAATTGCTTGAACATACCAACGCACAAAATAATGAGGAAGCCACGCGTCGGAGATGGAACTCGCTTCAGCTGTAAGCAGTCCAGCAAAAGCATTCATCTTCATCCTGGCAAAGCGTTTGATTCGCCGTTCGTTTCAGGCCTTTCTTGATGAGGTAAACTCGGAGTGTGAAGACGCGTCATCTCTCACTGGTTGTGTGGCTAAGTTGGACGTTCATCTGGCAAATAGGGACATTCAAAAAGCTTTCTTACATCCCCATAAATAGTTTGGGCAATTATTTGTACTTGTTATTTATGAATGTTTTATGTTTCTGTATTGCAACCTGCATGTAGTTATTTGGGGTATTCTAAGCAAAACTGTAAAAATGCAGCATTTGGTAGAATGATTTCCACCATTGGTAAAATTAGCAAAAAAGGATGTGGAGAAAGTTGCCTTAATGTCACACTTAAAATATGGGAGAAATCCAATGTATAACAGAGTTCTAATAAAGAAAATCTGAATCAATATTATTTTTTTATCCCTGTGAATACATACGTGAGTTTAGCAGCTGGATAGACTTTACAATTGAAAAGCACCGTTACATAAGTATGCACACCGTTACACCATGTACGTAAGTCTCGTTAGGTCAGGAAGTGTGGTGTATGATGTTCACACCCAAGTCTACTGAACATAATAATAGCAGAAATACAGGTTGTCATCCACTTGTTAGACTACAGCGTTTCACTTTAAAACAAGCAGCTGGATCCCTCTGGTGGCCAAGTGGACATGTACCGAAAGAACAAATGTAACTGGATGAGGACGAGTGTAATTGGATGAGGACACGTGTAATTGGATGAGGACAAGTGTAATTGGATGACGTTGATTTGCTGATATGTCGACATGTTATTTTGTTACCGGCGGTGCCAGACTGTTGGGACCACCGTCCCTGGCAGAGTATTTTCTAAGCATTGCAAAGAACAGTGATGTGTAGTGGGCATTTTGTAGTTCTTCCATTTACAAATATTTCCCTTTTTGTCTGTGAATCTGTTACCCCTCAGTAAACATGAAAAAGGAAGGCGCTGTTCCGAGCTCTGGGAATGTATCTCAAATCGATAGCCCGACTTCTCATGTCCTCCTCAAAATGAATTGAATGTAAGGCGACAGAAGTTGAACATTGTGAAACAGCGTGGTGACTTTCTGTACCCACTGTTTATTTCAGTCTCAACAAGGCTCGGTACTGGTTAGTTCCAATACATATTTGTCAGAGACAAATTATTCTTATTTACAACCCTCTCTCCCCTCCCGCAATCAATTACATGCACACCCTCCGCTGCTCCCTTTCCTCTCCTTCCTCTCCTTTCCCATCTTCCCACTCCCATATTCTCCACATGTCCTGACCTTCCCCCCAGCTCCTCCCCCGAATGCTCCTCTTCTGCTGCTCCGCTCTTGTCTCCTCTACTCCCATCCTCTTCCCCATCTTCTCCAAACTGCGTGTCCCTCCCTGTTCACCAGTGTCAGCTCCCTTGGGATGAGCACGGAGTGCACATTGCACTTGAAAGACATACAAGCACCGTGCTAGGACAAGTAAACACACCCATCAGCCGTAACATTATGGCCACTGACAGGTGAAGTGAGTATGTTCTCGTTATCACGGCACCTGTCAGTGGGTGGGATATATTAGGCAGCAAGTGAACGTTCTGTCTTCAAAGTTGATGTGTTAGAAGCAGGGGAAATGGACAAGTGTAAGGATCTGAGCGACATTGATAAGGGCCAGATGACTGGGTCAGAGCATCTTCAAAACTGCAGTCTTGTGTGGTGTTCCCGGTCTGCAGTGGTCAGTGCCTATCAAAAGTGGTATAATGCTGGTACTGATAGAAAGGTGTCAGAACACACAGAGCATCGCAGTTTGTTGCGTATGGGGCTGCGTAGCCTCAGACCTGTCAGGGTGCCCATGCATGACCCCTGTCCACTGCCGAGAGCACCTACAATGGACACGTGAGCATCAGAACTGGACCACAGAGCAATGGAAGAAAGTGACCTGGTCTGATGATTCATGTTTTCTTTTACATCACGTGGATGGCCGGGTGCGTGTGCGTTGCTTACCTGGTGAACACGTGGCACCAGGATGCACTATGGGAAGAAGGCAAGCCGGCGGAGGCAGTGTGATGCTTTGGACAATGTTCTGCTGGGAAACCTTGGGTCCTGTCATTCAAGTGGATGTTACTTTGACATGTACCACCTACCTGAGCATCGTTGCAGACCATGTGCACCCTTTCATGGCAAAGTTATTCCCTGATGGCACTGGCCTCTCTCAGAAGGATAATGCGCTCTGCCACAAAGCAAAAATTGTTCAGGAATGGTTTGAGGAACACAACAACAAGTTCAAGGTGTTGACTTGGCCTCCAAATTCCCCAGATCTCAATCCAGTCGAGCATCTGTGGGATGTGCTGGACAAACACGTCCGATCCATGAATATTTTTTCTTGAATATACAGTATATGTATTTAAAACGGAAACTGTTAGCCAATCACTGAGAATCAATGTGTTCTGTACACAGTATTTGAAGCACATCAATGAGAACATGTACTGTGGAGAATGTATACCATGTATTGTGTATATCTTTTCTAACTGATTCATCACATTTCAATACTGCATGAAAACAAGAAGCCAACCTAACATACGTCTTAATAAAGGAGGAGCGGAACTGGAAAGATGCTCAGAGTTACTGCAGACAGGCTCACACAGACCTAACCAGTGTGAGGAACGAGGCTGAGAACAGAATTCTGCAGATGTCAGCGAATGGACTGTCTGTGTGGATCGGACTGTTCAGAGTCTCCTGGAAATGGTCTGACCAGAGTCAATCCTTTTTCAGAATGTGGATCACTGGAAGTCCTTCAACAGATCTGAGAAAGAACTGCACTCTGATTTGTTTTCACATGAATGACGGTCATATGAAATGGTGGAATGAGCCTTATAATCAGCCTCTCCCTTTCATATGCTGTGAGTTGTCATTTCCTTCACCAGATCTACCTAATATTTTGATTCCAGGAGCGCTGGGATGTTAACCATTCACTGGGGTCAATGTAGAGTTGCATTCTCCTGTATGTGCAGACACACGTCGAGTGAAGAGCATGACTGACCCCCCAGACAGTAACAAACTCGAAGAGACAGGTGGTGAGGGTGAAGATGAGCCCAAAGGACACAAATGTGAACCTCAATGATCCTGCTGTTATGGAGACCATTCTACAAGAGGTGAGTTTCCACTGATCATGAAGAACCAACTCAGTACTGATCCTGACTGTACAGACTCTCTGATCTGGTTTAGTCTGCTGTGATGTTCCCTCTGGTCTGGTTTAATCTGCTGTGATGTCCTTCTCTCTGGCCTAATGACTTGGGTGACTGAAGACAAGAAGTTCACAGTCGGTAGATTTTCAGGAAAATCGTTACGAGGTTATATACTGTGCGCGTTTTTCCAGATAGAAATCAAGCTGAAGGACCAGGGGTTACCTGCTGACACCGAAGTGACCTGGAGAATGCAGCTGGATGAAAACGTCTTCTGGAAGGAGGAAGAGGACCTGGAAAAAGCAGCTGGATGGAAACATCTTCCAGAAGGAGCAAGAGGGGTCACTCATGGAAGAAGTTCAGGTTCATTTATTTATATAGCACATTTAAACTGCCGCTAGACAGACCAAAGTGCTTTACAGAACAAGCATATAAAAATAAAAGCAGCAGAACAACCCATAAACACATAGAGAACATCAAGGCTAAGATAAACTTTAAAACAAGGACACTAATGTAAAATAGTAAAAACACCTCAAGAAAAGTAATTAATATGCTAACGAGAACAGGTATGTTTTAACCAAAGACTTAGAAGAGGAAGAAGAAGATGGGAAAGAAGAGGATAACTTGTCAATGTTCTCTTTACATTCTAGATATTATAGTTTGTACTGCTGTGTGAATCTTATAAAACCTGTTTTAAAATTCAATAATCCTCAAGTGTTATTTTATTGACAGGTTGTATTCAAGTGGGGTATTCCAGAAAGTTAGCTTAACAAATTCAGGCAACTACTAACCAGATGATGGAGTCCAAGAGTTTTTGGTTTCAGAATGGCAGGTTCTTGTTTAAATCATCAGGCTAAGAGAAGCACAGACTGTTTAATCTGACAACTTGATGGACTAGAGGACTTCATGGCTCCAAAAAAAGATACCAGAACTCTATTGTTCCTGACAAATTGTTATACGATCCTGACATGACCCAGTGTGTACGAAATACGCAACAAGAAATAAAGCTTTTTGATATCAAAGCGGTCACCAAAACAGCATTCAATCATCTAAAAAATATAGCCAGAATCAAATGATTGGTGTTCCAAAAAGACCAAGAGATGCTACTCCATGCTTTAATCTCTAGTAGGGTTGACTACTGTAATGGCCTCTTAACTGGACTCCCCAAAAAGACTGTAAAACAACTGCAGCTCATTCAGAATGCTGCTGCTAGAATGTTAACCAGGACCAAGAGAACAGAGCACATCACTCCGGTTCTTAAATCTTTGCATTGGCTTCCAGTCAGTAACAGAATAGATTTGGAAGTGGTGCTTTTAGTTTATAAATCTCTGAATGGTTTAGGACCCAAATACATTTCTGATATGTTTGAAGAATATAAACCGAGCAGGGCTCATAGATCCATGAACACAGGTCAGCTAGTAGACCCCAGAGTCCAAACTAAACATGGAGAAGCTGAGTTTAGCACTTATGCTGTACACAACTGGAATAAACTACCAGAAGATCTTAAACGTGCCCCAAACATATTCATTTTTAAATCCAGGTTAAAAACACTTCTCTTTTCAACTGTCTATGACTGTGCACTTAAACTTAACCACACTGTTTAGCCTAATAGCTTCCTATGTTTTTATCCAGTTTTAATTATTTTTATATTTTCTTTTTTCTTACTACGATGTTTTGATGTTTTCATTTGAGTATTTGTTTTTATGTTATTGTATTTTTATATTTCTCTTTTTCTTGGTAAAGCGATGTATGAACTGTGCTATATAAATAAACTTGCTTGCTAAAAGCAATAGCAAATGATGGACCTGAGACAACACATTCACAGCTCTTTGATGTGTGAACATTCAGTACATCAGGAAACACCTGATAAATCAGAAACACCTGTTGGCCAAATGTCCCACCAGTTATATTCACATAAAACAGTGGGATGGGACTCTGAAAGTGCTGTTATTCTTGGTTGGTAAAACATGTATGTGTTGAGACAGAAATAAATAAAAGGTGACAGTCTGTATTTTTGCCTCGTATTCACCAGTGTATTTACCTTGAGTGTACAGCAAAAACAGCAATTTTGAGTTTACTTTCCCAGTAGTTATGGAGTGTTCAGTACCTCTGCTATGTGCTGTAATTCAGGGTGGCAGGGCAGTCTAGTTATCAACACCACTGGGCCTGTAAACGAAACCGGTTCTCACCCAGAGCCGAAACAGTGACAAAACCCTGTTGTTCTGTCCATTCGCGAGAGAGTTAAGCCTAATTGCTCCCAGCTCCCTGCTGTAAATAAGAACCGTACCTGATGCAAAAATGATAAAAAACCTATAGAGGCCTACTACAGAAAATTATCCCAATCTGGCCATACAGTATTCTGTACAGTGGATTAATTCAAGCGACACAGGCTTAGAGAAGACTCCATTTTGCATTTCAGTACAATCCTTTGAATGACCGCAGCATACACCTGTTGGGGACAATCTCTAAATGAGAAGCCCCCCATCCATGTAGCAGTTCGATGCCTGTAGAGGTGTGAAGTCTAAAAAAACGTACCAAAATTATAAATGTAGTTTATTATACAATAATATTTCCAGACAGTAGCAGATTGTCTGGTGTGAGCAGACAATTCCACGGTTGTAGTCAATCTGAACCAAAAAACGGTTATTGTATAGAGGTTTTACCGTATAATAAACTAGCGTCACCATTATGTCGATGACACTGTTTGTGCAGCCAATACGAAAGGTCTCCGAAGAGCGTCTGCACGAAATGCAGATGCTGTGAAAGTCTGCAGAATGTTTTCTACAGAGAGGCGGTTAGTATCAATCATCATCTGTCCAAAACACATCTAAATTAATGTGAGAAAGGTTAGATTCACTTTGTGGCATTTGAGGAGGAAGAGCACTGCAAATTCTAGTGAATAACAAATGACTGTACTTATCGATGCACCATTTCCTATCCCTCTCTCCTTTCTCTTTGCCTCACCTTTGTATCTACAGTATCCCTCCGTCTCCCCTACCTCCCTCCTCCTCTCTTTTTCCTCCTACCTCTCTCAGCGTCTCCTTCCCTTCTTCTCTCGGGCATTTCCCCCTCTTTCGGTACCGTCTTCTCCCTTCCCGTTGCAGCCCCTCCCACTCTCACCGTCAGTGATCCAGGCTTGTTGTACTTGAGCGGCCTGAAACTCCGGCCTGTCTAATTGCCATCATATTTAATAATGTCCAGGCTGTTATTTTACAGAGGGGTCGGCAATGCATATCAATATTCACCGATGCTTATCGGATGTCAAAGGCCCCTGAGTGCCTGATTGATTGTGACCCCTTTTCAGCGAAGGTCACGGTGTGATTTGATGCCACAAAGTGCCATTTAAAAAGCTATTTTCTCCAGCAACTGGAAATACTACTTGGCAAGGAGAGGATAACTCTGGAAATTTTGATTGATGAGCGTTTTAGGGCGTCCGCCCTACCGTATGAAGCTATTCCATGAATATTTTTCTAAATGTTGAAACGGGACTGGCACAGAAAACAATAATATATAGATTTTTAGACCAAATTAAGGAGAATGTGCGTGTGTGTGTGTGCTGAAACAATTAAATTGTGCCTGTGTAGCTTGTAGCACTAAACAATTAACCTTTTCAATAAATATGCATGTACATATATTTGTATTTCATGATTAACGTGGGGTGTTGTCGTGGAAACACTGCGTTGCCTGTCAAAAAGCCAAACCAGCTGGGTGGATGTTTCTTTGCTGGTTTAACGGTTAATCAAAGAGACTGTGATCCACCTGAAATCAGACGCTGTTCTGTCGACCAAGATCTGTTCTTCAACCAGTCAGCCGCCCAACCGGGCAATGCAAACTGGGTCTGGACTTCCTCCTCGAATCTTTCAAAAAGAATATTTATTTTGAAGGCTTTGGAGAGCTGGTTGTGGTCTTCCATTTTAATAAGCGAAACCCTATCCTCTGCAAACTAAGATGCAGTACCCCTCATCATACCTTCTGCATGCAATCTATCCAGAAAGTCGATTGCTTTTCGGGGTTTTCGTTTCTTTCGCTAGTCTGCAGTCGTTTAGTTAGCGAGGCAGTTTGGAGGGTGTTTAGGCCTCTCGTCCCTCTGTGGAGATCCAACGTCCACGGCGTCCGCGGCGCGCCGAATCCCAACAAATCACAACCCTGATCCGTCTGCCACGGAAACTACTTAAGTGGCCAAGGCCTTGTTTGGTATCCACGGGAGTGTGCTCTGATTCATCGATCCGTGACAGGAACCTGTGGAGAAGCTACATGTGCTTGTGACCACAAACTCGAGTCTTCCTGTGCAGGAGCCAAAGCAGAGCCACGCCCACATACCGTGTTGCTTTGCAACAACCACTCACTGCCCCTAAACACAACACACACAGCCACAGATATTTTATTCAGACTGAGCCCTTGTTCCATGCCTGCACCCCACCCCAATCCTCCTCCATCCCAATGTTTACACACGATAGGAGTCGATGACAACACTCCTGGACTTTGGGGAACAGTTTGGGTCTGGATTACAACGCCAAGCCCAGCACTCTTACTTTACAGCCAATCAGAAAACAGTGATTTGCTTCCTCAGTCCCCTCTGCTCCCACCCACATGAACCCGGCGTGGATTTATAGCTGAGAGCAACTGATATTCACTGGTAGGCTCTCAGACTTCTCAGACTTCACTTCCATGGAAAAAGAGAAAGACAGAGTGGGAGAGAGTGGGATGCCTCAGTAGAATGAACTGTTATCAGGCCGTGTGGTCTATGCAGAATGAACCATTATCAGGCCATGTGGTCTATGCAGAATGAACCATTATCAGGCCATGTGGTCTATGCAGAATGAACCATTATCAGGCCATGTGGTCTATGCAGAATGAACCATTATCAGGCCATGTGGTCTATGCAGAATGAACCATTATCAGGCCGTGTGGTCTATGCGGAATGAACCATTATCAGGCTGTGTGGTCTATGCAGAATGAACCATTATCAGGCCATGTGGTCTATGCAGAATGAACCATTATCAGGCCGTGTGGTCTATGCGGAATGAACCATTATCAGGCTGTGTGGTCTATGCAGAATGAACCATTATCAGGCCGTGTGGTCTATGCAGAATTAACCGTTATCAGGCCGCGTGGTCTATGCAGAATGAACCATTATCAGGCCGTGTGGTCTATGCAGAATGAACCATTATCAGGCTGTGTGGTCTATGCAGAACGAACCATTATCAGGCTGTGTGGTCTATGCAGAATGAACCATTATCAGGCTGTGTGGTCTCTGCAGAATGAACCGTTATCAGGCCGTGTGGTCTATGCAGAACGAACCGTTATCAGGCCGCGTGGTCTATGCAGAACGAACCGTTATCTGATTATGTGTGTTTTACTAACACTAGCAGCAGTGTTAGTAAAACACGTCATTACGTGCAGAACAACATGTGGTATTTGTATGTCCCGGCCCGCGGAGGTTCTGTGATGCCTGCACATGCACACAGCAGCAATGACTGTACAACAGTGTGATGGCTCATCTGGGCGGAGAAGTGGGCTCCAGCTCGGCTATTTACCAGAATGCAATGATTTGCATCACAGGACCAATCAGACTAGAGACGCGTAAAATTCCGTAACGCGCTGGTATTTTTGGAATGAGACTGTTGTGAATGAATGTGCACACACACACACACACACAGAGGTGCAAGGGCCTGCGCGCACATTCTCTCTCTTTCGCCTATATCTCTCTTGCAAGGGAGCGTGCACGTGCTAAACAAGACAGAACTCACCACTGCCTCCACAGGCTTGTTTTCAAATGCGGAAGGCGCTTCTTCAATATATTGCCTTTTGTTACACTATTAAAATGGAAAGACATTTTAGAAGGCCTTTAGAGATTATCCTTGATCCTTTCCTTTATCCTTTTATTGCTAGAAATATTGTTTATTTTTATGCTGATGAATGCTAATGAATGCTAATGAATCCCCAAAAATGTATGAATAAAATGTTATGTACATGAATTACCAGTGGGTTGATATTTGCTTGCAATTGATAAACTGCGGTGCTCTTTATGGTTCAGCGTCTCTGGTTGATGAGTTAGGGTTAGGGTTGATTAGTGGAGAACGAGAAGTTTCTTCTCTGAAAATGCCCACAATAATCACCACCCTCCATCATTCCCTCCCTTCCTCTCTCAATCCATCCTTCCTTTCTCTCCCATTGTTTTTCTTTTTGTCCGTTTTTCTCCCCTTCTCTTTCTTTCTCCTTCAGTCTAGCGGGCTGCGGTCGTCACCTAAGCCTCCCTCCATCCCTTCCCTGCTCCTCCAGTCCACTTCCCCCATCAATCTGCTCTTAACGACGGCATTCCTCGGAAGGCAAAAAATGATTCCGCTTAGAATCCTGCCGTGTGTCACATATCCCCGCAGGTGTTCCGCAGAGTGATTATCAGAACTGTTCATTTTAATATTCGTTTTTTGCATGTACATCGACAGGCCAATACATTTTAAGCTAAACAGAGGTGCGAAAAAACAACAACAAATGCTTTTGAACATACAGTCCTTTGAACTCGTGAAATCTCTTTGCCTGAATGATTGCAAACAAAGTAACACCGTAAAACACATGAAATGGCCTCGACACACCGGATCTCCCTGTCTCATACCCGCTGTTTGGCGGTCGGGTGACCCGAGGCCCCTGCCACTCAGACAGTCTCTGTGCTCTGGCATCCCGGAGACAGCGGGCGACGCCACGGCTTTGCTCTCAGAAACGCTGGCAGGGGGCTCTGGCGGCCGACGACGCCGTGCGAGGGACCCCGTGCTGTAGCGTGACTGTCAGTCCCGGCGGTGACGGGCCCCGGCTCCAGTCCTGCCGTTTGGCCCTGGGGAGACGAGACGATGGGGACCGCGACCCGTTCCTCGTCCCCCTGTAACCCAGCAGGAGACTTTTGTGGTTCAAATTCCGCAAGTACAAAGGAAATATGGCATTCGTTTCAAAGACACAATAACGTTTGCTTTCCCGACATTCGGGAGGCGGAGGGAACCGTAGCAACGACCCTGGGCAACACAACCTCTTGTCTGCTTGGAGCGATGGTAGTTGTCAGTAGTGCTTCTCTCCAGTAACCGATACATGTAATTACGAAGAGAAAAAAAAGATATGGTTTCTCACTCGTCAGTGTTTGCTCTCCAACAGCCGTTGACAAACAACGGGGTAGAGTGCCTCGTGTATAAACGGAGCGAAATTAGACGCCATGACTCCTTGTTAAGGCTGCCAAGAGGAGGAAGTAGAGCATTACGGAAAGTTCAGAGGGAAAAAGAGCGAAAGAGAGTGAGAGACAAAGCAGGGACTCTCAGACTCCCTGCTAGAAAGGGAAAACGATGCTTGTGTACGTGATTTTCAGATTGACTCTCTTTTTTCTGTCGGAACTGTCAAGTCACCGTGGAATGCTGAGAGTTAGTAAACGGGGGTAAATGGAAGTTAATACGTCCTTGCGAGGGTCTTAGCACAAATATGGATCAGATATGGTAATCTAAAACCAAGCGCAGGCTTTATTGTGGCACCGTCGAGGCAGATTTACAGTTATTCTGTTGTGTTGTGAGCAGTTGACTCGATGACATGATGAACAATCTACTTTCGTCCATTATAAACAATGCTTTGGTTTGTTTGTAGCTCGCCAGTCAGTAAACAGGGCAGTTAGTTTAAATAAGGACCCAGAGCAAAGCGTAGAGGTCATAACTTTCATTACTTATTACAGGAAGATGCAGTATAATTCAGCTGTTTTGACCAGCAACATTTGCTGACATGTCTTATTAAGCATAGTTAAATATGTCTTCCTCCATCCGGGGGGAGAGGGGGGGGGCACACTTTCCTATGAGTTCACATGTTCCAGTTGTGCTGATAGATGGGATGGATGTAATTGCCTGCAGATTGGATGGTAGCGTTGTTTCCATTCAGGCCGGAGCAGGGTGAGATGGAAACCATTTCAGCAGGAGTTGTTGGCTCCGATTAATTTCTCCAGACCTTTGTGTTAAAGGTGAGGATTAAAGATAAGTGGCTCACTCTGATTACAGTTTAATAACCACAAGGTGTCATAATTAAATTCCCATCAATCTCTACACTTTGCCGCTAACGAATGTTTGAATCATTATGCAAATTAATAAGTAATATTCTCAGTATATATTTGGCTACATAATCTACAGTACCTCTATCTTTTCAGCCCCGTGGAAGTGGAATGTAGATGACTGCAGCTCTTTTACTGTGTGTGTATGTGTGTGTCTGTGTGCGCGCGTGTGTGTGTGTGTCTTTGTGGCTATTACTGTAACAAGTCGACCATTTCTGTCTTCCAAACACTCTCGGCACGGTGGGTGAACCCAATCACCTTCTGCATGTGTTACCATGAAGCAGGCCCACGGCTAGAGACGGGCCTCTAACCAATCAATCTGCCGTTGCTTTGTTTCAGAAATAATTAGCCACGGAAGTGATACTTCTGTGGCACCTTCGGTACTCAATAATACATAAAAACAAATATATTAATAACACACATCTTTAAACAACGCCGGCTCCAAACGGTGCAGAGTTAGAGTCCTCCCTTTTTTTTTTTTTTTAGACAAGTTGCGATCTTGGTTAGAGCACAGAGGCCCGCGGGTCTCGGCGGGAACAGCTGCGTAACAAACGGAGGGGCACGGAACATCGATATGAGATATGAACGGCGGCGGGCGCTTCTTCAGTGCCGAACGCTCGTAGCGGAAGCCATTCAATATCCATTGATTAGGGACGCTTCTTGACACGTATCGAGGAACACTCCCCCTGCGCCGTCACCATTTCCCCCTCCTCTCAGCGTGGGTAAATTCCTTTTGTCTAAAAAGCAATTTATTTGGGAGATAAAACAGCCTGCGGTTAATCCATACGTAGCCAAGTGAGCGCCTTGTTTTTGTTGTTGTTGTTTGTGATTCGTTGTTTTACTCTTATTTATCTATCAGGACCAACGTTTCGGTGAACTCCACTGTTTGTCTGCACCTTGAAATGTTTATTTGGCCTTCCTCTTGGGGAGTCTGGGTAATAACCAACCGATGCGGTTCTCTAGAGCATTGGAGAAGAACTGGACGTCTATGATTAGCTACCAGGAAGTGACAACAAACTCTGGCGTTTGGTCGTTTATCCCCCATGATACACCCAAACCCAGTAGGACTGTGATTTTAGTTTGTTTCTATGAGCATACACCTGTAAGCGTGTGTTGACGCTACTAGTCCCCCCCCCCCACCCCTCCCCCTCCCTTTTCACACACATGGTCTCCCGGTAACAAACACGCTTCAAACTAACAGTCCCCTTGAGAACAAGAGAACTGAGAATATCCATAAAATATAACAGCGCTCAGTTTTGATGGCACGGAGGGTGCGTAGTATTAACAGATCGCCCGTAGGTTTCTTGGACTAGACACTTCGGGGGGAAGAAATGGAGCGATGGATATCATTTTTTCTTTGTCTTAAGCGACAGAGGCATCATAAAACATGTGCTCTAAAATCGATAGTGAACCTGCTCCTCTCGATAAGCCACTATAAATTCCCCTGGACCAGAATTAATATATTTACAGTCAGTGGACACACACGCGCTCACACACACACACACATGCACACACACACGCACACACAAGAGCGAGCACACACACGTGCACTGTTCATCTGGGAGTGACCATCAATGTCAGCAGCAACACCTCAGCAGGCCGCCAGGGTCATTAAAAAGGTATTTATTAAATTAGTGCTGTTTACTGGGGGGCTGCGCGGCGGTTGGCAGCCTAATCCAGACAGCCTTATGGAACTTCAAGGCTAAAAGGTCCTGGGTGTGTGAAAGTCCGTGCTTGTGACTGTGTGTGTGGGTCTGCGTGTGCATTTCTCATCGGTAGCAGCGTGTAGTAGCGAGGGAAAAACACGGTTATTATTCACATGATTAAAACAGGCCCAGTGTAACCACGCACGTTAACCCATTAAATGTCCGATTTTGGTTTGGACACCTTTGACAGAGCTGTGCCCTGTCGCAATGTTAAAACCACACTGGACAGTAGTAGTCTACAAGCGACGATGGAGTGTGCACGATGAATTCACCTGGGCCTCAGACACATTACTGAACAGGCCGGATTATTGTGGCACAATTGGTTTACTGATATTGGAGAGCCTGGGCTGGGTTCACAGGCTGACAGTGTGTGCAGTTCAAATGGCAGGCCTCACTCATGGCTGAAACTGCTTTTTTACTCTACGTTTGTTTTCTGGGTAATTTATTATTTTAAGTCGGTGTGTACGAAAGAGTGTGTGTGTGTGTGTTTGTGTGTGTGTGAGCGGTGCATGTTTCTGTGCGGGTGTGTGTAGAAACCAAATCATGTCAGGAACCATGTCGACCTCCTGTAGCCTCTACATAGAAAAACAGCAGACGCAGTTTAGAGAATCCCCTGTTTGTATATCACGCTCCGTCAAATGACCCCGCCCACCCAGGATGTAGGCTGGAAAACTCACCATGGACCCGTCCAGGCCATGTGACATGACTAGAACTAAAGGAATATCCTTGAACGACCCTCAACCCTCAGATCGGAACGCACCCACCGTAACAACGCCTCTAATCCCACCAAAAAAATCCCCAAACACATAAAAAAAAAAAAAAAAAAAAAGAGAAAACATGAAACCCAGCACATTCAAATCTTCCCTATACAGGGTATCTGAGAGGAGAGACCAGGGTCAGGCTCAAATCTGCTGGAGACTCTTTCCCTCTCTTTTCCCGCCACCGAGACATAACTGAATCTATCCTTCCTTTGATTATCAGTGGATGTTAGCTCGCTATCTGCAGCCACCAGCTAAGCTGCCCCCGCCTGTCTCTCCTACAGCAACCAGCACCTCCAGAAACCTCACCCAACACCAGGGACTTACACGCAGCGCCCGTCTTTGCCAACATCCCTTTCCCCGGTTCCCCTTGAAAGTGCAGAATCTTAACTTTTTCGCTTGAAAGACAGTACTTTAACACCACCCTCTTCCCCCACTCCACAGTTCTGCTCCCTCTCTCTCTCTCACGCTCTTTCTTCCTAGTTCTGTCTCCACCGATTCCATCTGTTAGTAAAATTGATCAAGAAGGCACGGGAACGTTCCTCGACATTCTCCTTGATTCAATTTAGCGCAGCCCCTCATATTTGCGTCGGCTTTGTGCCATCTTTTTTTTGTTTCCTCCGAATGATCTCGCTCTCTTCCGTCTCTTTTCCCACCTTTCATTGCCACCTATCTCCCCCCCCCCCGTCTTTACAGCTCCATCTCAACACCTAGACACTGTGTAACATCCACGATATATCAGTCTAACGACCGACCCGACGCTCCTTTGTGGCAGAAACACCTAACTCGGTAACACAAGCAACCACATAAAACACTAGGATGGGCCGACAGAGTCAAGGGACCGTAAAGCTTGAAAATAAGAAACCCGGTGGTGTGTGTTCTGTGTGTGTACGCACCCTGTCCTCTGACCTTCAGAGTTCAGACACTTGTGTGGCCCACCTATCAGGGAGCTGGTCCAGTCAAAGGGCCCAGCTGCGCTGTCTTCCCTACATGACATGAGGGTAATAGCTAACTCAGTTAATCATTTTCAGCGTCAGGAAATATGTTGCGTCTCGGAAGACTCGTTGATGAGTTATGTGCGTTTGTATTATCGCTGTCGTAATGCGAGAAAATGAACACCCCGGTTTTCCCTTTGACCTGTCCAGTAATAGTATACACCCTAATTTAATTTAATACAGTGGTCGGGAGGTTAAACTATGGCCGTTTGCAGCTAGCAATGACCTATCGACCATATGCACGCGAATAATCGGCTCAGCCTATCCGTGTTTGTGGGGCGGCACCCTTTAGGTGAAGGGGATCTGTTAGTGGTCATGTTTAGGTCATGTTTCAAGCTTTGGTCACCGGCTTGAGAGATTGAGTTTCTGCCTTTACACGCAATTTCGTAAGCGTGACCTAGCCTACATCCCAGCCTGGTGTTTCTGAAAACCAGTAGGCTATAGGCTGGTCTGTTTTTGAACTTGCTATAAGGTACTAACAGAAGCAGGGGGCAGTCAACACCCATGTGGTGTTTCAATAACCACACACGTAGGTCCATTTCGAATGTCGTTTTTCATAGGTAAACTGACACATCGTTGGCTGAAAAACAACACACGTTTGGCGTTAAACAGAAGCAACCACAAAGCTCTCTGGCCGTGTCTCACACGAGTTTGCGGCGCTGCCAAGACCCACTTGTGTGTTGTGCTAACGTTTGCAGCAGCCCAAGCTAGCACCGCCAATTAAAACAGACCAGTTTGTTGTATCACCCGAGTAAGTGTGCGCGGCCTCCCCAGACTACGCCAAAGGCAAAGGCTTCAGTGGTTCGCCGACGGGCCCCGTCGACGGTTCTGCTCTTGCAGGAACCACCGGGGTCTAGAGTAAAGAGCCGCGTGGGCAGACACTCTGGTTGTTCTACTCCACAAACGGTCTGTGACCCACGGACGCCTGCCTCGCTCCGGTCATCCGAGCGAGCCGCGTGGACTCCAGGCCCCCGCTGGTCCGTCAAAATGTCAATACGCGGCCCCGGATTAACCACAGAAGTCAGAATGTTTCCGTGCGAGTGCTGGGGCCCGTGTGTGTGTGTGTGTGTCTTCGTTGTGTGTGTGTGTGTGTCTTCGTTGTGTGTGTGTGTGTGTTGGGGAGGTACCTCTGATTTAGGCTGTTGTTTGGCCACAGAGGGACCTGCTGGGAGCAGCCAAGTACGAGCGGTCGGACATGAGCCAGCGGTCTTGAGAATTAACTGGACAACTGGGCAAACGGCCGCCCTGCCCGCTGTGACGGAAGAATGAAGGATGCCTTCTGATCCGGGCGCCTCCGGCGGTCTCTCAACGGGGAGGCTTCGCACCGCGGCCCGGACTGCATCGGGTTATTGGGGAAGTTTATTACTGGAGGTTGGAGGTCATTAACGTCCACAAAAACAACAACAAAAAACAACAAAAACAGATCGACCGCGCTGGTCTTGCTACAAGGTTGTCCAATCATGCTATTTCTTCAATTCACCCCTTTATGCCAATTCCCTGAGGGAACTTATTAGTGGTAAAGGCTTCAAATGTTGGGTGAGTAGGAAAAATTACTGTTAAATGCCTCATATCCGGCAAAATGCGATCGGATTTAATACCAGCCTAAATTCACTTTAGAACTCATGCAGAACTGCACGCCAAAACGAATCCACTAGTTTATTTGACCTTTATCTGTTATCTTTTCTTCATTTATGGGAGTATTGGTGAGCCACAGGTGATATTGTAAGATACGGAGTTATTGCCGGAATGCTGGAGTTATGTTCAACCTTCCAATCTGTGACAAGACGTGTACATGCAAGCACTGAGCCATGGGAAAGTGAGTAATATCGGAGTGCCAATCCACTGGTGGCTCACGTCACACCATATGCTCCGTAATTTAAACCCGTTTTTTTTCTAGATGACGATCGTGACAACTGGAGATATGTGATGTCACTCAGTGCAAACTAATTAATAACCTGACAAATGTCAAGAGGAACAAGAGAATAAACACCAACAGAGAGGGAGAGAGAGAGAGAGAGAGAGAGAGAGAGAGGGAAAGAGAGAGAGGGAGAGTGGGAGTGGGAGAGAGGGATGGATGAAGGGGCGAGTGTCTCAAAGGCCCTCTGAGATCAATATAGAATGTATGTGTGCGTTTGAGACAGATACAGTGAGAGAGAGAGAATGAAAAAAAAGAAAAAAAGACGGAACCAGGGAGAAAATGCAATCAGTATGTGGATGAGTTTTCTCTGGAGTGAGGATTTGGGTCATTTGGAAGAATATGGCTGATTCAGCGACGCTGACGCCACCACAGCACGGCACTTAATCTACTGGTCAGGCCTGCAGACAGAGAGATGGAGACAGAGAGATGAGGGAGAAAGGCAGAGATGGGAGAGAAGAAAGAGAGGGATGGGCTGGAGGGAGGGAGGAATGTTAGGGGAGTGAGGAGAAGCAGGAGAGATTTGGTGAGAGAGAGAGAGAGACGGAAGGAGACAGACAGAGGGAGATGAAGGGCAGTGACACTGGGGAGAGATGGGTTGATGTGGAGGTAGAGAGAGAGAGAGAGAGAGAGAGAGGCAGGGCGAGAGACATTTATAGAGATGGATAGAAATAGAGGAAAAAAGAGAGAAGCATTCTCCCACTGTCGGTCGGCGCCCAAGCCTTCAGCAGTTGTTCTCACTCTCACTCTCTCCAACAGATAAAAGAGAAGACATCTGCACCCCCCCCCCAAACCCCTCATCCTGCACCCCCCCCAACCCCTCATCCTGCCACCCCCCCCCCCCCCACCACCACCAACCCCTCATCCTTCACCCTCCTCCTGTGGGCATGGAGCAATCGACTCCTGTACTTTCTGGCATTAACCCCCTTTCTTTTCTCTTTCTTTGACCAATCTCTTCTGTCTGCGTCTCCTGTTTAATCTTTGATTTCACACACATATGAACACCAATTACTCTCATTTGAATTTAGGGCGGAGGGGGGAGGTTAGAGAGAGAAGGATTTGGCTCTGCAACCCGCGGGAAACTAATGTTTTATTGAAATATTATGTGCATATTAATGAATAAATGCAATATTTTTTGTAAAACATTTCAAATTACACTTTAAGTCAGAGCCCTCTTATTGTAAAGCGGTGTCTGCTTCAGCGAGTCGATATATACTCCTATCTACAGGAATATCTGATGATGGTTTTATTGATTTTAATCAGTGTCTCTGTTTGTGTGCGCATGTGTGCGTGTGTTAACGTGTGCGTATGTGTGTTAGCGCGTCTGTGTGTGTCCCCGCGTGTGTAACCGGTACTCAGCTAAAGAGAAGGAGTAAATTACAGTGACGGAAAACACGGGAACCGGCGATAAGACTGTCAGTGTACAAAAACATCTTTAATCGCGCTTTCATCACTTACACCATAAATTCCGCCGACTGTAAAAGAATACCCAGGCCTTCTTCCCTCGCCAACTTCCCGAAGCTCCAGGACCCACACATTCCACCACAGAGCCAGCCTCCGCCGTTCCCTCCCTCAGCACCGTGCCGTACCTTCCATTTGCCACCAGGTGGCAGTGTTGTAACGCGCTAGACCCGGCCTCTGCCTCGTAGCCCGTAGCTGAAGCTAATGGCATGTGGCGGCTCATGCCAGTGAGTAATGCAGCAGGAGAATGCGCTCCATAACCTATTGTTCTTATTGGAAAAGAGGGAGGAAGTGGAGAGGGAGACAAACAAAACAAAGCGAGGAGGAAAACAGAGACGCCACCACCACTACCCGGGCTATGTAGGCAGTCCTACTGGGTTCCTGTGTTGGTCCATTAAAAGACGTCTTTCTGGTTGAAAGATGTTGAAAAGAAATCTCTGGTAGGAAAGATGTTGAAAAGAAATCTCTGGTAGGAAAGATGTTGAAAAGACATATTTCTGGTAGAAAAGACATTCAAAAAGACATTTGTGGTAGAAAAGACGTTGAAAAGGCATTGAAAAGACGTCGGAAAAAAAGACGTTGAGTAGAGGTTGAAAAGATATCTTTCACCGCATTTTGCTCAGTGGGAAAGGGGGACCGCGAGGTTTAAAGGGCCAGGGGAATATAGGCTAACCCACATGCTCTTTCACTTTCTATCTCTCACACACACATACACTCGCGCATATGCACACACACCCAAACACACACACACACACACACACACACACTCAAACCCTCAGACATTGTGTGAATGCACGGTGAGGGAGACAGTCATCTGTCTCTGCCTCACCTAATCGTGTAAAAGGCTGCACTCTCTCTCTCCATCCCTGTTTCTGCCTCTCTCTGCCCTTCCTCTTTATCTCCTCCCTATGGCTCCTTTCCTCCTCTCTCTCCAGCCTCCCTCTCCTGCTTCCAATCTTCTCCTTGACGCCCCCCCCCCCCCTCTCTCTCTCTCTCTCATGCCTCCACCTCCACACCGCCTTGCCATATATTAATCCTCACTATCCTGCCTCCCTCTGGCTCCTTGGCCTCTGCTCCTCCTCACTGTCCCTCCCCCGTCTCTTCCTCTCTCACTCTCTCTCTTTCTCCCCCCCCTGTCTCTCCCTCTCTCACTCTCTCCCCCGTCTGTTAGAGGGAAACAGACTTTCATTAGGTTAAAAAGGAGGCCACCGTGACTCATTGCCGGAGCTTGGTTTATCCAGATCATTACTGTATCCTTTAGGTGAATCAGGAAGAAATCCCCTGCATCTTCTTCTCCTGCTCCGTCTCCTTCCTCTTCTGGTCTCCTAACCCCCATCGTTAGGGGCTGAATTAAATGTCAGACATTCACTCTCCTGAGACATTGGTATTGTTTGTAGACCATATGGATCAGAAGATGACAGCTGACCAGGCTGACCAGGGTGACCAGGGCGAGGGGTGGGGGACATTGTTGTTGGTCCTTGGTCCTTGGGGAAAGCCATGTGTGTGCATAGGGCTGGCAGGGGGTGCCACTGGACTTGGCACAAATTCAATCTCTTTTCAAAGGTAAATCTGACTTTCAGGGAGGGTTTTGTGGGGTTGATGACTTTTATGGAGGGGTTTTGTTGATTATTTTTATGTAGGGGATTGGTTGATTGCTTTTATGGTGGGGTTTGGTTGATGACTTTAAGGAAGGAGTTGATGAATTACATGGAGGGGTTGTTACTGATTACTTTCAGTCTGGGGCTTTGGGGGTGATGATGTTTAGAGAGGGGGCTCAGTGACTTTCGTGGAGAGCTGATGGATGGTTGGATCTCCGCGCCCACGTCAGAGCCCTGTCTGTTGGGTGAATAGGGCCCCATACAGAGGAGCCTTTAGGAAGCCAGTCCTCAGACAGCCAGGTCAAGCTTGCACCATCAAGGTGGTTGCCCCGGGGGACAGTCTCCAACACACCTTCTCTAACATGGATACTGTATCTAAGGAAGTACTGGATGGTGACACCCATTAACGTTGTGTAAAATTCACTGTATTGTCGTGTGAAAAAAAAATGCTACCAAACGAAATGAATGATATTCATTGAGGGTAGTGGTTTGTATTTCGCAGAATTTCCCTGTAATTATGTAAATGCCGGTGCTTTTTCTTTCTCTCTGTTTCTGTCTCTTTTTCTACTCTTCCTCTTTATCTCCTCCTTAGCAACCTCCTTCCTGCCCCCCCGCTCCTCTTTCCAATCATTGCCCTGATTGGCTGAAAGGTAAAGCATTTTCACATGATATAATTTTAATGAATATTTGACCGTTTACACCACTTAGGCATCCATATAAAGGTCTGTAGCTTTCAGTGATGGGTCATTTGCAAGTGAACTGTTCTTTTTGAGCGTCACTTTTTTGGGGAACAAAGAGCATGTTAAAGGAGACAGTTATTGGCACATACTTAAGTCATGAAATTACGCACTAAATAAATCAATAGTGGGGAGAGACTGTCATTATGTTTCACATGTAGTCCTTTACTAGAGTAACATAATGGGGAAAAAACCAATTCTGGCCATCTAGTAGTTGGTGAGAGCAGGTGAGATGCAACAATCAGCACTTCTTCAACGCTTTGCACAAAGGGCCATTTGAGAGCTTAAATGGGCCCTCTTATTTATTTACCGTGAACGGAGATACGACAGCTGGCAATTTTTTTTTGATCAGAATGTCCATCACTACTTCCTAACGGGCAACGACATTTCACCGGGATACTGGAGAATGCTCATCCGTTAAAGTTAAACGGCACGCCGGCCCCTTAATCTGTCCTTCATACGTGAAGGTACATAGCACTGACACTGTCTCACGGACACGTGCAACAGCCTCAAACAAGCCACGCCCCGAAACATGTTAATGAACCCGGAGACACGTTACATTGTATCCACAAGCGGTAATGGCGCTCGAAAGGGTGCTGAATGCTGTGGGTTGGACTCACAGTGCCATTCTACATACAGCCATTTCCCCCACAATGCACCATCGTCGACAATATGCTGCAGTAAAAGATCTAAACACGTTTTTTAACTGTTGATAATTCCTAAAATGACCACATAAATAATTCATTGTATCGGCATCTCTCTCTTGCTATTTCCCTCTCACTCGGTCTCTCTCTCCCCCTCTCTCCCTCTCTCTCCCTCTCTCTCGCTCTCTTTCCCCTGGGAGTTGGAATATGTGAATGCCAGATGTGATGTTGTAATGTCCCCGTAGTCAACATCTGTGCCAAGAAACACTGCATCATTCACATTCACTGTGTGAGTCCTGTATAACACAGAGACCTCGGGCTGGCTAGCTAGTGTACACCAACAAACATCACCAGTCATTACCATTCCCAGCCCAAGCACCTGTCTCACCAGGACAAACACAGGCCATCATCATCATCATCGTCTCTCTGCGGGTGGTAAAAGTTAATGTGGCTACAGTTTGTCTCCAGCAACACCCAATCTAACTCTTTATTTAGCACCAATACTGTTAATACTGCATTAAATGACCATGATTAACACAAGTCCTAGATGCCTCAACACAGCTGATTAATACAATTTCTAGATGCCTCAACACCCCTATGATTAACACAAGTCCTAGATACCTCAACACCCCTATGATTAACACACTTCTAAGGTGACTCAACAGCCCTATGATTAACACAAGTCCCAGGTGCCTTAACACTCCTCTGATTAACACAATTCCTAGATACCTCAACACCCCTATGATTAACACAATTCTTAGATACCTCAACACCCCTATGATTAACACAATTCTTAGGTGACTCAACACCCCTATGATTAACACAAGTCCTAGATGCCTCAACACCCCAATGATTAACACAAGTCCTAGATACCTCAACACCGCTGATTAACACAAGTCCTAGATGCCTCAACACCCCTATGATTAACACAAGTCCTAGATGCCTCAACACCCCTATGATTAACACAAGTCCTAGATGCCTCAACACCGCTGATTAACACAAGTCCGAGATACCTCAACACCCCTATGATTAACACAATTCTTAGGTGACTCAACAGCCCTATGATTAACACAAAGTCCTTGATACCTCAACACCGCTATGATTAACACAAGTCCCCATGGGAGGAAGAACCCTGAGGTGCTTCACAGCCAACCCACACTGAGAACACAGTCTCACACACCCAGCAGGACATCTGAGCCTGGAGACAGTGTGTGTGTGTGTGTGTGTGTCTTTGTGTATCTGTGTGAGAAACAGACCCCTCCCGGTTACCCCCATTAACCCTCTCCCTGTCACTGAGTGGCATCTGTGTGAGGATTTGTGTTTGGGGGAGGATCTGTCAGTCTCCCCCAGCCCCCCACCCCCAGGTAAACATTCCTGGTTCATATGAGCACACTGCGACGTTACACCAAAATATGCTAGAGAGTGAGGGATAGAGGAGAGAGAGAGAGAAAGAAGGAGGGAGAGAAAGGAGGCGCAGAAGGAGAGGTGGGGAGACAGTGGAGTTATTGGTGTTGCGATAGAGAGTACAAAAACCAGAGACAGCAAAGGCTGACAGAGATGGAGAGACGGTAAAAAAGAGAGAAACAAAGCAGGAGAGAAAGACAGAGAGATTGAGGGGGTGAGAGGGGGAGGTAGGGGAAGAGAGGGAACAGAGAGGAGGGAGGAGACAGATACAGATGGAGAGAGGGGGGAGATCGATATAAAGGGAGAGAGGGGTAGTGAGGGAGAGAGAGAGAGAGAGAGAGAGAGGAAGAAAAGAGGTAAACTCACTGCACAGTTTACAAGTGCTAATCGCTTTTGCCGGCTCATTGACGCAGCTACGTGCAGTAAAGCAGGACACCCTTTTACAACACGCTAAACGTTGATATATCTCGGCCACTGTGCTCCTGCTGGGGGCGGGGCCAACGTGCTCCGCATGGTAATGGCTCCCCTGGTGTCACCACCGTGGTTCGGCCCGTGGAGTGTTCTCTGAAGAAATGGGTTCGATGTAGAAATCTCTGTGGTAAGGGTTCTGCACTGAACCAAAGTAGATTCAATATTTCCGAAATAGGGTTCTCCGATGGGGACAGCTGAAGAATACTTTTGGAACCCTTTTAGCATAGATCCTCTACTACGGACTCCTTCCTACCATATAACTTATTCCATTCAAAGTCTTTCTATTTCTGTGTGTGTGCGCACGCGCACTTTACAAAGAACATTATGCTCATGTGTGAATGTGTACATGCTCAAACATGATGTACTTCAAAACAACATGTTTGTCAGTGGCCCCAAAACATGTTTGTCAATGGCCCCAAAACATGTTTGTCAATGGCCCAAAACATGTTTGTCAATGGCCCCAAAACATGGTTGTCAATGGCCCCAAAACATGTAGACGCCTTAGAACAGAGCCTAAGCCTCATGATCAGTTTCATATAATATTGATTTCTACAATTTGTTACATTACCTGCCTTCCATAAGTAAGACCAAATCTCGCTTTATCATCCCCCATTTTCAATTTAAAGATATCTTGGGGTACCAAAACTTGTCAAAGATGAGGCTCGTTCGAAGAATCTACGTTTTTTGGTAAACCAGAATATCATTAAATTGAAAATAGAGCACTAATGGAACTTTGTCACCCATAGACATGAATCTCCCCCTTAGTGTACAATCCTAAAGTTAATTGAAACATCTGATGCTGAAAGAAAGTCATGATAGCTTGTTGTATGCACACATGCACACACACACACACCCTGGAGCATGTTTACAACACAACCCAATTTCCACAACTCTCCAGGGCTTCCATCCAGCCTTCCTCCCCTCCCATACTCACCCTCACCATGTTGGGGTGAACTGGGGACTTCTCTCCCCGACTTGACGGAAGCTCCGGAGCTCAGTCAGTGAGGAAGATTGACAGAGTGAGATTCAGTATACAACTCCGCAGACCTCAGCCTGACGGGGGAAACAAACTGCGAACGCACAAACAGGGTTGATACGGGAGATGAGGCCGGCACCGTGCTAACAAAGGCCTAGCCCCTAAACAAATGACTAACTCCGCGCTCCGTATGAGGAAACTTTTCTCCCCCCCCCCAGTTCATCCAAGCGTGACTGCAAAGTCTGTTTTAATGGATTGATGTGCGGTATTGACGTGGAGTTCAGGGTTAGGAGCTGGGAGGCGACTCCCTGCCATGCAGCCTCATTGGAAACTGAATGTCAATGGAGATATATCAGGAGAGTGTTCAGCCAGATACCAAGAGAGAGTGGAGCCTCCTTATCGGAGATAAACCTTTAAAAAAAAAAAGACATTTCATTAGAAAACTCATATATTGTCCAATAAACGTAAGTCATTAAACCGGTGAAAGAACGAGATTACCCCCCTCCTGCCATTAAAAAAAAAAAAACGATAGAAAAAGAGGGAGGAGAATCTTCTAGAGACATCTGCACACTTATCAGCTCAAACTGACAAAACGCTGGTTCGGGGAGACTTATATATTAATTCCCATCCTGGTGAATTCAAAATAACCCCCTGCGTTAATCGTGCCGGGAGATGCGCGCTGGTAAAAAGGTTTTGTGTAAATTACCAAAAGATTAATTCCTCCTGTGGCTTTTATCTGTAAGTCCAAGCGAGAGACTGCATTCCTTGAGCACTCTGAATTCTTCAAATCCAAGGCAGAAATATCCTGGGGGATTTTTCCTCTTTTTTTCAGGCCAAAGATGTCCCACCTGCGTTTCTATAAGCCCCCTGATTGTCTCTGGTGAAATAAGATAGCAGCGTAGCCCTTTGAAGGTGGTATGACAGAACTTAATACCCAACGATATCCTGTGCCGAAAGTTTTGACCAGCTGGGGAATTGTGTGTTTTGACTAAATTCAAGCTTGCCGCATTGTCATGAGATTAATGCGCATTAACAAGGCTGGTTGCCAATCTGAACAAACCAAGATTTTATTTTTTTTTTGCAGCATGCAGAGGACAGTTTTGAGGAACAAAACCGTACTGAAACAACCCTGGACTGCCTATCTATCTGAACGGCGTATTTAGCCCATGTTTTCATTGGATCATGAGCATTAATTATGGGGAACAGGCCACTTGAACAGAACATATTAGGAACAGTGACTTGATGTCACACAGTAATATACATATATATATATATATATATATATATATATATATATATATATATATATATATATGTATGTGTGTGTACTGTGTAAACTCCACAACCATCATGTGCCAATGGTGATTAATCATTTGTAAGTCATGCGTAGCACTTGCCTGTGGTTTGCAATATGGGGCTATTCCATTGGTCAGTTTAACCAGGCATTCTCAGAGAAATGTGATGTTCAAAATGACTGTTAGTCCTTGTACACAAAAACTCGGGTCTAGGCTGGTATCTTTTAAATGCCTCAGCTACTGCGCATTGCGCACACACACACACACACAATCACGCATGCACAAACGTGCACACGCTCACACAGTAGCATGACTCAGAGCTGATCGTTAAGGGCCCATTGATCTACTGTGGAAGCTGTCGACAGGTTAAGACAACTGGAGGAGTGTAAATGACTTCTCAACAGGCCGCCTCTTTCAGTCTCACATCTAAAACGCTCACAGAAGGGACACGTATGAAATGGAAGGCTGACATATTAAAAGCCGGCCCGTGAAGCCCAAACACACGTACGCGTTAGTACGCAATGAGCGTAACCAGGATGAGTGCTGCTCAAAGGTAACCAATCAGGAAGAGCCGTTTGCTTTGAGACGGCGGAAAGGTACCCCCCCCCCCCACAGAAAGGTACCCCCCCCCCCCCCAAAAAAAAAGAAATCATCAAAAGATATTTCATGGTACCTGAAGGGCGATGACACAGTGCTAACTAACTGGACATTCTGTACCAAAAAGCGTTAGATATAACTGACAACATGTTGATGAGATGAATAAGGTAGGATGTAAATGGTTGGATGTAGACAGTACAATGGGGACGGTTTGATAGATGTAAACGGTTGGATGTAGACAGTACAATGGGGACGGTTTGATAGATGTAAACGGTAGGATGTAAATGGTTGGATGAAGACAGTACAATGAGGACGGTTTGATAGATGTAAACGGTAGGATGTAAATGGTTGGATATAGACAGTACAATGAGGACGGTTTGATAGATGTAGACGGTAGGATGTAAATGGTTGGATGTAGACAGTACAATGGGGACGGTTTGATAGATGTAAACGGTAGGATGTAAATGGTTGGATGTAGACAGTACAATGGGGATGGTTTGATAGATGTAGATTGTAGGATGTAGATCAGGGGTGGGAAAACCATGTGTTCTGGGTTTTTTATTGATTTGCAAACACAAAAAGGGCAGTTAACTAAACATTTCTATAGTAGGTGATCATTTGTGCTCTACTCCTTTTTTACCTTTGACAAACTGCATGTACTGTACATTTGTTGTCACTTGTACAAAGCTGACTGAACCATCCATAAAGCATTTGAAATCTCTAATTCTCTGCACTTGTGTTTTTTTTAAGCAAGGATGTGAGAAAATATAAAGTAAAAAAACGATTTATACCAGCTTTACAAGGTAGACGTTGGCCCACGTACCAGTTTAGTGGCTAGGTGTCTATTCACTCCCTTTTCACTTTCCCAAAAACCTAATAAAGAATTACAAATAACAATGTATTCTTAGCTTGCAGGAGTACATTTTCAGTACATCATTTGGATCCGTAATTTGTTATTTTTCATATAATGACAGCCACAGTTGGATACAGATTCATGGAGGACCTGCATGTTCCAATCTTGCTACAATATACCACATTTGCTGGATATATTACACAGCAAAACTACATTTTTCTTGACCATCTTGTTTTTTAAATTTATTTTGATGTGATTGACTCTATACTTGCTATTAATATTTGTAATTTCACTATTATTTGTAATATTCAAGGAGAAAGAATCCTAAAAAAGCAATCTTAACACCAGACATAACACAATAGAGGAAAAATGGGGGGGGGCAAATCTAAATGATCTGATATGCCCCCCTTTAAAACGGTTTGAGAAACCTAATTTGACCAGACATATTGACAGAGAACATAACGCTTTCTCTTTTTGCGCTAAGGGAAAAGTTGCATAGAAGAGGAAAGCAATGTACCCTATTGCAAGAATAAGAAATAGTACCTTGCGACATTTTTTTTCCAAAGTAGCTCTCGTGGCCGAAACGGTTGGAGTCCCCAGACGGTAGAATGTAGACGGCATGATGAATACACACTTCTGACCCGTTCACTTACTAAACCCAGGGCTCAACACACACACACTCACACACACACTCACGCACACACTTACGCACACACACACACACACACACACACACACACACACACACACACACACACACACACACACACCCTTGGAGCTTAATTTGCGCCAGAAGACTACTTAATTTGAATGTCTTTGATGTAGCGTGGCCGCGTTCAAATCGACTATCTGATCCCAATCCTCTGGGCAGCTCGTCATGTGGGTACCGTTACTCCCCCCCCCCCAGCCCCCCCCAGCCCTCACCCCCACACACTCGTCCCCCTTCACTCTCCTCCCACACATCCGTCCGTCCCCCAACCTCCCTCACTCCACGATTGATTTTATTAGCAATTTTAACAAGGATGCTTACGTGCCCTGTCATCCAGGTAATTTATGGAGATAGGGCCGCTGGCTTGGGCCCCAAGTGGCTGGCAGCCTCGACACCATGCTAAACTAGTCTTTTGACTGCTGGCGCTGAAACGGATGCCATTGACAAGGGCGGTTGGCCATGAGAGGAAGACTGCAGGGCAGGGGTAGGCAACTAGATTCAGCCGCAGGCCTATTTCCACAGAAACGGATGGACGTAGTTATTTTTTTCAAATACCTATTCAGACTGCCAATGCCATATTACTAAGCACCTAAGAGGTTGCATAGTGTTATACCTTGATTTGAAAAGAGACTTGGTTACGTGTTATCATTGAAGATTAATTGATGGGACCAGATTTCCTAAATTGAACCAATTTGTAGTTTGTGAATTCCCAGTACATGTTTACGCTTTCCGGCACAAAAACCAAAAGCTAGAAACTATTAGAACACTCTCTGGATGATTTTTGCTTCAGGGCCACCTGTTGCCAGGGGCTGCAGTTGAGGTAAGAATCGCAGGGGGGATGATTTTACCCGATTTTACCGGTTTTATTCAGAATGAAATCAGATTGCATTGTAGTGATTGGCACTGCTGTGTAACGGCTCCACTGTGGTTACATTGGAATAGTGAAGAATAATATTTATAAAGAGCGGTTAGTGAAGATTATTAACAGAATATGACCACGCTAGAACAAACCTTCTCATAGTGTGACAGGGAGAGCTTGGTATTACTTCGTATGAAAGAAACAGATGTCCGTTCAATTTGTTTGTTTACGATATTCATTGTTTCTATCACACATGTTGCTAGATTACAGTGTGGATCAGGCCTATATCAGTGGCATTTCAGATGTGGTAATTAAAAGTTTGTCTTTAATAACTATTTGTGCAAAACTGTTGCATCAATTAATCAAAGCATGTTGACTAAATAATGAAATGCAATTAAATGTTAATATAACCATGGTTACTGATATATACTGCCCCACATTAATTTCCTTTCAGTCCAAAAACGATGATCAATGAAAAAGAATGAGATCAAGAAGTAGAGAAAAAAGCGAGTACTCTGTGTACTGTATGTGTGAGTGTAGCACCATTATGCGGTCCATTTAACAGCGTAAACATAGCTGAATACATTAGCAGACATCACGATAGCGTGTTCTCATGAACATTATTTTTTACAGTCTTTATTACAACATGACAAATATTGCCAAAATATTCAATTTGGGAAATATGTTTCTGACAGCGTGGACGTGTCAGTTGTTGCTGAGGTTGTTGAGTTGGAGTTGACTCTAACAAACACAGGCTTCACAACACTGATTTCTGAAGATATACAGCCTATATATGTTGTAAACTCCCCAGTTCAACCGTTGAGTTAGTGCTTAAGTTAATCTTACCCGCTCTGCAGGGCCAGCTCCAGGCATAAGCGGCGTAAGCAGTCACTGCTAGGGAGCCACGGACCAACAGGTGAGAGGGGGCCCCAAATAAACATTTTGCTTAGGGCCCCCAAAAGGCTAGAGCTGGCACTGCCTCTCTGTCTCCAATCACTTCGCTTGCTGCAGCCTCTGTGTATTATAACAAAACAGCAACCATAAATTAATGGGATTTTGCGTCGGGCCTAGGCTCGGGCTTCAGGCAAGTGCATGGGTCGCTCACATTTTCAGGCTCGATGAGGACTCTGACACCTCCCCTTGCAATGACGCCTAATGTGAGTTATGTAAAACAAAGACAAACAAGTTCGCTTTACACTTTATTTGCACTACAGACTGTCAGTAACATTGTAAAAAAGAAAATCGACTAACCTTATCTGTTAGCCTCCTTCCAACCCTAGCTCTAGCAATCAGTTGCTTAGCAACACATAGTTTGTTGAAAGCATGCTCTACAGAAGGACTATAAAATGCCACCAAAAGAAATGCTTGTAGAAATGTATGTCATTTAGCAGCTATTCTTATCCAGAGTAACTTACATCAGTGAGTGCATACAGTACTGTGCAAAAGTCTAAGGCACCTAAATGGAATGTCGAACTAAAGTCACACATCTAGGTAATAAGTGTTTATCTGTAGAGTGGATCGGTACAATCTATTCGGTGGATATAAAAAGTCTACACACCCCTGTTAAAATGCCAGGTCTTTGTGATGTAAAAGAATGAGACCAAAGATAAATCATGTCAGAACTTTTTCCACTTTTAATGTGACCTATAATGTAAACAATTCAATTGAAAAACAAACTGAAATCTTCGAGGGGGAAAAAGGAAAAATAAAAACCTTACAATTACTTGGTTGCATAATTGTGCACACCCTCTTATAATTGGGGATGTGGCTGTGTTCAGAATGAACCAATCACATTCAAACTGATGTTAAATAGAAGTCATTACACACCTGCCATGATTTAAAGTGACTCTGATTAATCTCTGAGGACCTTGGCTTTTGCACTGAGATGCAACTAAGAAAATGTGAGGAAAATCCTACTAAAACAGAGTCACTTTAAATGAAGTGTTTTTTGTTTTTCCTGAGCATTTGTCTACACAGACCATGATGATATGCAAGCAAAGCGAGCATAGAGCATAGATCTTTGTGTACATGTCCAAGAGATAAGGAACTGTAGGACCGTTCTGGAAGTCTGGGAGTCTGACCTTCGACAAGCGCATTCTTGTTTTTCGAGCACACCTCGAGAAAAGATAAAACTTCTAAGACTGTGATTTTTGCCCTGACCTGCTACTGTCTGCGGAAGCCAGTTGCATCTTCAAGCATTTTCACATCAAGGATGCCGAATAATCTCTCTTGTCCTTGTTGAGTGTGTACACAGGGCCTTCTCAAGTCCTCCTAACCATTATTTCTGAAGTAGAGAATTACATTATTTGAATAGGAAGGAAGGAAGCCTCACAACAAGTGAAGAGTCTTATCATAAACAATCCCTCTGACGTTTGGACTCACAGGGCAGTGATTTCATTGGCTGGTCTTAGTGGGAGTGATTTTTCGTTCCATGGGTGGTACCTTACTAAGACATTTGTCGTCTTTGGATTTCACCGACTCAAAGTGCAAGGCGTGACAACAAAATGGAGCGTTACCTCTGAAACATATTGTAAACAAACTTATTGTAAACAAACATATTGTAAACAAAATTATTGTCAACAAACGTATTGTAAACAAACTTATTGTAAACAAACTCTTATCCTAAGCCAGCCAGATCACTTACAAAAGAGAAGCCAGTGTAAAGGAAATTAAATGAAAAACAATTATTATCTAATGAAACTTCAACGTTCAGTGACTAGTGGTTCCACAGAGCTCAACTGGTCCTGTGCTACTTAGTTAGGATATTCATTAAGTGGAACTATGAATCACACATTCAGAATGACTACATGGGGAACATGGGGAAACAAAAAGAACACATCTCATTAGCAGGTGCAACAATAACAACCGCTAACAGATTAGTTTACAAAACTGTTCCATTTTCATTGTCAGTTTTATTTGTGTTCTGCCTCATATTAACGAACAAATCGATGTGTGTGCAAAACCGAGATATTAAAAGAAACAATTCTGAAAATCACTCTTCAATAGAGCGTACCGTCGTAACACTCCAGAGAATCTTTCTGGCCATCCAAACGATAATCAAATAACCCTTTGGCCAAAAAAAAGGGTTCTTTGAATAAAAATACATTTTTGGTAGAACCCGATAACAATGAAATATATATTCTTTTTTTTTTACCTTATAACACAGTCATATTATGTTATAAGATACAATAACAACTGAAACTCGGCAAACAATGTTGATAATGATCATGTATATTTAGACCTGTTTTGATACGCACAAGTAAAGCACTGAAGTGCAGTTGTAGCACGTTCATTACCTTGAGCCATAAATCAAAGCAACACAAAGTGCCACGATTAGGGCACAGGTGCTGAAGTCTCAGCGTTTAACGGATGATCGAGACAGATGTTGATTTGATTATCTGGAAATTACACCAATGTGCACAAACTACAATAAAAATCCTTCCAGAAAACGTCATGTAATAAACACATGATGTTCCATGTGAGGTGTGTTTCCTGGGTTTTGATGCTACGTAGGTGTCATAAATACTGAGCAGCGACACAATTGTGCATCGTATTTCACAACACGTCTAAATATGCGTCGTGGCAGGGTAACGGCAATCATTTGACAGGCTATAACAACTTATCTAAGCTGTTATGACATTCTCATGACTTTTTTAATATAAAAAATTATGGCACTAATGAAACATGTTTGCAGCTCTGTAATAGTAGATCAATGTTGGAGTAGATGTTGATTTTAGGGGAACACTTACCTTAGTCAGTTATTAGCATTTTATCATAGATTTTTGGTTGCTATTATAGAACATATCTACATTAAAACATCGTTAGATGTTAAAACATTGTTAGATGCGGCCTTATAATTCATATTCTATTAGATTCCTATTCTGGATAATGTCTCCGCAATAGATCCTATATGTTACTTTTCCCAACTCTGCCAGAAACAAATGCTTTTTGTCAAAGATGTTCTTCACTCCCAATTCGCTGTTAAGGCCCTGTTTCATGAATGTCAAAAATCGAGACGCGCGACCTCCGATTCACAACTCGTCAGTCTGGCCAGCTTTGCACTACTCGCTCAACCGGGAGGCATCGTCGGAAACCTGTGGCGCACGGAGCAGAACGCATTTACAGGCCGACAACGCGACTGAACTGGCGGGTGTCGACCCTCCACAAATGGTCGCTAGAACTTAGCGAGACAAGGAGGCCCTATCAGACAATCGTCCCACCCACCACGAACAGTGCTCAGCCAATACGCGCCATCTTCTAGCCTCAGAAACCGCAAAGCATTGACTTTTACACATTTCATTGCAGCACCACTGTGTAGCCCCCAGCATTAGATTTTAATGTAGCACGAGCTGATTATATCATGTTTTAGAGGACTTTATAACACGCTTAATTAGACACATTTTCGTATTGCACTGCAGTCCGTTGCAAAGGTAAATTTCCCTTTAAGCAGACTGGCGGAGAGGTGGATGGCACAACAGGGAGGCCAATAAAATGGCTGGAACAGGAGGCAAGATGGTGGTTAAAACCGTGCCTTGTCAGCAGTGGCGTCGTTAGGCCTGTGTCTACGGGGGCTATATCACCCGGATCTTTTAGGAATAGCCCCGGATCTCAAACCGACAAAAACAATAATAAATCCCCATGTCTATTCATGTATAATTCCCGCGTGTACATTCTAAACCCTGTACTTCCTGTCCCGGGCGGGGGTTGGGGCGGGGCTGGGGGAGGGGGTTAAGCCCCGGATGTGTTGTGATCCCAGCGACGCCTCTGGTTGTCAGTCCCATACAGAAACAGTTGAGACACACTTTACTGTCCTGTCAATGTTGTGTTTTCAGAACGACTCACTGTTATTAGTGAGTGTAGTGCCTGGGTATGAGTGGGTGGCCAGTCTGGAGGGTGGTATACTGTGGGGAGAACAATTATTTGATACACTGCCAATTTTGCAGGTTTTCCTACTTACAAATCACACTGTATGATTTTTAATTAATTAATTTGCATTTTATTGCATGACATAAGTATTTGATCACCTACCGACCAGTAAGAATTCTGGCTCTCACAGACCTGTTAGTTTTTCTTTAAGAAGCCCTCCTGTTCTCCACTCATTACCTGTATTAACTGCACCTGTTTGAACTTGTTATCTGTATAAAAGACACCTGTCCACACTCAATCAAACAGACTCCAACCTCTCCACAATGGGCAAGACCAGAGAGCTGTGTAAGGACATCAGGGATAAAATTGTAGACATGCACAAGGCTGGGATGGGCAATAGGCAAGCAGCTTGGTGAGAAGGCTGTTGGTGCAATTATTAGAAAATGGAAGAAGTTCAAGATGACAGTCAATCTCCCTCGGCCTGGGGCTCCATGCAAGATCTCACCTTGTGGGGCATCAATGATCATGAGGAAGGTGAGGGATCAGCCCAGAACTACACGGCAGGACCTGGTCAATGACCTGAAGAGAGCTGGGACCACAGTCTCAAAGAATTAGCAACCATTAGTAACACACTATGCCGTCATGGATTAAAATCCTGCAGCGCACGCAAGGTCTCCCTGCTCAAGCCAGCACATGTCCAGGCCAATCTGAAGTTTGCTTATGACCATCTGGATGATCCAGAGGAGGAATGGGAGAAGGTCATGTGGTCTGATGAGACAAAAATAGAGCTTTTTGGTTTAAACTCCACTTGCCGTGTTTAGGAAGAAGAAGGATGAGTACAACCCCAAGAACACATTCCCAACTGTGAAGCATGGAGGCGGAAACATCATTCTTTGGGGATGCTTTTATGCAAAGGGGACAGGACGACTGCACCGTATTGAGGGGAGGATGGATGGGGCCATGTATCACGAGTTCTTGGCCAACAACCTCCTTCCCTCAGTAAGAGCACTTAAGATGTGTTGTGGCTGGGTCTTCCAGCATGACAATGACCTGAAACACACAGCCAGGGCAACTAAGGAGTGGCTCTGTAAGAAACATCTCAAGGTCCTGGAGTGGCCTAGCCAGTCTCCAGACCTGAACCCAATAGAAAATCTTTGGAGGGACCTGAAAGTCTGTATTGCCCAGCAACAGCCCTGAAACCTGGAGAAGGTCTGTATGGAGGAGTGGGCCAAAGTCCCTGCTGCAGTGTGTGCAAACCTGGTCAAGAACTACAGGAAACGTATGATCTCTATAATTGCAAACAAAGGTTTCTGTACCAAATATTAAGTTCTGCTTTTCTGATGTATCAAATCCTTGCAAAATGCAGATTAATTACTTAGAAATCATACAATGTGATCTTCTGGATTCTGGCTTTCTTCCCAACCTCCCTCGGCCGGCAGACACCATATACACAACACATTTACACAGTGGATATAAAAAGTCTACACACCCCTGTTAAAATGCCACGTTCTTGTGATGTAAAAGAACGAGTCAAGGATAAATCATGTCAGAACTTTTTCCTCCTTTAATGTGACCTTTAACGTGAACAATTCAATTGAAAAGCAAACTGAAATCTTTGATGGGGAAAAATAGAAAATAAACCTATATTTTACCTATATTTACATATCTATATATATATATATATATATATATATATAGGTAATGTTTTTATTCCGAGAGTCCTCAAAGTGTTTTTATGGATACTGTAGAGATTATGTACCGACTATCACTAACGTTTTAACTGTCTAACACCGCTAACCCGTGACAGTAACCCCCTAAAATTAACCCTTACCCTAAACCTTCTTCCCAGAGAAGGGGCGGGGCTATGAGGACGCAGTCACTGCCTGGGAGCTGTTTCTGTTCACGTAGGAAAGGCATATTTCACTAATGGCCCTATGGTCGTCAAGTTTCATCCTTTAACTTCTGCTCTCACATCCGGTCTGCTGCGCAGGTCATTTCCCCAGGCCTCTCCTCCCTCCCTGAGGAGGCTGCGGGTATTTGCATGGGAATTAGCACAGCGGATAGCTAGGTATCGATCCGTTGCTAAGGGGTCTCTTATATCTCCCTCCTTCTCTGCTCTCTGGAGTAAAAAAACAAAATAAAACAAGGGGAAGATGTTTGGAACACGCTGGAGAGAGAGAGAGAGAGAGAGAGAGAGAGATTCGGACGCGGGCAGAACTGAACAGGTGAGGCGGTTGAAACGCGCCGTGTCTGGCGCATAGCATGTAGCATACTGTCCACATACCAGACGACCGATGCGAAAGCCACTGTCTAATGTTAAGTCCACGCGGTGAACGGTGGGAGCAAACATCCCATAATCTGATACATCGGCCTGGGTCTTATTAGATCAGCGCCACCGTCATACAGAGGGGGAATGCGGGAAGGTGAGAAATGGGGGGGGGGGGGGGGTGAGAGGGCAGGAGATACCAGACTCTGAGAGGCTGTGTGAGACACAATAACAGACAGAATGACAGAGAGAGAGAGAGAGAAAAAGAATGATAGAGAGGGAAAAAGAGGGCATGACGATATAGACAGAGAGGGGGCAGGGAGCAAAGATGGAGTGAGAACGGAGGGATAACAGACGGGGGGGGGTTGGGGGGGGGGGCAAACGCAGGCAACGAGTGGGAGCGAGAGACCCCGCGTGTTGCAGGTGACATATGCATGATGGCACCGTCACGCGGAGACAGTGCTGCTGTGTTAAGAGACACTGGGACAGGAGCCCAAGTACCCTGCTTCTCCTGAGAGCGTGGAGCGAAAGAGATATACCGCAGAGAGAAATCACTCACAACCAGAAAGGACTGGAGGACGGCCAGGTTTAGCGCTCGCAACGAGTGCCGCTGAAGAATGCATTTTGAGTGGGGATTCAGCGTGTATTTGATGTGCTGTTTTATTAATTTTTTTCCTTCTTGTTCAAGTAGTGAGAAGAGACCATAACATTTTGTTTATCGTGAATAATATTTAGCAAATTATGGGAATAATATATGAATGAGAACCATTGCCATCATATTGGTCGTGTGTAAGCCTGAGTGAAAGAGGTGGTGTGAAAGCTCTGTCAAAACTATCCGTGTGAGACCAACCTGACAGATGGTAATGAGTTTTTCTAAGGGGCAATGAGAGTGTTGAAATAAAAGCACTCTTTTAATATGTGTGGCTTAGTCTAAACTGAATTGTGGTAATGCTTAGTTCACTGAAAGATATGTGACGTGGCGCCATGGCAACGTACTAACCGAGTAAAATAAAAGTATGTTTAATCACTTTTCGCAACTGTCTATAGTAGTTGTTACTTGAATCAATATCATTAATCCACCACTGAAATTCCCAACTGCTCGTTTAAAGGCAATCATTGTTGTCAGGGCGGAGACATTAGGATCTCCTCACTATAAAACCAAATCTGTCAGACGTTCACTAGCATTCTGGGACACGATGAAGAGGTTCTGTGAGTACCACAAGTGCACCTCGTCCGGACAGGCCACCACTCTGACTACTGGGGACGGAGAGCATGGGCAGTGAGAGACACCACACCACGCTGGGCTAAGTGGCGGTTAAAACACAGAGCACCTTCCTGTACGGTGTTAGATCAGGAAGTAGGCATGAGATACATTGGATTCCACTGAAAAGGAACAAAACAAATAAGTGTGTGTGTGTGTGTGGGGGGGGGGGGGGGGGGGGAGATTAAATATATAGCATCCAGAGGATTAGGTTTAGGTTGACTGTGTAGCTACATCGCTCTAGAGCGTGTCACTGACGGTTTTAAGCTAACTCGGCTAGCTGGTGGGGAAGGGTTTTCGTGAGGGAGTGGAGGGGGCTTGAGGAGGCTGACAGTGGGGGTGGTGGCTCAAGATTAAACACACCGCCTTTGTCATTACAATGCCAGCTCAGGCATCCGCTGGAGCTGAGTGGCAATATTTGTCCTAACACAGCTTTTGCGTTTAGCCGTGTGTTATAAAACAACTGTCACCCTCTGGTGAGTGGGAGTTCCCTTGTGGTACTTATCTGCTGTGAATCCTGGTTACACGCTAAACGCCAGTGCTTCTCAAACCTGGTCCGTCCAGGGGTGGACATTTTGTTTTTTGCCCTGGCACTGCACGACTGCAGCGGCTATTCAGAATGTCTCTCATAGAAAAATGCTATGCCTCTCCATTGTTATGCTCCATTCATAGAAAACCTATTTGCAACGTTCAAGAATGTTTTGCAACTGAACATGGCGCTGATTCAAAGCTTTTGTGGTTTGAATCGGGTGTGTTGTGCCGAGGTTAAGTCTGCACCCTATTGGGATTCCAGGGCCAGGATCTTCTAAATCACAATTGAGCAGATCTCCCGTATCCACAGCATGCAGAAAGTAGGAGAAAACATGGACAGATAAATACGACACCATGATAATATTTACACAAACACGTTAATACAAAAAAAGATACACTTTAACATGGAAATTTGTAGCTTCACATTTTTGCACTCGCACTAAGATAATATATTAAATGACCATTATATGGCCCTTACCTGCATCATGATACAGAGTAGCCTGTCGTCTAAATAATAGTGTAGAGTGTAGCCAGTAGCCAACTAGCTTTCCACTAGCTCTGATTCAATGTTATTGTTTTGTCATTGATTTTCTGCCCACCTCAGTAGAACAACATCACTGGAGGCTTATTTATGTGGATGGGCCGAGGCATTGTTGAGACGGGCTGGAGTGTGTTCTGTGCTGGTTGCGGTGAGAGAACCAACCGGGTCACTGACCTGAACGATAAAGAACACATCTTAGCAGCGGAGTGGCAATGCAATGCAAATTCTCTTCATGCAAAGACCGATGTAAACAAGAAAAATAACACATTGTCTGTCATTAAATAGCTAGCCACAGTGTGTGGAAGACAATTCAAACTGCACAACACCCACTCAAATGGTGAAACGCAGGACACACGCACAAGTAAGACAACCGAGTATGTGTTTCACGCTCATCTGGCTTTTCCATCCAGTCACTGGAATGAACTCATGCACTGTGCAAAACAAGAGCTATTTAGCGTCGTGACGAGATCAAAGAAAATAAACCTGTAGTGTGAGTGGGCCTTATGTGGGGGAGATGTTTGGCAATAACGCTGGAGTATGTGACTCAAACATAGGTCTTACACACCTGCATGTTGAACTAAAGTCATCCATATGAATAGAAAGGGTTTATTTGTGAAGAAAAATACATATTATATTCATGTATATATTCTTATTATACAGATTAATTTTTTATTAAAACACTTACTAACCTAATAAATGGCCTTGATTCGCCTTTCGGGTGCCTAAGACTTTTGCACACTACTGTATCATGTTCGTAATATGGATGGAGTCACAGCTAGCTTACACAAAGCACATCTGATAACTACTGTCATGGCAGAAATTACCTGGGTTCAGTAACCAATTTGCCCCTTCGTACCTACCAGGAGAAACACGAGTGGGAGTAAATTAAAGTAACTCTAAATCAATATGCTTTGTGCGGTGGCGAATAAAAAACGAGGGGTGGAGAGGGAGAAAGCGGGCGGACAAGTTCCTGTTGGCCTATTCATACAAGACATAAGACAGACAGCAGGACGGTTGGAAGATGCATTTACATAACCTGGAACATCACAAAAAAAACCAAACAAGTAGAGTGAGTGTAAATAGGGAAGGGGGAGATTAAGTAATTATCCTTTCAAGCCTAATTTGAGGTGATGTTTGAAATTAGCCTATGCAAATGAAGGAGCCACTACATCACGCTGCCACGGAAAAGGACAACGGTGACTCAGCTGCAACAAGAACAGACCCCCCACCCCCTTCGTGATCACCAGTCCCTGACTTTAGCATTGCCATGGTTTACGCTTAAAGGACTGAAGGTGTTTAGTATCTATAATGCACACACAGTTTGTCTACCATTTATGAACTGTCACTCCGTGTGTAAATGTTAATACGCTAACTCACGAATGAAAACAGTCAATGAATTGTTTAATGCAGACTCTCGAAGCGTTTCAAGGGAAACAAACATACGATAAATTACATCCCGAAAGGTAAGCCAACCAAGGCCGAGTCTTTGAATTCCACATCCCAGGAAGATGCAGGAGGTCAGGTCAAGGCTAGGTTGGAGAGATTTGGCCAGTGGATGCTGGTTTAGTCTGCTGAAGTTCTTGTAGTGTTTGGCGCATTGCTCAAAGGCACATCAGCGGATGTTTTCTATGTTTTAGTCACTGTTACAGGACCCCATCCATCCACAAATGATATAATAAAGTGACATTTGCTCTCTGGAATTGTATCTGGGAAGAGAACAAACCAGTGCAACACTCTCAGTTCACTCTGAGTGTATCTGAGTTCAGTATCTAGTTCTATCAATGTGCAGTATATGCCAGTGACTTTGTAATAAGGTCATTTTGTATTTGTTCAGGGACAATCTTACAGGTGAGCACATAGTGTGGAATATCTGCGCGGATGCTCTGTTTATATGGCAACACCACTGACACATTTTCACCCACAGGTGGTATTGGTACCTTCCAATTATGTTTTGTGAGAACCTTAGCTTCAATAAATGTCCTGTTCATTAGGAGGAATTATGTTTTCTACACCGCCTTCATATGACCCCAAACGGGCCCATGTTGATACAGAAACACTAAACAACGTCTGTTAAGTCTATTTTGGGAATTAATAAAAGACCTTCTGTCTGTGATAACTAACACACCTCTGGGGTGGAAATCAGAACAGCCAGCAGGTTGAGGGTGAAAATTAGGTGCGATCCTCACGGTTTACTGACTACTGTATGCTGGCTCTGTTCGATACGCAGTTGACACTGAATACACTCATTACCATTAAGTACACTCCTCTTAATATGCTATATGCACTTTTACTGTGATATTACGCTGGGCGAATACGACGATTATTTTACTGGAGCACTAAGTCCTATTATCTTTCACGTTGGCCTAAGGACAGTCTTGAGTGTGTGTGTGTGTATGTGTGTGTGTGTGTGTGTGTGTGTGTGTGTGTATGTGTGTGTGTGTGTGTGCGTGTGTATGTGTGTGTGTGTGTGTGTTCGCAACTGTATAGGTGTTTGCATCTATGATTGTTTCTTCAAAAGTGCTCCTGAGGTAGAATGCAGACAAATAGTATGCAAGCGAGAGAGCAGAGAAGTCTTGCGTTTTCAACTGGAGGAGAGGAAATTAAATGTAGTGATTTCCCTGACGACTCCTCGCTCTCAGCAGCTGCTTGCCTCTCTTTGTACAGAACGCTGTTGTTATTTATTTCTTTACAGGCTGTTTAGCGTGCTCCCTCACCCTCCGCTCGTTTCCCAACACCCTACGGTCCGTCTTTCACTCCTGTTCAATCCCCCCCCCCCCCCCACCCTCCACCCCCCCCACCGCCTCCCCCACCCGCTCTCTACGTAGTCTGACTCGGAATCGGTCTTTCTTACGCTCCATCTCTGGGTTCAAATAGGGTTTTGTTTTTGTTTAAATACTTTGAACATCAGACCGAGCCTTCCCGGAGTAACAGATGGATCTGGTTTCAGGGATTTTTCTTTTTCCCCCCTCCCCTGGGAATCGCTGAACCACAGCTATTGGATCTGAAGGGAGACAGACATCATTGACATCCATTTTGTCTCAGCACTCTGGGCATCCGCCCAGACCCTTTGGTTGTTGGGTCACAGAACAGTTTGATTCTATCTGATAGAAGAAGTGTGTGATCTACATACTAATGGGGAGGGGGGGGGGGCTGTCTGAGGAACTTATTAACTCCTTGGCTGAGTTTGATGAACAGGCCTTAGCGCTGGAAGTGGATGTTGAATTAGACTGATTAGTCTGCCACTTTATTCATTCACATTTTTTCTTCGCTGAACCCCTCCTTTAACTCAGTGATATATATATTTACTCCTGGTGGGGCCCAGGAACCTGGGAGGTTGTTTATTAAAGCATGAGGCCAACATTTCTGAAGGACTTTTAATCATCTGTAAATTGAGATGTGGAGTCCATCTGACTCTGTCTGATGAACCATGTGGTATTCATGTTATAGAAATCCCCTTTACTTGACAGAAGAATAAGCAAAACATTGGTGGAAATGAAATATGCACACAAAAGAAAAATCAGAAAATCACCCAGCTGGTAAAGAAATCAGATATGCTTTGCACAAAAACACAGTTGTGTACACTTTGTTTTTTGATTAACATGTAGGGTTAAGTGTTAAGTGGGACCTCTGTGTAGGGCTTTGCAAAATAGCTGTTTTATCATCAAAGGAATCTTCCTAGGATATACAAAGGGTTTTACTGTGAACGTAATGGCATAGAAGCAGGGAGTACATATGGGCATAATGGTCACCCAAATAACAAATAAAAAAAATCTAAGATTATTTTGAAAATCATGTTGCTGTACAATCAAAACTGTAAGTTTGAATTATGTGGCTTACTCAGTCAATTACACTGAAAGATTGAATACTACGACTAACTCAGTCAATTACACTGAAAGATTGAATATTACGACTAACTCAATCAATTACACTGAAAGGTTGAATACTACGACTAACTCAATCAATTACACTGAAAGATTGAATATTACGACTAACTCAATCAATTACACTGACAGATTGAATACTATGACTAACTCAATCAAGTACCCTGGAGGTTTGAATACTACAACTAACTCAGTCAATTACACTGAAAGATTGAATATTACGACTAACTCAATCAATTACACTGACAGATTGAATACTATGACTAACTCAGTCAAGTACCCTGGAGGTTTGAATACTACGATTAACTCAGTCAATTACACTGAAAGATTGAATATTACGACTAACTCAATCAATTACACTGACAGATTGAATACTATGACTAACTCAGTCAAGTACCCTGGAGGTTTGAATACTACGATTAACTCAGTCAAGTACCCTGGAGGTTTGAATACTAGGATTAACTCAATCAACTACACTATAAGACTGAATACTACGACCAACTCAATCATCTAAACTGGAAGACTGAATAGTATTACCAATTCAGTTTTCTAAACTTTAAAGCCATCTCACTAACAGATTGTATAATATTCGAACTGTTTGCCTTGTCTTCAAATAAAAAAAAATTCCCCCTTGAGGTTTCTGCCTGGAACCGCCCCAAAAATGAGTTAGTCACAGAAAAACAGCCGGAGAAAGCTTAAAGGAAGAGTGTAATGATGGAAGGAAAGTAAAGCATTTGAGGACAGTGTTTCTCAATGACACCCAATGACATTCAAAAGTACCCAAACATATGCTTCAGTGACATCACACGGTGGCACAGCCACTGAAAGATAAACTACCCCCAAAAACCTTCAAAAAACCAGTCACCTTTAGTGGAAACATTTGAAATGAAAGCAATCCCTATCCTTTTGAAATGTAAATGCACACAAATTTGAAGCTTGCACCTTTGAAGAAATCATGTTATTAAGAATCCAGTGTTGGCCTTGGATAAGGCAGCAATTGAAACAGAGTTTATAATCTTTAAATGGGGAGGGGGGATTTTTCATTCCTTCCTTCCTATATTTCTTCCTTTTTGTGGTTTTGTGGGGTGGGTTCACACCCGAGGTTCACACTTAAATAGATGCAGCCAGCCTTGTAGGGGGATAAAACCTTGCCCTGACCGATTGATAACCAACATCAGTGCTTATTATTTCTTAGTAAATAACCCCAGAATATACAAATTATACATCCACGCCAAGTAAACATCAGGATGCAGCACAGGTACCTGTCCAGGTACTTGTCATCTTACATCTGGATTACCGCAAAACTAGGCGGGTCTCTCAGCGTGCGAAATCAAACCCCCCAACTCATTCAGAATGCAGTGGCGCGCACGGTGTTCAGATTAGTTTAAATAGTTCCACTGCCACCACCTGCGTCTGTTGTCTTTTCTCAACTTTTGTTTAATATTCATTAGTTGTTTAGCCTTCTTTCCAGCATTGAACTTTACTAAATAATACGTTAATTGTTAAGAATGCTCTTACTGCCAGACTAAGTGATTGTTTCACCGAACTATTTTGTATTGTATACGCTTACGGATATGCATGTACTTAAGCTTCTCTGGATAAGAGCGTCGGCTAAATGACTGAAATCTAAATGCAAGTACACAATATGCCAACACAATTAAGAAGTAAAACACAATCACAGTGTAAAAACGATTTTTACCAGGCCTAATGTTCTTGCATGCATGCTTTAAGATGTTATTCTTTTATTTTAATAATTGTTCAGTTTACATGGCGTCTTCTTTTCAGAATATCTGTCTTGTGTCACCGCTAATCCTCTGCTTGCGAAAACACTCTTTAATCCCCTTCCTTGCTTACGGTACACACCGAACTCTCTAACACCTGGAACAAAGAGTTTTCCCCCTTTTGAAGTGTCCAATAGAAGCTGGTGCCAAGTCAATGAATGGCAGGCCAGAGAATTGAACACGAGTCACTGGAAAAGTAAACAACCTTCACTTTGCGGCAACAGGGCTACCCCGGTTGGTGTGAGCTATTGCGTGGCCCACCAAAGAAACAAATACATTGTTCATTTAAGAGTCCCTCTAACATCCCCCTGAACTGCCAGAGAGCCACCGATTCATCGCTTTCTAAAGTGGCTTAGAGATTATCCAATAAGGTATGGGAGATACTGTTCTGATATATATTTTTTTAATTATTATTATTAATAGCAACTGTAAATGTGGCTGGGTTATTCAATCTGGTGTCTTTAATACATGAAATAATACAAATTATCACTGATGTCTTTGCAGAGGTACCGTTCAGTACATTCTAACTAGGGAGGTTTGTCGGAGATACATGTAGGTGCTACAGCCATGTATGCAGACAAAAGAAAAGTTGTTCCATCTCTAGCTTTTGCATAACAGCCCTAGGGGTGTTTTCACAACAACAGGGATATCCACTTAGAGTCCCTATTTAAAAAAGCACTGGGAACTTCTCTGTTTGTCCGGGCTATTTTCATACTAGCATGTGATCAATATTTGCCATAACTGAGCGTGTTGACTCTGCCAAGGAGGACAAGGCAGGTCAGAGCTGAATGGACTGTGATGCGTACCGCTTGATTCCCATCAAGATACTGGACGCCGGGACTGTGATGGGAACTAGTTAGCGGCTTGGTGCTGCTCACTCCACCGGGTTCAGCCTCCTGATGGCTGGGTATAAGCTGCTGTACGTGGTGGATAAAACGTCAGACGGCGATGTGCTCTCCTGGGGGCTGGTCGCGGTGCGTTATGGCAACCGAACTTGGCGTGGCTCCCCTTGCCCGGTTGGGAGCTGCCCCAGGGGACTGGAGAGGCCCGGTGCTGAATTAATGGGGCCGGGGGGAGGCAATGCAAAAGGCAGTTCTCCAAACCCGGTGTGGGGCCTCTGGGGAGCTTCAGCAGAGATCAGTGTGCTTGTGTTTTTATTATTTGAATTTTTTTTGGGGGGGGGTCACCAGGTTTCTCTGGACACAGGTCCAAGAGAGCGTCTTATCAGTCTCGGGGGGAGGATTTGTAGCGGGCTCTGCCTGTTCTTGTGGACGGCGGCCACGTCCTCCCTTGCCCGGAGCGTTTTTACGTGCCAAGAAACGGTGGCGTGAGGATACACCAGGCTACCGGCAGCACGGTCAGCCAGGGGGGGAACGGGCCACAGTGTCCCTGGGGGAAGGCTGCTGTTTACCCTTCGAATGTTGGCGGGGTGGAAGTGTCTCCTCTGGAGCTGGAAAGATATTGTTCACCCCACCCGCAGTCGGGCTTGCGTGTCACCGGCCACCTTTCTGTTTGGGAAGCGTTTATTCTCAGTTCTAAACTTTCCGTCGGGGTTTGTTGGTAGCATGATTTCCGGGTGGGGTGGGGGGGGGGGGGGGGTGAACAGTCCACGAGAGGGGGGTGAATGGGGTCAGCTTCGTTAGGCTGGTTGGGTCATTTTGTCGGTTGGCTGGTTGGGTCATTTTGTTGCTTGACTGGTTGGGTCATTTTGTTGCTTGACTGGTTGGGTCATTTTGTTGCTTGACTGGTTGGGTCATTTTGTTGCTTGACTGGTTGGATCATTTTGTTGGTTGGCTGGTTGGGTCATTTTGTGGATTGGCTGGTCATTTTGTTGCTTGACTGGTTGGATCATTTTGTTGGTTGGCTGGTTGGGTCATTTTGTGGATTGGCTGGTCATTTTGTTGCTTGACTGGTTGGGTCATTTTGTTGCTTGACTGGTTGGGTCATTTTGTTGCTTGACTGGTTGGGTCATTTTGTTGGTTGGCTGGTTGGGTCATTTTGTTGGTTGGCTGGTCGGGTCATTTTGTTGGTTGGCTGGTTGGATCATTTTGTTGGTTGGCTGGTTGGGTCATTTTGTGGATTGGCTGGTCATTTTGTTGCTTGACTGGTTGGATCATTTTGTTGGTTGGCTGGTTGGGTCATTTTGTGGATTGGCTGGTCATTTTGTTGCTTGACTGGTTGGGTCATTTTGTTGCTTGACTGGTTGGGTCATTTTGTTGCTTGACTGGTTGGGTCATTTTGTTGGTTGGCTGGTTGGGTCATTTTGTTGGTTGGCTGGTCGGGTCATTTTGTTGGTTGGCTGGTTGGATCATTTTGTTGGTTGGCTGGTTGGGTCATTTTGTGGATTGGCTGGTCATTTTGTGGCTTGACTGGTTGGATCATTTTGTTGGTTGACTGGTTGGGTCATTTTGTTGGTTGGCTGGTCGGGTCATTTTGTTGGTTGGCTGGTTGGATCTTTTTGTTGGTTGGCTGGTTGGGTCATTTTGTGGATTGGCTGGTCATTTTGTGGCTTGACTGGTTGGATCATTTTGTTGGTTGACTGGTTGGGTCATTTTGTTGGTTGGCTGGTCGGGTCATTTTGTTGCTTGACTGGTTGGGTCATTTTGTTGGTTGGCTGGTCGGGTCATTTTGTTGGTTGGCTGGTTGGATCATTTTGTTGGTTGGCTGGTTGGGTCATTTTGTGGATTGGCTGGTCATTTTGTGGCTTGACTGGTTGGATCATTTTGTTGGTTGACTGGTTGGGTCATTTTGTTGGTTGGCTGGTCGGGTCATTTTGTTGGTTGGCTGGTTGGATCTTTTTGTTGGTTGGCTGGTTGGGTCATTTTGTGGATTGGCTGGTCATTTTGTGGCTTGACTGGTTGGATCATTTTGTTGGTTGACTGGTTGGGTCATTTTGTTGGTTGGCTGGTCGGGTCATTTTGTTGCTTGACTGGTTGGGTCATTTTGTTGGTTGGCTGGTCGGGTCATTTTGTTGGTTGGCTGGTTGGATCATTTTGTTGGTTGGCTGGTTGGGTCATTTTGTGGATTGGCTGGTCATTTTGTTGCTTGACTGGTTGGGTCATTTTGTTGCTTGACTGGTTGGGTCATTTTGTTGGTTGGCTGGTTGATGGTTTCTGATTAAGCTGTTCATCGGGTCCTGGGTTATTGTGAAACTTGTTTTGAGATGATGATGGCTGAGAAATGCCTGCCTTGTGCAGAACCTGGATGTGGCTTATTGGCTGTGGTGGACAGCCCTGCCATTAGCTGGCGTACCCCTGTCCCGAGGGCCAGGTTGTCCTCCTCGACATTTCTCATTCCACGCTGTCAGAGAGGCAATGCACTGGACAGTTTCCGCTGCAGGCAAGAAAGGGAGAGGAATACTGAGGACTACATCCTGGGCACAGTGAAAATGGAGGCCGGCGTAGGCAGTTTTGGTGAAGATGGTTTCAGTTGGGCAATGAGAGATTTTAATTTATCAAAGCAATGGGGAAATGTTTTCCTTTAGGACCCAGAATCATGATAGCGCCAACACTGTGAATGAGGATGTTACATTCTGGGGTGGAATCTGTGTAGGATTCCATTATTGTTCTGTTTTACAACATTTGTTATTCGTTTTTTTTTTGGCCTTACCAAGGCCAAAGAGCCTCATTTGTTGGTAGCCTGGAATAAAACATGTTAAGCTGTGCATAATGGAAAAACTGAAGAAAAGATATTATTGAGCACCAGCTAATTTGGCAACCGTTCTCCCTCTCCCTCCGTCTCTCTCACTCTCCTTATCTCAGCCAAGGTTTATTTGTATGTCAGACAAAGCACAATATGTCATAAAAGCCACTCCAACTTCAAATCAAGATGAAACCGGGAAGACCGAATGACTTATTCCGTTTGTTCACCACAAAACCGTAAACATCAATCACCCAAGTATGCTCACCTATTCTCTTTCTCAGGTCTGACACTTTACACAGAAAAAGCACTCTTTTTGTTTTTTGGCTGATGTCTTCAGGAAGAGTCAGAACTAATAGCTAGCTGAATGCACTTGACCCTGTGGCTGTTGGGGGGGTTAGAAAAATCCCTTTTACCCACACTAAGAAATAAACTGGCAGCCTAGGCCTTCAGGAGCCAATGTCAAAACCTTATTGTGTCCCCTAGAATCAACGGTACATAAAATTATATTTTTGGCAACTGGACGCGTATGTTTCCGTTTTACTTGCAATGAGACGCCCGCCCTCGCCCTTTTCGTTTCCATCGCACCGCCCCAATGACCCGACTCCCTCACCCAAGTTTGCTCCCGTCGTCATCCGTCTCGTCCACGCGTCGTTCCCATCACATAGCAGCCCCCGTGTCTCTCGCGGCAATGAAGTCCTTCTCCCCTAATCTATCACTCCCCCCGCCGCGTCAGACCGCATCGTTTGATTGAACTGTTTCATCTTATTTTCCTGTTCTTGTCGGGAGCAGGGGAAGCGTGGTTTCTGGGAAAGCAGTGAGCGGCTGGGCCAGCTGGGTGCCTATTTGGCTGAGTACATGTTGAGCCTGGTGAGCTCTTTCGTTGCCCGGCATGGCCAACTGTAATTATCTTTAGCAATGGTTCACTCCCACAGCATAGCTTACTCTCTGTGCTCTTTCTATTCTTTCCATCTCTCCCCTATCTCTCTTTTCTCTCTCCTCCCTCTCTGTCCTCCTCTTGATAATTTCTGTCATCTCTCCTCCTCTCTTCTCTCACTCCCCTCTCCCTATTTTTCTTCTTTTCTTTTCTCTCTCTACTTCGTCCCCCCTCTCCCCCCTCTTCTCTCTACTCTCTCCTCTCTCTCCTCTCTCTCTCTCCTCTCTCTCCTCTCTCTCTCTTCTCTCTCTACTCTTTCCACTCTCCTCTCGCACTCTTCCTCTCTTCTACCCCAATGTGTTTATATCCTTTTATATTTTCACATCCAATCGTTTCTGTTTCTGTGGCATTCTTTTTTCATTACCGTCTGCTTTTTTATCCTGTTGTTTTAGTGTTTTGGTCTGAATGTCCCCACAAGTGGGACATTCAGTTGTGCCCCCTGCCCCAAGAAAATAAAAATAATAAGGAATAAATACAAGTCGTCCTAATATGAGAACACAGTGCTAATAACAAAACCTACTGCCACCACCCCTTCATCGATGGAACGAAAAACAGCCAAACAAAACACTTCAAGCCTCATTGACTGACTCAGAGCTGGGAAGACCTGAAATACTGCCATGCAGTTTAATTTAGTTGCCCATCCTCAAACAGAGACAACGAACTAAAAGCATTCAATGACGACGGGAAAGAGAGAAGGAAAAAAAAAAAACACATGGGGGGGTTTGAGCACCAAGCCGTTGTTGGCTCAGATCTCTAATGGGGCCCAAAGTGTGGCGGTTAGGGGCTGAATATGAATGCACCTCCACTGAATTATTAATGTTGTGGCGGCTTCGTATTCTGCCTGGCACTTCCAGGGGTGATCCACCTCCTATGCCGACGGGAAACTGTCACCTGTAATTGGAGGAATCATGACAGTGCCGAGATAAGTGCTGCACAGTCCCCGGGTGAAAAATCTGACTCCGCACACCACAGCCGCGCAGAGAGGTGAGAAAATGTTTCTACTGCTGCACTTTTTCCCCCCAGTACAGTGTCTCCCCCTTTCCCTCCCCCCTCCACAACACACACATACACACACCTAAAGCTCACGTCTTTCCCCTTTTCCCGTCATAAAGTCTTATTCCGTTAGAACACACTGTTACTTTTCCCTCTCGTTGAAGCAGACAGAGAAAAAACGAAAATGGATGGACTCAACCGAGGTGTCAGTGTGAGGCACGTCGGTTTGATTTTAGACGGGTCGGTTCCGTAGCACAGCTTTTGCAGACACACTTATTGTCCTGTAGTGAATGAGAGGAGTTGATCCATTGCTATGCGACCTCTGCCGTTTCATTCCGTCAGGCTCTGTCACTGAGGGGAGAGGGCACGCTTGTGTACAGCTCCATTGTGACCTCTGAACTCTCTGAACGCCAACTCGGTCCATTCGCGCCCTGAGACGTATTCCGCGCAGGGAGAAAACGCGTAGACTTCATCGAGTTCCATCACAGTGAAAAGGTCGAGAGGTGAACGGGCGCCGGATCAAGAACTATGACAATGATATAAAAACAGAATTTGTGTCCACTGTTGACCACGCTGTGTTGACGGTCTGATGTCTGCCTTGTCGCGGCGCACGCCTCTTCGGTCCGTCAGACCAGAGGGAGCAACATCAAACAGACAGAGACAGAGCCCCATCTCCCACAGACAACAGAAAGGTTGCTGCCATGGCAGGGGTTTGGTTGTCATGGCGCCCCGAACAGTGGATCCTGTCAGTTTCTCATGACAGCACCAAACCATAAAGAGTCCACCTCGACCACCTTGGTGTCTCTGAGTCACTGGCAAGTTTGGCCACAAAAAAAACAAACATGCGGTAGCACAAAAGTGTCTGTTCCGTATAAGGGAGGAAAGCTTGTTTATTTCATCTCAGACAGGAGGTTGAGAACTCCACAGATAAGACTGAGCTGGGTCCCTGTACCAGTGGGTGGAACATATTCAGTGTAGGGAGACATTGTCGGTGGGGATTTCCTAAACACGCTGTGCTCTACTGACACCCTCAGGCACGTTGTTCACCTGCAAGCTGACCTGAGGTTGTTAATCAAGGGAGCGGGGAGCCTTCCTTGATTAACAAGGAGACTTTCTGCTGCACGTTATTTCCCAGTACAATGTAAACATGACAAAAGCAGAACTGTTTGGGGCACAAGGTGCCTCACAGAATGTGTGTCCTAATCTTAAACTCTTCCGACCCCACAAGGAGTTGCTGCAATGACAAAGGTAAACTGAAATAGGGAGAAAACATGCAAAGAATTGTCACAGTGCAAAGAGGTGAAGAATTTGATCACAGAAAAAACAAGACAAAGAGAGACATTCAAGAGGTCTTGTTGCATACTATAGAGATTTCACGTGACATGATTTACTGTAGCATGTGTTTTGAATGGGATTTTGGTTACTATCAAGATAGGCGTTTGAGTTTACACCTTGTGTACATAATCTAGTGAAATATTATATTGTGTTAAAATGGTTTAATCTAGGTTCATACACTTTTGTATTTCCTTCAGTCCTTGCTGTAGCTTGGTCGTTTTCCCCCTCATCATCTCTTCACCAACTTTCATGTATGACATTCTTTTTTCATGTTTTCTACTCTCACAGCAAAAAAAGCTCAAGACAAAAAAAGAAAAGCTGTCTCAAAGACACGCTTAGAACACCAAGTAAATTAAGATGCAAGTCGATTAACCTCCGATCCAACAAAATCTCCTCCATGACAGAGAGAAAGAGATTGTGGCGGACCTGAGAGATGGCAAGCCGAATCCTGTGTGAAATGCAAATTCAGTTGACATGAAAAGAAGAATCCGAATGATGTCGTCCTCGGCCAGTAAGTTACATCGCCATAGATACATCTAGATCAGTGGTTCCTTAACTATTTCATTCGGCTCGCCTTCTGTCCTTGGGAGAGACTCGAATTTTCCACATTCAGTAAGATCCAAGCATAGATGCATGATTGGGGAAAATGTGTTAACCTTCAGAAATACAAATAATTGGGCTCTGATAGTAAAAAGGAAATCCTCCGGGCTTAAATAGTCGGGGAAATGTGTGTCAAGGTATCTGAAATTGTAAACATAATTATTGATACTGTACATCAAAGTTCCTCCTGAAGAATTTGGTTTCATTTCTTTGCACAGTTTGGAAGGAGAGCAACCTGTCTAATACATATTTCAGTACATACAAATGTAGCCTTGTATCCTAGATTTGCCCTAAGCCCATCTTTTATCAATTTTACGTCAGCTAACATATGGACTTAAGATGGTAATACCGTGGATCATTTTGTAATTATCTTTTCAACATTAGGATGTAGTAACTCCCAGAAATATTAGAGAATTATTTGGGATGACATTTTTGAGCACTTATGGCATATTTGACCTCTGCTACTAGACCTACGCCTGACGATATTCATGTGGTTAGGGCCTGTGTTTTCATTGGTATTGAGGGTCTAGACCAGGCCAGGGTATCAAAAGATTCCAAGATGCATTTCACAATGTATTTCACTGACTCATCTAGCAGGGCCAGTTTCAGTTGGCTCCTGCTCTGACATAAGACTACATTACACCTTACATACTACTGCAGCTACACACATTGTGTGACATGAGTTACACCGTGATATGACAGAGGTTGTACCAGGATGTGACATACGCTACACCAGGATGTGACAGACTCCCCCAGGATGTGACACAAACTACACTATGATGTGATCTAGGCTACCCCAGGATGTGGCATAAACTATACTATGATGTGACTTATGCTATACCAGGATGTGACATACGCTATACCAGGATGTGATATAGGCTACCCCAGGATGTGGCATAAACTATACTATGATGTGACATAGGCTACATCAGAATGTCATACGCTACATCAGGATGTGACATAAACTATACTGTAATGTGACATAGGCTACACCATGTGACATACTTTACATCTTGATGTGACATAGTAGAAGTCTTAACTCCAGAGGCACGTTGACGGGGACAAATCGGCTGCGGTGTAGGTACCTGTCTGCAACGTCTGAAATATTTTCCCACTGCCCCCAAAAAACACTTACGGGACAAGGCCATGTCAGTTTTTACATTCCTACTACCACGACACCGAGCACCACAGTTTAAGGCAGAGATTCTTTTGAGTTAGTGCAGAGGTGACTACACGTGAACATGTCATCCTATTGGCCAAGGTCAGAGGGCAACTGTTTTAATATGAAACTGTTGCTGTTGCTGACATTCAGTGGGAGAAGATTGGAATCCCATCAGCAAAGATGTGGCGAAGATAAGACTTGCTTAAACGGTGCATATTGCTTTCTAGGGCTCCACACATGGTCAATATGCTAGTTCTTGTTATGACAACATTAAAAGGGCAATATTTATAATATATTTTATTTTTAATATACTGCCAACATAAACACAAGAAGAAATGGCTAGTAGGCATCTGCGGTTAATATCGAGGTGAAAATGTGTGTTATTCTTTAGAGACATGATTCAACACAGTGCCCCTTAAATATGTTTTGGGCCGTCCGCTGTCCCACATGAGTTCATTATATTTTGTATTATTTAACTGGTGCAGGTTCTATAGTTTGTAGCTCAATCTGCTTGGGTCCCGACAGTCAAACCGAAAACACAATCTCTTTTTCATAGACACAGAATATGTAATTTACAAATTTCTAGCTCAAACGTTTGGGTCCCACAAAAAATTTACGTAATGTTTGTTTTCTTCGTTTAGGCTACTCCCATGTCTTCTTTTATGTAAGCGACTTACCACAGCAGATTCAGAAAAACTTGGCAGTCAAGGTGGAAATAACAAGCGAACATGAAGTCTGAAACCTGAATGCAGACAGCCATATTTAATATAATGTAATCTCAGGGGGAAGACAGACAACTCCGGTAGGTTTGAGCAAATTATGTGATTTTGCTACATTTACAAAACTACATCCAACTCTGGCTAACAACGTCTTTTTAGTGTTTGGCATTCATTTTTTTGGTTTAGGACCAGCAAAGCACATAACCTAGAAACCTTGGCAAGCTTTGCTCCGTAGATCTTACAGCTTTGTTACTTATTTCCTTCCCTCCTTAAGATTTTGCCTCATGTTTTCATGTGTATTTGACTGAGTCAGATATCATAAGAAATGAATGGGCTAAACCCTGACATGGTCAGGCCAATTTAGCCGGAAGTTATAACTTACAGAGACGACGAGTAAAACTGCTGATGTAGGGCCTTATATGGAGAGTGCACCCTGTGCATTCTACCTTTCAAGAGAACATTGAATGCCTGACTGAATAACTTTAAATCATCATCATCATCATCATCATCATTTAGGGCTTTTACCATAATTTAAAAAAATATGAGACCTGTGATCATGGATGAAGAGACCGTCATAAAAATATGTTAACTGCCAATTTTTTTGTAAATATTTTAAAAACAACAACTATATTTTTTATCAATAATTGTACTAAATTATTAAACAAATGATGGTAGGTGTCTTTCAAGCAGGTCTGTTGAGTTCAATTAGTGTAATTGCTTGCTTGCTCTTAAGTAGACCTACATAAATACCAATTAAAAGATTATCATCTTTTGACTGGTCAACCACTCAACTGTGATTGACACACTTTTGAGACATAATCTACTAATCTGGTGCCAAATGGACAAAGCGGCATTTACTCCTCCAAAACCTGGCATGAAATATTCTCCTTTAAAATAGACTAATCAACTCAGGTAAATATGCTATGGACAAGCTACATGTTTCTAACAATGTGTACTTTCCATGTCATTATTAATACTAATGAACCCTCCAAAATACAGGGAGGACTTCTTAAGAAGACCAAAAAACACATACAAAATTAGAAAATTATAAAAACCAAATATTATTCAGCTGAAATATATGAAAGACACTTGATGGTTTGTTCATTTCGACGGTCTCCAAATATAGATAACTGACTATATGGCCCTTATCTTTGTGTGATTATCCTCTTATTGCAGAACTTATCCTAACATTTGTAGTTCATTAAAGCTTGGTTAAGGCTTCTGCAGTTTGTAATGTCCTCAATCAAATCATGTTACCACATAATTGAAACAGTAGAAAGTCTCTTTTTTTGTCATACCTGTGGTGTGCAACAGATCTAATACAATTTGCTTTTATGCACTCGAATCACCTGGTCTAATAGTCGTTGTATAACCTGAGTTGAGTGGGAAGGTTATTGTTATCAGGGTACAATTAGGAAAGGCAGCGTGAAATACTAGCTTATTATAGCCTTTCCGGTCTATAGTTTTAAGCCATAAAATACTAAGAGATAGGACCGGAAACGTTGCTATCAATATATCACTCTCCACTCAAACCATTCAAGCACACTGTTAGACCTATAATGCAACAGTATGTCTCCCCTAAATTAACAAATCACTTTGAAGTCTAATTTCTGCCCTCGAAGGCAAGTTATAATGAAGAAGCCGGGTCTTGCTTTCAGGCTTTTTAGACAAGAATTCCTTTTGATGCACATTTCTGGTTGAATTGTTACATTAAAATGACTGTTCCTTCCACCAGCTCGAATGCTAATGTTTCCCTCAGCCTGAATATAACATGAGTGAAAACGGAGCAAAACAACTGTTGACTGGAGCTTAATTTGCTTTTGACCAGGCCCTGTTCTCAATGTTATTGTATACTGTAGGGTACAATATAAAATCTTGTGTGTGTGTGTGTGTGTGTGTGTGAGGAGGAGGGGGGGGTAGGAGGGGGTGAAGAGAGCAAAAAAGGGCTGGAAAGGAATGGATCAGGGGGTCATTTTAGATAAAAAGAAATGAGTGGTTTCCTTTTAGCCTGAGCCCAGATAGAGATGAGCAGGAAGTGGGTTTCAAAAGGCCCACTAATTACAAGTCAATACAGCCTGATTCCGACTCTAACCCGCTCTGATTTCAGGTGTAATGGCCAAAGGAGAAACAAGGACATTGAATGAGTATTATTTTTCCCTCTATTGAAGTGAAACACAGATTACTAGGAGACAATTGCATGGCACTCATATTAAGTCCCTGTTGTGTCTGTTATTATTATAGCAGATCGAGGCAGCACAACCTTTCGCCTGGCCTGACCCAGTGGCTCGGTTCACACAGGCAGCTCAATTCCGATTGTGTGCCTAATTACTCAGAAAGGCTCTGATTGGTCAAAACAGCACAGGTGGTACACATCAGGAAGGGGCTGCATGTGATAACACACAGAAAATTGAAGATAAGGAAAATCTATATGCTACCAGACCTTGACTTAGTCATTATCTCTCGCTAACAATTTGACAAGGGGCTACGGATCAATCTCTATTCGTTACACAGCTGAACACTGGCCTTATTTTGTTCTTAACCTAAAAAAAAAATGAAGGCACATGCAAATAAATGCAGGAGCAGAATGCAATTGTTGTGGTAGAGTTGTAATTGTCCCTAGTGCCGACCACAACAACAATTAGGAACAAAAACACGACGTGGGGTCACTGGGGCCTGCAACCTTTTTTGGATACGAGACAAAAAACAGGACCCATTCATTCTGTGTTCGCTTTCAATCAGGCACAGCGTTGGGTCCCCCCTTTTCCGTAGGTCCTAAACGTGCGAGAGAATGGGCTGCACTGGGTTTTCTGTTATCACGAGAGGTGCAAGATTTTGGTTTTCTAAACTAAACCCCAACCTTAACCAAACAGGTGCGTTGCCTCAACTTAACCCTTCTCATTGCCATTGTGAACCTAATGGCTGATCCATAGGCAATGTGGACAGAGCACACACTGTGGAGGGCAAGAGTTCAGCTGGGCTTTTCTGTCCTAACATGGGCATAGTTCAATCAACAAAAAGTAGCAAGCCGGGTGCGCGCGGCAATCCGTCAAGCAATGGTTGTGTATACAAAGCGTGGAAGACTTTGTTGAACCTCCTCTGGAACCCAGGCTATGCTCCCCTCAAGTGGACATATACCTCTAGGCGGAGTCCCGCGCAGGTTGTAGCGCAAAAAACGTTGTTGTCAAAGTGTTCAGAGTCCCACAATGGAAAACACAAGTCTCCCCAGCGTATTTAGCATATGAATCAACATACATTAACTATGGAGCAGACCAGAGGAGGAGGTTTAATGGGGGAGATTGGTGCTCAGCACCCATGGCAGCCAATCACAGGGGCCCCTAAGAAGTTTATCTTATGGTTGAAAAGATTATTGCAAGAACAGAAGAATGTTGCAGAATAAAATTATATTATGATTAATTTGCTACATACTATTAAGTTGACACTGAAGTAATAAACATCTATATTTTTTATGATTCCATAATGCATTTGTATGATCGACCAATCTGTGACCTTGGGAGTGTAGCCAGCATTGCCAGATGGGACAGTTTCCCCCCTAATTGGGCTATTTTTAATGACAGTGTGCGGTTTTTATGTGGAGTCCGCGGGTGATTGGGCCTATACTGTCAGTGAATCTGGCAACCCTGGGTATAACGTCAGATTTTGTTGGCTCGTTTGCAAAGGATCTGAACAGTGGAACATTAACAAAACGTGAAAATGGAACTTAGAAATGTCTGCCACTCAGAGGAAAGAAAAGCAATACAAAAATGAAATATAATGATATGTGCCCTTGAGAAACGTCTTTAGTAAAATTGTTGAGCAGAAGCAAGAAAAAATTGATAGATCTGACGTTAAAATGACAGGACCAGCATCGCAGTTTATAGCGAAAGAGAATTATAGTTAAGATCCAGGTCCAAAAGCAGCAAGCAGCGAAGCTTTGTAACTGAAGGCATGTTTTGTTGTGGCCTAATAACAAGCTTTGGTTCATCATGTTATTATTTTTGGTAGAAAAGTATTAAATATTTATATTGTCGTTCTATCTTTTAGTTGGGAAATCAGGTAGCAAGACTTTTGCAATGGGGGTGGTGGTGGGGGGGGGCCTCCTCGGTCGCACCCATGGGAGAGATGGCTAAGCTTCGCCACTGGAGGAGACATTACCTTCCATTATGTAGCCCACTCAATCAAACTATGAATTATTTGGAGATGGACTTCTTCAAAACAAAGTTGTCCACATGATCGCCCATGCTGGAATAAATATCACAATGGCACTGATACACGCACATAAGAGACCTCTTTCCATTTTTGTTGTCAAAACGTTTCAAATGATAGAGGTCGAGGAGCAGTTCTGAAGCTGTATGTGTTTTCTCGGACAGCTGGAAGCCATTTTGATTTGAAGCAAATGAAACATTGTCACATTTAATTGTCTGGATGGTTGTTTGTCAGCATTGGGTTTTTCTTTTTGGCAGTTTGAGCCAAAGGCTTCTTAGAGATAAACACGAGATGAATAAAATGAACTGTAAAAAGAGAGTGAAACATCAGCAATGGTTTTGATGGGTGTATTGATTTTGTCAGACAGACGTATTGTAAACACCTACCCCCTCCGATCCTTCAGTGTACTTGTGCTCTTTTCACTAAAAACCCTCCCACTGGCCATGTCAGCAGAAAGAAACCGCCGTGTGTGTGTCACATGGTTTTGATCGGGGTTCGAATCTGCAAGAGGGTGTTGCTGGTGGTTACATTTTGAGATTTTATTTAACCCCAACACTTGCCGTGTCCTCTTGGAACCAAAGCAAGCTCTTTGTGCGGTACCGATGAGTGCAGTAGCATTCCTACAGATGAAACTTCACATGGATTTTTTTACGTCCCAGCAGATGCAGCACACGTGGCAGGGCCATTCAAAAGTATCGCCAGCTCTTCTCGCACTCTCATCTGACATGCGTAGACCACATGATGGCAGATTAGCGAGACCTGTTACATATAGCACATAATCAAACACCCAATTTAACTTCCTCACTTGCCAAATATATTTTCATCATCTCCTAATTACAGTATTAATTTTCTAAACATAGCAATTAACGTTGCTAAGACTCCTACACTCAAGGCGGCTTTGCTCATTTCAATTAAGCCTTTAAAGAAGACACACACACCAATTCATTTCCTCGTAGCTGAGATGAATGATGATGATTCAATTAATATTCTGGGTGGCCTATTTTAAGTTCAAAGATCCCTCGTCAAAAAATTACATTTGCAGCACCCCTGCTCCGCAGCGTTCTTGTTCTATGGATTCAGTCGGCCCTTTATGCCCAGTCTCGTATAGCATTGATACACAACAGGACTTCATGGGGTATTTAAAGGTTTGCCAGTAAGATTAATGTCGTCTTGTGTTTTGTGTCTGTTTTTGTGTCCTGAGCCTAGAAAAAAGGGATTGTTAGACTTTTATGTGTTGAACATACATTCTATCCTTCCCCAGGTCAGGTCAAAACATTGTTTGAAATCGGTGTGTCTCTGTGTATGGTTTGACAGAGGTTCCAGGTTATTCTGCAGTGGTTGCTATTGGAGCAGCCATCCAAGAGTTAACCAGACTCTGAATAAACACTGCAATGTCGGCACACCTGCGCCAAGGCAAAATGCACATAGAATTATTATTATTTATTTTCTTACCAAGTTAAAGTATCTAACATAGTTGGCATTTAATTATTCAGGTTTGATCATCTGGCCAATGACCACGCTTGAGCTTGCAGGTGCCATTCCTACCACATGGTGTCACTAGAGCATGAGGGGACAACGTCCCGAGTTGTCCAGAATTTGACTCCTGGCTGCAATGACACAGGTGTACAAAGGGAGACGGCTGATTTATGGTTTTCCTGTCTCTATGCTTTCCTCAGTATTTGAACCATTTTCAATGAAAAACAAACCTACCTGAAGCTCACGTGCATTGGAGATGGTGTCTTAGTGCTCAGAAGATGGTGTTAAGAATTAATTGGGTTTAATCATTTCCCAAACGGTTAAGTCACAAGAGACGGTTGCGTGAGGCAACAGATTCATCTCACAAAGTGAGTGTCAGTTGAAAACTGAGAAACGGAATTCGGTAGCCGAGACTCTCTGCTTCCATAATTCAGTCACACTTTATTTCAACTCACACTGTTGGACTTTTTTGTTACCAGAACATCTCATTTTGATTAAACACATTGATTCAATTTCCACTTCAGTCTCCTAGTCCAATGCAATGAGGGAATGCCTTGTGGTAGCTGATTACTAAAAAAAATAAGAGGTTTTAAAGGTGTCCTGTGTAGAATAATGACTCTTAAGTTTACAAGAATGTATTTTGAGACTACAAGTCAATGTGAACTGAAAGATAGACCGGTATGAAAGTTGAAATGGTGAGAATCTCAGGCACTCTGAACAATTTAGTAGAAAACATATTTGAAACATGAATTTAAAACATTAACTGCATATATTATGGTAATTAATGTACATTTGGTCCCTTTAAAAGACTCAGATTTTAGATATATTGTGTTTCAGCTGTTTGGATGGTCTTAATAAAATAAATAGGGCTATTTTATTATCTGTTGTTAGAACATCGTTGCAAACTAAACCTTTGTGTGTACCGTTTTCCCTCAAACAAATACAAGCACAAACACATTTCTGCAAATAGACAGAGTCGCCATTGGAAACTTGGGCTTTGAAGGTCCGTGACAAGTTGTCGACAACGTGAACATGGAGGAACATAAAACCACTGACTCCCTGCTGCAGCCCAGTCGACTCTGATAGGGGGCGTGTTCCGTACTCTGCTTCACGAGGTCAACAATCACTTAGTTTTGCTGAAGTTGCCAAAGAGGTTTTTGTCCTGGGCACCACGATGCCAATCTCCTCCTCCCTGCGGGCTGACTCATCGTTGTTCCTTATTAGGACCAACAACTAGATGTCGGTCTGTCTTTTCGCCTGTGAGCAGATGTACGTCCGACGGTCTGTCTGTCTTCCCGCCCTGTCTTCCCGTCTGTTGTCTCTGTCTCCGAGTGGATGTCTGTCTGACTGCTGTCGTGTCTGTCTGTCCGTCTGTGAAGTGAATATCTCAGTCGTCCCGTGACAGAGGCGGACGGAGGAGAAAAAGAGATGAAAGGTGAAGGGAGTAAAAAGTGGAGAGAGTGAGAATGGAGGAGGTACGGGAGGGGTGAGGGGTGGGGGGTGGTACGGCCGTGAGAGTGGAGAAAGAAATACTGACAGAGGAGGGAGAAAAAAGGCAAGGGAGGAAAGAGTCAACAGACTATCTATTGGGAAGAAAGGAAGGCGTAGAGAATGGGAAGGGTGAGGGGGGGGTGAGAATGGGAAGGGGTGAGGGAGGGTTGAGAAGGGGAGAAAGAAAAGCAATGGGATGGAGAGGGAGAGCACAGAAAGGAGACAGAGCACATGGAGGGGGTACATACATGCTAGAGAAAGGGAGGGATGCAAAGAGAGGGAGATAGATAGATAGATAGATAGATAGATAGATAGGCAAGGTGGCAGAAAGAGAGAAAAAGAGCGAGGGATATGTCTGAGAAAAGTGTATGTAATCTTCATGTGTAAAAACGTCATGTTTCTGATGCATTCCTCTAGGCGTCAATATGTTGACGCTCATCTCACTTGGGGTATTAATTTAAATGGAATACATTGGAACAGATGGTAACATATTGCTTTAATTCCCCTGCTTTATCCATATGGGGGTTGAACTCGCAGCAAAGTTTGATTGATTTCATGAATCATGTTCTCGATAAACAACACTTTTCCGATTTGTTGATTCACTGTTACACGCCACACAAAAGCCTACAGTAGATAGGTGCCGTTGCCAGAAGACATATACTTTGTAATGAATCTCAAAGAACTTCAAGAGCAGTCTGATCCCAACTAATTCAGAATGAGCTTGCAATTAACAAAAACAAACCGACACCAAAATTCAATGACTAATGAACCAGGTTCGTAATTATTTCACTGCCACACCAACTAGGCCTTACCAGGTAAAACATAACCAATACATACGCCTGGAACAACATCAGGTCCATTATGTTTGCCAAAAGATTGAATTTAATAAAAAACTAAACAAAACAAAAAAACTAAAAATACAACAACAACTATAGCTTGACAGAGTGAGTGGGTGGAGGTGGGCGGCTGTGGCGTAATTTAATTTCCGGATCGATAAGTCATTGGGACGTCTCTAAAACAGATATTTCCCCTCGGAGTAGGACGGGTTGATTTAGTGTATGGGGTTGTTGTGTGTACCGGCATCCAGGACTCAGCTCAATCTCCTTCACATTTCACCATTGATTTGTCTCCCGCGACTTTCCTTCCCAATTACTAACCCTTTCCCCCCGTCTCCTTAAGACTTACGACCACGGGGCGCCACAGGGGCAACAACGGGTTAATGTTCGCATTATACAGGTGGATGTGTTTCGTGACAGTCTTTAACTCTGTCGGAAATTGGTTTCACAGATGATTATACTGTACGCCACATCTTCTGAGAATTTGATTGGGGGGGGGGAAAACAGGGGGAAAAGATCCTCAGCCGACAGCCGCGTTTTCGGTGCTAGGTCGTGGTTGGTGAAAGCAGAACACTCCCCGCATCCAAGTCTTGCAGGTGCAAATTCGAATCTTATGTCTAAAAAGATTTTTGAAATCCAACATTTGCCACACTCTATCATTTCAATCAAGGTAAAAGCTGGCGCGATGGTGAAGAGAGGTGCTTGATATTCACACTCTACCAGATGTTACACATAACCTTGATTATTAAAGGAGGACTCCACTCCTCGTGGCTGTTATAGCCGTTACGTGTTATGCGCCGGCTAAATATTTGATGCCGAATTACGGCCTATGTTTTGATAATGGCAAGAGGAGCTTCAGCCAATGTGTGGCTCACTTTCACATGCAAAGTTGGTCGTTACAATCAATGCTGCCGGATCAAATCACAGAGCGGCAAACTATATAGGCTTTGAAGCACTTCAATGTAGATGGAACTGATAGGAGCAAATACATTACATTTGGCAGGCCGTTAAAACACAGGAGAGCGAGAAGAGAAAGAGTTTTGGGTTGGTTAAAATTGCTCTGGTGTTTTCTTTTTTTTTTGCTATATAAGGAGGTATACATACCCATGTGGTTTATATTACAAAATAATCCTACTCGAGAATAGGTCTTTTAAACAGTGTAAACATGTCAATATTTTCTCCAAGGTTGGCATTCGCTCGATGTCGCCAATGCAATGTTCAAGCAGTATTCATCGAACACATGAATGCGTACCTCTGAGGGGACTGACTGGTTAGGAGTTGCCTTATTTTATTCAGAAACCAAGACCGGTATGTGAGTTAATTTGACTGTGTGAGAAAGAGAGAGTCAAACTGCAATGCAGTTGACTGAATTGAGTCCTTAGTTGCAGATTTTTGACTTGAGTACGGTGCCTTTACTGAGATGCCTGTGAAAGGGACACAGGCATCCTACCAGTAAGAGCATTTCATGAGTAACCGAGAGGTCGCTGGGTCTAATCCCAAATCCGGCATAAAGGAAAAAACCTGCCTTTCCGTCTCTAAGCAAGGGAGTTAAGCCTACGTGATCGGGCGGGTTGTTTTTGTGAATGACATTGTGTTCTTGGTCCGCTTACCTGGTTGAAAGTGAACATACTGATTATATGTGGATCGGTCTCATATTCACTTATCGAGTGGCTCAATTCTCCCTCTTCCTTGGCCGCTCAAGACAGAAGTGGCTGAAGAGGGTGAGAGAGGGACAGAAAGTTGATGGTGTTATGGAGCATACTCTCTCATCTGTGATCCTGACGGCTAATTAGCCCGTGTGGTTAGCCCCAGTTTTTCTGGAGATCAGATTAAACACCAGGGACTGACCTGCCCCAGATTTTATGCTACATTGAACTCTTAACAAATTAGAGGAGGGTTATCCATGGAAAGCATAATTGTGATGAGCATATGGTGTATTAACTCATAAGCAAGATTAAATCATACATTTCTCGCTAAGATCTGTTCTCACTCCTGATAAGCCCGCTTCACACCCTCCTACAACCCCTCATGCCAACTCAAATAATTTATTTCGGGAAATGAGAGACATTTCTAAAGTACTGTACATGGGCATAAATAAATAATGTTAAATTAGGCAGGAATTTAACTCTGAAATGTGGTCTATGTTTAGTACTTGGAAATCTGTTGAAAGTTTCAGACACCAGTTGAAAACTCTTAACAAAAAACAACAACAAATCAACGAGTACAGCAGAACATTTTCATTAGCTATAGTTAAATTTCACATGTGGCAAAGAAATAATAGAGAGCCAATTAATATATTCAAATCTCCCTCTCTCTCTCTGTTGTTGATTTTGATTCTGGGTAAGTTGTTTCTCTGTGATAGTTCAAGTTTTTTCTGCAACATAAAGAAAGGAATCGCTGACAAAACGAACTGAGGTGTGATCGCTGTTTCCAAGGGAATGGCAGATGGATGGGAAACTGACTATGATTAGAGCAACACAACAGAGTTCAGATTACCTCTAAACAAATAGCAACAACAGTAGCAGCAGAAGTCCTCGTTACAGCTCTCAGAATTATGTTCAATAGTTCAACCTTAAAATCACTGAAATGCTCCACTATTAGTATTGTGGCCAAACAACTCAAATTTACCCAGGTGCTGTCTGGGAAATGTTAATCTCATTGCCATCACATGATTTTGTATACGATACTACCAACAATAAGATCACTGTAATATCATTAATAATAATCCCCATAGGCAATGAAAAAGGTACGCTCTACCAATCCACCCACGAGAGGAAACAGAGAATGGAACAGGTGGAGGCTGGGGTGGTGGGTGGATTTGCCCCCGCATGCTCGTACAACCATCAGCATATCAGATTGTGTGAGTAACCTGGAGATTAAATAGACATGTTTTAAATCTGATATTGAGATAGGAGTCATCCGACATCAGCTGATGTGTCGCTGGCCAATTACCACTCAATATACCAGGCGGAACTGGCTATGCTCATTTATCTATGAAACGGAAATCTTGAAGGAAATGTATTAAACCTTTCAGAAAATAATCATTTGATTACAATATACATAATATAAATATATCGTTGCTGCAAGATCGTTTTCTTGCTGTTAGAAATTAGGTCAATTTAGGATGACATGCCTAAGATGTCCAAACACAACACAAAAGACAACACATTAAACATCTTCACATTAGATATCTTCAACTTCGGTTGATCTGAACCCAGTGTGTATTTATACTTCCACGGATTAGACAAATGTTAACGTAACGCACTTATTTAGAAATAATACAGGTGTAACATCGAAGACGTCAGACGAGTGTGTGTGAGGGTGAAGCAAGAGCTGTCTGAAGACAAGGCAAAGGCCTCTCACTATCACAGGAACCAGGGGCAACATGGTGAAAGTCAGTCCAGCTCTTCTCTCCCTCTCAACCCATTTCTGACACAATGTCTGGATGAACACAAAGGACTCTGGTTTCACCTTGGCCTTTTAAGTGGTCTTTAACACCTTTTCTTCTCCATCCAAGCGCTGTGACACGCAAAGAGTCAAAGACCGGGGAGTGGAGGAGAAACTGAGATGGAAAGAAAGAGACTTGACTTTTTTTATTCATTGTCTGAACCCTGTGAGCTCCTACAGCTGTTGAATTCAGAGGGAATAGACTGAACACTACTACAGCTGGCGAATTTGAAAGAAAGAGACTGAACGATACTACAGCTGGCGAATTTGGAGGAAAGAGACTGTGAACGATGTTGGGGGAGATAATTAGAAGTAACTGCAGGACTTTTAATATTTTTTTTATTTTACCGTGGCAGCTGTCGTTTCAACCTATCTCATTAATCACATTAAACATCTTCACATTTATTGTTGAGAGTATGAGATGAAGAGAATCCAAAAATCCTAAGTAATCAAAAGGGAAAAGAGTCTGCGACAAAAACTTGAAATCCCCGTTTCCCAGAGAAGAACACGCAGCGGTACGATCCTCCATGCCATCTGAAGAGCACCTGGCCTCAGAGACTGATCCAGTGAAACCTCTGTGTCCCTGCTAATCCTCCCCGCTGTCTGGCAAAACCCTTTATCAATTTGTCCTTTGCCCTTTCCTCTTTCTTTTTCGTCGTAATGGTGCCTCTTTTGTTCCACGCACACCTCCGACGCAGGGTAGGGCGTAAAAGAGGGCGCTGCGTATAAGGATGTCCACCTGCAGGGCACGGGGAACGTACGCTCCCGTGACCATCATTTTTTCCCATCGGCTAAGGTTAGACAAGCATTGCGGAGTCCAAATAATGTCTAGACAAAGGCAAGCTGGCAGGAAGTGTTATGAGTCGCAAGCAACTTGTGTCCGAATAAACGTATTACATTGGGTGATTTACCTGGTGTTGAATACCAACGGTTATTACGTGTGGTAATGATGTCATCAGTGGCGATAATTAAACATGGTTTAGATGAACTGGTATGGCGATACTGTGCTTAGGCATCTCTATCTTCTAACCTGCTTTATCTGTATCTTCCTCTCTTTTTTATCTTTCTCTCTAGCTCTCTCCCGTCCCCCCTCTCTTTCCATTTCTCTGCTTTTCTCTTCATATGTATCTCTCTCTCTATATACATCTCTCTACATTATCTGTCTTTTCGTCTCTCTGTCTTCACATATCTCCCCCCTCTCCCCCACTCCCTGTAACAGGCCTTCCAATTGTCCTCCCCTGGGCAGGCATGGCTCCAATCGGTTTCAGTCTAAACGTTAGTGTCTATTTGGCCCCAGTGCAGAGGATACGTTGTAAAGAGGCCAAGCTGTAAGGAGGCTGTTGTAAAGAGGCCACGTTGTAAAGAGGCTGTTGTAAAGAGGCCACGCTGTAAAGAGACCACGCTGTAAAGAGGCCACGCTGTAAAGAGGCCACGTGGTAAATAGGCCACGTTGTTAAGAAGCCAGGTTGTAAAGAGGCCATTGTAAAGAGGCCGTTGTAAAGAGGCCACGTTGTAAAGAGGCCAGGTGGTAAAGAGGCGACGTTGTAAAGAGGCCACGTTGTACAGAGGCCATTGTAAAGAGGCCATGTTGTAAAGAGGCCACGTTGTAAAGAGGCCACGTTGTAAAGAGGCCACGTTGTGAAGAGGCCACGTTGTAAAGAGGCCACCTGGTAAAGAGACCACCTGGTAAAGAGACCACGTTGTAAAGAGGCCACGTTGTAAAGAGGCCACGTTGTACAGAAGCCACGTTGTAAAGAGGCCGTTGTAAAGAGGCCACGTTGTAAAGAGGCCACGTTGTAAAGAGGCCACCTGGTAAAGAGACCACGTTGTAAAGAAGCCACGTTGTAAAGAGGCCACGTTGTACAGAAGCCACATTGTAAAGAGGCCACGTTGTAAAGAGGCCGTTGTAAAGAGGCCACGTTGTAAAGAGGCCACGTGGTAAAGAGGCCACATTGTAAAGAGGCCACGTTGTAAAGAGGCCGTTATAAAGAGGCCATGTTGTAAAGAGGCCGTTGTAAAGAGGCTGCAGCCTAGAGCCGGGCTACGACGAGGTGAGTCTGCAGCTTAGATGGGTTGTAGTTTGCAGAAGGCTGCAGCCTAATAATAGAATGCAGTGAGGAAGACATGCAGCTCAGGGAGGCTGGCGTGGGGGTGACGTGGCAACGTGGCGAAGGCTGCTGTTGGCCTGGGCGGGCGGGCAGAGGCTGCAGCTTAGAAAGGCGGCAACGACATGGAGAGAGAGCAGGAGAGAGTGAGAGGACCCGGAGGGAACAGAGGTGGCTTCATAGAGAAAGGTGCGGTGTGGTGAGACTATTAGTGTGTCTAATAAGGTGCCCACCAATTACCAAAGTGCCCTTTGGGGAAAAGGTGTGTGTGTGGGTGGGTGGGGGGACAATGAAGGGGAAAGGGGGTGTTGACGTTGGGACATGTCACGGTGCGACTGAACACCTCGCAGGGGGTCAAGGTGTCTTAAAAATGGGAGTGTAAAAACACAGTGAGGAGCGGAGGAGTACTCCCCTGCCAATAAAACTGAATTTCTTTTTCCGGCGTTTCTATCTCACCAATAACAATCAGGCGGTAATTGTTTGGGTAATTATGATGAAATGTCTGGTAGGAGGCCAGGGGACCACTTTCCTTGGCAAGTTTTGCATCTTTATCTCCAACCTGCCACTGTTAAGGAGGGGATATGGGGTTGGAGGCTACTACCATTTTAAACACACACACATACCGTTGCATGCACGCACGCACGCACAAACAGACACACACACACACACACACATACAGCTCTATCCCTAGCCCAGCACTGACCTCAATTTCTAACCAATGCTCTGTTTTTGATTAGCCTGCAGCCTTGTGCTTATCAAGCCTGTACCTGCGCTAACGCTGAGTGGGCCGCTAGCCCAGGTGAACAAAGACGGGGGGGGGGGCACATCGAGCTGAAATGCAAATGAATCTGCGTGCGAGGGAGAGAGAGAAGCCCACTGCTAAATGTCCTGTCTAGTCATTTTCAGTGCCGTCTCCGTGGCCATTGACCTTCGTGAGGAGGGTATTGAGAAGGACAACAGGGTGAGCAAAATGGCCTAGGACCTTGAATTTTCTGCTCGGCGAGTGTGTGCTGTTCCTCTAAATGACAATATCTTTTTTATTCAGCTGTATTCTCCCACTAATTTCGGTTAAAACATTATTTTCTACGAATGAAAGTTTACAAAAAATGCACATAAATGTAATCACATGCTTTGTCTGACTGACTAGTGGCCTCTTATTAGCATCCCGACAATTATCTGCAACTGTGGTGGTTTCTTTTGGAAAAGGGCACGGTAAAAAGATAAGGATTTAATGCAGTGCAACTGTGATTCAACCAGCTGCGATTGGACTGTGAGCTTGCCCAACTTACAATCCTAAATCTAACTTTAAATCACCCACAACCTGCGTTAAAAATGTCTGCCATGGTTTGAAAAACTGAGATTACATCAATTGTATTAACTGGAACTACCATCTCAATAGTGGATGAAAAACATCCAACAACTAGAAGATTACAGGGACATGTTTACTGGTATGTTATTTACGTTTCTTCAGTATATGATTTATCCACAAATCAATAAATGCAGGGAAACTCACTGTTTTTTAATGTTGAAAAAAAAGATATGGGGGCATGCTGGGAAATATGAGTATTTTCTAGGGGAGTGATCAACATTGTGGCTTAGCTGACCTTACGTAAGGTGTTGCCTTTCAAAGGCAAACATGATTTTGCAATATTACTCTACACGTTGTTCACATTCAGCGTACTTGGTGGATTTAGTCGATTCAACGTAAAAATGTAATCAACACCCACAGGATTGTGGGTCTGCTAAACATATTTTGACATAAATAAGCTGACCCAAAATGAGGGCTTCGCAAAGGCAAAGATGATTAATTTAAATTTCTCTCAATGAGCATTTTCAAATTCAGCCAACTTTAAGAGTATAATGTTAGATGATATAATTTAAAGTCCATCCAACTCTGATTAAGCCATTTAGCAATGTTTAATTACTGTGCAGGTGTCAACCTGTTAAACTGTCATTGCTTACAAGTCTCCCAGTGGCTGATAGGTTAAGGTGCGGAATATTCCTCCTTTTATGGTTTGCTTCATCCTTTTCACTTTGGGCTTCCTTCGTTTCCCTCTTGATCATCTGGCTCCTTGTTGCTAGGCAACCTCCGGTCTTAAGATCTTCCCGGTAGAGCTTTGAAGGTAATAAAACAATGCCCTAAGACAAACAGCCACAAGATCCAGAAAAAAAACGGGTGAGAGGATTGGGAGGGAGGGAGAAAACAGTGATAGACAAAGAGGGAGACAAAGAGGGACAGAGGACAGAATGAAGGTGTTTAAACCGGGCCTGTGTCTGGCTCTCCTTTAGTGTCCAAATAAAAAAAAAAAGAACCTGGAATGAATAGTGAATTTTTTTTTAGTTTGGGTGAAGCATGATTTATATTGAAGTGTCAAGGGAGGATTTGGACAGGAGATTTTGTACAAAGCAAGATCATCCATAGGCTTTTTGTTTCATAATGTTCCAATACAAGCACTTAAAAAAAAAAAACGACATTTAAGGCTCAGCTGTGCCTTGTCATGTTATGTCATCCATTATTTCCCATGTAATAAGTGTTGGCGTTGAGACTATGCACTTATTAATCAAGTCAAGTGGTCTTTACAAGGACAAGAACTAAGTGGTAATGCTTGTTCTCTATATAAACATGCTAATGCCTGAAGTGGTCCGAATTTGAAAACGTTTGCTGAGTGAAATGTGTAAACCGTGTTTACATGTGGAACACTTTATGTTGTGTGAGCTGTGTAGATGTTTGGGCAAACTCAAAATCCTACCGAAATATTTTCTTTACATTTTTACATTGACCCAACACACTCAATTATTGTCACTCAAAATCACTCAAAACTATCCACAAGATTTCAATATTTTCCATCATGTTATATTCAAGCAATAAGTCACCAAGGGGTCACGAGCTGTTGCAATGAAGACTAGAATTGAAGAAGAATTATTTACAAATAATAACAATATTTCTAAACACTTTGACACACCCACAAATGTTTTTCATTTTGTATAGGAGGGGGGACAAGCAAAATTTGGTAAGGAGTAACCCTAAAATAACAGCTGGTTTACGCAAACAAACCGCCTACAATTAAATGTTTCTAATGTATGCAGTGTGACTTTTTGCTGTCGTTATGGTGAACGCATTTTGAAAGTCATTAAAAACCTCTCTCCTGGCTGGATTCCAGAAGTACTTCCACATCACTGCAGGCCAGCATTGAGGTTGATTCACCACACAACTGTATGGCAACCAGCTGCGATAGGATGGTGAATTTGTTTTACCAGTGCATGTTGAATCTTGGCTTTCTATTGTACTTTGAATCCAGGTTTTTATTTTTAAGTACCGTATAAGCGGATTTAAACCAAGCTGTATTTTTTTTAGATGAGAAACGCACTGTGATTTTTCTCAAGGTTAGTCCAATCTCAAGGTAATGTGAACACTTGCATATGCTAACGTGTTTTTCAATCTCTGTTTTGACACAGACACACACACACACACACACTTTGCAGTTACTGCATGTGTGTTTTGATTGACACTATATGTCAGGAGGAATTGATACCACCTTATTGATGTCCTTGAAGAAGACGGCCAACCCTTGATTCATAGCCCAACACACCATCATCCGGCACGGACTCTTTTTCATTCTGAAGTATTTGTCGGTACTTCAATTTATTACAGCTGTGGCCACTTCCTAAGTGCCGACACACATACACTTTCTATGAACATTTTAGTCCGATCTCGAACACACATAGCGCTCACGCGCACAGCTACCTACAAACTGCTACACACGTGACTAGACAGGCACGCAAGCAGAGGTTGACATGTCTGTGAGGTTCCTGGAAAAAAGGAGAGATGTGGAACATTCTTCCTTCCGAGGATACTTGTTTGGGCCAGAGAAATTACCCAGAGAAGCTAACAAAGCAGTTGGAATTGACGGCACCCAGATCCTCCTCGAGTTACAGCTAGTCACAACGGAAATTCAACTTTCATTTCAGCTGCTGTCTTTCCGTTCACCCCTCCATCCCTTGTAGACAACAGAACTTCAAAGTCAGACACTTACTAATACAAGCACTAAATAACACCCACAAGCTTTAGTTGGATGTAGTTCTCTCTATCTCCTTTGTGTGATTGACACAATCTATTTAGACAGGATTCCGAGAGTTGTCCTTTCCCTGTATTTATAACACCTCTAAAAATGTGGCGCCAAACCCAACCGGCATCTGGGCGAAAAGAGCAGAAGTAGGTGCGGAATGAAAAAGGATGGCCCTGTGACAAATGACAAAGAGGTCTGTAAAACACCAACTGACAACACAATCTAAGTGGCTGGAAACCTTTTCCTTCGAAAAACACGACTACACAGGGAAGGCACGAGTCAAAACAAATCTTCAGACAGCATTCAAAAAGTTTACAGCAGCATTATTTAGTTGTTATTATATATTTATATAGTTTCAATCTGCAGGGCGTATTTATATTGAAGTTGGCATCGTGATGCCGGATTGCAGACGGAGAGATGTACGTCTCCCTAATCAGAATGCAAATCTTGAGTCTCCCTATTGAGAGATTAGCACATCTTGGAGGGTGAATCTCAGGTTCAAATTGAAAAATGATAAATGAAGGGTGATTCTGACGCTAGCGAAGTGAAGTGGAAACGCAAAATTAATAAACACGGCAATAACAACAACAACAAAAAACATCTGTGGAGACCGGGATAAAGCACATGCAAATGATGGGGGGTGTGAGAGCAGGAAGCGGGGGGGGGGAGGAGTTGATGGGACAGCACAGCGACACCTGGAGCACTTTGGTAAGCCAGTTGTCAATCAAGCAACATGCTCCGAAAGATGACAGCGGCGTCCTTTGACCGTCAACTGTGAGTGCGGTATGTTTGTACAATATAAGATTGATTGTGTGTGTGTGTGTGTGTGTGTGCGCAAGATTGATTGTGTGTGATCCAGGTCTAACAATGCATTTGGGGACTAGAAATTACTACATAGAGGAGGGTGAGAGGGAATGACTCGACCCGCAGTCCGATATTTTCACCACTTTCTTTTCTTTTTGTTGTTCTACCCCATTCCACAAGATGGGGCTTGTAGCCATCTCATCCAAGGTGTTTTTTTTCTTATGTGGGGCGGCGGCGCGTGCGGGTGTGGGAAGTCGACGTCGCCGGCGAACCGCATCGCATTTGGATTCCGCCGTCGCCTTGTTCTGTCAGTGACGAGCTCTCCCGCCAGCTTGGTATCTCTTCAGGTTCGCCGCTCTCCACTATTTCTGGCATTTTTCTATCTGATTCTGGTGAGGTGACACCGGCTGGGGGGCGGGGGGGGGGGGGCTCAGGGGTCTGGGAGCACGGAAACAAGTCACAAAACAAACCGGCAACAAATCACAAACATGCAACTGTCAGCCGCGCGACAGCCGCGCGAGCCTGCCGTCCGGATTACGCGTGACGCATTAGCGATCCGTCCTGGCGCGTGTTGTTCGCGCCCGTTGGCCACGAGATGAGGTGAGTTCATGCAGTTTTCGATGTGTGCATGGCTTCCTCAGGAACTTATAGTCTACGTGAGGTCTGTGTTTGGAACGTGTCTGTTGCTGTTCAAACGAAGACGAAGAAAAAAAAAAAGAACCATGAAAAAGTCATCAAACTCATGAATCTAGGAATCTGAGGGCGGTGAGACCTTTAACAGCCCTGCTTTACATTAGGTCCTGCAGTGACCTTTAGAAGGACTCAAAATGGCAGCCGGCCATTCTTTTCTCTTTCTGCCCTGCGGCAAGATGACCCCCACCTGCATTAAAATTCCCCAGTCCTTCACCAGCCTTTTCAGGCCAAATAAGACGATTATAATGCGTCTTTGACTTGAGTAATAGACCAATCATTATCTTCAGCATCAATTATAGACTCGTTTTCTTATCTCCCTGGTTTGCCTTTTCCCAACTTAAAGCTTTCCGGCCCTTTCTGCCTTTCAGAGCTGGAAATCTCACTCTCTCGTTCTCTTTTTCAACTTCTCCTTTTTCTGAAGTCCGTGGGCACTTCCTAGACGACCTTCAGTAATGTGGCCAGGCTTTGATCATAAGGCAGAGCTCTGAAATGTGAGTTACTGTGTTGAAGTATTTTGAACTAGCTGCTGGTTATTGTTTGGGTCCGACCGTGTGAAACCGTGCTAAACCCCAACTACTTGGCTATGTAAAACAGAAGCAAAAAAAAAAGGGACAACATTATGTATGCAAGGACATGAAATCCACCCTAATTTGCCCGATTAGACAACTGAAGTTCAGATTCTCCTGCGAAACATTGCATAATGGTTGCTTCTGCAAGACTTAGCCCAGCAGGCGCTAAGGACGTGGACAGACTTATAACCTGGCGTGTGCATGTTAATAAGTTATGGACACATTTTCTAGCGTCTCCACTACCTACAATGAGTGCTTTGAGGTGTGCATCATTGTAGCATTTAGCATGCACAGTCTGGAAGCTAATTAAGAGAATGGTGTCATCTGTAGCCAAGCATGGAGTGGCAAAACATATGCAACCATATGGACCAATTTGTCATACAGATGAATATACAATTATGATGTCTGTTTGTCTCAGAGAAAGATATCCATGCCTCTGATAGCTATTGTGGCGAGTGTTTCTGTCTCAGATCAATCTGGGTAGGTCTTCATCTGTTGTAAGACAACGGCCTTTGTTAAACTGCATCTTTTCACTGGGTCTTCTCATTCTCTGCACAGTTTTTTACACACACACACACACATGCATGCACGCACACACACACACACACACACACACACAATAAGCTATACACATTCTCTCCATGCATGTCTCGTCAATCTTTAAACCCCTGTCAAGGCACACTGATGTGTCTTCACAGAGGAAGAAATCTGTCTCACTGACAAGACGGAGGAAAAACAATTATACCACGAAAAAAGAAAATCATATCCATGCTCTTCCATTCCCACACCCTCATATTCCCGTACGTTTCATCTTTTGTTTCTGATAACATTAAAAATCTCAGGACGTGTTACTTTGTTTTCATTTGCCGTCAGGAGGAAAGGACAGGGACGTGGGGAGAGGACAGTGCCACCCTGTCAATCTCAGTTTATCCCCAGACTTGGTTTCAATTGGGTTTAAGGCTTAACTGAATGAACAACAAAGACATAATGCAATATGAAAGTTTGTTTGGGGAATGACCTCATCTCCTGGAGAAGATCCTTGGAGCCAGATGCTTTGATGGCAGGTAGCCCTATGCGGGGCTCCTGGCATGGCAACTCCACCCCACCCCCCCCCGCCCACACCCCCCCCTCCACCAACTGAGAGAGAGGAGCTCCAATAACAGTCCTTCAGGTTATTATAGCCGCTGGTGGCGCTGGGGAAGATAAGGGCTGCGGGGGGCTTTGCCACAACCGCAACATGAGTAGGTTCTGACATTGTATGAATTTGGCCCAAAGAACTGGCCCAAGCTTGAGGTAAGTGCATTGTTGTGTCGCACTCGACTCATTGGCTAATGAGTAGCACAGTAGGCTCCAATCGGCAAGCGCCTCGTTGGTAGTCAGGGTGGAGGCGACGTGACTCTGTGCTGTTGACTAGAACATTGTCACTGTAAGCAACACTAAATGCATCTTGTCTACTGGAATTAACTCAAGCGACCAATTCACTGGTGTTACCGATTGAAATGTTATGTAAAAACGACAGAACCATCCTATGGTGAAATATTTAAAGACACCCTTTCCAAACATATGGAGCGCTTTGGGTATGGCACAGTCGCATTTCTGTAGTCGTACACCACGGCTTTTAAAATGTCGCCGCGAAAACCTCTGGTGAATCGAACCCACTGTACCGGTGTCTGGTCTGTAAAGAAATGTCATGACTGACATCCGTCACTTGGGTGTCTGTCAGCTGCCTGTGTGCATGCCACACTCCTTACAAAACAAGGACATTAGGCTTTGTTTATACCATGACTCTCTATGCCGGAGCAGAATTCTCATGTCAGAAAGGGTAGAGCCACTTCTGATGCTCCGCTTTTTAAAATAGTCTGAAAGGTTATCATTTGCTGCTATCAAATTGCCGTTACTTTAGCATAAATTCCTGGTCTGAAAAAGGTAGAATCTTGTTTGCGTTATGTGTATACTAACCTTGAGCAGACCCTTGACCTTTTCCTTTCTGATCCAACCAATTAAAAAAAAAAAAGCCCAGCCTTGGTGCGACTATTTGCAGGATGTCCCAAGGTGAATACAAACAGTAATAAAAACAAACTCAAAACAAAAAGAGGCTTCGCTGGCGGTGAGCCTCAGTTCACTTGACAAGACGATGACCTCGCAGGCGCCAAGGACTGCCGTGTCCCGTCCACAGTACCACCGGAGAGAAAGATGGATTTCACCGGCCGGAATGGTTCCCGGGATTATCTCTTCGGCGCAGGAGCCGGAAGAAAGGAAGCAGTCGACCAGACGGCCATCTCTGGGCCCGATGAAAAATGAGGGAGTGAGATACTATTTCTTCCTTAATTCACAAGGGGTGGTCTGGCTCGGGTCGTGATAAGACAAAAGTGATCAACATCCTCTAGAGTTGGCTGCTGCCGGCGAGTCGCCCACACCCTCATTCCGTCTCCTCCAGCACCACCCTCTCAGATATATAGGACATTCAGTATTTTTGCTTTTTCTAAAGGGGAACGTGGTGTAAAGAAGGGAAGGGAGGACAGACAGACAGACAGGGATGTGAGGCAAGATGAGAGGATTCGGCTCTAAGCTGTAGACACAGTGCTATGAGATGCTAGATCTGGATTCATGAATACAAGCTCCTGGAAGTACTCAATAGGACCCTGTAGACTAGAAAGGCTTGTTTAGGAGCCCTTTGCTCCCTCCTGTTGGTAGTTATTTCTACACTTCTGCCTGTATGTTATACCAAGGACAAAACCCCACTCCCCGAGAGAGGAGAACATTTCCCACTTTCATCACTTTGGAAATTCTCTCAATGATTATGTAAGTGCTGCTGTAAAACAAACACACGCTTTACTCTTCTGTTTCCTTTCAGTGTTCTTTCATCTTGTCAGTGTTAAAGGTTCAAGGGCCCACACGGAGCAACGGAAAAGTCTCGGCTAGCTCGCAAGCACAGGCCACGTTTGACTTTTTGGGAAATCTGGTCCCAACTTATTATTGAGTTTGAGCAGTAGAATACACGCGGTGAAGTATGAAGTCCCCAGTAGCTATTCAAGTGTGCACGGGATAAACGTGGCAGGGGCGGGTTTTTGACTGAGCAGACTGGCAGCTGCCTTCCATTAAAGCGGGATGTCCCACATTATGACACCTCCGGGCAGTTGGCTGTTCCGCCCCTACGGGAAAGCGGCCCTCGATCTGCCCGGTCCATTTTCTAGACTCCCCAGCGGCAGAACCAGACACCTTGTGAGGCTAGGATAGCAGAGTTTCTAACCCATTTTCAGAAAACATCTGAATTCCTACCTTATCAAAGAGTGCCTAAAATAACTCCACAGCTCATTTCCACTCAAAGCCTACACGTCCACTGTTCGAGGCCTAATTTTGGTCGTTCTTTTTCTTTTGACTAGCATGCCGCAAATAATTGTTGTGCGAAAGTAACCTGCCTAAATGTCGGTATGGTATTGTCTCAGGAAAATAGCTAACTCCACTGACGGCTTAGTAAATAAAAGATCCAGTTCAGAAGTGAGTTTTGATCGCATGGTGTACCAATTAATACAGTAAACTGTTGAACTATTGATAGTCACAACTACACTTCTCTCGAAGGGAGGTTTCCCGATCCAAAGAAAGAAAACTTCATGAATTGGGAATAGATTTGCCTCTGTCTTGGGCCTACAAATCACTAGGTCACAATACAGCCGTATGCTTCATTAACCAGGCTATTGACATCACATAAAATTCTAAAGGGGTTTTCACTTATATGACCGTTTTTACAAATACAAAGGTAGAACAAGTTTCAATAATTTACCCAATGCTTTTATTAATTGTCTGCTGTGTTGGTGGTCTGATCCAATAAAGCACTGAGCTATTGAATTAAGCATGCCTTAATAGTCGCAGTGAGTTTGAATCCTATTCACAGCAATACTATTTTCAAGGATAAAACCCTCCACCATCTTTCCTCAAGTTAAATGCCCCGCATAGACCTTGCCTGACTGAGACAACACAATATTTCAAAGCGAGCGCCGTTTGTTTTTTTAATTTCCTAACTAATATTAGCCTTTCAAAAGACATCTAGATTGTTGGACAATGTGGGCAAATTGAAATCCTGTTCCTGGTTCGCCATAGGGATGGTCTGCAACTGATTACAAAGCAGCCAAGTTTAATCCGCCACTGGGGCTAGGACTTAATAAATATGTAGTTGGTAAGTCACATTAACACTCACACATCTTGGGTGGAAAGTAATAAACATTAGTCATACAAATGAATCTTTGACAGTATGTTACGACTATTATTAATGGCTTTAGCGGGGTGTTTGTGAAGATGAAGTTCTCAACACAGCACCATAATGAATGCCGCCCACACATCCAAGGAGTGGTTATTGTGCCACTGGAGACTTGAACCCGCGCCCCCAAGTGATGAAAATGTCTTAAGATAATTACTGTGAGCGAGCTGATTCTTACACGTGCGGATACGTTCACAAACGAAACATGTCGCCGGTCTTTTAAACTCCAGAAAATATCATTTTCTTTCCTCGTGGAGACGGAGGGCTCATTAAGCTGTCGTTGAGGCCCCATCAACCACATCAAAGGACTAAGGCTGTTTTCAGTGACTGTCCCTAGTTGGTAGGAGACCAGAACTACTAACAAATTTTTTTTTTACTGTTTTCCCATCGGAAGCCGCTATCTCCCAGGTGATGCATGCTGCAATGAAAGTTCCATTCCCTGTTGTCCATTTCTCTGGTAACACGGCCTTAGCCTGCTGCTATCTCACCTTGGTCAGGACAAAAGTGACTGATTACCGCGTGCGCCGTTTCAGGTGCTGCCGGGTGACAGGAAGCGTTTCTTTCTTTACTCGGCAGCCGAAAAACCTCAATCAGTCCCCTACCCTCCCCAGCAAGCCCCTCTCGTCTCCTAATGCCCGCTACCCAGAGTTGTCAGAACCAATGAGACACGCGGTCTCTCAGAGCCACATATCCGTGATTAAATCTCCACCTCTGAAAATGCCAGGGTTGAAGCCTCTGCCTATTCAATACAGCCCGTTAATTACATTCCACTAATTTGTTCATCTCAAAATGATAATTGTTCACCTTGACATAATTCAACTATCCGCGCTCCATTACTGCACATTAGACTAATTGCATTAACGGAGAGTGGAGAAGGAAAATCCTAACCTCGTGGCAAAAAACAAATCAAACCGAAGCAGGGGAGAGTTTTGGGAAAGAAAAGTTTGGCTTCCCGGTGATCAATTGTGTTGCCTTCAATAGATTAGCAATCCGGTTGTGTATAAGCTTTCTGCTCCATCCGGATTAATGTCAGGGCATATTATAGGACATTTATCTCAAAATGATATGTAGCTGAGTACAATTCCACAGCCAGCTCAACACCTGAACAATCTCATTAAGGATTTATAGGCTTGGAATTTGGAAAATGGGGGAGCCCTAATTTCTACTTTCCAGTTGTCGCGTCCTGGCCCCCATTTGCATCACGGTCACCTCACCTGTGTTCCTGATCGCTGTCCCTAATGAAGTTCTTCCTTTTCTAATGTATCATTTTTGGTCTTTGTTTGGTTTCCACACCAATGTAATGCTGTTCTGTTTTGTCTTGTGGTTTAGTTATTTTATAAAACACCCTGGACCCGCCATGATTGACAACATGGTCAGTTGTGGCACGAATTTCCTCTAAAACGATGATTCTTTTTATTCCAGTCTCAGCTACTCCACCACTGTCCCCCTTGCTTGATCCACTCTGGCCAATTACAACTCATGGGAGACCTCTTTTATGAGTGAAATGAATAAAAACCGATTGCTGATTGAACAATTGTGCAAAAAGTTTTTGTTTGTGCGTACAGTAGAATAGTTTCACATTCAAGGGAGTAGTTTGTATCAGGTCTGAATGTTTTATTTTGCTTGACAGAATTCACTGTTTTAAGTTTTTAGTAGAGTAGAGTTTACACTTTTGTGAAAATGTGTTAAGCACTGTTTTATAAACATGAACGCTCCTGTGCTAATTTGAGTAAAATGGAGATCAGCTTGACCCCAGTTTCATTTAAAGTAATTTAGCACTCTAGAAAAACTGCAAACATTTCACCTCGGACAACCTCGTGCAACCAATCCTCCTCCTATAATGTTGGGCATACATATTTTAAATATACATTGTACACACTTTAAACATTTCCAATGAGAAATAATTTACATTTTCCTCAGTTCGAATTTTCCATGCTGTGGCTTCTTCAGAAATTGCGAGGACGCATCTCCACTGATTTGCCAATAACATCCCCATTCTGTTTTAATCATGGTGGATATGCCACAGTACATGTCCCACAGAGGGTCCTTCACCCATTACCATCCTGACATTTTGCTCCTCTTATTTGTTTTGCACACTTTGCCTTCCCTTTGAAGGTCACTATTGAATTACTTTAAAGCATGCAAATTACTCTGTCGGCCTTAATGTTGCTTGAGTAGAAAAGAGCCAAAAGAGCCCCCCCCCCCCACACACACACACACAAAACCCCACCCCCCCAGAAAAACAAGCATGGGCCTCCTTTTCCCTGCAGGGAACTCACACTCTGCCTTGGAGCAGAAAAAGTACCCCTTGTCTGTTTGACAACAGCAGAAAGGCAGGATTATGGTGGCATCTATGCGCGCAGGATGAAGTGTTTTAGTGTACACTCCAGTCTGGCAGCCTGTGGGGTATAAGTCCTTCTTACTCTAATCCACCACCATGTAACGCTGGGCCCATGGAGGGAGTGTGGAGCACATTTCAGGATCCCAAAGTACCCGTCATTGTTTCGTATATTTCATACAAATCCATCCATTTAGTAATATGCCCCGCTCGCCAGTCAGCGTGTGTATTTGAATATTTCATTCAAGACAAATGGATACCTAATCTTAGCTCCAAGCTGTGCGGTTTTGTCACCGATCCATTTTCCAATCAGGCAGTCTATCTACTTTCCTTCCTCACTCAGTGTCCCTTCAGCTCCAGCCAACTCTACCAACCACCTGTCTTAATCTACCCTCGTCTTCCTCTCTACTCCTCCATACCTCCTACATCCTTCCCAGGATATGTCTTCCCCACTCTAGCAGTTCCAAAAAAAATCCAAGCGTAACTTTAAGTCTAAAGCAAAGTCTAAAAGATCACTAATGGCTTAATTAACCAATCACACTGACACAGGATGTGAACCTCCAAAAAACTAAGTACTACTGCTGTACACACGGACGACATATTCTTACATCCAATCATGATCCAATTAGGAGTCCCTTCATCAATATGGGATGCAGCGGCATTAGAGTTGCCCTGGTCATTATGCAGGCAGACACGTTTTCCTTAAGATTAGATCTGTGCGGTATGTTTCATTTACCTACGGTTTGCCACCGAGCAGGAACTTAACTGGCGTGTCCTGTGTTAGGATGGACTCCAGCGTATCCAATTCTTCCAAGTTCCGTTCGTTCAGTCTGTCCAACTAGACGCATCCTCAATGGCCTGTCAATGAAGAGGCGTCCTGCCAAATTGGCTTTCACTGCACTGTGATGTTGTAAGGTGATTTCAGAATCGTTACTTTATTAATACTAATGTGATTTATCTCTCAGTCAAGATTCTTCATACAGATATTATTCTAGTTTATCGTTGAGATGGCACTCATATTGTTGTCGATTCCGAAAGCGACGAATTAGATTACGTCCTAATCAAGATAAATTACCCCAGAGTAATTAGAGACTTGAAGCCCTCATTACAATGTGTGCTTGCTCGTCCCATTTCTTTGAAGTTTTTATATTTGTATGAGAGAACCTCCCAGTGGAGAAAAAAAATTGTATTACTCGTTTGTAAAAAAAAATTACTTGTCAACGTTACGTATTTCACTTCAGAATGTTTCTCTTAATTCATTTTTCTCAGCGCTACATGAGACGGGCCAAACTCATCCGGGTAGACACTCTCCCAACCCTCTGAAACTCCAATGAAATTCAACCCTAGACGGTAAAACTAATTCTGGATGTGACGTTACTGAAACTATGTGTGTTTGTCCTCTTTGAAGTTTAACTAAAGTCCTCAGCAAGTGTATTCCTACTATCTGGGTGAATCTGTAAATCCTTTCCAATATAATTGTACAACTTAATCAAAAAAAAAAGTTAATGTACGCCAGGTTCACCCTGCATGTCTGGTTTTGAGAACACCACTTTCATTACCTAAATCGTGTAATGCAATAAGCATTCACCACTTCTTATTAAAGGCCTATATACACCTCTGGAAAAAATTAAGAGACCAATGCTCCTTTTTGAAAATGAAAGTTTTGAGTGAGGAACAGACGCGTTCAATTTGCAGTTGTCACTTAATTTTATCCCATCTGTTCTTCATTCAAAACCTTCTGACTTTTTTGGAAAGGAAAGAAAAAGGTGCAGTGGTCTCTTAATGTTTTCCAGAGCTGTAGCTTTTTGGTTGTGTTCAGTTTCTAAGGTTATTACTTTTGGGGGAGAAGTGCTGTAACTTGAATGAAATGAATAGAAAAATAAGGGATGATTTCTCTCGATTACTTAGATACTTTTAATGAAACTGGGGTCAGGTTGATATCCATGTAACCTAAAGAGCACAGCAGTGTTCTTTGTTTTCAAAACAGTTGGTCATCTACAGTAAGGTGAGCAAACGCTCACCTTACTGTAGATGACCACGGAAACGCTGGAGAAGTGGGCTATTCACGGATGAATTCAACCCTTTTTACTTCACGTACACCGTGTTTACTTTTCTGTAACCTATGCATGTTTGTTGCCCCGGAGATAAATATTCAAAACGTGTAATCACTGCAATGATGCAGGTGCATCAGGATGGAAGACCACGGCGCAACTCGGGAGCCCCCAAAGCAAACTCTTATCTTTGCACCAGCTACTATCAAACTGGAGCTATGAAGATGGCAGTGGAGACAAACATATTGTTATTTAATTGTTCAGCATTTTTTTTGGGGGGGGGGGGAAACAACAGAAAAAGTCATTTTAATTACATTTTTTAAATTTATTTTGGGGAATAAAACTAATTACAGAAGATAAGGGGCTTTGGATCTAGCCATGAAAGCATATAACATCAAAAACACATTTTGACTTTAATTTTAATAACATGCACGTGAGAATGAGAAAATACATTTTTGTAATCAACAAAAGCAAACAGCCACGCTATAATGAACTTTTGGAAGAGGATCAAGTGCTTGTTTAGAATAAGATCGGATATCTTCTGGTGGATATTGTGGAGGTAAGTTCAAACTTTTCAAATCAATCTGGTTCAGACAGTTTTACTTCAGATAAGACTTTGCTTATTTAACTCTCGAATGGTTCATCTCTCTGATGAGCAGCGTTATTGGCTTTGATGAATTACCAGAGCTTCACTTTTGGGGGATAAAGAGCTTCCAAACAATAAGGCCACCAACTGCAAACACCGTACAACCTGAGATTACACTGATTTGTATTGGGCAAAAAATGTAAGATAACGACCCTCCGAAAATATTTCAAAACTTGATACATTTTAAAAATAGACACCAACTCTAACTTTGTTTCCATTAGTTTATTAGGCTCAAACTAGTGTGTTTTGACACTGTGATACAAAAAAAAAAAGGTGACACATTGGTAATTAAAACTCAGAGGTGTGTTTCTATACATTTGTGTGTGTACCTTTTTTCTGTGATAGCAGGTGTGTTTATGAGCGTTTGTGCATGTGTGTGTGTGGTCTGCGTGATTACGCGTGTGTGTTATGCAAGCCTATCTGCGTATTTATGTGTATAGGTGTGTGTTTTTATACACTAGGCTTGTCAGATCCTGTTAATTGCTCCCTTTTTGTAGCGTTGCTACTGGCCTCACCCCCTGACTGTCAGTTCCCGTCCATTATTTACCCGTTCAAATGAGAGAAAAATGTTCCATGTCGACATTAATGAGTCTGCGAGAGGGAGGGAGAATAATAATACTAATAAAAAAACTAATTAAGTAGACTGACTCACCTCATGGTTGCTAGCAGACTCATTGGGATATGATGACTTCCACCTCCCTTCTCTGTTAATTACTGGACAAGTGAGTCGGCTACTTTTCCAAAGTTTCTGAGGTAAACAACAGCAGCTGGGTGAGCAGCCCTCAGATTTTTGTTAGATTTTTTTTAAGGGAAAGAGATGAGTGGCCCTGACGCCACTTCAGCTTTCACATATTAACAAGGCAACCCTCACTCTTAAGTCCTACTTGGTGGGGTAGTGCAGCCAAAAAAAAATCCCCTTATTTATTTATGTATCTCGAGCAAGACTAGGATGAGGGAAACGACACTCGGGCATCTCTTATATGCCTGCTACAATAGCTGATAGAATGGCAAAGTGGCACAAACCAGAGCTAACTTGGCGCTAATCACAGTTACCTGGAGCTAACTGGCGCTAAATTAACTGGAGCTCCAGCTGACTGGAATTAAGTAGAGCTACCGTAACTGGTGACAGACACTGGTCAAGGCAAATCTATAAAGTCTAATGGATGTATGAATGACATTCAAGTTTAATGGTTTCAGACCCACTAAGATCTTCTTTCTGAGCTGACAGCTTTAATGGCATTCTCTTCCTCGAATAGGCAGGGCCCGTAAAGATGGGTTTCATCACAATGACAGAGTCACGATAGGGTCACAACACAGTGGACCAGTGTCGACACCATAAACGTTACGGGCTTGACTTGGGAGCATCTATTTTAATAGGCGTGTGTTAAACGTAAATGCCCCTGGAAGACACATCCGCCCAGTGACTTGGAGTTCATGAATAAAGGCGACTACTCTGGCACGGAGGAAATGGTGATCCGCCAGCCCTCTGCATTGACTGACCTCTTATTTTAGTGCCGTTGACTCCAACAGAAGCACCTGCTAAGCAAATTCATTTCACTGGGTTTTAATACCCACTTCCCCCTTGCTCGCCCTTAATTCCTGCCAGAAGCCCTTTTCAGAAAACTTCAACACCAGCACTTTACCCCCTTAAATCACATCACTTGATTTGCAAGCCTCTCGTTTTTTAAAAGGCGGGCCTTTAAATAAATTAGTCGTGATGTAAAAAAAAAAAAAAATTGATGGGGGCCATTTAATAGCGAAGCTGTGGACACTGCGACACCCGATTCTGGCTATTGAGCCATTGGTAAATTGGCAATTAGTGAGTAATTCATTGTAGTGTTAGGCATATAAACATGTAAAAGGACTTTCATCTCTGGTACTACTGGCTGCCAGTCAAATATCACCTAGGGTGAGTGTGTATTTCATTAACTCATAATTAATGGCCACAGGTAGTCTTTTTTCCTGTGGGGAAGCGAGACTGTGGATTTCCATTGTGAACCAATTTCTCATTACGGAAGAGTAACAAAGGGATCGGAGAGGCCACGCTTTGAAACCAGCTCCTCATTACCAATGGTGTGTTTCTGTCACTTGTGATGAGTTGGCTGTAATATGTGAGCCGTGTGTAGTTCGAGTGTCTGTGTGCTAGAGAGAGATAGAGTGTGTGTGTGTGTGTGTGTGTGTGTGTGTGTGTCCCTGTGTTACAGAAAAGAAAGATTGTGCAGGTGATTCTGTTTAACGTAACCTTACCGGGAAAGTGAAAACAACCGCCGGACCAAGGACACAAGGACACAAGGACACAGCCCTCCATAAACATAGGGAGAGTTTTATTGTGTCACAAGTGTGTTGAATCTACTCAAGAAGAACTACGAGGTGAGGGTAATAATGGCACTAGTTGGCCGTTACAGTGCACTGGCTCCTTTGATTATCTCTGCCTTGGTCTATCTCACCGATCACCGATACAGACTGTGTAAAACGGGCATCGGGCAAACCAAAAGCCACGAGTGCAACTTCAGTTTGGACCTCCGTTGAGGGGACGAGACACGATTCTTCCACACCAAATTCCATAGCTTTGTGCGTTGTTGATGGCAGTTGAAAACATTGTCTCAAGCCCCATCAGTTCAGATCTCCCATCAGTTGAGATCTGGTGATTTCATGTCTTAATGAGCTAGGACCACTTTTGCCCCAATGAGCTTTGTCATCCTCTACGTAGCCAACATAACAGCCAACGGAAACTGCCCAGCATTCCTTAATCACCCTAAATATTATGGGATGTTACTACCTCAGGAACGGCCTAGGGAGCCAGCTGGACCTGTATAGAAACCCTGGCTTTAAACCGGCCTTATATCCCTTGTTTTGGGAAACGTTTGCTTTATTATGGCTAGCTTTGTGTTGTAAGCAAGGCTCTTTGATATCGTTGAGTCTAGTAATGCCAGAAACATGCACCAAGGCAGTGGGGCGTGTTTGATGAATGTGTGCTACATATCTGGCCTGACTGCAACCAACTACTCACACACTCTTGTCTGTACTAAACAATAGGAGCCAAGCCCCTTCTAGCAGGCGGAATACCTTACTTACCATTAAGAGTGTATTTCCTCTTCCCCTTCCATCCCCTTTCTGCCTCTCACTCTCTGCTTCTCTCTTCCGGCACTTTCTCTCACTTGGTCCTTGCCTCGATCAGTCACTCTTTCCATCCCCCTTTCATTACCTGTCCCCCAGTCGCCCTCTTTCTCTCAGTGTCCCACCTTCTCTCACTCTCTCTTTCACACAAACACCCTCAATTCCCTTCTTTCTTTCACCCCCTCCCTCCCTCACTCCCTCTATCCCTCTCCTATGATGGGAATGGTCAGCTGCGGTTTTTTTTCTCTCCTTTCTTTCTGCTTCAAGGATCAAAGGCAATGTCGGGTGTTTTCCGCGGTTGCCTCGAGGGAAACTTAAAAAGGGGAAAATAATGCCAGAGCTGTTCTGCCATCAGGAGTTGTGTAGTGTTACGGCGACTAGCTAAAAGGTTTTATTCCCTATTCCTGTGTCTCTTTTTTTTTTACGTGAATGCAACGTACACACAACACGTTTTAAACCAGATCAAATTCCAGTGGTTTCACATACAGTACAAGTAAATAGTTTGGACACACTTGCTGATTCACTTAAGTGGGTGTGTGTGTCCAAACGTTCAACGGGTATTGAAGGTCTATGCACTGTTTTGCAAGGTTCTCTATAGATAACTGTTAAAGCTTCACTCATCTGACATCCTCCTGAGCAATTTCCATGAGTCGTAAATAAAAAATAAGCTAAAGGATTTCCTTGAAATTGTTTTGGTGGCATACGGCAGCAATAGCCATAGTCCACAAGGAGCTAAGAAAATATCTGTGGGATCTCAATACTGGAAGGTACAGATCAGGACTAAATAACTTTAAAGATGTTGTATGTGTCATGGAGCCCTGTGAAACCCATCATTAAAAAGTGGAGGCAAGGTGGCCCCACCAGGACAATGTTCAGAATGTCCCCCCGAAAGGCATGACAAGGAAAAGAAGAATCTCATCCGGGAGGTTACCAAGAGGCCAATGGCAACCTTAAAGGAGTTGCCGGAATTTCTGTCAGAAGCTGGATATAACAACCATTACATATTCTTCACAGGTCTCAGTTGTAAGATAGGATGGCAAGGTCAGCCATAACCATGTGGAGAAATGAGTTAGGATCGAACGAGACCCAGGGAGAATGTGCTGGTCATAATGGCGAAATAAATGTTTGGCAGAAAGCCAACAAGGATCATCAACCAAAGTACACAGTGACAACTGTTGACCTTGAATTTAAGTAGCCCATATCTGGGGTACCTCTTTTAATTAATTTCAGTCTCTTATGAGAATGGTAGGCCCTATCTGGGTAACCAAGGTGTCTGCTGAAAGCTGAGTCTTGCCAATCTTTGGTCTGACTCACTAGCATAGAAATGTTGTTATTACACATAACCTATTACTTAATTAATTGGGGTTATTGTGGGTATACCTCTGAATCATTGAAATAGTAGAGCAGGGTTTTGTTTCACCAGGGCCCCATATTATTCAATGGATACACCCCCCCCATACTCTTTCAATGTATTGTAGTTTAAGAGTTGTGTGAAATTTTATTTGTTTTTTTGGAGGGAAGAGGGGAGCTTAACTGGCTTGCATGCAGTGGTTTAACTGTCAGCCAGTGAAGTTCAGTTGTGCTGGAAGGGCGGTTTTTGCTGAAATCCTGTTAGTCCATTCACAACAAAGGGGTCTTAAGCATGATGATGTGGGGTTGCTTCTCTTCAGCAGGGACAGATTTTCTGGTCAGGTTGAAAACCTCCGACATGACCACTAATAGAAACATATTTCCGTATATATATACACATGTGTGCATCTGTATGTGGGTATATATGGTACCAGTCAAATATTTGAGCACACATGGTCATTCAAGGTTATTTATTTATTTATTTATCCCGTTTTCCACATTATACAATAATAATGAAACCATCAAAACTATGAAATAACACAAAAGGAATCATGTAGCAACCAAAAAGTGTTAAACAAGTCAAAATACAATTATGTTGAATATTCTTCAAAATAGCCCCCCTTTGCCTTGATGACAGCTTTGCACACTCTTGGCATTCTCTCAGCCAGCAGCTCTCAACCAGTTCCCTTGTCATCCACACTTCCACCACCGCAAACAGTAGGAGGTAATGGAATTAATGTATTTCCTTAGATTGACTATGGGCCTAAGACGAGCTAATCAAGGTTAGCATGTTTCCCCTCTGGCTCTGCAATGTACAGGCTTGCGCTCTTCCAGATCAGATAGCTTTCTAGCATGAATCCTAATATTTAGGGAGCAAAATGTGTAAAGGCTTTGTGCAGGAATCAAACGTCTTCATGGCAACTGAAAGGTGAATCTCAAGGTTATGTTTTTCTCTCAACTCAAAGGCAAGAAGACAAGGATAAAACTAAAGAGAAGCAACAACAAAAAAAATTGATGTAAGCACATTGTTTGTCGTCTGCCAGTACCAATTCATGAAAAAAACTTGTAATAGTTAAGATGGGTTTTGACTTGTCAGATGTAAACTGGCTTCAACAAATTCTCTCTTTGCTGTTTCACAAAGACAAACAGTTGCTCACGATTTTGAAAGGTTGGCAGAGCTTTGAGTGGATGCAAACCGAATTATAAATGTCAGAACAAACAAAGAGACAGTAGTGTCAAGATTTTGACCACTCAGTTCTTTGTGACATGCTTGTCCCGGCAAATGGGGCAATCACACAATGCCCAGACGATCCAGGCATGTCCTAACCCACTGAACAGAGGATATTAAATAAATATTGAAAGGACGAAGCTCAGGTTGAAAATACGTTGAAATTTAATCGAAGAGACATCTTTCAAATCATTTTGTTCAGTGGACAACAACTTCAGCATGGCCACTGAACATCACTTGAAAGCTGAATTAAGTCCCCACAAACCACGTTGGTTCATGAATCTCCCTGCCTCTCATGTCAACTGTTCCCCCGGGAAAGAAAAACATTTTTAAACCTAATGAAATACAGAAACGTTGCCCTGGTCACACACTGGCATGTTTCACTGGGCCAGCCACAGCGGCAGTAACAGAAGACGAGGAAGAAAAATGGCAATGGAGAATAACCCCGGTGTCTATGGTAATTGCCGGTGATGTTTTCTCTGCATAAGTGTCTCAGATGCAGCCGATTCATCACGCGCAAACACCAACACACGTGCGCGCGTACGCGGTCACACATTACCTCATCGGGCACACACGTGCACGCCACTGACCCAGATAAGTTAAGGAGTCGAGCAGATGAAATATGCACGGCGTTGAGGGAGGCGGGAACGGGAGCGCATGGAGAGGGGGAGCCAAAAGGCAGGCGCAGAGAAAGAGAGGAGAGCTCTTTGGGGGGCGTGAGGGAGATTTGTCACTGTCACCAACTTCCATAGAGGAAGAAGGGGCCAACTGGGACACCTGTGAATGTAATCTTTGGGTACAGTGGAGCATGCTGGGACACCAGAGGCCGGGCAGACCACCCTGATGGTAAATGTCCCCCTCGCACTCACAGACAAACACACACACACACACACACACATGCACACGCACAAACACACGCTCCATGCCCAGGCACGGGAGAGAGGAGAGGACTCCATAGTCGCATGAGACGCAGGTGAGGGGAGGAAAGCGGAGGAGGGGTTTACTTTTTAATGAGGTGTGAAGGTCCCCATGTCCCCATTCTTCAAATGTGAGTAATCCGTCACGTCATCCATCCAAATCGACATCCGCTGTCGACAGAAAAGTCGCTTAAACAGGAACTTCAATATTAGACGACGCAGCGGTACTTTACCAAGCTAGAATGTTTATAGGTGAGGCACATTTTTCATTTTCGTGTGTCTGAAATACTGTGTGTGTGTGTGTGTTGCGCATGCGATGGATAATGTGACTTTAGAAACAGAGTCAGACTTTCCTGAAAAGAGCCTGGCATTCTAGTGTGCTTTGATAAAAAAAATTATTAAAAAAATATATATCTCAGGAGGAGGGGGTTTGTCAAAGACATAAAAGTGTGGGAAAGGAATGAATCTCAACACCCTTAATTTGGCTAAACAACTTGTCCCAGATACCGAGCCTATTCTGTCTGTTCATGTGTCTGTGACTGCTTGTGTGTGTGTGTGTGTGTGTGTGTGTGGGTGTCCTTGTTTGACTAAACCTGCGAGTAATCCCATAGTAAAACAAGAACAGCTGAGGTAAAATGCAAGTTTACTACACGGTTCGGTTGAGGGTAGAAGTTTACAATTGGGTTAGAGTTACAGTGACAGTTAGGAGCTAGTGTTATCGTTAGAAATGTCTGTGTGAGTGTGTGTGTGTGTGTGTGTGTGAGTGTGTGTGTGTGGGTGTATGTGTCTGTATGTTCCGTCCGTAATGGTCTTCTTTTGCATGTTCCGTATTTGCATGAGTCACAGAGATACACTTCTATCTATAGCTCTCCTTTGATTCTCCGCTCGCACAGTTAAACAGTCCCAACTTGCCCCCATCTCTGACCTCTTGCTCTCAAGACTGTCTGATCACAAACGTGGCAATGGAAATCGGGTATTTTCAAAACGTACACAAAACACCCTCATTATTTTCCATCACAGGGCCAGTGCAGAAATTGGGGAATTATGACTTTAGATATGCTTTACTGAGGGCCTTGCAGACCCCCCACACCTACACCACCCACCTACACCTGTCCCTCTCCCTTGTGCCTGCGGGAAGTGGTTACCATGACAACACATATTACCTATTTAATTCGAGAGATCATCATCCCGAACAAGGCAGTGCAGTCGTCTTGCGCTGTCGGTTCACAGCGTATTCGTTGCCCGCGACGCACAGTACACGCGTGTCGCGACGGCCGCGGCACGCGGCGGCACTGACGCGCGCACAAACGCAGCGTGTGTGGCGAGCTCTTATTCCCTTAACCGTTTCCAGACGTTTACACGTCCGGTTCGGATGTGGGACGGAGTGGTAGATGGGTAGCCAGGCGAGGAGGAGCGGGAAGGGATTGGGGGGCTGGGGAGGGGTGAAAAGTGACGTGGAGACGACAGCAGCCTAAAGGGGCTCGGAGCTGATGTGTTCAGATTGACAGGGCCCCATCTCTGTTTACAAAATCAGTCTGCCAGCGCACAGGATCTTTGCTGCAGATATTGCAAAAAGAGCCAAGACACACACACACACACACACACATAAATACACACAGTAAGATAAGCCTTTCCATCTCTGGCTCTATTTTAGCATCCCTGCAATGAACGGGGACAGGATTATATTAAATTGGAAGCTGTCTGTTTACAAAGCTGGAGCGGTGTTGAGTGCTATGTCTCCATCAAAGAGGCCCGGCTCCCTGTCAATAGGTCTGTTACAATGTGCCTGTGTGGCTATAGACGCTGGCGGCCATTCTGGGTATGGAGAGCATAGCCGAGCCTAAAACAGACGTTAAACGTGTCACAGACGCCTGGATTAAAACCAACCGAGGGACCGTTACCGGATAAATAAGCGTCTGACGTCAAATTATTTTTCAACTTGACAGTAGCGTTGCACTAGCTGTGTCAGTTTTGTCGCCTCTTTGGGGAGGACTCTCTTGTTTGGAATAATTGAAAGAGTAAGTGAGTTTTCAGACAAGTCAGAATCGCTGGAAACAGTGAACGCGTTTTGGGCTTCAATTATTTTGCTCCTCGATCATTTCATCCGGGGAGAAATAATGACACAGGACTGCCATAAAAAAAAATAAACGAAAAGAAAGAAAATGAATTTTTGCGAAAATGAAATATGACATCAAAGTCACGACACTGACAAGACAACAAAGAGCGACACATCGAGCCTCTACACGCCCGGAGTACGAGTTATGCATCATTACCAGGAAAAGAAGCCGGTACCATCGTGAACAGGACAGGACGTACGAAGACGCCGGTACCATCGTGAACAGGACAGGACGTTACTGTTGATTCCCTCGACTCTGCCACCAACGTCTTGTTGCTGAGTATGACTGATGTTCGCAGTAGCTGGATTGTCGAGCCAATCTGCCAAATTATTTACCAGTGTCTCTGGTCTGTAGCCAGTGTCGGTGGTCTGTAGCCAGTGTCTGTGGTCTGTAGCCAGTGTCTCTGGTCTGTAGCCAGTGTCTGCTGTCTGTAGCCAGTGTCTCTGGTCTGTAGCCAGTCTCTGTGGTCTGTAGCCAGTCTCTGCGGTCTGTAGCTAGTGTGTCTGGTCTGTAGCCAGTGTCTCTGGTCTGTAGCCAGTGTCTCTGGTCTGTAGGCACTCTCTGCTGTCTGTAGCCAGTGTCTGCTGTCTGTAGCCAGTGTCTGCTGTCTGTAGCCAGTGTCTGCTGTCTGTAGCCAGTGTCTGCGGTCTGTATAGCCAGTGTCTGCTGTCTGTAGCCAGTGTCTCTACTATCACACACACACATGATTACACAGACATTCACACTGTCACGCACACGAAAACCATTCTATTGACATCCCCCCTGACCCACACAGACATGTTTCAGACTCTCAGTGGTGTGTGTGTGTGTGTGTGTGTGTGCACGCTTCATTAAGGCTCTTTCCTGTCAGTCTCACAATAGAGCTTGCTTCAGATTTAGAGAATTACACAGACACACACACACACGCGCACGCGCACGCGTGTGCGTACTCCCACCGGCACGAGCCAGCACACGCATTCACACACATGACCAAACGTTTCTGTTCGGCGCTCACACAGAGGTCCTTAACCCACCCGTCAATCAAACTACTGGAGTTCATTAGAGACACTGAGAACCAGTGACAAAGCTGCTGGAACAGGTCCCAAAACCAGGAAGGCTCATTTGTCCTCAGAAAGTCACTGGAGGACTTTGGAAAACAATACCTAAAACAATTCAAAGTGTTGCAAATTTTTCGTTGCTTTATTTTTAACAGTAATTCAGGAAAACTTCAATTATTCCAGGAAGAATTCTAACATTAATACATCCTGCCCTCCTACTTTTGTTATTTGCTTTTGTTAAATATAACAAATGGGTCTTCTGAACAATAAATTAATCCAAATTGTATTTATTTACAAACCTCCCTGGCTGTCGTGTGTGTCTGTCCCTGTCCCTCTGTATGTGTGTCCAATTGTCTGTCTGTTAGTCTGTCTACTTGTCTGTCTGTCTCTAACTCTGTCTGTCCTTTTCTATATGACTGTCTTTGTCTGTCTGTCCTGGTCTGTCTGCCTGTCTGTCTGTCCTGGTCTGTCTGCCTGTCTGTCTGTCCTGGTCTGCCTGTCTGTCTGTCCTGGTCTGCCTGTCTCTAAGTTTTGCTGGAGTCTAAAAGTTAGACAGCTCCCTGATAAGACAGAGAAACCTTCCCTTCTGCTTCTCTCTGGTCCTCTCCTCCACTCTTTTCCGGCTAAACTGATTGCAGGACAAAGCTGAAAAACAGACGGTCAATAATTGAAGGCACTGAGGCTCATTTAAATCTATCATCCTGAGATGTGCATACAAACTGTCAAATGTAGGTACAGAGATGGATCTGTCACATGATTCATGTTCCCCAGGGAGAATCAATTCCATGACACATCATAATTTAATAGATTTTTAAAGAACTTGGTTTGACTTCGCCTGGCCGAGGGCAGGGGAGGGGAGGCGGGAGGAGGCCGAGCGTGAGCGAGGGGAGAGAGACAAGAAATACAGAGAGAAAAGAAATGAAGAAAGAATGGGATATTAAATTACGGGGCACCTTAACACTGCAATCTGTCTTGTTCAGATATGATTGCCTTACGACTTTGGAGTGATGATCCTCTGTTTGTCAGTCCTTTCGGTACAGCGGGTTAGAGTGGTACAGGGTGTACAGATGCTGTGCATTAAATTGGGCGACTTGGCTAGAGCAGGTTTTTTCTCTCGCAACAACCGGACAATTCAAATCAATCAATCAATCACATTTATTTTCTAAAGCCCTTTTTACAACAGCGGTTGTCACAAAGTGCTTTAAACAGACACCCAGTCTAAGACCCCAAAGAGAAAGCGACAAGAGTTAATGCACAGTGGCTAGGGAAAACTCGCTAGTAGGGTCCAAAATTAGGAAGAAACCTAGAGCAGAACCAGAATCTGAGGGGTGGCCAGTACATTTCTGGCTGTGCTGAGTGAAAATTACAGGAGTACATAACCGTATGTGCCAAGTCAATGCTTTTGCATAATCAGAAGTCTTAGCAGGTCAATAAATCCAAATGTGCTATGATCAGAGTCCTTAAACAAAATCCAAGTCCACAGCATAACCAGGTGGACAGGACTGGGACAGTCAGTTGGGGTATGGACTGGGACAGTCAGGTGGGGTGTGGACTGAGATAGGACTGGGAAAGTCAGGTAGGGTGTGGACTGGGACAGGACTGGTACAGTCAGGTGGGGTGTGGACTGGGACAGGACTGGTACAGTCAGGTGGGGTGTGGACTGGGTGTGGACTGGGACAGTCAGGTGGGGTGTGGACGGGGTGTGGACTGGGACAGTCAGGTGGGGTGTGGACTGGGACAGGACTGGGACAGTCAGGTGAGGTGTGGATTGGGACAGTCAGGTGGGGTGTGGACTGGGTGTGGACTGGGACAGTCAGGTAGGGTGTGGACTGGGACAGTCAGGTGGGGTGTGGACTGGGTGTGGACTGGGACAGTCAGGTGGGGTGTGGACTGGGACAGTCAGGTGGGGTGTGGACTGGGTGTGGACTGGGACAGTCAGGTGAGGTGTGGACTGGGACAGTCAGGTGGGGTGTGGACTGGGTGTGGACAGGGACAGTCAGGTGGGGTGTGGACTGGGACAGGACTGGGACAGTCAGGTGGGGTGTGGACTGGGACAGGACTGGGACAGTCAGGTGAGGTGTGGACTGGGTGTGGACTGGGACAGTCATCAGGCAGCAACCTGATCAGTAACACAACCAGGAGAACTTCAGAAAGGGAGAGCTGCAAGTAATTTGGGCCAGGTAGAACTGAGGCGTGATCTAAGTGCTCATGTCCTCCTAAGATCTCATAGGAGACACGAGGAAAGTTAAAGCTAGCATTCCTAGAAATCAGACAGTACTGGGCCAAACTACACTTAATCATATAGCCTGCTGAAGAGATGAGTCTTTAGTAGACACATATAGGTTGAGACTGAGTCGGCGTCTCTCAATTTAAATGGCAGATCATAGTGAAAATTGACGCCAATGACATCACCAAGAGACAGCACATATAATGAAAACAAGAGAGGTCCCGGGACTGAGCCCCAAGGAACACCAAAATGTACGTTTGAATTGTCAGAGGACAGGCCATCCACACACAACCTGATATTCTTTTGATAAAATGAGACAAGAATGTGTCCTTGTAGCCCAACGTGGGTTTCCAATCTCTCCAAAAGTAGGGAGTGATCAGTGGTTTCGAATGCAGCACAAAGGTCTAGATGCAAAATGATGGATGCAAGACTTTTGTCCGATATGCCATTGAATGGTCTTTAACCACTTTCACAAGAGCAGTCTTAGTGCTATGATGTGGTCTGAAATTGGACTGGTAACTTTACACTTAATCGAGATTAGATTTTTTTAGGAGAGGCTTTATTTCTGTCACTTGTAGTGCGTTCGGTACACATCTGGAAGATAGGGAGCAATTTATTATATTCAACATTGGTGGACCATACACAGGAAGTAGCTCCTTAAGTAATCTGGTTTAGGGTCAAGTTGACAACTGGTTTGTTTAGAGCTCATAACTATTTTCTTTTTAATGTTTCCAGTCATTCAGGATTAAAACATTCAAGTGTCCACCAAGATTCAAAGACAGGGCAGATAAATGCCTTCCCTGAGCAACTGGGTTTTTAAGGACTATGCTTATTGATGGACGATTTTGTTATTTGTTTTCTAATGATGATGACCTTTTTGTCAAAGAAGTTCATGTATTCATCACTGCTGAAGTGAAGACCCACTTCACTTGTTGAATGCTGCTTTTTTTGTTAACTTTGCCACAATATCATTATTTTTGTTCGCCTCAATCAGGTTGGACAAATAAGTTGATCGAGCAGATGTAAGCACTCTTCGTTATTGGACTGTGCTGTCTTTCAAAGCTTATGGAACTTGGATGAGCGCCACTGACGTTCCAATTTTCTTTAGGCTTGCTTACATTTTCTAGAGGCTTGAAGTACTCAAAAACAACAGTTTATCTTCCATCTTTGATAAGAATTCTGGGAACTCATTGAGAAACACCCAATACAGGTGCTGGTCATAAAATTTGAATATCATCAAAAAGTTGATTTATTTCAGTAATTCCATTCAAAAAGTGAAACTTGCATATTACATTCATTCATTACACACAGACTGATATATTTCCAATGTTTATTTCTTTAATTGTGATGATTATAACTGACAACTAATGAAAATCCCAAATTCAGTATCTGGGAAAATTTGAATATTACTTAAGACCAGTAGTTGAGGCTCCTTTTGCCTGAATTACTGCAGCAATGCGGCGTGGCATGGAGTCGATCAGTCTGTGGCACTGCTCAGGTGTTATGAGAGCCCAGGTTGCTCTGATAGTGGCCGTCAGCTCTTCTGCATTGTTAGGTCTGGCGTATCGCATCTTCGTCTTTACAATACCCCATTTCTATAGGATTAAGGTCAGGCGAGTTTGCTGGCCAATTAAGAACAGGGATACCATGGTCCTTAAACCAGGTACTGGTAGCTTTGGCACTGTGTTCAGGTGCCAAGTCCTGTTGGAAAATGAAATCAGCATCTCCATAAAGTTGGTCAGCAGCAGGAAGCATGAAGTGCTCTAAAACTTCTTGGTAGACGGCTGCGTTGACCTTGGACCTCAGAAAACACAGTGGACCGACACCAGCAGATGACACGGCACCCAAAACCATCACTTTACACTGGACATCAAGCAACGTGGATTCTGTGCCTCTCCTCTCTTCCTCCAGACTCTGAGACCTTGATTTCCAAAGGAAATGCAAAATGTACTTTCATCAGAGAACATAACTCAGCAGCAGTCCAGTCCTTTTTGTCTTTAACCCAGGCAAGACGCTTCTGACGCTGTGTCTTGTTCAAGAGTTTGGCTAGGCTTGACACAAGGAATGCGACAGCTGAAACCCATGTCTTGCATACGTCTGTGCGTGGTGGTTCTTGAAGCACTGACTCCAGCTGCAGTCCACTCTTGTGAATCTCCCCTACATTTTTGAATAGGTTTTGTTTCACAATCCTCTCCAGGGTGCGGTTATCCCTATTGCTTGTACACTTTTTTCTACCACATCTTTCCCTTCCCTTCGCCTCTCTATTAATGTGCTTGGACACAGAGCTCTGTGAACAGCCAGCCTCTTTAGCTATAACCTTTTGTGTCTTGCCCTCCTTGTGCAAGGTGTCAATGGTCGTCTTTTGGACAGCTGTCAAGTCAGCAGTCTTCCCCATGATTGTGTTGCCTACAGAACTAGACTGAGAGACCATTTAAAGGCCTTTGCAGGTGTTTTGGGTTAATTAGCTGATTAGAGTGTGGCACCAGGTGTCTTCAATATTGAACCTTTTCACAATATTCGAATTTTCTGAGATACTGAATTTGGGTTTTTCATTAGTTGTCAGTTATAATCATCAATTTTAAAAGAAATAAACACCTGAAATATATCAGTCTGTGTGGAATGAATGTATACATTATACATTGGAATTACTGAAATAAATCAACTTTTTGATGATATTCTAATTTTATGACCAGCACCTGTACAGCCCAGGGTGCCTGTGGATACTAGCTATGGAAAATGATTGAGTGGCCTGCATAACTTTCATAACTGAAACCTCAAAAGAAAGAAACCCAGTCATTTGTGTGAATTCTTATTTGGTGTCATAAATATTAGCAACACCTCCGCCTTTTTTGGGATGGGTGGGGGATATGATCACTAGTGTAGCCATGAGGAAAGGCCTCATTTAAGGCAGTAAATTCATCAGGCTTTAGCCAGGTTTCATACAGGACAGTTATATACAGTTAATTATAAGTGATTATTTCATTAAGTATAATTGCCTTAGAAGTAAGGGAACTAACATTAAGGTGCCCCATTTTGAGATGCGGGGTGCTACACTCTTTTTGTACATGAAAAGGCTTTATTCTAATAAGATTGCTATGGTGAACATCACCTTGTTCACATTTGCACGACCAAAGTCGAGTCACAGTCTCAGTTGAAAAAACTGTGCTCGCTATTCTAGCTATTCTATCAACATACTTCACTATGCTAACAAATCAATTCCTTTTAAAGGGTACACCTTTATTCTGGGAACTACAAACTTTAGACAACTTTTTAAACCTTGGATACACTACCAAGTTTGCATTTCCGTTTTTTTTAGAACATTTCTGCAACCCCAGGATGTTCAAATTCAAACAGCAACTGCAACGGATTGGTCTCAGGCTTTGTGTGGGTGTGTGGTGGAATACTAGGGCGACCACCATTGGTCAGTTGTGTCACATAATTCATTCAAAAACAGACGTTCTGTAAGGATTATAGGAGCTCATAAATGTTTTGTGAGGTAAAATCTAATCTGAGATTTTAAAGTGGAAGTGATTAACTTCGGGAAATATTTTCAAACATTGAATGAACGATGAGATTGTGTTTCCTGCTCGTTAACAACAGGTTGCTTGCATTAAATAATACCATCTGTTGCATGAGATTGCTCTCCCTGTTGTTACTTCTTTGGACCTAGACCCAAAAATCCCCCAGACTGCAAGGGCTTTGGATGGAAGTTCTTCAGGAATCACTGCTTTCCTGACCACTAAAGGTCAATCCTTTTTCTTTCTGTTTTTGTTTTTTTCTTCATTCCCTCTGTATTTGTATTCGCCACGGTCACAAAGGCTTTGGCTCACCTGTGGTAACGTCTTGCATCAGGCAGGGGCCCTTCTCCAACCCAAAGCTTTCTTCCGAGGGCAAAGGGGCTTTGGCTGTCACTGGATCTCAGGATCAGCAGCCTAGAGAGGGGATACTTCAACTGCCAGTGAGATGTAGGGACCTAGGTCAAGGCCTCTAAAAAAAGGAATTTATTAAGAAGGGATTTTGGTCTCTTCTATTCTCCAGTTTCTCTTACTCTTCAAGTTGGATGCTTCAGGGTTCAACCAGAGTGATGTTAGTAGTTTAAAAGGCTGGATTTAAATTCCTGGGGGGGGGGGGGGTGTTATGAAAACACTGCAAACAACGCTTTTCGAGGATTACGAGAATGTATGAAAACATTGTTTCTGTTGTCAGCTGCTTGCACACGTCTTTGGCAGCTCAGTGCCAAAACTTTCTGTATTTCAGAATCATGATTTATGGGCAAATTAACATCTCTGAAGAGGTGTTTACTGCTCACACACAGCCAGGAGAAATTGAACATAATAGGGATAATAAACTTTATGTTAGACCTTCAACTTTAACCTTACCTACCCTTGGAAACAAAATGAGTGCAAAGTGAACTGAATTAGTTTATCGTTCTACTATTTTAAATCCTTTCTGCATGCTGCCATTTAGTCTTAAGCATTATTTCAAGAATGAATATGTTTATTCAAGCTGGCCCTCTGAAATAGCTGGCCCTCTAAAATATTATTTTACTCTTGGAATAGCATATTAGAGGGCCAGTAGGAAATATGTATATAAATAAAAAGCACAATGCATCTCATTGGTTAAACATATGTTCACACTAACAAAAGAAAAATAATTACATATTACAATAATTTTTTAAATGTGTATATATATATATATATATTGACAAAACAAGTACAAATGTACATGAGGATGAAAACCGCCATTACAACGTTGTGCTGTTGTCACAACGGCGGACACACTCCATTGTCCCAGGACCTCCCACCACGCCACCCGGCTCCTCCGGTATCCCCGGCGACCGATGCTGCTTAGGCTGCCTATCCGTGGGTCCGTCACCAAACCCGCCTGTCAGTCCACGAGTGGCGCTGGCTGGACACAGGTCCATCCTTCTGATGCAGAGGGGCTGACGAGATGTTCCGGGCTAAGTCACGTCTCCCCGCGGGGATGGACCAGCTGGAGCGGTTTGGTGTGTGGAAACAATTTGGATGTTTAACGGAATGGAAGAAGATGTTTAAAAAAAACACCCACACTTCCAAAGGAACACTTGCGCGTGTGTTTGCGTGGCTCAGTTCTCTCCTCACGCTGTTAAAACAAAGGGGTGGACTGGTCACAGTAATCATTTTTTGCTACGTAGTCTAACTTACTATCCCACTTGTGGCGGTGAGGATGGTATTGTGGAGGGGAAAAGGAGGAGCCAGAGTGCTCCTTTTCATCGTAAATACAAAGGTCACCGTCTCAAAGTCAAACCCAGGCTCCATGGCTTCACGGGAGCAGACTACAGAAGCTGCTGGAATCCCTCTCCGACACCATAATTCCCAACAAGACAGGGTGCTCTATCCAATCTAGGATGCCAGGAACAAGAAAGGGGGAAGCTGTTCTTTTCCCAGATCCCTTTAATTAGTTTAATGGGAAGATGTGATGCTTTCTGGGCCATCGTTTTCATTAAGCCGCCAATGGATATCTCTTGTGGGTTTGCTTGCATGCAAAACACCCGCTATGGGGAGGTTTATTTATGTAAACTATTTTGAATTCACACCAGCAGCGCAAACGAAATCATTGAGCAAATTAACCTGCAAAACCCCTACATTCCTCTCCCCAGTCCTCCCCTCGACCAGCTGGGACTCACGTAAGCAGCCATTACACCATCGGTGATGTTTGACAGCAACACGCCAATTTCTTTTGACATCTTTTTTTTTTTTTTTACAGTGTTTACTTCTCTCCCTATGTTAATTGCAAACTCACATTTCCGAGTAGTGCTGAACAAGTTGAGCTTCCTGAGGTCGGTTGGTTTTTCTCTTCAATTATATATGACTGATCTACAAGCTAACTTGCGTCATGTGTGACAGCTCATTATTATCAGCAGTTCAGCCTGTCAGGCACAATATATGCATTGCACATGCATATTGCATTCTTTACCCTCTTCTCTATTTGAACCAACGCCGGTTACATTTGATATTTAATCTAATCAAATAAGAATAAAAATAAATGAAACATTAAATATAAGAACATCCGTTAACATTCTTTATGCAATTTTTTTTTAAAGGAGGCCACAGAGACATAAGAAGAGGGAAGAGAAGAAATGCTGCCTTTTTGCTTTGATTGTTCTTCTACTTTTTCAGTTTAAGTACATCCTGCATTTGTATGCTAAGTTGAGCTCCAGAACCATACCTCTTTCGTGATTGGACAACTGTCCCTCCCATCTTTCAGAGTAGAGTCCACGTTATTAATGATGAGCCATTCATTAAGACCGGCTGTTTTTATGCATTTGTCGTTTTTTTGGCATAATTAATAGGAGGCTATTTTCTTGATTGAACTCATTATTGCTGGGGAATGGGTTGAGGACGGTGCAGATTTGCTTACGTTTTTCTTTCTCAGGAGAAGAAGACTTTTGCTCACTATTTATTTTTTAGAGTCACCCCCCTCTTCTCCAAGCCCCAGATTACCAAAAAGCCATACAGTGCATTAGCCCTCTTGCATGTATATATATATATACACACACAAAAAGCATATGAAAATATGAATATGGCTATCCCTGGTGGCTGGCGGCCCCAATTAGCATATGATAGCGAAATATGCACAACATAAAGAGTTTAGCTCATAAATGCTTTCTCTCAACCTCATGGCACATTTGGAACAGTGTACGATTGTACGGGTGGCGTAGGAACTGGGTTGGCTAGACCGTCTGCATGCCAACATTGATCAAAGCCGTAATTACATTTTAATGTTGGCATTAAACGATGATGAACAACTCGATTCGGTGAAAGTGTTTGGTGATCTCGTAGGGTATCCGCGCACCTTGATTAAAAATTCATGATTCATCATGTTTATTGCAATAATGTCACAATAACTACAGATATGTATAATAAAACGGAACAAATATCCAATTACCATACCCAATTAGAGAAGGCCACTTTATTATTCCATTGATTGGACACTGAGTCAACAGAGGAATTAAGAGTTAAAAATATCGTAGTTCACTGAAAAGCAAAATTGTTACGAGAGAACACAATAAATCATACCATACCGTATAATATTACTCGGAAAACAGTACTGTTTGGTACTGTAAGGTCATTATCAATGGTGGCCTGATTCATGCTATATCAAATTATTTCTAATAGGCAAGGCCTCGGTTGTCCTTTAGAAATAGCAGCTGTTTTTGTACAGGACTCGCCCAGGGAGACATGCAGTTCATAAACAGAGCATAAAGTGGGCCATGAAAGGGAAATAGCCCTGCTAACTGTTGACACGTTTCTCCTCACTCCTAACAAGCATGTAGTTTTCTGCAACAATGGTGTTAACCAGCGGATCTCCAGGTCACCCAAAAATCATTGTCTATACTGTGGAATGGTGAGAAAACTACAAACCCCATAACTCCCAGTTGTGATCTCGCCGTTCCGTTGAGTTGTTGTTTTGGGAATGTCTGGTCCACTGACGTCTCCGGAACGGAAAAGTCAACCTCAGTGTTGGGAAGGAACGAGGTGGTGGCTACTCCAATTGTGGTGGTGGTTTTTAATAAAGCATGCCAGTTTTTGGTCGGATCGTGCTTGCATTTTTTATTAATGTATTATGACATAATGGAGTAGCATGATGATTTATTCCCAGGTACCCTACTTTAAATGTAATTCAAAATGGGCCGGCTGGTTGGCTTTATTCATTACCTGGCTAGAATTTCACGAAATTAGCTGTAAAGTAGCCTTTCTTAATTTCTTTTTTATTAAAACACTTGCAGGAAATTGAAAAGCTGCAACATTTTCTTCACACCCCATGGCATAGCGTGTGTAGTTTCAGGAAATTAATTTTTAAAATTAAACTGTCTCTCTGCCATTTACAGGGCCGCCACACATTCGTTTTTTGCCTGGAGGTGGGGGACCACCACCAAATATTCCATTGTGACCCAAAAAGACACTGTTCGGCACTGTACAACAGCCAACAGGCACCCGCCTAGTGCGTTCTCTCCGTGCCGCGGGGACTTGTGCTATAAATATGCGAATATGTCCGAAGACTATCTGACAGTAGGGACATGCTGTGTGAAATATACAGACACGGTAAAACATGAAACAATGCCCTCGCTATGAAGAATATCAGAGACATGCAGGGGCACGTGGGCAGTCAATGTGATGGCAAAACGTTAAAGATGTCCAGATTGGGTTTCTTAAAACAAAATACACGCCTGACACCCAGGTAGCCCACAGGGAGATCGGTTTTCAGAAACTGGAGAAAAGTGCTTGGTGGTAGTGATCGCTCCTCAGTACCAGTTTCAACACCCTTCTTCTTTGCGAGGGTCAATGACGGATATCTTTGAAAATCAGAAGCCCCTGCCCCCTTCCCCAACCCCAAGGCGGTAGTGCCTCTCTCTGGCGTGGAATGAATGGGTCATTGGGGGTGGCACCCAATGCCAAACTGCCAGTGTGGTGAGTTTCTCAAAGAGGGACGTTTCAATTTGGCACTCGGTGACATCTGCGTGACGTCTACAGCATCCGTTAATCACACCCTGGTGCCAGCCCTGGTGCCAGCCCTTCTAAGCCCTCCACATTCTGTGGCCGGATGTAAAGAGACTTTCCTTTGTACTCGAATAGGTAGCAAAAATCACGGCATGCTAATTTTTGTCTGTCCCCCCCCCCTCACCCCCCCCAAAAAAAAAATCACGCAAAGATTGAAAAGCCAGGATATGCAATGCTGAATAGACAGGCGCTGGGTGAGGGGGGGTATTTGTCAGCCTACTTCTCTTTTATCCTGGTGAGTTTTACTTCCTGCCTTGATATTAAAAGAACACCCTCCTCGCATTTCTCAAGGGCTGGAGAGTCCCGTCTAACCCACGTGGGCAACGTTAAAGCAGTGACATTTTGAGTCTTGTTAAGACATACTAATAACTTCCTGCTTGTCTATAAAACAAGTATTCATTTGCCAGAGAGAAGAAGTCTTTAAAGGTTATGTTCATCCATTTTACAGATTTTTTTCCTTTCAATCGTTAGATGTTTCTTGATGCCCACCCAGAATAAAAAGATGTTGGGGAGCAACTGCAAGCATTAAAATGTGAATATAGATATCTGTAAAAAAATCTTTAACTTCCCCTTTAGGTTGTACTATAAGCATGGAAAGTTGTATTAGCCAGAACATACACTCACCTAAAGGATTATTAGGAACACCTGTTCAATTTCTCATTAATGCAATTATCTAATCAACCAATCACATGGCAGTTGCTTCAATGCATTTAGAGGTGTGGTCCTGATCAAGACAATCTCCTGAACTCCAAACTGAATGTCAGAATGGGAAAGAAAGGTGATTTAAGCAATTTTGAGCGTGGCATGGTTGTTGGTGCCAGATGGGCCGGTCTGAGTATTTCACAATCTGCTCAATTACTGGGATTTTCACACACAACCATTTATAGGGTTTACAAAGAATGGTGTGAAAAGGGAAAAACATCCAGTATGCGGCAGTCCTGTGGGCGAAAATGCCTTATTGATGCTAGAGGTCAAAGGAGAATGGGACGACTGATTCAAGCTGATAGAAGAGCAACTTTGACTGAAATAACCACTCATTACAACCGAGGTATGCAGCAAAGCATTTGTGAAGCCATAACACGCACAACCTTGAGGCAGATGGGCTACAACAGCAGAAGACCCCACTCATATCCATTACAAATAGGAAAAAGAGGCTACAATTTGCACGATCTCACCAAAATTGGACAGTTGAAGACTGGAAGAATGTTGCCTGGTCTGATGAGTCTCGATTTCTGTTGAGAAATTCAGATGGTACAGTCTGAATTTGGTGTAAACAGAATGAGAACATGGATTCATCATGCCTTGTTACCACTGTGCAGGCTGGTGGTGGTGGTGTAATGGTGTGGGGGATGTTTTCTTGGCACACTTTAGGCCCCTTAGTGCCAATTGGGCATTGTTTAAATGCCACGGCCTACCTGAGCATTGTTTCTGACCATGTCCATCCCTTTATGACCACCATGTACCCGTCCTCTGATGGCTACTTTCAGCAGTATAATGCACCATGTCACAAAGCTCGAATCATTTCAAATTGGTTTCTTGAACATGACAATGAGTTCACTGTACTGAAATGGCCCCCACAGTCACCAGATCTCAACCCAATATGGCATCTTTGGGATGTGGTGGAACGGGAGCTTCGTGCCCTGGATGTGCATCCCACAAATCTCCTTTAACTGCAAGATGCTATCGTATCAATATGGGCCAACATTTCTAAAGAATGCTTTCAGCACCCCGTTGAATCAATGCCACGTAGAATTAAGGCAGTTCTGAAGGCGAAAGGGGGTCAAACACAGTATTAGTATGGTGTTCCTAATAATCCTTTAGGTGGGTGTATGGCATTTGTTTGACACTTATGCTTGTTAGGACCTTCATTTAATAGACTTATAATCTCCATGCACTCTAACAAAGTAAAAACTAAAATAACCGTATTTAGATACAGGTAGAAACCTGTTTGTTCCAGGTAGAAACCTATTTGTTCCAGGGAGAAACTTGTTTGTTCCTGCAGGTAGAAACCTGTTTGTTCCAGGTTCGTTCAAGCAGAAAGACGTATTTTCAATGGTTTGTCAGGAATTGGGCAAAAAGTTAGAAGGACAGAGCTAGAAACATTTACAAATAAATGTGAAAAATCTATCAAATAAAATCCAAAGCATATTGTGCTGAAAACCTGCTTCTGACTCTTATAAAATATACGTATATAATTTTCAGACCACTTTTAATGTTACCCGGCTTGGTAGGGGCTGCCTGGTGTATCCGAAGGTTGGTTTCCATAATTTTTACATAACGGCTCAGAGCTTTTCACATTTTATTTCATTTACTGCCCAGGCCTGCAGTCCTCATAGGCGCCACTTCAGTATGCACATAAATATAAAATCTAACGCATAATATTAATCTGCTTGGATCCGCCACGACATGACCTTCACAATACAATATTTTTGACTTTGGAAATCAAATTACATATGCCTCTGACGTGAATATACATTTACATCAGCTCCAGGTTGAAAGGATATAGATGGTCCTTTAACATTTTGGGCTATTGATTTCAACGAGAAATTCTCTGGCAGAATATCAGTGTCGGCCAAGTCTTCTGCTACGGCCGACCCCCCCCCCCCCCCCCCCCCCTCTCTCCACTGCCAAGCAAAGTCAGGTAGAGAGGGTTTTTCTCTCTCAGCGCATTATTTATTCCCATTTTCTGGGGGGGGATTCAATAATTCCTCTTTGCTCCGATCGGCTGTCCCACTACCCCTCCCTCTGTTAGATTAATTGTGTCTGAAAGGTGATAGGTGCATAGATAAGCAACTTGATGCGCGACGTATGCAACTTTTGGATTGCATTGTACGCACTTTCATAAACTCTGACGGAAAGCATGTGCCTCTAATTGTGACTGTCTCTGATTAACAGATGGTTTGGGCCAAGAATGGCTATGCTACCTGTCAGGATATAAATAATCAAAAGCAAATTAATTAATTGGATTTATTGCTGAGCCGCAGAATGAGTAAGCAATGATGAACTGGGTTGCGTGGTACGTGGGCAGTGTACCATGAATAAAGGCTGTTCTTAGACACAAGTGCTTTGATTTTGGACTTTGCATTAGTACAGTCAGTAAAACTAAGTACACCAATGGGAGTTGTCTTTTTTTCATATTTTAACACGTGGATATCTGAGCGAGATTCCTTCCACATTAATTGATTAAAGTAACCCAATTTAATTCGGAAACCATTTATGCTAATAAGATAAACAGAAATGCAATTTTGTTATGCAGAAAAAGATAGCACACCGCTACCTTTACCTTAAAAAAAAATGGTTAAAATTGTTTTCAGGTGCACTGAAACAGGTTCAAACTATTAGAACATGTTTAGAGAGAACTTTGGAAGGTTTCCATAAAGATTGGAAACTCGGTCTAGTTTTGTTTTAACCATTTGTGCGTGTGGTAACTCATATCAAGGTTAAAATACCTTTCCAGGGGTGTACTAACATGACAAAACAAGGCAATTATAAGAGAAAAATTTAATCACATTTTGTCCGACCTGCTATGTAAACCCCCCCCCCCCCCCCCAAAAAAAAAATGGATTTTGAAACGTGTAGAAAGCAGGTTTTGTTTTCCCCTGTACAACAACATTGTGTTGTTGTCGCACCGCATGTAGTGTAGCTGAGAAAAGATGTAGACAAGACTATAGCACCTAATATGCATGGATCACCCAGTGCTTAGCAACCTCATGTTCTCCTCACCTGGTACGCCCCACAGGGCCTTCTTGGCACATATAAATGCATCCATCCACAAACGCAGACTACATCTCCCTATCCATCTCCCTCCGCCAGACTCCAGTCCCACCGAACCAGAGAGATGACAGTACGCGGGCGAATTGAGACTGCGAAGACAAAGATTAACACAAGTGTATTTATTTTAGTTTTTTTTCACGAAGCCCTTTTTTTCGTCAGCAGTCATCACAAAGTGCTTTGCAGATATTCAGCCTGAAACCTAAGGAAAGCAACGCAGATGCAGAATGATAAACGAGTGGCTGCAAGATGTGAGTGCACTTGTGAACAACCTTGCGTAGGGAGGAACGCACTTCGAGTCCTCACTGGTCCTCCCTGTACGCATAAGTGATTTGGCAGACGTTCTTACCTCGCGTGCACACATTCTCAAACTTGTTTTCTCTAGTGAATGAAACCCTCGACCCTGTTCCATTGCGTTTGTAATTTCTTCATTCTTTTTTTGTTGGCAGATAAACACCTATCTACCAGTTACTTTTAAAAAAAAATCACTTGTAACTACAGCTGACGAACACGTAGAATTAGATGTTAACATTAAATCGACGTCTTCAGGAGCCAAGTATGACTTGACTGGCACTCCCTTTCACTCTCCCTGCCTTCGTACATACAGTGTGCTGTGTATGCAACCTCGGACGTCCTCTGGACTTGGCACAGACATGAAAACCATGGCGAACCACGGAGCCTTATGCTCCGCCCCTGCCCACTTCGGCTCGATGCTTCCCACCAGAGCCCCCGGCAGATAAATATAATATATTGCTGCCGTCCGGAGAGTTTAATGCCAATTACATGGTGTTCTGATTGTCTTTACTCGCAAGTAGTAGCGTATTGATGGAAGCGTTTCTGGTCATGTGCACCCAGCGTATATGGCAGTCTCTTGGTAAACACTTAAAGTATTTTTTATTCAGTTTGTAACTTAAGGGCTTCGGTAACAGGGACTGGGTCTTCCACTAATACATATATTCATCAGACACCCTTACCCAGAGCAACACACAGTGGTGACTGCGTACATACGTATTCATGTTCTTTTTTTCGTTCTGGCCTCGTGTGGGAATGGAACTGACTGAATTGAACAGACTTGCTGTTGCAAGTGCCATCAGCTGAGCACACGGGACAGGAAATGCTATGTTGCCGAGAACTGGCCTGCACTTGCCATGCGGATGATCTTTGTCATTTCCATAGATTCAGGGCACAGTTGTTTAATAATTCTGGCTATTATTTTGCTGCAATAATAGTGTTGAAACAAAGACTCAAATGAAGATTTATTACTCATTATCATCTGGCTCACATTGAAAATGTCCTATATGCATCAGGCGACATTGACTAGTTTTTCTTGCAGTAAGATGGAATGCATTTGGTTGCAATTGAAACAAAAGGTAGTTTTGTTTTTTTTTACTAAATTTGAGAACACCACAGTTCAGTTCATCTGGCACAAGACTACATCCGAACACTAGATTGTTGAATGCACGTGCATTTCCCTTTACAGTACTTTTCATCACATCTGTAGATGAGGAAATCAGAAAATACCCTGGAAACATTGATCGACATGATAATAATATATCTGGACACTACAGGGCGACATAGTACTTTCTAAATGTGAGCACAGTAATTGCAGTGCAGTTTTATGACTCAAAGAAGAGCCTTAACTATACTATAAATTGATTCTATTAGGTCTGCTAGCAGTGCCACTGAGCAACCACACTAAGCTGAGCTGTCTCTGCTTCATTGGCTCAGGGCAGGAAAGGGCAGTTACTGCGGCATTCAAAAAAGACTAGTTTTGAGAAACATAACATTACCACAGTTGTATTGTAAAACATAGCAAAAAGAACGTCACATTAGGATGCGCAGATCCAAGTTTTAGGACTTTGGGAGTATCTCTCCTTCAGCACATGTCCTTCTCAAAACCCACAGAACCTGAAATCATAAGGACTAACCAATGCATTCCATTCATGCCCAGTGAACGGTGGGGATACTTGTATAAAGACAGGGTGGTGTTCAGTTAAAATGCTGCAATATTTTTTCATCGAACAGTGGCCATGGCCACTCATCCAATAGGAGAGCTGTTTGGGGGTGCAGACGTCCGCCAAAAAGGCCCACTCTGACCACAATCCAGCCTAAACATTGGCTACTGGGCAAAACCTCGATAAGCTTAAGTGTGATTCAGGTCTGGCTCAAATGCTTGTACACTCCACGTCTCTCCAGGTGGAGGGGCTGATGTGTTTTATACGGTAGCTTAACACTCTGATCTAATGGGACGACTTGGAAATAGACAGCTCTAGCACCTATTTTATCCCAAGTCAAGGGCTGAGTGTTAGAGTGTCACAAGCAATTTCAGAGAAACTGAACTTCCTCTGTGCACATAGGGGTCATGGTTCCACGTGCGCGCAGCAACACTTTCTTTTCACATTTGACAGAAATAGCGCCAATATTGTTCAAAATAACCAAGAGTATGACATAATGTGATCATTATGTCCATAATGTGATCAAATGTCCATAAACTGTGTTTGCCATTTTGGTTCACACGTCTTTGTTTTGCTCTCAGGACATCATCGCAGTATTTCTCACAGTATAATGCTTAATATCTTATCTTTCAAAAACAGATTTGAGTCTTCTCACTCAGATAACAACGCATTTATAAAAGTTGTCCAATTAACGGAAGAGGTAATGAAGAAATAGTCCATGTAACTATTATGTACAGTCATGTCTCGTTTCTGTCAGCCATGCACAGGCATTTATTATATGTCCACTAAATTAGGTTACCATAACTAGTATTTTCTATTTGACAAATTATGTCAGGAATGCTGAAAATTACTGGGAACGAAGTCCATCTAAAGTTGGTGGAGACTGTTCAGCACATTTCTCCTGCTTTAGCACATTTCTACATCCAACTTTCCCTGTCAACCCAAGGCTTGGCAGGGCTCTTCTTTTGCTTCCAAACAAAGCAATCATTGGGAGATTGATCTGACTCGGGTGTAACTGCTGGCTCTGCAACTCCCCGACAGCTTATTTCCCCTGCCCGTCATCATCCAGAGGGGCCCGCTGATTACATCTGACCAACAGCATCCTCCGATAGGAGCCGGTGGTAATTGGCTGAATTCACAAATGGACATTGCCATTGGTCAATGAAGCCAACCAGGGAGGAAATGGAATAAAGTGGACAGAGTCAGTGTTCCTGGAGGGCAAAATGAAGACATTTGATTTTCTAGGCTGTACTTTCTACTAAGCCCAGATGCATAATGCATTACAGTGCATTCTGCATGGAGTTAAAATGCACTAAGACGAAGTAAAGCACTGCAAGTATAGTCACAGACACACATATACCCAAAAAGACTCATAACTCTGTACAGTGATACTCCTGAGGTACTAAAACTAGAATTATAATAACAGCCAATGTTCAGCAACACAGCTTTGCAACACACCTTTTTCTGGGCTTGGCAGTGTAGGATAGTTTAGAGTAAACCTGAATAGAGAAACTGGAGAGCACTGTGGGAGAGGAGGCATCCCTGAAGGACATACCCTTCACAAGGAGCTATTGAACAGGTGGCCTGTTAAACACTAGAACAAACATTGTAGTGTTTAACAGGCAGAACACCAAGCAACATGATTCACCAGAGGTTTCCTGGTGCTTGTCAGATTACCATATCGCCGACACCTTGTCATCTTGTCTGATTACCATATCACCGACACCTTGTCAGCTAGTCAGATTACCATATCACTGACACCTTGTCAACTAGTCAGATTACCACATCACCAAAACCTTGTCAGTTTGTCAGATTACCATATCACTGAAATCTTGTCAGATTACCATATCACCGACACCTTGTCAGCTAGTCAGATTACCATATCACTGACACCTTGTCAACTAGTCAGATTACCATATCACCGACACCTTGTCAGCTAGTCAGATTACCATATCACTGAAATCTTGTCAGATTACCATATCACCGACACCTTGTCAGCTTGACAGATTACCATATCACCAAAATCTTGTCAGCTTGTCAAATTACCATATCACCAAAACCTTTTCATCTAGTCAGATTACCATATCACCAAAACCATGTCAGATTACCATATCACCAAAACCATGTCAGATTACCATATCACCAAAACCATGTCAGATTACCATATCACCAAAACCATGTCAGATTACCATATCACCAAAACCATGTCAGATTACCATATCACCAAAACCATGTCAGATTACCATATCACCAAAACCATGTCAGATTACCATATCACTGACACCTTGTGGCTCAAGTCAAACCTGACTGAACAGTTCTTTCTCTTCTCCCACACCACAGTAGATATGGTCACGGCCCTCCGATTGTACACAGTCAATGGATAACTTTCTGTGCAACAATTACATCGGCATTATATTGTATTTTTGCTTTGTGATTTGAGAAAATGTCCATAAAATATTTGCATTGATTGTGGGAGGATAGTGTTTCATATCAGTTACTTCCTAGAAATGGTTTGGGGGATGTCCTAAAATTTTTAATTTATATTAGTCAACAGAAATCTCAAAATAAATCCTAATTTTCAAATATTCTGTATGCTGGTCGACGAAAAAGTGAAAGTAGTTGACCACACAGTTGCTGTAATTCAGCTAACGCCCACAAGGCAGGAGCTATTTTGGATTTCCCAATTTGGCAAACAAATAAAGACTGGCACTGATGATTTGGTGAAATGTAAAACCCATTCATCACATATGTGAAATTCAAGCAAACAGTTTAGAAGCTTACAGCCAATAATGTTGCATAATATGCTTAGTTAAGGACAGACAATGCAATATACAGAGTATACATAGAGTAAGAAAAAAAATGTCATTCTATATACTGTTTTTTATGTTACTTTATTGCCTGATTAGCCATCTCCTAGCGTCTAATATTTTGCCAGCAATATGACTGTCATCTGACCTCCTCTACATCGAAAACAACATCCCCAAATACTAAGAAAAATGAAACAGCAACATTTCCAGACAAAACAATATCCACACACATTTGAGAATGTTGCTTCCATGACAACCACAGTCCTATTCGCCTTCTCATTCAATTTACTCTCTTTTTAAACCCAGGCTGTTTTCACAGATACAGATTGAGCCCAGTGTTGAACTAAGAGGAATGTTTAAAGGGTAACTGCTTTGAAAAAAATTACTTTTCTTCTTGAAAATTGTCTATGTGGCATTGATACGCCATAAACATTCTTGTGTCAAAGTTGAAAAAAGTGTTAGTAAGAGTGTATTTTAGGGTTGGGATTAGCTTTTGACATGTCCATCCATCCATCCATCTTCTTCCGCTTATCCGGGGCCGGGTCGCGGGGGGCAGCAGTCTAAGCAGGGATACCCAGACTTCCCTCTCCCCAGACACTTCCTCTAGCTCTTCCGGGGGGACACCGAGGCGTTCCCAGGCCAGCCGGGAGACATAGTCCCTCCAGCGTGTCCTAGGTCTTCCCCGGGGTCTCCTCCCGGTGGGACGGGACCGGAACACCTTCCCAGGAAGGCGTTCCGGAGGCATCCGAAAAAGATGCCCAAGCCACCTCAGCTGACCCCTCTCGATGTGGAGGAGCAGCGGCTCTACTCTGAGCTCCTCCCGGGTGACCGAGCTACTCACCCTGTCTCTAAGGGATCGCCCGGCCACCCTGCGGAGAAAGCTCATTTCGGCTGCCTGTATCCGGGATCTTGTCCTTTCGGTCATGACCCAAAGCTCATGACCATAGGTGAGAGTAGGAACGTAGATTGACTGGTAAATCGAGAGCTTCGCCTTTTGACATGTCCATTGAAATTAAATGAGATGAACAACTGCAGTGATTGCTGTTCCGCGGCACGGAGAGTGAAAGACCTGTGTCTTGGACTGTGTTTACATAAAACAACATGTTGTTGACTTTGTTACTTGAGATAAAAACTGCACCATGCACCTAAGCTCCAGAAAATGTGCATTTATGTCACCAAAACCTGAGGAAAATGTATGACATTTCTTGAATGATCTCCTATACACTGGATTTATATTTCAATTGACACTAAAATTCTTCATAAAGTATCTCATGGAGGGCAAACATCAATAACTTTTGAACCATGGCTGCAAGACTGAAATCTTGCTTTTCATGATTACCAATAGAGAAAAAACAAGCAAAATGTATGACATTTCTTGAATTATCTCACATACACTGGATTTATGTTTTAATTGACTCTAACATTCTTCATAAAGTATCTCATGGAGGGCAAACCTCAGTAAAATTTTTAACCATGGCTGCTACTACTATACTATTACTATGATACCAATATACTACTTCTATACTGCTACTATGCTACTACTAAGCTTTTGCCATACTATCACTATGCTACTACTATACTACTACCATGCTATTATTATACTACTGATATGCTACTACTATACTACTACTATGCTGCCACTATACTACTACTATGCTACTACTATACTACTACTATGCTATTACTATACAAGAGCTATACTATTACTATGCTGCCACTATACTACTACTATGCTACTACTATACTACTACTATGCTACTACTATGTTACTGATTCTACTAATGCTTTTAGCACTAAAACGTAAGTCACATTTCCAGTTTAGGAGATGCAATGTCAACATCCCAGATGGCACAGCCAGCTGACGGAGACAACCCCTGAGGTATGGAGTCATAGCTGGCATGTTGCAGAGGAAGCGACTGTGTGGCATATGAATAAAACCTCCTAATCTTCCAATCCAATCTGCAAAAAAAATCAAGATTGAAACCACTGAACCAAAGCTTTGTTTTTACTAACTCTGACTCCCCCAGCGCTCCTGAAGAGAGAAGCTGTCAGATGGGGAGAGAGGAAAGGGATGGAAACGGAGAGAGAGAGAGAGAGAGAGAGAGAGAGGGGCGGATAAAGTGTAAGAAAAAAGATAGAGAGAAATAGAGAGAGAAATGGAGGCACCATACTGTGGGGCTGTCAGGGGATGTTTGAATAGATGACCAGAGACCTTGTTATTAAAGTAAAGGAAGGAGGGAGGGAGATCTACAAATAGTGACAGAGAATGAGAGAGAAAAATAACTCAACAATTGACGTTGGTCCTTTCAGGTAGACGTAGGTAGGGTTATGGTACGTATCAATGTCAGAAGTATGGCAGGGTGACCTCGATAACATTTTCTGTGTTCGAGAGGATCAAAATGGCCACAGACGACCCATAAATCTGAGGGGGTATGTTCAACAGTTCTCCAACTTTCCGATAGGAATAGTGGGTTTGTTGCAGCATTGTTTCCAAAGATAATTCGGTAATGTTTTTATGGTAATAATCTATGCATAAATACACATGTTAACCCCGTTCCCATGTTATACAGAGGTTGTGGATGACAGGGAATCTGGCAGCCACATTTACCACCTCCCATTCAGGGATGTAGCCCAGCATTTGTTTGTTTGTGTCTGTTAGCATTCGTTGGCTTGCTAAAAGCATATAATATATTAGTTGGCTAGCCAGCATTCAAGAACACTGATTGGGTTTTGCAAGTGCAAACACGGTTAATATATTCTGAGCAATTAGTGAAATACGTATTATTACACAGTTTTGTGATACATTTTTTCGTTTTTTTTAGTTTAGCTTTTTGAAAACAAACAATGATTATATAACGTTGTTGACCAGGGATTGTATGAGGGCATGGACAAGTCAGCCACAACAGCCTTCACACACTTCACATCCATCCCACAATCTGTTCTATTTGTTCCCGCACCAGCAGGCTCAGGAACAGTTTCTTCCCATATACTGTTAACTTGCTGAACTCTGTGACCCAGAGACTCTCTGAACTCTGTGACCCTCTGTGATCACTAACCATACCCCCCACCCACCCACCCACCAAAGGGACCTTGTTGCACCACTCCCTTTGTACTACTCTGACACTGCCTTGCAAAGTCTGATAATGGAAGTTTTCAGTTGTTACAGGTACGTGTCTACCTCAAGAACCTCACTGCTGCTATCCCTGCATTTCAGTTGCACATGGACCTTGGACATTCAATTTGACTCTTTGCAAATCTAGAATTGCCATTGTACTTGCATTTTTACAGTTGTTACATCTACCTCGTGGACCTCATTGCTGCTACAGTATCTCTGCGTCCTGGGTGCACATCTTAATCAATGTGCCTCGACTGCACATCTAGAATGACATTCAGAACTGCCATTTGTACCCACACAACTATTACCCCACTTGTAACTTACAATATACTTTCTGCCTTACTCTTTTTGCCTTAATTGCACATTTAGTATTGCCATTTGTACTGCATTGGCCTCATTTCACATCTTTACATTCTACTTGTAATATACATATACTTAATACGTGTATATAGTTGTACATTTTTTGCCCTCTTCTATTTTCACTTCTGGTTAGATGCGAACTGCATTTCATTGTACTGTACTTGTACTTGTTCAATGACAATAAAGTGGTATCTAATCTAAAGTAGTGTGGGCTTTCATCTGTCGGTTTGTTTATAAACACATTTCTATGCTGTTTAGTATTAATTGGCAAGAATTAGGGCTGTGTGTGAATGGAATGGAATATTGATGGCAGGTGGTTTGGATGGCCTTTGCCTCGTATTCACAAGTAGCACAAATGCTTTGTTGTTTTAAAAAAAAACAGCAGTAACAACATTCACCCGCAATCATGATTCATTCTGATACTGAGATTGATCAATTTCAATCTGGGAAGTGTTCAATAAATTGCAGCTAGCATGCTAATCACAAATTCTAGATTTGATGTGTTCCTGAAAAAGAATGTCCAGGGGTGTAGATTTGGGAAGAGACAGGGGGTGGATCAGTACATGTGGGCTGTGGCGGATCTGGCCTGATATGGCTCCGCACCAAAACCAATTGTCCTGGCCCCGGCAAAGATGTGTCTACACATAAAATACAGTACAGAAACGCATATATACATGGATGTGGTGTACATTGTGTAAATTGTGAATCTCTAAATGCCATTTAACCGTGCCTTGTGTTATTTTTATCCGCTGTGACGCAAGGCCAAATGAAGTAGCAGTGCTGTGGGGAAGCAACTTCAATCACTGCTCCACTTGGGAGCCCAAAGCCCTTACAATGAATATGAAATGCCCATTTGAGAACCACTTTTGTACCTATTTTTCAAGTGTTTTTTGGACTCCCGAGTCAGAACCTGAGGTCTGGTCTTTCTTGTGATGCTAAAATTGCATCACATCCTTTATTTCACCCGTTTCCTGTCAATGAAACGACAATAGAATGATGTAATGATGTGCATAGTAAAATCATTGCAGTCCCTTTTAAAATCTCAGTTTTTGTTTCTTTACAAATGTAATTTATCTTTTTGCTCTGCCCTCATAATTACCCTCACATAACCCTTCATTCTTTTCAGAAAAAGGGAAATGAAAAAAATTAATAATTGTGACAGGTGCCTTCATGAATTGTATTGAGTGTGCTCATCTACTGAATGTACAATATGAGTTCAAGGAGTCTCAGCTTTTCATAAACTCAGCCGACATCGTCTCATAATCGCCAGTTAAATCTCAGCATCAGTTCATTACACTTACATTTGTCATCAGTGGCTGCAGAAGAACTGCAACACACAAAATCAGAACGGTGGCAGGAATGAAATCCACCAACCTTATGAGCCCACTGCCTTCTGAACTGAAGAGATTTACAGAATTCATTCATTCAGATGATACTACGAGGTCAGCCACGCCACAAGGTACACGAAGTCCGGCTAGACTTTGCCTTCGCTATCACTTTTGTAAGCCCAGCGGTTTAATGATTCCGCGATATGAAGAGGTTGCGAGTGGCAAATCGAACATTCATGCAATGTGACGCAGATTCGCGTCCAAGTGCTTAGACCAGGGTAGGCATCACCGGCGCCTGTGTATCCTCGTTTCTCAAACCACAGGCCAGCATAGTCAGCGGTATTCATGACAACCAGAACACTACGGCACCAATACGGCACCCTCAACACATTTCCGACGGCATGTTAATGGAGTGCTACCTGAATACAGCAGCGACTCCGCTGTGTTCCAAAATTTGGGGAGTAAGAACAGTAACATCACAAATAGGCCTATGTATTTTAAAATGTAAACGGATGAATATTGGGTAACAATAAAACACTGCGGGATTATTTGTTTCCAGTGAGAGGATAAAATCGGGAATGTTGAGATAAATTAAGTTTAAATAATGCTGATTTAATAACCATGTATTTTTATGTTAAATTCTTTTTTAAAAATTGTATTTAATAAATAACTTCCAAGGTATAACTTCCAAGGTTTAAAACTCCATCATACTGTTGAAATTCGCTCACCTTATCTTTGGGAAGAATAGGTAAAGACCTATACGCTCAGCCACACTCACTCAGACTTTACACCTGGCTCAGTTAGAGAGACAGGATTAAAACCCAACCATTAACATACAAATGAAACTGCCGCCAATACAGCAGGAAGAAACCTGCTGTCTCCAACCCCCTGATGTTCTAGTCTAGGTTAGGACAATAGAATGTAAATTACCATAACCTGGTTAAGATTTCACACCTGTATGCAAGAACCTGTTGATCTGTGACCGACATGTCACCACGCCAACGAAGAGCCAATAAGGATGGGTTTCACTCATGAGAGTGAAAAGTAACCGCCCCTGTGGCGGGAGGAACAAAAACAATGGTTGATCTTGATTCGGGGCGAATATTTGTGGAAGCTTGAGGGTTACAACAAGTATTTGACCGCTGCAGCGTATTTCATGTATTTTGACTCATCATTTTCTATTAATAAATCTACTTTGTTAAATCATAATTCGGACCGAAGCCTCGTCCTTCTTCAGAGATTCTGATACACGTAAATTCTTAACAGGAAGTTGCTCGGCTCCAAGCTAGGATTTGGAAATCGTTTAGGACAAACTGTTAATTATTTATTTATAGAATGTTAATTCATCTGAAGTAAACAGTTTTCTTGGCCTAAGCTACACTTCACTGATAAATGGATTGAACCGGCTAAGAGTAAGACAGCCATTGTTCATCAGGTAGTAAATAGTGTACATTTGGGACGGCAGCCAGTTACCAGAGAATTTGCTGGATTTTTAAGTATCTGCTTCTTTTTCCTACCGGGTGTGTCTGAAACCAGTCAGACAGTGATATCAGGACATTCAGTATGGAGGCCCTGAATGCTGACACAGGCAAGTGTATTACAATATGCACATATTTGTATATGGAATACCATAAGACCACATGATATATCATAATCTTTTATTTGAACTGATGTGTTACCTATCGGAAATAGAAATGTTATTTACTGGATATTGTTAATTATTTACAAACCCGATTCCGAAAAAGTTGGGACACAAATTCTGAGTAAAAAAGGAATGGAATAATTTACAAATCTCATGAACTTATATTTAATTCACAATAGAATATAGACAACATATCGAATGTTGAAAGTGAGACATTTTGTAATGTCATGCCAAATATTGGCTCATTTTGAATTTCATGAGGGCTACACATTCCAAATAAATTGGGACAGGTAGCAACAAGAGGCCAGAAAAGTTAAATGTACAGATAAGGAACAGCTGGAGGACCAATTTGCAACTTATTATGTCAATTGGCAACATGATTGGGTACAAAAAGAGCCTCTCAGAGTGGCAGTGTCTCTCAGAAGTCAAGATGGGCAGAGGATCACCAATTCCCCCAATGCTGCAGCGGAAAATAGTGGAGCAACATCAGAAAAGAGTTTCTCAGAGAAAAATTGCAAAGAGTTTGAAGTTATCCTCATCTACAGTGCATAATATCATCCAAAGATTCAGAGAATCTGGAACAATCTCTGTGCGTAAGGGTCAAGGCCGGAAAACCATACTGGATGCCCGTGATCTTCGGGCCCTCAGACGGCACTGCATCACGTACAGGAATGATACTGTAATGGAAATCACAACATGGGCTCAGGAATACTTTCAGAAAACATTGTCGGTGAACACAATCCACCGTGCCATTCGCCGTTGCCGGCTAAAACTCTATAGGTCAAAAAAGAAGCCGTATCTAAACAGGATCCAGAAGCGCAGGCGTTTTCTCTAGGCCAAGGATCATTCAAAGTGGAAAAGTGTTCTGTGGTCAGACAAATCAAAATTTGAAGTTCATTTTGGAAAACTGGGACGCCATGTCATGGAGGACAAGGACAACCCAAGTTGTTATCAGCGCTCAGTTCAGAAGCTGCATCTCTGATGGTATGGGGTTGCATGAGTGCATGTGGCATGGGCAGCCTACACATCTGGAAAGGTACCATCAATGCTGACAGTTATATCCAAGTTCCAGAACAACATATGCTCCGATCCAGACGTTGTCTTTTTCAGGGAAGACCTTGCATTTTCCAACATGACAATGCCAGACCACATACTGCATCAATTACAATGTCATGGCTGAATAGAAGAAGGATCCGGGTACTGAAATGGCCCGCCTGCAGTCCAGATCTTTCACCCATAGAAAACATTTGACGCATCATAAAGAGGAAGGTGCGACAAAGAAGACCTAAGACAGTTGAGCAACTAGAAGCCTGTATTAGACAAGAATGGTACAACATTCCTATTCATAAACTTGAGCAACTTGTCTCCTCAGTCCCCAGACGTTTGCAGTCTGTTATAAAAAGAAGAGGGGATGCCACACAGTGGTAAACATGGCCTTGTCCCAACTTTTTTGAGACGTGTTGATGCCATGAAATTTAGAAACAACTTATTTTTCCCTTAAAGTGATACATTTTCTCAGTTTAAACATTTGATATGTCATCTATGTTGTATTCTGAATAAAATATTGAAATTTGAAACTTCCACACCATTGCATTCTGTTTTTATTCACAATTGTACAGCGTCCCAACTTTTTTGGAATCGGGTTTGTACTAGTATCAATGTCATTACAAATACCATACCTGGACTGTGTATGCGTTTTGAAAAAGATGCAGAGATATCAGTATTTCAAAGGATCACAATTTTTTTTTCTGACTAAACGTTTCTAAACTTTTCATTGGCCTTCTAGGTTTTGATTAAACGGCAGCTCAAATTATTGAACAAATTGAAGTGAAGTACGTCGTAAATCAGGGGACATGAAATGCGGGAAGAAGACAACGTCGTGAATCATTTCCGTCTGTCACTCTATCTTACAGCTCGTCTGACATTTCAAACATTTTCTACAATACCAGCACTTACCATGCATTATTTATGCCACACTTTCTCTACACAGGTATGTGCTTGGTAAAAGATGATCTGTGTGCAAATCTGGTTAATGTAACCTGAATGGGCCGAACTTCACAGTGGGGTGTGTGTGTGTGTGTGTGGGGGGGGGGGGGGGGGGGCAGTATGGTGGGTGAACATGGATTAAAGCCATTGGTATTCCACGACTCAATCTGAACAAGGCAGCGCGGTCTATTTTCCCCCAGTGTGCTGTCTTTCTTATCTAGACACAAACAAAACCCCTGGCTGCTCCAGGTAAGAGCCCCCCCCCCCCACACACACACACACACACACACAATAAACATAAAGTCCTTTGCCTTTCATATATTTCCTCTTCTAGAATGGGTGCGTGCACGCGCGCGCATGTCTGACTGGTGACAGATGCGTTTTTCTGCTGACAGCGGTGATCTACGATGAGCACCACTGGCTTCGCACCAAGCTATTACTTAATTCATTGACATTTTGTATAATTGCCCCTAGGCAGTTTGCAAAGGGAGCTCTAACAGGATTGGATTACAGAAATACAATTACCGTTTCAGATTTAACGGGAATAATCTATGAGTTGCTTTCGACGTGAGGGAGGGGGGAGGTGGGGGGTCTGAGGTTGGGGAGACTGAAAGGTGGTTCATGTCGGCGGGTGGCTGAACATCCCAGGGAATTCGGAGGCGTTGAGGTTCACCTGGAAAGTGGTACGTGAGTGGTACTTCGTTGGTAAAGGCGAGTTACAGTTGGCTGTGGATTTTGTGTTTTCCTTTTCCATTTCACGCAGCTTCGGGAATGACCTGGCACCTCGGCGGCGTTGATAGTGAGATAATGACGTGTTTGGAACCCTGTGAACCGTCACCCAATTGCTTCTTCTTCCAGTTTGCTGTCTCCAGATGCCCTGCTCATTACTACTGTATTCCCTTTTTATGCTTAAAGCGTGTGTGTGTGTGTGTGTGGGGGGGGGGGGGTTGTATTGCACCCAGGTATTGCTTACAGAAAACCGGATCTCCATCCTGGTCAGTTCTGGTGTTGTAAAGGTTCAGAACCACTGGGGTTTTCTTCCAAACGTGGCACTAATATCTGCGTCCAGAAAACCAGGTCTGCGACCTTTAGCCGGTTACTTGAAAAAGTTTTACTTGGTTTTGATCACGGTATCCTGAGGTGCCCCGGTCAGCGTTTCACAGTCAATGAGAGGCTGCACAGGCTGAGTCACATGTTAGAGGAGCTCAAGTGGCTATATTGCAATATTTTCCCGAAAACTCCTCTGTGAAGCGACGCGTCTAAATGGCAATTTCTGATCTTTAGATGCACCGAGGGGCATTCACATAGGAAACAATGGGGTATTTCAATTGGGTTTAGGATTAGACCGGTCCGACTGCTTACAGAGATACAAATTGAAGACCATTTCTGTTCTTGCTCAGTGGTCTCTCCAGACCACCATCATTCTCTCGGCATAGGGAGCCAGTCTCTCTTTCTCTTTCTTACTCTCGCTATCTCCACCTATCTCTCCCACTTTCTGTCTCCCTCTCTCACTCCCAGACTCTTTTTTACACACTCACCGCTCTCTCTGTGTCTCTTTCTATCCAAACTTCCCGATGGGATGAAATACAATAGATGTCCTGTGCGATGTCTCGTATATGTGTATACACTACTGTTTAAAGACCGCCCGTTCATTACGATACAAACACCTGTTGTCAGCAGGTACTGAATGGTTGTCTGCAGCTGATTTATACAATAGTGCTTGCCGTGTCCCTTCGAATGAAACAATTGACAAAACACATCATGTCATGGACATTCCAATTATTGAGCCCTCGAGCAAAACACTCAACCCAAATTGCTCTTGTAAGTGGCTCTGGATTGGAAAGTCAGATTAATTACTTTAACGTAAATATAAAGTGAATATAATGTAAATGATGACCGATTGGAGGCCATACATGGTTAGTAGCCAACCTTAGGTGCAGGCATCTATTTGTTTCTCTGGGTTTGCACTTAAGACTGATTGGTTTCATTGATTGTTAAATAAGGTTACTCTTCATTGGCCTAGACATAGAAATTCATTGAATTTAGCTGCAAGGTCCAAGACAATGCAGACGTGTTATTCATCTTGGCCTAGTGTGTTGAATGAGATCAAATGGCATTGCCGAAGGGAGATACACACCAACCATCTTCATCTTCTTTTCTGAGAGTGCTTAAGCATATATAACTCAGATCGACAGTGGAGTCAGAGTTTGTCACCTTCAGCATTCGTCGCGAGACACCGCCTGGCACTTGCATGTCATTTGGTAATTGACTATTTCTAGATTAATCAGGCAGAATACATTTCTTCCAACCCAAACTGGAGAGTCATGCTGGACTACAGCCAACCCTCCCTGAACTTTGGCCGACACCGCAACGTACCAGTACTGTAGCCCTGCGCCTGGGGGTGGCCGGGGACAAGGCGGGGCCACGGGGAGCTATGAGAAATGCCCATTACAATTACAGAACCCAGTGTCGTTATTGTTAACGTTTGTACACATGGCAGGTGTGCCCGCGTGCATGTGTGTGTCTCTTAGTATGGGTGTGAGTGAGTCTGCTTCCCCCGGGCCGATGTGTCAGGTGACCGAACTGTCCCTGAGCCTTACAGCATGAGACTTTTTAGGTACACCCCCAGACCGAACGGTGGCGGGCGACTGAACATTGCGCGGCCGGGTGTGAAATGGCCCTTGATAATGCTGTGGGCTATTGTCAGGGATCGTTTCGGATAGGTGCTCGTGGTTGGATGGGCGCAGGGCCCAGGGCCCAGGGTGATGTGTTGGCCCGGCCACTTGAGGGCCTCGCAGTCATCTGCAGAGCAGTACCCCAGTACCGGGCACGGGATCTGGACCGAGCACCAGCAGAGTTTCAGCTGAGGGGCCGCGGTGGAATGTTGAAATTATTCAGTCACCTGACAGAGGAAAGTCGCCGCTGTGTCTCCTTGACAACACCGGTGGCATTAATGGTCCATGACAAGTCCTGAGGCCATGTGACCTCGGAGGAACTTAAAGACGCCAACTCTGTGGATCGGGGCGTTCTCTCCTCCCGGCCTCCCGGAGTCGAGGCAACGGACTCCTTGGGCGGTTTTGCTGACGTCGTGGGAGAGCTTGTTGACCTGGCGACGCGCTGCCGAAAAGAAGGGTCAGGCCTGCGACAGCGTTCCCGCAAAACATCACAATGGAGTTGATGTCATTCAAAGGCACCAGTCATGGGTGCGCACACTGAAGCATATTCAACACGAGTAGAATTTGGATCAATGCCATTTTTTTTTGTAGCAGTGGGGAACAATGATGCTTTTATCTATGTTCTTGAATTCTAAACAAGCTTGTCCGACTGATACGTTTTTCTTAGAACAAAGCACATCACAAAAAGCACTGACTGGAGACATGGCCCTTGCGGTTACCACCAAATGCATGCTTTTTCCTCCATCTCCCCCAGAACAGTACGCACAGGGAAATGAAAAGAAAGAGAGAGCTGGAGGAGATTAAAAAAAAAGCCTGATTTTCTTCAATGGGTCAAGCTTGAAAGCGCTAGGCAAGTTATGAAAGTACGTTGGCGTGTACTGTAATCACCCTAGCACGTCTTATGTGTAAATGGGGTCAATGTGGGATGATCTGGTTCACAAGAATACGGTAATTTTCTCATTGGGGTTTTCAACTGAAAAAGTTCCAAGAAGCCCTGCTTTGGATCATGAAACTGGGGATGGGAGCTCGAGGAGACCGGAGAGGAGACAGAGGAGATCCCCCAAAAAAGAGCAGAGGTAAAGGTTTCACCTAAATCTGAATTTATTCGATTTTGCTATGCTGTACCATCCTGTGCCTACTCTCACGGTGAACCAGGTTTAATCCTAAATGTTGCTGAACAGACGAACTCTCTGTTACACCTGGCATTGTCAAGTGGTCCTTGTACTTTCAATGTTTCTCTGCTGTTCTTGTTTAACACATGTCATTATATTAGTCGCTGGTGAAGGTGAGGACCTTCTGAAATTAGCCGTTTCCCAAAGTGTAACTAATGATGGAATATGTAGAGGTTTATGATGGTGGTCCTCCCGTCGTATCTCACATTACCTCATCTGTCCTGCTGGTATGGGAATGTATCACTTCATGCTGCTAACAGAACCTGACTTTTGACTGGCTTCCATTTCATTACACTTTCGTCTTCCTAATGTATTTGGTAATTTTTACCATTGTTAAAAAGATAACTCTTTTCTCCTCCCCTGAGGGGTGCCAGCGTTTTGATATTCCCATCGTGGGCACGGTGTTATGAAATGCACACTCTTCCCCAGTATTCACATTATCTGCACACATTCGTGTACTTGATCTTCTACCTACAGTGCACCATACAAATCAATGGATTTGGCTGCTAAAGTCTGGGCTCCCTCTACCAGTCACAGCTATTACTGGCACTCTGTCAGTTTCTTTATGCCGTTGGGATTGAAAAACTTTTTTGCTGTGTAAAATTATACACTTTTGGCCATAAGGTGTATAGAAAGATATGATTTACAAATATTAATGGGAAAAAGTTTCAGTTTTATGATTTAATATACTACAATTCCAGATCTGTTGCCATAAGGTTCAGTTTTAAATGTAATTTATGCTAAATTTATTTATATGCTAAATTTATTTCTAGTATGCCTGATGTTGGGTTTTTCAAATGTAAAGCACTTTGAATTGCCCCTGTGTATGAAATGTGCTATACAAACAAACTTGCCCTGCCTTAAATTCAATGCTGCCATGGCGAAGCTATAAGTATAACAATAGATTACTAAATAAATATTGTTATTTAGATGCCCACAGGTCGGAGCCTCTGGTATATGCAATAGCAATACAAGGTATAAATAGCTAGTTCCACAATGGCTAATTGAGTTACTGTCACCTACTGACAACACAAAAGCAAAACAACTGACACACCAGGATGTTTGGAACATTTCACCTGGTGTATTACAATATTCTGAATACTCTACAAGACCATTTTTACACAATCTATTTTCATGTTTTCCTTGTCAATTCACCATGGCCACAATTTCATGTACCTATCGAAACGTTGTATGTGAAACAGTTAGATAGCGCCGTCAACCTATATACCGATAACAGTATGCCACCCCCCACGAGTTGACTCCGAATCTTGCTTCGTGGAAGAGTATACTAAACTGTCATTCAGCCCCATTCAAAAGCAAGTGCCGATCTCACCGTTAAGTCAACCAATCACGTTCTGCCTTTTTGGAGGATGTTGGGGGGACCCCTAGCGGTCATTGGGAACTCATAGCACATTGACAGCAGTTTTTTTTTTTCTTTCTTTCTTTGGATCTTAATTCTGTAAGTGTTAAAGAGGCGTCTCCAAAATGGCCGCCATGTTTATTCATGAATTTACATCTACAAGTCCCTTTGAAAGGTTGCTTCGTTACATCTTATCCCTTTGTGTGCTTTGATAAGGATTTCATGCTATTAGCTGTGGACTTCCAAAGGAAAATGTACACTCATTAGTTTGCTCATCTTCTCTCCTTCCTGTTTGGTATAATCTATCTTCTATGTAACCACATCCTTTCTGGTGGATTTTCAATTACTCACGCTCTCCTGTCCTCCACTTCACAGTCTCAGCGAAACTTCATCCCCCTGTCCCACTTCACCACTCAGATACCATCTGTGTTCTCTCTCTTTCCCTTGCTCACTCTCTCTCTCTCACTCCCTCTCTTGTTTTTTCTCTTCTCCCTCTTTCGTTCTCGCTTTCACCATTAGCAAAACTGTCAGGAGACGACCCACTGAGCAATGGCTGTCCCCGAATGTTGAAATTGGATTGAAATCTAGTCCTCGCGTCACAGCTCTACTTTCGCCCTCAATTCAACCGTTGAAAATGCATCATTAGAAACATGGGATACACACTATCGTTCAAAAGTTTGGGGTCACTAAGACATATCGTTGTTTATTATGTCCTCGTTTCTGAAAGAAAAGCAAATTGTTGTCAATTTAAATACCATCAAATGAAAAAGAAATACAGTGCAGACTTTGTTAATGTGTGTTGGCACTGCTGAAAACGGCGCTGATTAGAGAAGCAATAAAATGGTCCCTCTTTACACTAGTTTGGTATTGATTACAGGTGTGATTACTGGCTCAAAATGGCCAGAAACAAAAGAAAGGTTCTTCTGGGAGGCCCCGGTGCACAACTGATCGAGAGGAGGAATACATTAGAGTGTCTAGTTGAGAAACAGATCATCAGGTCTTCAACTGGCAGCTTCATTGTAGAGTCCCCACAAAATACCAGTCTCAATGTCACATATATATATATATATATATATATATATATATATATATATATATATACACACACCGATCAGCCATAACATTATGACCACCTGCCTAATATTGTGTAGGTGCCCCTTTTGCCGCCAAAACAGCCCTGACCTGTCGAGGTATGGACTCCACTAGACCTGTGAAGGTGTTCTTTGGTATATGTTTGCAGCAGATCCTTCAAGTCCTGTAAGCTGCGAGGTGGGGCCTCCATGGATTGGACCTGTTTGTTCAGCACATCCCACAGATGTTCAATTGGATTGAGATCTGGGGAATTTGGAGGTCAAGTCAACCCCTTGAACTCGTTGTTGTGTTCCTCAAACCATTCCTGAAACATTTTTGCTTTGTGGCAGGGCTCATTATCCTGCTGAAAGAGGCCAATGCCATCAGGGAATACTCTTGCCATGAAAGGGTGCACATGGTCTGCAACAATACTCAGGTATGTGGTACGTGTCAAAGTAACATCCACATGAATGACAGGACCCAAGGTTTCCCAGCAGAACATTGACAGGGGTCAGCATGGGCACCCTGAATGGTGTGCGTCTACGCAGCCCCATACGCAACAAACTGTGATGCACTGTGTGTTCTGACACCTTTCTGTCAGTACCAGCATTTTAACCATTTGAGCTACAATAGCTTGTCTGTTGGATCAGCCTTTGCTCTCCATGTGCATCAGTGAGCCTTAGCCGCCCATGACCGATCGCTGGTTTACCGCTTTTCCTTCCTTGGACCACTTTTGATAGGTACTGACCAATGCAGATCAGGAACACCCCACAAGGGCTGCAGTTTTGGAGATGCTCTGACCCAGTTGTCTATCCATCACAATGGCCCTTGTCAAAGTCGCTCAGATCCTTACGCTTCCCATTTTTTTCAGCTTCTAACACATCAACTCTGAGGACTGAATGTTCACTCGCTGCCTAATATATCCCACCCACTGACAGGTGCCATGTTAACAAGATTATCAGTGTTATTCACTTCACCTGTCAGTGTTCATAATGTTATGGCTGATAGGTGTATATATATATAATCTAAAGAGATAAGTGTTGTGTTATATTGTTCCAGGATAGCTAGAGTCACATTTTTGACATCTTGTCAATTTGCTTAAATGCCCCTCATATCAAAATTGACTTGACGTTGTAGCTAGATGTCTTTTCAACGTGTACCAGAGGATGTTGTAGTGTACCGAGGTTATCGTATGTGATATATTATATGATTCCCATGGACATGCTAACACTCGCCTCACAACATATAGAAAATACACTGTCTGTCAACTTTTACCATACTCCTTGATTATTAGTTTCGGGCAATTCATGCTTACGTGATCTGGCGGCACTGGCAGCTGCATTATATTTCCAACAGTGAACTGTCTTGTACATTTAGCCAAATGTATGTATTTGGGACTGTGCGAGCGGCGGGGAGCGCTGATATTTGCCACTCTCAGCAGAGCCGCAGGGCTTCGTGTGGCAGCTCCGAAAGGTGTTGCGTCTCCGAGCCTCGACACCTCTACAAGTGAGACAGATTCACAGTCAGCCTCCCTCCTGATAAGCTCTTGTGAAATCCCCCAAGAGAGAGGATTCGATTAAAATAATCAACAGGGAGTAAAATATCTCCATATTGTTCTGTATGGCTAGCTATGTGCCTCGTTGAGACATAGTACACTATATTGCAACTTGACATTACATGCAAACAGTCAGGTTTTGTGAGGAGGTTATGATGAGAGCCACTGCAATCCCACACAATCATATTTTTTCTTCTGTGTACTAACAACAAGCTAACATCTCCATAGTTACCACCACACATCCTCCAAACAGCACACACATTTACACACACGCACACACACACACACACACACACACAATCGTCGCCTGGTTGTGACACAAAGTATTTGATCGGTTCTTGGACAAATCACAGAGAAAATGCCACACACTGGCAAAGCATCCCTCTTATCACATTCAGTGTCAGTTTGGACAGTCCCGAATCAATGAGATGTATTCCATCCACACAGTGGCACTTTAAAAGGGGGAAGTTATCCAAACTCAGCTGAAGTCACACTGTAGGCACACATGTCAGACATCCAACCCCGGAAAAAAAAACCTCAATTTAAACGGGGAGAGGCGAAATAGTACAATCTGCTCCTGTACATACGTGCTTGGAGAAGAGCGCATTCTTTTACCCAGTTCAACACACCGTTCCGAAGCCCGTTTGCCCCGCCATCCGTGGGGCTCCTGTGTGCTGTCGGCACGCCGGGGCCAGGATTTTGATTCCTGGCAACACTGACGCAGCTGTACTGCGGGACAGTGACTTAGACCACCATGTCAATCGGCAGCCCCGGCATTTCTAAAAAGCCGGCCCATTTTTGTCCCCCTTGAGTACCCCACATCAGCACTTTTTTCCGCCTCAAGGTCTGCTGTTTTTGTCCAGATAATGATAATCTATTTCAAAAACCCCAAATTAGATGGGCCAACTTAACCAGAGATGCACTGGACCACCTGGTGTTTCCCTGAAATGTACCTCCAAACCCGGAGGGCCAGTAAGCTGTATATACATCAGAACATAACCTGGAAATCCGGATTTTCCCCTCTACACTGAGTTTCCCCTTCTATGCAAAGCACAGTCATTCAGAGGGTTAGGGGCAAGCTCTGAGGCAGCCGTAAAATAAACCCGGTACATTTCGCAACTTAAAATGAGAACATTATCCAGGCGACAGACCAGCCAGAGACATTCCGCCGAGCTCCGCCCAGTAGGGGGGCCGTTTTGTAGAAACGATCAAGATTACGGTAACGCTATCATACCATTTGAAACTTCACAATGGAAATGTTGCTCTCTTTTTATTCTTTTTCTTTCGTGGAGGTGCTAAATAAATTTTCTTTAAACACTGCGGCTGAAGCCTCATCATGTCTGCATCAAGGTGTGGATGACTTTGAAACATCCTAGCACTCAGCGGGGCCTCGGTGTGGTCGTGGAGCAGTGTCTCTGGGCCCCCCGCCGGAAATCGAGGTTCAATCCCGGTGTCTGCCCTTCCACTGTTCCCCCACTGGCCTGTCTTCCGAGCTGTCAAAGAAATTACTAATTAAAAGTCATTTAAAAACAGCCCGTGCTTAATTTAGCTTAATAACTTAACAGCAACTGGGTCTAGTCTGGATCAAGGCCGCACAGTCATTGAAATCAGGGAGAGAGAAGTAGTGGAGTCACAGAGAGACTCGCTGGCCTCTGATGGCTTTCTTTACCCCGCACGATTGCATTGTTTTGTTATTGCCACGTCCTGTGGTTTTGGTTTGGATTTGTATTAATTTGTTTATTTGTCGCACTTCAATGCATTTGTTTTCCCTAACTGTTAACCGTCTTGAAATGTCACCCTTGACACCATCTTTTTTTTAATTTATTTTTTTAAACCTTGGAAGTTGCCTTCGAGTCTGGCTGCGTCGACATCCCAATGCTTTAGTAACATACACATTGTGAATGCGTCCGGCGTAACAAAGGATCTAGAGACTCGTGCTTTGAAAAGCTGTGTGCATTGTTTCCTTTCAGTAGCTCTGCCGAAGCTTATGTTGTCCAAAGTGATTTACACTACACTGTCATACCTTTTCACACCGGACAGCCATTGGGAGGAAAACCCACAATGCTGGCGCTGCGTTCTCCATGCTTTTTCCAACTGAGCTAAAGGTATTTTCAGGTTGACCAGGGCTCTGCACAGAGGCCTTTCACGTGCCTGGCCCCACCTAAACACGGGTGAGTTTGTCGTGTACGCTGTTGTGTCGTCGCTGTGTTGTCTACTAGGTGATAATTTTTGCACTTTTGTCACAGTATTCTCAGATTTTCCAATGTGTTTAAAACCAGTCTATTTAACCAGCTGGCTGAATTTACAGTACTGTGTAAAAGTACTCTGAATTTACAGAGTTCATTTACAGTACTTTTTCATCCATATTTATATATAACTATTTGCTGTGACAGATATTAAAGTATAGGATTCTCTGATGTTGCTGTGAGGCCATAAGCTTTTTCATAAATAACTGTGTGTGATATTTTTATCTCTTCCAAATCCTCCCGTTAAATACAGTCTTGTTTGGTGGAATAAGATATCTGATAAAGGGTAAATGATTCTGCAGAAGACAGAAGTTACAAAAAGGCCTGTTCAACAAATGAACATTGAGCCCTAACATTTGACTCAGTGGAGTCTCTGGAACAACCAACGTCTCTGTGAACTTACCATATGTTAGCTTTCATACGTGTTTCACCAAGCATGTCTATGCATCATGGCAGTAAAGGCCAATTTCACTGTAATTTCTAAGTTTCTAATTATTTTTATTATTTATGCCTACATACAATATTTTCTAAATATAACTTGGTTATAACTTGAATCATTTTGCAGTGAGGCTAAATGATTCAAGTTCTAACCAAGTTATAAAACAATTCCACAATTTAGGTCAGTCTAATGCTTCTTGCATAGCTTGCCAACATTGTCAAAGGAAAACAGAAAGCTTTTTGTTGTTTAAATTCATCCGGACATTTAAACAACTTCCTTGTGTTTGTTTCTCTGTCTTTTGGCAGATTATCCAGTTATTCTATTCCTCTGAAGACATTTTCTATGGGCCTTCCATTTAAAAAATTATAAAAATAATTTTTGAAGGGCAATGACAAAAATCCATGTGTCTTAAGGTTTATTTTAATTTTTTTACACACTTTTTACAAACATGGGTCAACCAAATACTGCTTTGCAGAGTCCAAACCAATGGACAAGTCTGATCATGGTTGTGTGATGGAATGCTTTGCTGTCTCTGGACAAGGGCGACACGCCACTGTGGAAGGAACCAATGTGAATTTGCATTATGGTGCTGGCATCTTTTTTGGTTTCCAACCAAAGCATTTTTTCACTTAAAATAGAGAAAAAATAATCGAATAGCTAAAATAATAGTCGATGGATTGGTTGTAGCTCCGCTTCAGATTGAAACAGAAGCTAAAACAGAACACATCTGAAAGAGGCAAATAAATTTTCTCTGCACTTCATATGTGAGAGGAAGGCCTACAGCCCTGCGAAGACATCTACCGCCACATCCCAATTTCAGCTCGACTGAGACTGAGGCGAGATTCATGAAAGACGGTACGGGAGTGCTTTCTCCCAAGGGGAATAGGACAAACAGTGACCCGAGTGAACCCATTCTAAATCTGTCCCTTACTCAAATAGGAAAACAAACACGCTAGCAGGAACCGGAGACAAGCCCTTCTCGACATGACAGAGGAAGAGAGAGAGAGTTATAGGGGAAAGCAGAGACATGGTGAGGGAGAGTGATAGAGAGAGTGTGTGAGTGAGACGGATGGGTAGGTAGAGAACATCCTTGTCTCAGAGCTATATAAAACACACAGTTTTATTTCAGAGCACCTCCCTGACCAACCTAATGGTCAAGTTACTTCATAGAGAAATTATAGTAAGAAAGTAAGTATCATCTAATTTGTGACCATCTAGAAAAAAAACATAAACAAATCAATAAAAAACAAAAATGCTAACAAGAATTCACCCAAACATTGAAAATATAATTTTTTGGTCAGAAAGAACAATATGAGGCAGACGCGATATTGTTTACAGGTGTTTTAAAGCATTTTCCTTAAAATGCTTTCGAACACATTTTCACAGTGCATCTTGGTCATCAAAGAGCTCCTGATTCAGCAAAATGTGATTATCAGATTTGTCTGTATCAAAACAAAACAGGAAAAGTGCTGTACGCTATCATATTTTCTTGCTAGACCAACTAAATCACTTAAATACTATAAGAAAGATGCATCTCTTTCAGATCAAGTATTACATACTCTTTATATTATTTGCAGTGTGAGAAATATTGCCAAAATCCTGCAGTTAGCCGTTTTGCTCACACTTTTTTCAGTAATAGAATTTCACAAAGTGAATAAAAGTTGGTGGGTGGACAGGGATGCTGCAGTTTATTTGGACAAACATGTGAAAGTAACATACATAGATTTTTCTTCAGAAGAAAACCTCACAACTAGTTGTGCTATTGCCATGTTAGAAAGTAATACTTTTTCAGTGTTAAATTAGCCTACCGATATTTACAAACACAGTACGCATAAATGGTCCCATAATGAAATTCCCCAACAATCCATTTCTTTCCCAGTGGTCTCAAAAATAAAGACCACATGATAAAGTAGGTGATCTTATGTATTAACACATTTCATCTACTTATCCTGCTATATAAATTCCCCTAAGCTCTACTGATTTAGTCCTACATGTAGCCATGAAAATAAATATTACAAACCTGTTTTTCAAGTTTCCCTTTCTATCAGTGCATTTCTCCCAAGATTTTCTTGGACCAGCAGCCTGGCCTGGTGCAACAACAAAACAGCTTTCAAAGAAAGACATAAACAGAAATGTGGAGTGGTCTCTTAATTTTTGCCTGAGCTGTATATGCATAATTCACAAATTGTAGAGCTATTTAAGAGCAAGGTATCACATTATATTGTACTACATGAAGTGTCACGGATTTGCGTACACTATAATACACCTTTTCCTGAGACATATCAGGAAGTGGTGAAAGATTTACGTACATTATAACACACCTTTTCGTGAGACATATTAAGGAGTGGTAAACATTTACGTTGAGGCGTGGAAGCAAGGGAGAGGGAATGAGAGAGAGACAAAGATGAAGAATGAGGGGTATTTTAAACACAGCCACTCAGCACAAATATAATTCCACAGCCGGCTGGGCTTAAATTATCTAATTAATTACATAGAAACTTTCCCGTTAAGTCCCAGTGATTGCCCCAGACACAAACAGGTCAGCCAGCCCCTTGTGTAACACACTTTCTTTTCCCAGGATTTTGATAACCTCTTCTACAGCCAAAATAGTCCATAGCATCTAATTTATATATATATATATATATATATATATATATATATATATATGTACATACAGTATATTTATATATATAAATTAGATACTATGGACCATTTTGGCTGGAGAAGAGGTTATCAAAATCCTGGGAAAAGATATATATATACACACACACACACACATACATATAGTATACATACTGTGTAACATACAGTTAATAAATTATTGTTGTCCTGCTTTTCTCTGTAAGTGCTGTAATCTGAACAGGACAATATTTCAAATGTCGTCTCTGAACACCGCTGGCCATAAATAAAACAACATTAATCAACCAAACCCCCGTTCTGCCTCCCCTTTCAAATTCATCACACTTTTAATATTAACGGGGTTTAAGTGCACCTCCAACACATTAAGCCACTGGTACCTCAGGAGCAAAGTAATAGCATGGCTAAACACTTGGCTGGCTTGGTCTCTTGCACACACACTCACACACACACACACACACATACTGTATAACAGAACACATGGTCATTTCTTGAGACTAGCGTGAATTCAGACTGACGCGTCCGTGCATAAGTCTGTGCATTGGTACTATATGGGTTTGAAGGAGTGGGTTTGCAGGAAATTTGCCTTTGGATTGATAGCTCAACACTGTGTCGAACGAGACCTGTGAGGAGATTCTGTTGTTATTACACTACATCTCATCTACATATAATTTCCTTAATATGTTTACTGAATGCCTTCACTAGCGTGTATGAAACAGATTGCCAGTGGCCACAAACATGATGTCATTTGTAAAGGTTGTACTCTTGAGGTGTACGGGAGGTTAGCGAAATTTGTCCTACCATTCATAACAATACGATCAGTTCTGATGTGTTTATTTTTTAGACAACAATCTGAATATGGACAGATATAAAAAATGCATCCAATTTGCTCAACTGTAGCCTAACTTTATTAATTACTTTCTGCCTCAAAATTACGGTCAAAGTTCCTGTCCAGACTTAATGACACCAGAGACAGATAAATTAATCTTGGATTTAGATCACATGGTAGCTTTCACATTTCTGTATTTAAAAAAGTGTTTAGTTTATCATGTGGCAGACCGAATGTTTTGTTGACATCAATACAACTAATGAATGCAAATATTGGTCAAAATGGTTGGGGATCGACTTTTTTTTACAAACATGATTCCAAAAAAGGGACACTGTACAATTGTGAATAAAAACAGAATGCAATGATGTGGAAGTTTCAAATTTCAATATACAGAATACAACATAGATGACATAGATGACATATCAAATGTTTAAACTGAGAAAATGTATCACTTTAAGGGAAAAATAAGTTGTTTCTAAATTTCATGGCATCAACACGTCTCAAAAAAGTTGGGACAAGGCCATGTTTACCACTGTGTGGCATCCCCTCTTCTTTTTATAACAGACTGCAAACGTCTGGGGACTGAGGAGACAAGTTGCTCAAGTTTATGAATAGGAATGTTGTCCCATTCTAGTCTAATACAGGCTTCTAGTTGCTCAACTGTCTTAGGTCTTCTTTGTCGCACCTTCCTCTTTATGATGCGCCAAATGTTTTCTATGGGAGAAAGATCTGGACAGCAGGCTGGCCATTTCAGTACCCGGATCCTTCTTCTATGCAGCCATGACATTGTAACTGATGCAGTATGTGGTCTGGCATTGTCATGTTGGAAAATGCAAGGTCTTCCCTGAAAGAGACAACATCTGGATGGGAGCATATGTTGTTCTAGAACTTGGATATAACTGTCAGCATTGATGGTGCCTTTCCAGATGTGTAGGCTGCCCATGCCACATGCACTCATGCAACCCCATACCATCAGAGATGCAGGCTTCTGAACTGAGCGCTGATAACAACTTGGGTTGTCCTTGTCCTCTTTAGTCCGGATGACATGGCGTCCCAGTTTTCCAAAATGAACTTCAAATTTCGATTCGTCTGACCACAGAACACTTTTCCATTTTGCCACAGTCCATTTTAAATGATCCTTGGCCCAGAGAAAACGCCTGTGCTTCTGGATCCTGTTTAGATACGGCTTCTTTTTTGACCTATAGAGATTTAGCCGGCAACGGCGAATGGTACGGTGGATTGTGTTCACCGACAATGTTTTCTGGAAGTATTCCTGAGCCCATGTTGTGATTTCCATTACAGTATCATTCCTGTACGTGATGCAGTGCCGTCTGAGGGCCCGAAGATCACGGGCATCCAATATGGTTTTCCGGCCTTGACCCTTACGCACAGAGATTGTTCCAGATTCTCTGAATTTTATGGATGATATTATGGACTGTAGATGATGATAACTTCAAACTCTTTGCAATTTTTCTCTGAGAAACTCCTTTCTGATATTGCTCCACTATTTTTCGCCAGAGCATTGGGGGAATTGGTGATCCTCTGCCCATCTTGACTTCTGAGAGACACTGCCACTCTGAGAGGCTCTTTTTATACCCAATCATGTTGCCAGTTGACATAATAAGTTGCAAATTGGTCCTCTAGCTGTTCCTTATCTGTACATGTAACTTTTCCGGCATCTTATTGCTACCTGTCCCAACTTTTTTGGAATGTGTAGCTCTCTTGAAATTCAAAATGAGCCAATATTTGTTATGACATTAGAAAATGGCTCACTTTCAACATTCGATATGTTATCTATATTCTATTCTGAATTAAATATAAGTTCATGAGATTTGTAAATTATTCCATTCCTTTTTTACTCACAATTTGTACAGTGTCCCAACTCTTTTGGAATCCGGTTTGTATATGAATCGTTTTCATCTAATTATTTTCCCTGTTAGAAGTTGTAAGACTACGCAAAACATTCATATTAGCCTTTTTCTAACTTTCATTTGTCTCAAGCACAGAGAATGAGTTACCAGAGAAAGAGTCAGTCATTCAACCAATGTATATCCATTGACCTGTCTATTCAAAAAGTATAATTCACCATTCCACAGACCAGAACAGAGTACGACATCCAATCAGAGTTATGAACAAACCTTTGTGCGACAGCTTAAAGGGGAGCCAGGCCAGAGAGGGCCTACAAAACAAAAGGTTGATAATCTTGCATATAATTCACCCTGAAAAGATACCAATTACCACAGAAATCATGCACCCACTGAGGTCAAAATTCACAGCTTCAACAATCTGTCAGAGCACAGGTTTTATAGTGACCCAACAAGTATGTACTTGTGTATTCCTGCTACCCACTTTCCATCGGCAGTATGCTGGTGACTGAAAGGCAGACGGACATTCCCTCCTCTGAAACTGGGTTGGGATGAAAGCCCTTACTCTTTTATCTTAAGATAATATCTCTTAATCCGGAGGTCAAATGTCAAATTAGGGTGGGGTCTACCCCTGCGTGCCCCACAGGTCCAGACAAAACTGAAGCTGTAAATAGAGCAAATATACTACCATGAAAAAGTGTCAGTTGTCTGCCCAGTGAGCTTAGTAGGCCAACAACAAGTCCCTATGTATGCTATATTAACATTAGAGAGGTAACGAACACGTCAACTGAAATAGGCTAAAGCGTAAAACGAGATTTGCAACAGTTTCGCTGTGGTATTGCCCAATGAAAAAGATGCAGGCCCACTTCCAACATGGAATATAATGCACCCCCCCCGAGTGTTGGCACAATAGCCTGAACGTCTGTGGATAGCCTTTAACCCCCTCAATCAAGTCATAGACGCCCATCTAGTAACCCACATAAAACCCTCGTAAAATAGGCTCACAGTCACGTGCACAAATTTGACAGGCACACAAGGAAAACTTGGAGCTCGAAAAAAAGGGTGTCACGTGAAAACCTGTTTATTAATGCTAAATAACTCAAACAGGTGGCATTCGGGGAGGTCGGTGGCTGGCTATTAAGCTATCAAAGCCAGATTTACCACGACCGGCTATATTTTACAGTTGCATTTCAGTCATTTAGCTGACGCTGTTATCCAGAATGTCTTACATACATTAGCAATTGCACACATTTTAGTACCTATCGTTCTTCACAATGTATTTTTGTTGCAGAGAGAGGTGACAAATCAGCTATTAGGATGCTGGGAATGATTAAGCAGCCATGATGGTATAAGGTTGAAAATGTACCCGGGATTTCGAGGTCAACCCCCTCAACCCTTATGATTAGTACCATGGGATCCACAGTAACACACGTGTCAGGACACGTTGAGTCCCGTTGGAAAGACAGCACCCTGCGCGAAGCCAATGTTACCTTCACTTCCCTGGGGCGTTGGAGTGGCTCTAGTGGTCATTATAAATCTCTTCCATCTGGGCTTGGCCAGGACCGACCGTATTAACCTTCACAGGCAAGCCAGAAGTCAGATGCACGGGGAGCCATGTAACTCATATGGCAAGCCGTTTTAACATTTATTCGCTATGCTTGACTATCCAGAATGAACAGGACATATATCCCCAGCTAACACGTTATGTAACCACGACCAACCGTGACGTTATGGATTGGTAATGGACTGGTAATTACCTTCTCAAAACGTTTTGGCAACGTTATCCAAAGGTAATTGCATGACCGCATAATTGGTAATCTTCCTTACCTCCTCAGCATGTCGCAGGAGCATAATTACACGACTTACTGACAAGGTAAACTTACGTACCGGTTTGGTAACGATCCTAAGTAACTCCAACGTTATCTGAAGGAAATTAATGACCACATAATTGGTAATCTGCCTTACCTGCTCAAGATGTAGCAGAAACGTAATTATAGGACGTACTGACAACGTAACAACTTTCGTACCAGTTTGGTAACGGTCTTACGTAACTACAACCGGGAAATATGAACTCCTATTTTCGTTGCTACAATGTACTTTGCTTACAATGTCATTGCTGCCACCACATCGGAAACCACGTATTCCAAATATTCAAAGTTCACCTGAAGATCTTTAGAGTCTCAAGAACTCCCCAATCACCGCAATTCAGACCATTTCAAATAGTTCTATATAATCTCCCACAAAACAGACGGAATGCGTACACAAATTGTAAACTGCACGAGCAACTTTTTTACTCACAATTTGTACAGTGTCCCAACATTTTTGGAATCGGGTTTGTATATACAACAATGTCAATACCCTTTTCTAGTAATTGCCATTTATTTTTCAACAATGTTATGAAGCAATTAAAAAACATGATTAAAACCAAAATAACAGAACAGGCTTAAGCATCATTAGATTTTGGGATGTAGCCCAATCATATTGAAGTAAAAAGCAATGTTTTAGAGACAACTTTTTCAAAGGCACTGTTGTAACCAGGGGTTTTTTGTGGCAAGGGCGCAGTAAAGGCTTCTTTCTGGCAACTTAACAATACAGCTCATTTTGTCCCTGAAACAACCACACCGTCCTTTTACAGGTGTTTTGGTATCCCAAACAATTCTTCTCCCAGTTTTGGCTGAAATCATTCTTGGTCTACCTGACTTTTGCTTGGTATTAAGAGATCCTTGAATTTTCCACTTCTTAATAACAGTACTGACTGGCATTTGCTAGGCTTTGGATATCTTTTTATATCCTTTTCCATCTTTATATAGTTCCATTATCTTGTCACACAGGCAGTCCTTTTCTGTATCTAACCTGCTCAGTGCCTCCACACGAGAGCTGACACACTCATTGACTATTTATACACAGACACTAATTGCAATCAAAAAAGCCACAGATGTGGGAAAATCACCTTTAATTGTCATTTTCAGCTGTGTGTGTCACCTTGTGTGTCAGTAACAACGCCAAACATTCAAGGGTATGTAAACTATTGATCAGGGCCATTTGGGTGATTTCTATTATCATTTTGATTTAAAAAGGTGCCAAACAACTATGTGATAATAAATGGCTTCATTTGATCCCTATCCTTAAATGAATTTTTTATTTTTTTGCATGATCAGTCATTTTTTCAAAATCAATACCAAAATGTCATAATTTTGTGCCATGGTATGCAAACTTATCTAGCTAAATACAAAATGTATCTTTCTAAATACATGGCTCATATTTGATTGACAGTATATGCTAGCCAGTTGTGTGGCTATATGATTAGCACGAGCTGCTGTACCCCATTGGCACATGACATATTGGATATTTAGAAAGAATCAATCGCTGGCTTGCTAGTTTGAAACATTTATCAGTATCAGTATGTGAAGTTGTTGGAGAATTACGTAAACAAGTGACAACATCAATTTATTAATTGAAAATGTTGGTACATTATGTTAGGTACATAATGTTCAAATAGGTACATTTAGTGATTAAAGCTCAAACACTGTGTTCATCATATAGCGATGGCAATGTGAGTCTGAAAGCTCGGCAGCGTTACCAGATTCAGCTGAAATGACCAGTCGGTTGATAAGACGAAGAACAATACTCTGGGACATGTTAATTGCAATGCGAAGAAAGCCATCAGCAATTTTGCTGTGTAGTTTTCCTCGTGTATCCTGTGCATACAGCTATTAAAAAACATAAAACCACAGCATTTAGTCACATTACATTGGTCTTTAATTATTTAAAAGAAAAATAGGCTACAGTAATTAAACTGTCCCTTTGCCACCGTGTCACCCTGTGAACCAGTCCATTGCCGCTCACAGCTACATGTTTTCTGTGTTTTCCCATTCCTTGACATGTTCATACATTTTTATGATCGCACTGCCATTGTAGTGGTGTGAAGCCAAACAGCAGCTGTTGGCGCTCCAGGGTGAAGGATTGGGTTCCACTGGAGGAGGTGATTAAAATAGTGTTATTATGGAAAGATGAGGTCTCCGGGATCAGTCCTTGGTGGTAATGAGCGGGCAATAGTTTCATGTCTGTGTTGCTCGTCTGTACTCCTGCGAATTCAGCGGCCCTAACGCACGGACACACATTCTGTCCTTTGTGTCCTTCACAATGTTGTTTGATTAAGTAGCCCCGGCCGCAACAGAGAAGGTGGTGGAGGGTGGACAACGTAAAGAGCTGTGTGACACTATTTGTGGTACCTTCAAAGAAACCAGTGGGTTGACCTTATGTCTCATTATGTGGAGAGGAGTATCGGCTGGAGAGGAAGGAAACGTGTGTGCGCGCGTGCTTGTGCGTGCGTGCGTGCGCGTGCGTGGTTGTGTCACCTCCACAGCCGAGTTGTGTACATTGTGCATGTCAGTATAGTGGATGGAATAAAAATAAATAAAATACATGGGTATTTGAGTAGCTATTTATCTATTTAGTTTTACACTTTCGGGTATTAAAAATACAGTTCATAAACTGCTGCATGATGCTGTGGAAGTGCATGACAGTTGAAAACGTATGGATTTGCGCTTTGGCTTGGCTTGTCATCAGTATATCATGCCAATGTGAAGTTCTACCTGGCACATGAGAAACCAACTGAAGTCACATTTCTTTCCTCATTATTTCAATTCAGAAGGCAAAGCAACACATGCTGCAGCCATTGGGAATCAGACTTTAATGATCCTGGAGCTTGGATGCTGCCTTTGGACGCAAAGCAATGCAACATGGACGGTATATGAGCTTTTATTGATTTCAAAAGAAACATTCCATTCACTATAGCTGATTAATGATGGCAATGCCTGATGCTGACGTCAACTTTCAATGATGTATCATTTATTCTAGGCCAGTTTCCAGCCATTGAGCTCTGGACAGCTGTATTTGGTGGTTTATGATGTTTTCACTTGATATATGGGTGCAGAAAATGGTGAGATTTTTCTGAGCATCAGCACTGAGGTGAAGAGTTATATTGTTTTATTATTTATTTATTTTGCATCAATGTATTTAGAGTTAAGCCCAAAAGTATTCATACCCATGCCAGATTTTGAGCCACAGTGAATTTATATTTGACCAATAGGTTTGTTCTGGCTGGAAATGGCATAAACAACTGACAAAACATGGTAAGACATTGTGCTGGAGGCACAAATGAATGACGTTACAATTTCTGTTTTTAGCCATGACTTGCAGTTGACTAGTAACTGACTAAAGAACTACTGCTGTTCAGCTGTTCTCAATTTATAGGTGATTAGAATGCTCTCTCATGGCAGAAATTACAAGACCATTGTAAATGGTACAGAAACTTGCATTTTCTCATAAATGTGCAACTATTTCAAGGGGATGAATAAAGTTGGACACTGGTTTTTCGTAAAATGTAAAAAAAACAGAAATAGTTGTGTTATTCATTTGTATCTCCAGCACAATGTCTTACTGTGTTTTGTCACTTGTTTATGTCATTTCTAGCCAGAAGAAACCTGCAACAAGGCATCTTAGAGTTTTCTGAGTTGATGTTCAATTTCCTGTCTCATCCATTTCTTATCCTATTTCAAGTTAACTTAAATAGCTCGTTATCAAGGTCTACAATTTTACTAAATGAACTAATATTGAGCTTGTAATTTTTGTTCAGATTTCTACTTCTAGTAATACTTCACTAACTTGTACTTGAAGTAGAAGCCTTTCCGCCTAAGGAAGATTTCCCATTAATCTTGCCTCCCTTTATTCATACCATTAAACTAAGTAATTCATAGGATGGACAACTATCTGCTTACAGCCAGGCCAAACTCAGCTAAACAAATTAAGAAAATAAGAAACAAATATCTGCTGGATTAAACAAAAGTATTGTTCTTCATTAGTTATTCATGATTATAAAAAAAAAAAGAGAAAAGAAATAGCTATGCATTTCCCAAACCAACAACTCATCTGCCTGGTCTGTCTTTAGTTGTTAACACCTGTTTTATTTGTCAAGGAACATCATAAACAAAATCAAGTTCACTTCAGCACCATACATTTCATTCTCCCAACAACACTGCTTTGCAAATAAGCTGTGTACGAACAAATAAAAGTGCAGATGAAAGGTAATGTCCCTAAAGTTTTAATTACATTTTTTACTCCCCTTTCTTTCCTTCATTGGTTCTGCTTTCAGAGTGTTTGTGTTTGTTTGTATGTGTGTTACATTATTTTCATAATTTATGGGGATGAAAAAGCCATTACCTTGAATTAGTATAATGGATTGTTTTTCTTATCTTCCATGAGTCCCACTTCACCCTGTTGGGAAGTGTTTATAGAGACGAGGGAGTGTAAAGGTGTGGTTTGTTGTCAAAACCCCACTCCCACTCACTCTCTCATCTTAAACAATCCAGTGATTCTCAAATTTTTTACCAATCTAAAGGAAATGTAAATGGGTTACAAATAAAATAAATAAATAAAGAAACTTTGGCAATTATCTAAGCTGGCCACGCTAGCATGTCCCCAGCCATCTACTCACAAACTTGATAATTGAGCCATAATCTTTAACACTAATGGAGGGGACGGAGGGGATCCCAGCTGACACAAGCTTCACACCACCCTCGCCTGGTGCCCTTTCAACAACATGCTCTCCACGGCTAAACCTGCTAATGGGGAATTCTCTGAAAGGTCACATTAGGAAAGCAAGCCAAAAAGTTAGAAAGGAAGATAATCCCTGTCCAGGCATTTAATCTGAAAGTCCCTCTCTATTACACACTCTGTAGCACACATCTGAACACGCGCACACACCTTATTCCATCTCAGCGGTGCCAGACTGAACGCGTGAGAACTATCTACGCTTATTGTTTGAACATAGTTTTTTTTTTTTTTTTTTACGTGTCTTGTGAAAGTTTGATAATTAACTTCAGCCACGCAGCTTGTATGACATCCATGTGCTCTACTGTGACATTCAGATTTCCTTTCGCGGCAGTAGGCCTGATCGGTGACAATGACGAGTCAGCTTACAGGGAGTTTAAGCACCTTGGCGGCCCGGCGTGCTGACAACAGCCTGGCCCTCAATGCAAAGAAAACCAAGGAGCTCATTGTGGATAACATGAAGTCTATGAGAACTGGGGCGTGACTGCAGCCTTTAGACTTCCTGTAATCCCCACTGAGCCCCTTGGGTTTTTTTGCGTTGAGGAGATGTGACCCGTGTTAGGTAGACACACCCTTCAATGTATATCACCGCTAGCAACCATCTTTACAGAACATTTTGGAACATTCCTTTAATAGGACAACTCCGCTGCATTATTCCAATAAACGCTGAATGTGTTTTCTCCCTTGATTTGTACGGGTTCTCTATTATTTAATCACTATATGTGACCGCAAAGTTCTTACAACTTTCAAATTGCATTGATTGCACATTTACACTTTCCAATTGTACCTGACGTTTCCCACCATTGCATTTATACATTCCACCTCAACTACATACATTGTACGTAATTGTTTAACCTTTTATCTGCTAACTGCATTTCGTTGCACCGTGACTGTACTTTTTCAATGACAATAAAGTTGAATCTAATCTAAAATCTAATCTTTGTCAGGTAAACGGGACTAGAGGCACAGTGAAGACAGAATGACATAGTTTTGGACATCAAAAGTGCACGTAATCTACAGAGAACATTTTGGAAAAGCTGTAGACGGACCAGTGGAAGACAGCGGGGCCCTATAAAACAAACCCACTTAGATTATTCGGATTCACGTTTATACAATCAAATACTCTAATTACAAAATAAAGCTTTTTTTGATTGCTGGTTTTACTATATTCAGTTTGATTAATAAAATGTATGCACTTCAGTTCAATCAAATATTATTTATGTATTAAAGAGACTCACATGGGCTCATCATTTGATGTCAATTCATGGATGTAATCCTGTGATATTCTAGCCAAATAACACATCAGGCTGCGTATTTGTAAAACCACATTGTTATAGCTGCTGATGTAAAAAGGGCTTTATGAAATACATTTGAATGATGACTGAGATATAGAATGGAGGGCTAGAGGTTCATGTACTGTACGGAATTTGAAACTTATACTAGTTTTCTAAAACTAGAGGAAAATAGGTCTTCTTTGTTGGGTGATTTGAATGTTGTGTGGTTTACTGTCAACTGTCCAGTGAAAACAAAGCTGATTTCTGACATTAATTTGACTATTTTCCATATTGTGGAATGATAGTGACTACATCAACTCTATGAAATGACACATTTGGTATCATATTGCAGCCAAAAAATTGTTAAACAGATGAGAAGACATTTCATATTGTACGTTCTTCAAAATAGCGACCCTTTGGGACTTTTGGGAATGGGACTTTGGACAGTACGATAAATTCAAGGTAAAAACTAGGTTTTGCCTGATACAGAGTGTCTTGCAGCACATTTTGATGAGGTCTGCCTGTTAGTTGTTCTGCAGTTACAATGCATGTACTGGACTACCCCTCTTCTCGTTTGACCCAATGTATTGTATACAATCTATTTCGGTAGCCATGACATCAACATGATGTCCAAAAAATAACTAGTCATGAGTTAATTGGGTTTGTGAAATGAACTACGAAAATTAAGGCCAAAGGCATGGTAAAACTAATCAATACAATTTTAGCTAAATAATAATTTGTTTGTGACGTGCTCCATTATTTTAACTGGTGAGGCTGCTAATGTTTAGTGTTTTCATTGGATCATTGAAATAACTTGCAGCCTCTGGCTTGCAGTCATTAGAAGATTAAACGTGAGATTAAAGAAATCCCATGCTATTGTCTTTTCAATTAATCTGCCTATGGCGGATCTTCAGGATTCTGACAAGTGCCAGAGATGTAAAAGTGGCCTGCCAAGATTGGAAAGCTGGCATGTAATGAGCTCTATCTTGCATGAGATGTGAATGACAAACGCCAGTCATATCTTGGGCATTGGGAATATGAAAAATAACAAGTCATTGCAGACATTTAGGTTTTTTTGATCTCTCTTGGTTGTAGTAAAATGTATAATCATAGTTTGCTAAACTAACCAGCTGGCTCATGTTTAGCTCTTCGGCTTGAAAATGCTTTTAGAAATATGTGCGTACATGTCTCCGTCGATGTAAACATTTTGACACCATTTGGCGCCACTCCCAACTACACAGCCAATCAGCAGCCTTCACTGCTGGCATCACATAATCAACCTCTGCATTTTTTGCAAAATGGCAGAATAGTGCTCTAAAGCTGTATCTGGGGCCCTAGGTTCTATTTAACTTGGTTAATCTCTCACAAAACCAGATACAGAAGTGATTTAACCCTAGAAAAGGCCTGGACACCCTTACATGCCAATTAAACACATTTTGTTGTCTATACTTTATTGAATACATTTCATGTTGTAATGAAAAATCGTATGGATTTGTTTTTGAACGTATTACGTAACACTTGCTGCAGAAAAAAAACATACAAAAATATATAACATTAATTTACCCTAATGTAGGCTATAAGGAAACATATAAAGATGAAAAGGACTTCAAGACTGAATTTCAGGTGTAAAATACATGTAATTTGTTGCATGTTATTTGTTGTATGTGAGTTAACAGACAATCAGCTTCTTTTCACCCATGTGAAAACATTTGTTATTCACCAATGAAAAGCAATCTATTATAGACAGCGTCGATGAAAACCCATTGAGAATGGCAGGAGACTGTATTGTCAAAACCATTTGCCATGTATTTATCCGGACCCCAGAATCATGCATTTGTCTGCAGGCATGTACAGCAAAATGACTGATTGGCTACAATGAAGGGATTATAAGGAGGCGGTTGGAGCAGTATTTTAACATTTCAGCGCTGCCCTTTAATGTTATTGATCATAAATTGTTATTGAAAAAGCTCCCTTCTCTGGATTTAAAACTCCTGCCATAAAATACTTACAGTGGTGCTTATTCCGTGTTAGACATCGTGATCTTTAATGGAAGTTTCCGGAATGTCCCCGTGCTACAGCGCAGCATTCCTCTGGGCAGCTGCTGTGGCCCGTTAATCTCAGCTCTTTTGGGCAAACAACTTGGCGCTGTTTTCTCCCAAATCAAATTTTAAGGTAAGTTGACTGAGAACTTGTGACGCCAATGATCTGGGGAGAAACAAGGTTTAATTGCGTGTTTTAGTGCGAGGTCTTGGAGACCGAGAACCTTTACTATGCTATTTTAAGGATGAGAGACCGGGGTAGCCCAGCACCTGTAGAGCAGGGCTGTCGGTATGCTAAATTTGCCTTCACCTGGAAGAGCTGACGTAACAAGTTGAAATTGGAATATATTTTGGCACAAATAATCTGATCTGTGATTTATAGAGATAATACAAGAAAATGAGAGGCAGTAACACTTCTGCACTATCGATGGACAAATTGTCGGTCAACAAAACTCCCCAGTCAGTCTATCCCAAGTGTCACAGACACTGTTGTTTTCGTAGCATCAATCTGACCATTAAGGTCCAGGTTTGGGTCTTTGCTTTAGCCTTGCTTAGGCTGCTAAGGGACAGAAAAAGCCCCATGAGTGATGCAAATTGGCCAGCACTATCCAGGGAGCATCATGCTCTAGCGACTCCTTCAGCCGGCTTGGGCATCTGCAAAACTAACTGAGCCCTGAAAGTGCCCTCCTATATGCGTTGACCCATGTGAATCCCTGGTTCAAGAGACATGCATGCTAAAAGCAGAACGACTTGGGGTACATGCCTAGGAGGAAGGCCTCCCACCATATTCATCTCTCCCGAAGCTGCTGGGAGTTGTCATGACGAGATACAGTTGGAAATTGGAATCTATGGGACGGTCACAGAATAAAATGCATTGCTAAACGAAGTTTAAAGACGTGACCCTCGTCAGTGCGCGGAGCTGGGCAGTTGACTCCCATCAGTCCAAATCCTATTTGATTCATCGGTTTGATTCATCGGTTTGATTCATCGGTTTGGGGCCTTGAGATGGGAGACTTGCCCGCTGTTCCTCTTGCTTTACCCCCACAGCTGCCTCCCACTTGCCATCCACCCTTTCGCGGACAGACGGATATGCCGGTCTGAGTTGTGGGGGTGGCTGACACTCTTTACCTCTCTGCCCTCTTCCTGACTCCGCCAGCCGTCAGAGTTCGCCCGAAACGTCGTCTGCCCTCCAACATCCCGGCAAGCCGCCGCATGGCCGTCATTTTTGGCCGTGCTCGGGAGACTCCCCGTTGCGGTGTTGCCAGGGCCGCGCTCCACCCACTCAGGATCCTGCTGCTCTCACACCTGTGTCATTACCACTCCCGTTGCCGCGGCATGGGTGAGTTTAATTAACCCCGGGCACGGATGGCAGAGATACTACAGACCCTGGCACCGGCGCTACCTGTTATGGGTGGAGGTAATAAGACACCTGGCTTTCCTTAACTTTAAAAAGGGGCAATAGTAAGGCTGCCAATCTAAAGAGCCAGTCGGCGATTTGATTTTGGGAGAATATCTGGTGAGACGTTCCAATGGACAGTCTATTGTCTTACGTGATTTGTGCATTTTACACGTCTATGAGCTTAAACAGTGCATCGGTGCCATCGTTATCTTAAAGAACACGTCCACGTACAAATAAAGCGTGTGTCCATTATGATAAAATATAGCATGTGGCCATTTTCCAAAAGAGAGTTGGGTTTCTTCCGTGTTTTGTCTTTCTAAATAATTGATGCCGGGGTTGTTTTCACTTTCTCTAAAGGCTATTATTTGAACTATGGATATGAGGATGGAAATATTCCATGAATGGCGGGCATTTTGCCAAGGATGCATCGCACACAGAAACACAAAGTACTCACTCCCTCTCTTTTATGCACTATGTCAAGACTTGTTCCACCCCAAAACATACACACACACACACACACACACATAATTTCAGCATGACCTAGGTCAGAACATTCAGAAACGTTCCTGCAGGTCTAAGGGAACCCTCAATTTACAATTCATTATTGGTTGAAAGCAAATTTGTAAAAAGATATGGGCTGCCTATCTTGGCTCTTGATGTAGAGACAGGAATCAGTAAAGGCTTTTGAGTTCCCAGCAGCAACTGTTAGGGTGTCGGAGAGTGAGCAGATGAGAAATGCACATTACTTAGAAAGGCCTTGGATTGCTGTAGCCTAGCTATTTTATTCCACTCACATTCCGGTACTTGGATTAGCGTTGTATTAATCAGCATCTGTAAAGCTACGTTTAACACCGACGTCTGAACGGAAACCTAATTAACATAACAGCTAATGAATTGGAGGAACCGGATGTTGGAATTCACAAGGATGACAGGTGTAGAGGTGTCAGAGGCAGTTATGAGTACTTTAAAGGTAATAGATCTTTGCGCGTTTTCAGTACAACGTTCGGCATTGCTATTTTTGACCAATCCTCGCGTTCATCAAACATTAGGTCTTCTTTCACAATAAATGTCACTGTGAAAGCTAACGTCTTTCATTGTGACTCTGGTCTCTATAAACACAAATCTACTATGAATTATGTAAAGTGACAAAGGGGAAGAGGGTACAACATAAATGCTATGTCAGCTTCACGGAGGAGGCCTGGTGCTGCACCTTAGAGTTCTTGTCACCACTGTCACGCATCACTGTTTCAGGAAATTGGAGACATGGAGAAACACAAATCTTGACACTGTGTAGGTCTGTATAACATTATCCTTGTGAAAACATGTGTATGTACCATAGTGTTATTGAGTGTGTGTGTGTGTGTGTGCGTTTGTGTGTTAACGTGTTAGTGCGCAGCGTTCGGCCTACTTCGGGTGTATTAGTCGGAAATATGGTTTCCAATTAAGCCACAGTCAATTAGAGTCGACAGATTTCTTTCAGGCATTTTAAGTACTATGACCCCGTCACAATCACTCTCCCGAGTCTGTATCTTACTTCACCCCTCCCTCTGTGCGGTTTGAAGGCAGAGCATCATGGGACACTTCCCCTGCCCAGGCAGCTGACCGTGGGACCAACCCCTCCCTCTCCACTTCCCTCCTGCCCTATCCCCCACCCCACCAGAGGCTACATCTGTCCGTCTTCGTCTAACCGTCTTTCCTTTGCTCAGTGGGTTGTCCTCTGTGGCTCAGACTCAGTCTGTTATTTTACCAGCGCTGAATTCCCCACGGTCTCTATAGCGCCGGTTTCTCTCTCCCTGTCTTTCTGTTTCTGTCTCCATGACCCTTTGTTTTCTCTCTTTCTGTAGCTCCCTCTCTTTTAATTCGTTCTACTGCCTAACTCTTTCTTTTCTCTCTAAATCTCAATTTCTGTCTCTTGTTCTTTGTCTTTTGCTCCTTCCCTCTGTCTCTTTTGGTATGTCCGCCTAGCCCTCCTAACCTTGTTCTTATTGCTTAGAGGAGGTTCCTCAGTGGGGGGCGGGGGGGGGGGGTGTAGTGTATAAAGGGAGGGAGGTGGGGGGACAGAAGTAGGAAGGGAAACGGGTTCTTCTTGAATGCAGTAGAATTCTTCTGTGGCGCGGTGCAGGTGTCCGTCTTAACGAGCTCCATAAGTGCGTGGCGCTCTGAGGTTAATTTTCTCCCGTCAGACCTCTCCGGAGGACTCGGCCTTTGCCCCAACTGACAGCAGCAGAAGACACACTTTGGGAGAGAAAAGTGAACCGGGGAAGTTTTGCACAGAGCGCCGCCATTTTGGGGTCAGCGTGAGAGTCTGGCTGACATAAAGTGGAAGATTTATAATGGGGCCCAATGGGGCGACTAAGCCACGCAGGGCTCCAGTGCTGGTTATTGCATGGTAACACAACGTCTACTGTATACTCTGTTCACTCTTCACGGTCTGCAGTGTGTGCAGGACAGTGAATGTGTAGCAAGAAGCTAATCCTTGTGGTATTGTTTTGGCCGCGTTGAACAAAGGCTTCATCGTCCGTTCAAGTAACTAAACAAGATAAAAATCAAGATGTACGTGTACAGAAATTATACTACAGTGACAGCGAGTGTAATCTAATGTGTCTGAACAATAAACTTTTACCTCAGAAGTTGTTGCAGAGCACTCCGAAAGCGCTTATGCTGTCGCCGCTGCTGCTAACAATAGGCACCGGGGCAAATTTCCAGGGGATTTATATTTTGGGGAGGTGTCTGGCCATCATTTCCTTGTGCACCCAGGCGTAGCGTGCCCATCCGCCTGCTCACCCGTCTGCCCGGCCCGGCGTGCTCACATCCCAACACGGCTAAACTGGCCCAGAGGCATGGACAGCCCTGCCATCACGAACATTATAAACTCATCAGTGGATTCTGGAGCTGCTGCCCACCTCATTTGCGATGACCGTGCTTGGTTTATCCTTAAAGTGTTTCTCCGTCTCACTTACGTCCTCGGTCTCTCTCTTTCTCAACGTTTTCTCTTCCAGTCTTTCCCCTTTTGCTCGCTCTTTTCCCATTCCTGTCCAGTTAGTTGTCAAGGCCTACTTTTCTGGGATTCTACAGGTGGATGAAAATGCATTGGCACTTTCTATGGGCTGAATTTCTGAGTGCCAGAGATACTGAACTATTTTGGTTAAAGGGGCTAATAGTGAATATGTCCCAAATGTGGTGAAATGATACATATATTCAATGGGTAAGTGTGCCCTAACTTTTGACTGGGAATGTATGTATTGTGACGGTGAGGAGGCAGGACGTGTGTGCAGGGAGAACGGAGGACATTAAACCAACTACAACTAGAACCAAATAAACACTGAACATCAAGACAGAGCAACTGTAACATAAGGCACGAGCCAAACAAAGGCCGGCTAGACACACTAGGAAAAGAGGAACGTAAATAGGGAGAGTGATGAGGGAAACAGGGCAATAACCAACAAAACAGGTGTCCCTGATCCAAATGAGGGAGAGAGGGCACTGGATCTCACCGGCACAGCAGCCTGCCAAGTCAGGATGTGACTATACTGTACAGCTCCGGAAACAATTAAAGAGACCACTGCACCTTTTTCTTTCCTTTCCAAAAAGGAAGGTCTTGAGTGAGCAACAGAAGCGTTCAATTTGCAGTGGTCTCTTAATTTTAACCCTTCTGTTCCTCAATCAAAACCTTCCTTTTTTACTTTTTTGGAAAGGAAAGAAAAAGGTGCAGTGGTCTCTTCATTTTTTAACAGTCAACAGTGTATATATATATATATATATATATATATATATATATTTATATATATATATATGAATATATATATAGACTGTTGACTGTTACATAGCTCCAGATCTAGTCAAAAAGCATAGTTAAGATAAATATTCCAACATGTTTCCAGGGTTTGCCTTCTGCAGCTAAGATGCTACTGAAAAGGCACAGAAGAGAAATTTGCCTAAGGCGATCCTTAGTCAAAAGCTAGTGGAAATGCAAGTTTCTCTTCAAGGAGGGTATTAAATTGGCCGGCACCACAAAACCTAAGCCGGATTCCTACTTCCTGGTGTCCATTTTACTACTGAGTCAAAACGTTCTTCTCAACAGACCCAGGGAGAACCCAAGAACACGCAGACTAGAATGAATTCCATTCCAAAGGTCCCGTTGTTTAGGGATTGGAAAGAGGGGGGAGAGATGGACAGACAGAGAGAAAAAAGCCAGCGAGGGATAAAAGAGAGACACATTTTGACAGCAAAACCCAACGCCCACTCAGTCCACAGAGAGGTGATACCACCTCTGATACCAGATGAAATCACACTACTTCTTCTCACTGGCAAGACTTGCCACAATACCCAGAGTTGACCTTTGACCTCATAGTTACTCCGCCCCCCCCCTTCCCCTTAATTAAATCTCAAACGATCCCCCTCCCAGTCAGTTTCGCTGTGTGAAATATTACCGAACCGTTGACTTGGACAGGGGCTGCAAAGGTCGTGAGGATGCGCGCCGAACTTTTAAGTGTTGAATAACGCATTTCGGGTTCAACGTCCCTGGCTTCATTAATGTCTCTAACTGCTGCCGGGAGTCCACTCAGGCATTATTTTTCGTGAATTCTCTCTCTTTCTCTACCACGCACGCACATACACAGACACACACACACACACACAGACTCGCATCCAAGCACCCACTCTCCCTTGCACGAAAAACGTGCGCACGCATCAGGCGGAAATTACCTGCTGCTCAAAATAATATTAAACTTAATTTTAAGAGTAATGGATCTCATCAGTCAGTGAACCTAAGGCATTATACTCGGACACGCGTGGCTGCGTCACCATTAATTCAGTCATTGTGGCTGCCTTCTCCCCAGCACTGACCGCCCGCCAAAAACTAGGGGACTCTGTGTCCGATTCAGTCAGTTTAGGAGTTTTAGAGCCAGGTTCAAACTCCATTCAACCTTTATGATTTGTTTGAACAATAGAGGTAATATTGTGACATGCGGGTTTACGACGCAGCTTGGAGAGCGTTTTATCGGACCACATGCGACGGCGTATTAGTTACTTGATCATTTAGTTTGGTTAAATTTGACTTTGGTTGTTGATGTTGAATGTCGGCATATCACTGTAGGTTAGCTAATGTTTCTTGCTTATCTTTCCAGCTATGTGCTGTACACATTCTGGGTTGTTCAAGGTTGCCCTGGTTGTGTAGAAATTAAATATAGCATCCTTTGAAATACAGGCGTGTGAGATTTAGGGCTGGCAGAGTGTCTAGTGGTCAGAGCGTGCGGTCAGTTAAAAAGAAACATTATAGGTTTAAATCCCCAAGCTGGCATGATGAAAGAATGTGTTGTTGTGCCCTTGAGCATGACACTTAACCCTCCTTCCTCCGGTGAGTTAATGAAGTAACAGTCTTGGTACTGACTGGCTGAGTACACCTAACTTCTCAGGGAGTGAGGGAGCAGTGAGTGCATGTGGACTAAACCTCAGAAGATATATTATAAGTCTGCACACACAAATCACTCCGTACCTCCATGTAGCGCTGAATTACATGTCCCTACAGTGAATGTACATGCTCCCTGACTAGGCCATGTTAGATTGATTCAATTAACAACCCGTGAGAGATGCTTAAAGCTTCCGAGAGCTTTCGAGAAACAAACGGGTTTAACGTCCAAGACTCTAGAAGCTGAGTGAAACGATAACTGGTTCCGTCTAGTTCTCCCCCGGAGAGAAACGGCAGAAAAGCAACACCCTGTGACACCTCTAATCCTGCCCTAACAGAGTGGATCACAGGCTTGTCGAATCAATGGAAATCGGCAGGTTTGATTGGTTTCTGTGGGACCCCCTAGTTCATCTAAAAGCCTGGTTGTTGTGACAACTGACCAATCACTCACTCACTCAGTCAATCAATCAAATGTTTTGTTTTGTTTTTTTTTCTCATAAAGACCTTTTCTCATCATTATATTGTCACGCTGCTTATGAAGACACTCGGCCTAAAACCCCAAAAGAAATGTGAAATGTGATTGATGTCTTGTGAAACACAGGTCCCCGCTGCCTCCAAGTGAATTATTAAAGAGGGCGAGAGGTCCTAGCGAAGAAAGGGATGAGGACAGTCGAACATCTTGGTTTAGATATTGTTTTGAAATTGTCCCCGATCCCTGCAGGACTGCGATAGACTAAAATGTGGCAACATTAACAATTCTCCAAATATCATGTGAGGGCCTGCTTAAGCGTCTCTCCTCAGTGCGTTTTTGTGACGTATTGGAGAGAAACACATTACACATTGGCATGCAAAATGTAATTAAAACCAGTTTGCTTTTCAGCTGCTAGGAATCTACGAATGTTGCTAACATCAAAAGTTCAATGATTGAGGGATGATTGTATGAGTTGGAAAAGGACAGGGAATCAGTAATACAGTAATACTTCCCTACAGTAGAGTAATATTGGCTGGGTGCACTGGTTAATTCCCAGGTTCTATTTGCCAGAATTAAGCCACAGGTAGTAGATAACTAAAATATTAATAATATATTTTTTCTTTTGTCACCATTCTTTTAAGACGTAAATATTAAACATGGGTTTAAATGAAATTGCATTGTAAGAGGCTGATAGAAGAGAAAAGGTTTTTGCCATTATCCTTGCAATAAATTTTTAATCTGAGCTTAAGACGCCTGCCTTGAAGAGCATTTAATTAGCCTTGTGTAATTGCATTAGGTTTCTCAGGTTTAAAACTTCTGCGGCATAAGTAGTTGATTAAAAAGTGAAAGCCCCGGCAGTGAATTGTAGTATTACCCTAAATTATTTCACATTTCTCCAGACATTGTTCTCTCATCTCCCTTCCATCACCATTGGACACATTCTGTACTACCCATCTGCCCGTTTCCAAATTAACATCAAGCCTTCTCAGTGGTTCAATTACCTATGAGAAAATATTTGTGTTTTTTTGGGTTGGTATTATTTTCTTTAGTCTGCATTATCTGCTGAACATTTAATAAGCATGCTAGTCACCTTGGACTTGCTGCCACATTTACATATCATGGCTTAAAGACTTGGGGCTCAGCAAGAATGAGGTAAAGTCAGGCAGAAACAGGGCTGCTGCATTTCAGTGGAATTAAATGTGTTTTACTTAACATTTCATTTTTCATGGATGGCATACCTACTGGCATTAATTACGTCTGAGATCCCAATATTCAGACACAAACTGCTTTTAATACAAATTGCCTCAGGCAATGAATAATAACGTTTCCTCTCGCTCAACAGTGTGAGTCTCACTTATCTTTTTAAACAGCCCTAATTTGTAGCCAGTTTAGCAAATAACTTAATGTCTTCTGGTGTTAGGGTTTTGTTTTTCCCAGAGTACTGTGGGAATAAAGAGTTGACGTCAGAACAAAACCCAATGTTTCTCATTGAGTGTCCATCAACAGGCGACGAAGGACAGACAGGTCATGCAGATACACCGTAGGGGACGAAGAGACGCCGACATCTGCATCGACACCAGCCAACTAGACAGCCAGCCAACCAAACAGCCAACTAGACAGCCAGCCAACCAAACAGCCAACTAGACAGCCAGCCAACCAAACAGCCAACTAAACAGCCAGCCAACCAAACAGCCAACCAAACAGCCAGCCAACCAAACAGCCAACTAGACAGCCAGCCAACCAAACAGCCAACCAAACAGCCAGCCAAACAGCCAACCAACCAAACAGCCAACTAGACAGCCAGCCAACCAAACAGCCAACCAAACAGCCAACCAAACAGCCAGCCAACCAAACAGCCAACTAGACAGCCAGCCAACCAAACAGCCAACCAAACAGCCAGCCAACCAAACAGCCAACTAGACAGCCAGCCAACCAAACAGCCAACTGACTTCGTCTTTCAGCCGGACCTAGCCGGATCCTGCTGCGGATCTGCTGCTTATTGTTCTCAAAGGTGGTTGGGCCTGGTCTGGCTGTCCGGGCTCTCTTTAGACAGTGGTTCTGCCTGGTCTGGTTGTCCGGGCTCTCTTTAGACAGTGGTTCTGCCTGGTCTGGTTGTCCAGGCTCTCTTTAGACAGTGGTTCTGCCTGGTCTGGTTGTCCAGGCTCTCTTTAGACAGTGGTTCTGCCTGGTCTGGTTGTCCAGGCTCTCTTTAGACAGTGGTTCTGCCTGGTCTGGCTGTCCAGGCTCTCTTTAGACAGTGGTTCTGCCTGGTCTGGCTGTCCGGGCTCTCTTTAGATGGGGGTTCGGCCTGGTCTGGCTGTCCGGGCTTTCTTTAGATGGGGGTTAAGCCTGGTCTGGCTTTCCAGGCTAACATTCTGCACTGGTCCAGACATGAAACAAGAGTTTTCATGAATATTTCATGCATGTTTAGACTTTACCCTAAATTAGGTTGCCCAGGGTTGGTATTTGGCCCAAATTTCATGTTTGTGTCTGGTGGGGACAGACAAAATAAACTTTTTCTTGATGGCACACTTGCGGCAAATTAATCACCATGTGAGGCAATGATGTATCGCAATTGCATTGCATAGGGCTTTTGAAATGTGGTCTTCGATTAAAGTAAAAGATACTAGAAAAAAATACAAATCATAAATGTTGGCCGAACAACAAATATCTGAGCTACAAACAAAGTACATTCAGAAAGATCAGAGGCTGGGGAACATCTTTGTGTTTCCTGGCTGGGTATTTCATTGCCAGCGTTTCATGCAAATTCATTCAGGGCTGCTAACATATTTTTTTTAATTTGTTGTAACATCTGAACGAGGAGGCAGGACAGGTGCAGGGAGAATGGGGATCTTCACTGAAAAAGCTAAAATGGGACAAAACATGAAAGTAGAACAAACATTGCAGGTGGCAACTAAATTCAAATTCAATGACCAACAAAACACACGAGGGGAGAAGGAACTTAAAGAGGGGTGTTGAGCAAGATCACAGTTGAGGATGATAATGAACATGTGTCTGTGCTCCAGGTGAGGATGATAATGATAATGAACATGTGTCTGTGCTCCAGGTGAGGATGATAATGATAATGAACATGTGTCTGTGCTCCAGGTGAGGATGATAGTGATAATGAACATGTGTCTGTGCTCCAGATGGGGATGATAGTGATTATGAACAGGTGTCTGTGCTCCAGATGGGGATGATAGTGATAATGAACAGGTGTCTGTGCTCCAGATGGGGATGATAGTGATAATGAACAGCTGTCTGTGCTTCAGGTGAGGGAAAGAGGACATTACCTTCAGTAGAGTCGTAGAAAAAGTTGTTTCTACCATTCAACATTCTTTTTATTTTCAGAGTTATATGAAAATGTATTTTATTTTCTGATACTATAGGAATCCAAACATATTACCAGCATTTCAGCCCAGCGAAAGCTCTTCCCGGTCCTGGCATGTGTTTCCCCTTTGAAGCTAGGACAGCAGAGTCCCCGGCCATTTTCCCCAAACTTCTCAAACACCACCTTTTTCGAAGACTGTCTAAAATACCTCTTCAGCCTTTGCTAGAAGGAACAAAGTCTCTCAAAGTGCAACCGGCAGCCCAATGCCTCCTTAACGACGGCTCAAAGTGGGGGCCAATCCTTCCCCCTACTAATTATTGTTGATTGCGTTCATTATATAATGTCTCAGTGTCTCCAACATGCCGTTGGTGGTGTGGGCAAATGGCAGCAATGAGGAGCTGTTTCTCAAAGCTAATTGGACGCCACTTTTGAGAGGCGAGAAGCACTTCTAATCAGCAGCCTGTTCCTCTTCAAATGCATTTTTTATGAGATTCACAAACCCCTCTATGGTGGAGGGAAAGAAGACAGTTTTTGGGGGTTGTTTCACATGATGTCAAGTGTGCTTTTGCCAGCACTCCAACAGTTCTGTTTTAATCAAATTACGGGGATTTTTGTAAGGTTTCTCCCTCGTTTTATAAATACTGCACTAAGCTACAACATACCACTAACTCTGATATGCTCTGGGTAATGCAATGTTATGAAAGGTGTAAGGGAAGTCAGCAATCTCAAAACTAATGGAGATTAAAAAGAGTATCCAATATCTATCATTTTATTATGTTGGATCAGACACTTTCTGGCTCAGCGTCTCCACAATCATTACACATAAACTACATTAAAACAATATAAAGTATATATTCCATAAATGCATTTCAGGGTAAACTTTATTTCATCCATGGCCCGTGAAACAGAAATATTTACAGTTTGCACTGGGAGAAGTATGCCATTTTACAAAGCAGCAGCACACAGAACACACACTAAATCTGATTTGTATTCATTACATACATACATTGGACCTGTTGCTCATTGAAGTCCTGTGTCTATTTAGGCGAAAACAATATGGATAAAATGGTAACACTTTATTTTGAGAGCCCCAAAAGTGTGCTTGTATATGCTCTAAAGATTGTCTACTGACGATCTGTAACGTTTTCACAAATGATCTACTAAGCTTAACTCTTATCTATATCCTAACCGGAACCTTTGTTCTATCCCTAACCTTTACCCGTACCCGAAACCTAATTCTAAACCTAACCCAAACCTTAACCTTAGCAAGTGGTTGTTTATCAACCGATCGTTTGTTGAAAGTTACAGTAGTTTGTTGATAGTGTCACTATCCATAGAACGTCTACAGATGAAAATTGGGACTCTCAAAATAAGATGTAATCGATAAAATTGTAAGCATGTTAACAACACTTCAAATATGAACATGAAAACAATGTGAACACAATATGAACACAATGTCAAGGATATGACATTGTGAAAATGACTTAACATTACGAACAGAACAATGAATTTTTGTATAATAATAAGACACAAATGCAGGGCTGACGTTTGGATCTAGGCTGTCTGTGGGAGAAATAATACATTGTTTGCTGATAATGTATTATTTGAGTGATACTGTGATCCTGAAAAGTCACAGGATCGCAAAATCACTCATTTGTGAGCCAAGCAAAGAATCTATCTCCAACTACCAAGATTTTCAAAGGAGCGGGGAATGAGTGGCACGCGCCTAGAGTAGTGTTTAGGGAGTGATTGAGTGGGAGTGCAGACCGACCAAATTCGCTCATTTGGCCTACTTTGCCCTTTGCTTTGGGCAGCGATGCAGCAGCATCCTGCCGGCTCAGAATAATCTGACAACTGCAACATCCACAGGCTGCACCGACCCAGGTGTGGTACACCTGTGCTAACCGCCACAGGCCCGTTGTGACAGTGGCCATATGGGCTCCACACAGTCATGGCAATTCTTCTGCTGGAGAAGTTTTGAAAGCCAGTCAACTCAAAAAGTGTGCATGTACAAGGCGAACGCTGGCTCTTCGCTCCTCTCGGCTAGTGTTGTGTTTTTGGGCCTGTGAGAAGGGCACAACGCCCTGTCCCCGGGGACATGTTTTGATGAGGAGGCGCTGACGATGGTTTAGCCGAGGGACTCTATGACGCGCAGCAGCCTCGTGCACAGAGGGACGACACGAGCCAATCAAACGCAGCGCAGACACGCATCGGCAGTGGACGGAAAGAAAAACGTGAACTGCAGCACCGCCGGCCATCCGATTTCCAGCCGCTATGCGTAATGAGTGATCCGCATTCTCCGAAGGCAGCCTCAGTTATTGCGATTGTGATTGGCTGATTCGGTCAAATTGTGATTGGCCGATTCTGCTATCATTCAAAAAAGGTTGCTTTAATCAAGCTGAATGGCTATTACATGGGTAGCAGTTTCTGTCCGAATGGTGATGGCTTAGTTAAATGTTGTCTACCCATAGACAATCAAAGACAAGGTTTATTATTTTCTCTTTCCCCCCCAGAAAACCTGAAGAAATAGAAGACCACTGACATTAGGACAAAAAAAGATTCAAATCTGTAAATAATAATGAAATAATACAAATGATGTGACATGATGAAACTATATATTTGTTTTAATACTTAGCCTTCTCTGAACACGTAGAAAGCCCAGACGGTTCCCCACTGCACAAAAGAATTAGAAAATAAATAAATAAGTCTGTGAACCAGTTAATAATACATTTACTGAAATACTTGTAGTGTGAAAAGTTATTATAAATCCACAGTAAAACGCTGCACAATTAAATGCAACTTAAAATGCAATTTCTGTCACCATCATATCCCTCTAAAATCCCTGAGCCGCCAATTAGGCCTGTAGTTTAATTTATGAGTTGAACCAACTGATTTCTGTCCCTAGTCACACCAGTGCTTTCTTGAAAAGGCTCCTTTTTCTTGAGGTGAAAAAGGCAAATTCTCTCTTTCTCTCTCTCTCTCTCTCTCTCTGTCTCTCTCGCTCTCGGTTTTTGACCATTGGCTTACTTCTAAGCAGAATCTCCTCTCTGTCTCCTTAATGCAGCTTTTTGCTTGAGTCTGCACGTAAAAGAATTGAGGGCTTTTCAGTGCTTTGAGATTGCAGAGAATAAGCCGTCCGAAGCAGTCGCAGGCCCACTCCATCACGCAAACACAAATGTGCACAGGCACTTAGGAGAATACAAAGTATATACTGACATGTTTTCAGACATTTTGAAACTGGATGCCAAGCCTATTGCATAGCGGGTGAGAAGGATGAGTCATACATATAGGCGCTCAAGTCAATTCACACACACGCACGCACGCACGCACACTAACATAGCTGTGAGGTTTAACAGTCAATACTAATAAACAAATGAATACATCTCAAGTCAGATCACGCTGACAGATTTACTAACATGCACGTTAAAACATCTTCCTGTAGATGAGCATTCTAACATTCCATTACCTCGTAGATGCACAAATGCACATTTACAGTAAGGCTTGCAGTGCTGTAAACATATCACAGCATCTCTGCTGTAAAGCAAAATCACAGTATTATTCTGGGGTATTACTCTACGGGTGAGACAAACACGCCATTCTGCTTCTGTACATTTAAAAAGAGAAGAGTAGCCTATACTCTGTCCACTGGCATTGTAATGTCGAGTTATGAAGGCCCATAGTCTCCTTTAGGTCCACTGTATGTGGTGGGTCTAAAGTTTCTGAAACTGACCGTGATATTTTCTAGCTCTTTCTAATGTTTCTCTACTCTTTTTGCCGTTCGTACTGCTAGAAAAGTGACAACAGCTTGCTGTAGCAGCATGAGCCCTGCTGAACGTGTCACTAGTGAAGTTGTAACACCGTATCAACTAGTCTGGGCCCTTCCTCAGTTTTGCTTTCTTTGGGTGAGCTCAGGACTGAGCTGTCGGCTGTTACACTTTATGTTCTATGTATTTATGTTAAAATTCTTGTGGTTCTACGTTCTGTCTGAGTCCCCTGTGTTTATTGATTTCACCTGTGTCTCGTTTGCCCCTCATTACCCCTCTATATTTAGTGTCTCCAGTTCTCTTGTCGACTTTCCGCAAGAGGTCAAATCGAAACAGACTTTGACTGGACTGACGAAGCTCCGCTCATCATGGTTAAGGCGATCAGAAATAGGGTGCTCCCAAACGGGGTGTTAAATACATGAGCTCACATTGTTCTACACCATACTGCACACAGCAATGTGAATTAAAATAATACATGCTTTTATTAACATTTAGGGTGTAATGATCTGGCATGCTGAAATAATATGACTGTGTGTGTGGTTACATGGTTCATGTGGTTTTCTGTCAAAGTTCACCATTACATCTTAAAAAGTACTTTTGTAACCAGTGGGGTTTTTCTCTTTCTTTCAATCCGATGCATTTGGATTCAGATGTGAGCTTATGTATTTAATCCTTTTTGGTCAGACATGATAAGGTACATGATGGATACAGGATGGCGTACACAAATGCAGACAGGATAGCACTGCTTTTTTTTTTAAACAAACATGCAAATGTTAAATTAAAACTGAGGAGCACAAGTTTCAATGAGGCGACTTACCTAAATTAGCAAACAAAAGCGAGGCAACTAGTTGTCTATTTCAGCTAATAAAAAAATGCAGTAGGTTAATTCAATGGGGCAATAAAAAGATACATGCTGAAAATTCTTCTTTTAAATTATCGCTACTTAAAAACAGCAACAACTGTCTGGGTGCAATAGACAGCACTCATTCTGCTTTGATGCATTTTACAGTGTTTCATTGTGGACATTTTTTCATAAGTCTTGGTTTGACACCACCATAGCGTGTTTAATTGTATGGATACTGTAGTTGCCAAGGTACCTTAGAGGCAGCCTGAACAGAGAGCTCCTTTGAATGTGCATATGTTCAGTTACTTCCAGAGTTTTTTATACTGTAACATATCATTCAAAAGTTGTCTTTCGGTAAACTTTGTTTTGCATACCGTATATATTTTTCTTTTAGTTAGGTTAACACATTTTGTCACGGTATGTTATAGCTGGCTTGCTGCCTGGTATACAAATACATCAGGACACATTACCAGCTTTTTGTTTACCTTGACTGACAGTATCTGAGGAGTTGTCTGAAGCATTAGAGGGATAGATGCAGGAATATGGCTGCACAGAGGCAGATGAATTGTAAACAGGAATTATGTTTGTTGTAAATTGTGGGAATGAATAAAGTTGAGGGAATAGATAAAAAAAAGTTGAGGGAATGGATTAAGAAGTTGAGGGAATGGATTAAGAAGTTGAGGGAATGGATTAGCTCATTTGTTTTAATTAATCATAAGCCCTAAGGGGTTCCATAGGACCTAGCACACTTACCTGATAGAATAACAATACAAAGAAAATCTCAAGGGCTTCATTTCATGGGTGTGTTTTTTTTGTTTTGTAAACCCTTTGAGATTTAATAAAAGTGACATAGCAATGTCATGCATAATAACTATTATTATTATTATTATTATTATTATTTGTGCTTGATGAGGGCAGACAACACCACGCACAGCCCCAGCACACACCACCTGTCAGCGCTCCCTTGACTATTCGGGGCCCTTTATTACTCCAACTGCTAAATGGGGAGGGAGACATAGGCAGGTGGCCTTTAAAGTCTGGCTGCTTGACACACAGCGCGTCATTAACAACAGCTGGAGGCCCTTCACTGGCCCGGTGGTGGAAATCCTTCCAAATGAGAGGTTCAGAACTTTACTCTCCTCATCAATAACCAACGCTCCTGTCTTTCTGTCCCTGCCTGCTGGGCATTCCTCCTCCCTGCCTGACCACCGCTCGCCATCTAGTTTTCTCCACCCGGGTTTGTGGAAACACGCAAAGTCAGCATTCGTCTGACTACTGTCTTCCTCGCACATCGGACACTCGCCCACAGGCCCTCTCATGGCTCGGAAAACCCGGGCTGATTTGAGAAGGGGACGTGGCAGTGGCGTTGTCATTAGGACGGCCCACCTGTTAACGGGTGCCACTGCATCAGACTAGGCGCTGGTCTCTTTGAGGTCCACCAGTGTGTGGAACAGAAATGTCCTTTGTCTGAGTAAATATGTTTGGGGTTTGATGTTGAGTGTGAGTGTCTTAAGTAAGTTGTCACTTGAGTTTTCCGCGGTCATTAAGTTCAAAAAAAATGTTTTGGTCTTAAAGTTATTAAGTCAAGACCTGTATCCGTCAAGCGACCATTCCTGTCCATTGCATGCATATTTTAGCGTATTCCATGATGCTACAGTTACTTGGAGCGATCCGGAGGTGACGGTCCTGTTGGCTCGCTCCTGGGTCCCATCGATATTTCCCAGTTGAAAAAAAAAAACAACAACAATAAATACCTATTGAAATACCCGGCGCTGTAAGTAGATGTTACATTAAAGCTTGTAAGTGCCCCGCATGAGATTGCCTTCTAAGCAGTTCATAATAATTGTAGCAAATAAGCAGGGTCAGACCAGGGTGAACCTCCAGCCATACCACGAGTGGGCTCAAATCACTTACTGTAATTATCATCATAGCCAACCTGCCCTACCGACTCCCCTCCTCCTCCTCTCCTCCGTAAACCTCCTTCATTCACAGTTGTACGTGAACCAAAGCCCTGCATACTAATGGCACTACCTGACAAACGTGAATTAGGGTGAGAAAGGAAGAGCGCGACACAACTGGAAAATAATGAATTAAAGAAACCCCAAGGTTAGTTGGGCGACAGCGTGCAATAATTAGAGAGGAAGACTGGTGTGAGGGGCAACGACAAGCAATCGAGACCGGCGAGATGAAATGGTGAATGTGTGAAGGATGACAGTTACTGTGGTATTCTGTTTTTTGAGTTTAGTGTTTACATTGCATTTCTATTATTTCTCTAAGTAACATTTCTAATTCGGTTTTATTTCAGTTAGTTTCCCAAGATATTTTAGCTGGTTACAGTTATATTCTATTATTCAGACATATTTTTATTTTAGGTTCATAACATATCTTTCCATTGCAGCTTTTGGTTAGAAATTGTAAAGTGGGAGCATGTAGGCCTATTTGTGCACATCTATGAATCACAACACGGGGAAGGAAAGAATAACTGTCAGGTTTTACTGTCACTGTGAAGACTTGGTCCTTGTAAATGTAGAGTAAAACCCGATTTACATGTGCACACCTTGCCGCCATGGTAGCGGTTTAATTCAACTACTTAGCTTATTTGACAAATGTACCGGCCCATGTGTCATTATTGGACGAGACATGTGCAAGGCATAAAAAGGGACTGGAGTGGCTGACCAAACTACTGTTGACGCTTTGTCCAACAAATAATGAAAACCCTAGGTAACAGTCCGCAATGCAGGAGTTTCATGCTAGCTTGTTTGCAGGTGTCCTATACAATATATAGTGCCTCATTCCTTCACTATGTAATATGATACCGTTCAACAGTTCACTAACCAGCACTAAGCTTGAGATGGGCCTAAGGATATGTTGTAATTTAGTCACATTTAGTATTGTAATACTCTGTTTGCCGAACCACTCAAATGAAAATGTAGCGCTACACTGTCATTTGCTACTTGTTTCAGGAACTCCTTCTCATGCGGTCGTTCAGCTGATATAAAAACATGGGATGTTGTAAAAGGAAATGGAGCCAGAAAATGGATCTACTCTGACGAATTGGAGCGTCAAAGTCGCTGTTGAATATTCAGAATGTTGCTTTACCCATGCGTGTTCTGGCTCAGGTCCACACCGCCTTGGTGTGTACACAGAAACTCTTTGTGCAGAGGAAACGATGAAATGTTTAACTATGTATTGCTTTTCCAAAAACGCCAATACAGGTAAATAAAACATTTAAAGGTTAAACAGGAAGGGGGGGGGGGGGGGGGCAGTGGGTACGCAATGAGCAGTAGCGAAAGCAACATGCAGCGAGCTCAAATATTGTATAGACAGTTACGCACATTGGTGTTTTCGTCTCTGTATTTAAAAATAACACGAATACACAGTTGAAGGGCAGACTGTCAATTAATGTTAAGGCATTTTCATCCATATAGGATAAGCCACTTACAAATGACTTCATGGTCTGTACATACTGTAGTTGAGGAGGTGGGCGTGGATGTGTCTGCCGCTATTATTCCCAGAAGGATCGCCTGCAAGGTGCAAAACAAGAAGCACTTAAAAGACACTGCAGAGTTCTATAAAAAAAAAAAAGTATTACACACAAATGAGACAAACAAACATGTACCAGTGATGGCAAGTAAAAAGTGTGGAATAAAAAAAAACTCTCCTACAAACACGCATGAACACACACACACACACACACACACACACACAGACTCTCGTAGTGTGTCTGACTTCCTGCTCCCTCTGGGGCAATTCGTATAGCATTAAGAGCCATCTGTTGCCTGTGGGGAAATTGACAAGCTCAGTGGTCATCTGACAATGTGTCTCTCTAATCTCTCCACACTCCAAAGCTGCTCCATCAGCGCCTTTTACACACATTATTGTGGGATGAAAAAACACAAGTGTGACGGGAGAGGTGTGTGTGTGTGTGTGGCAAGTGTGTGTTTGCGTGTGTATTTCCTCCATTACCACAGAGAGATTTTTACAGGACGCTAGACTGAGAGTCATTAAAGATGGCTGCCTGTTTTTAATTGCCTTCTCCACTTCACTGGCTGCTGTATCACAGGCCAGTGTACAAAGGGAGGACAGTTAAACAAAGGAATTGTGGGCATCTATTGAGCCATCTCCAACAACTCATTGAACAATCTATATTATTACACACGGTCACACAGTATATTACAGAGATTGGCCAGTGGAAACACCATGGAACATGCACCTCTTCTGCCTCCTTAGCACAAAAAGTTTCACGCCAGCAGCATTGCTTTTTATTCACGTTTTAAGTTTTGAAGATGTCCGGTTGTTAAAGTACTTGCGCAACGTGGCGACGTCTCAGCACAGCAGAGACCTGTTTTAATTGGCCCGCTCTTGCTTGTATACAGCCGACCATTTTGGAAGGGATTGTTTTCCCGAGGGCACTGCTGTACTGTCGCATCAACAGCAGCTGAGGAATAAAGGCGCTAACATCGAGCAGCCCTTCTAAAGCCCGGCCAAACTGTCCTGATAGCCTCACTACATCCATTGAGCTATAGGTGTGAAAAGCCGTTGGCACGGTAACATACAGTTCAGCCCACTGGTGTGAATAATTTAGCGAGGCGCGTCTACCTGATTTCTGATTCAGTGATATCCCTTGGCTGTTCACTACGCCCAGCCAAGGCCAATTATTTCACAACTCTCGATGGGGCTATCGTGTGGAAAGCGCACGGGCCAACTCCTCAGACCCAGGCTGTCTCCGTTTGGTCGGCGGTTGCCACGCTTCACTTGCTTTCGGGACCGACTCTCGGTATCGATTCCGGCGAGCTTGAAGGCCTTGCTAACAGACAGTTGACCAAGTGTTGGGGCTAACAAGGTGAGAAATAATCATGTGCAACAGGATGAGATGCCGGGTTTATATGCCCAGGTCTTTTCTCATCTTAGCTGGCCATTAGTATTCCCTCATAGAGATCATCCAGTATAAAACTCTTCTGGGGATTGCTGCCTCTAACACACCACCACCCCCAAAACCCCCTTGTGCCCTCCCTATCTCCTTGCTCATGTTAAGCCATTTAGGCCCACTCGATAAGATGTCTGAAATGAGTAAGTGAGTAACCTTTTTCCTAATCCCGGGCATCAGAGGAAGAAGGCCCAAGTGTTGGAGTTTAGTCAGTCATTATGAGCTTTCTGGATGTACTGATTTTGGGGGGAAAGTCCTGGAGCTTTGGAACTAAGCTTCACAGTGAACAGGTATTTATTTTTCTGAGACGGGGTACTTTGATGTCATCTCCATGAGGGAAAAGGGCAGTGGGAAGGTGAGGGACCGGTCTTGTATTGTTTCTAGACTCGCATTTAGGTCCAAAACAACATGCTGAAATATCCTTTGGGATATATATATATATACATATCTACATTATCAATAAATCAATAACATTTCATTAAATACAGCCTTTTTTTTTTACATCTGCCCACACAAAGTGCAATACAGTAGCCCAGCCTAGCCTGGTGAACGTTAGAATGAAGTCATACTGTGGCAAGTTATTGTCAGTGTCCTGCTACTCCTGAAGGCGCTCTGGATATATTAGGGAAAACAAATGACGGTTTCAACTTGGAGCGGCTAGACTGTTCCGGATGGTAAGGGCCTCGCGACGAGTGCTAATGATCTTGATCGCGTGACCAACCGACGCAACGTTGTTTGATAGCTGTTCAGTGTGTGGTTGATCTCTCCACGTTCACCGTGACACTACAATCATATGTGTTCAGGCCAGAAAAGGGATTCATTTGGAACATGAAGAACTGATGAGCTGCTGGTACTTCCTCAACGTTCTGTTATTTGTGAGCACGGATCTAAAGGTCTTTGATGCATGAACTGCGGGAACTCCTGATCCAGTATCTCAGCGGTCACAAAAGGTTGTCTGTCTTTTCGGTTGAAGTCCAATTTCTTTCCTAATCACTTTTCTTCCAATTACGAAATTTCCGCAGAAGGTTGTAGAGTTCAATGGGCTGGAATTGGTCTTCTCATGGTGCTGTTGACTTTATAGTGCTACGTGCATGTGACATCAAGCACTGTTCACGCGGTTGAAAGAACACTCATTTATCTCTGTCAGTGAGGGAAACCATCCAATGTTGTTTGTGCCATTAAAAAAGTTTTATGTTCATTTCACAACCAGAGAGAGAGAAAAAGAGAGAGAGGGAGAGATTTAGAGAGAGCCCAAGACAGAGGCACAACGGAACATTAATGATTAATCAATTAATCAAACTCCATCTCCTCTCCTCTCCCATAGGAGACATGATCCCCAAGTGAAAAGGGACCATTTAAACAGGATATCCTCTTTAGTCAAGCAGCGGCTCCAAAATTAAGTCATTGTGTTTGATCATAAACCATTAATTAGAGGCCATCCTTTCAGTGTGTCTTTATAATTAGATTAATAATATCATGAGGAGGATATTTTATTAGAGAAATAAACCAAGGCTTCGGGAGTAAATGGGCACGTTTGGCCCATCATTACATTATGACAAGCTCCGAGGGTAAGTTGGAAGAGTCATTCATCTAATCACACGACGGCTCTGATTTAAATAGATAAAAAGAAAAGGAAGAAAGAAGAAAACACTTTCAATAAATGTAAAGGCGTTAAATCGTCAGGGTAGAGAAGGAGAGAGAAAAGGGAGACAGTGACTGGCTTGTCGTAAATGTATTGTAAAAAAGTCTACGGAAATATTTCAGTGGACCAAATCCGGGCTTAAGGTTTTATTAATTATCAGACTATTCTCTCTCGAATTATACAAGGTAAGACTTGGAAATGAAAAGCTGACCTTTTCTTCTTTCTTTTCTTTTCTCACAGATTGACCCTCTTTCATCCCCGATTTTGTGGCATCCAATTGAAGTTACAACCAGCTCAGGCTACTCATGCTACTCCCAACAGGCTCGGGAGAGTTGAAAATTGTGACTTGCCCTCTCCTATTTTACTTTTTTCACAGTTCTCATTCAAACTAGGAAGTAATACAGATCAGCACATTTAAGATTTCTAGCACATTGAGAAGTCAAGAATCTCCCTGCCAATGATGCTTTCACCTACTCCGGAAGTGTATGTTGGATAATATTAACCAGCGCCATGGGACTCCCAGCCGCACATTGGCAAATGGCAGTGGTTAGACTCAAATTTAGACTGTGGTGGAAGCACTCTGATGCAGTTACTTAGAACGCTGCGCCATCTGTGTTTTTACAACACATCTCCCAATTCCACACAAAACCAAATTACCTTTGAAGCCTAATGAAAGAGGCCTGAAAAATGGGTGTTATCCCAACATGGAGTCTCAGGACATCACAATCCCTGATTACAAATTGATTTTCTTTCTTTAAATCCCTAGGTTGAATTATCAAAGTATACGATCAATGGAAGCATAATTGTGCCTATCTTCGAAACTACCCCATTATGGATCGGATCATCTGTTTTTCCCGGCCATCAGGTTTGATAGTGTGATAATAGATTTACTAATTGCGTTTAATCTAAAAATAAAAATGAGTCCTCTACCATGAGATGTATTAGCTGTTCTGAAATAGGAAGCAAGTAAAACCAGTAAGGGTAAGTAGACAATAAACACTGCAAATTTAAATTAGGTCGTTATTAAGATTTGAGTGGAATTACCCCCAGTATAAATAATTGCTTTGATATATAAAAAAATCTGATTCAAATTCAGTGTAAAAACTCAATTCAGAGTAAAATGTGGATGTTTTATTTTATTGCCCTTAAATGACACATTGAGGCCATTGTTTTTTCCAAAAAAGTCATATTATTTTGTCGGAGGTTGCGCCAGGCAATAGCCACAGTGTTATTTTCTGCTTATTGAGGGAAATTAATCACTGTGTGACATTTTTCCACATCATTTCCAGAATCATTTCTGTTAACAAAAAAAAAAGTTCCCCTCGCTGTGGCTGCTCCCAAGCGTTGAGATTTGTGCTGCTGTTGTCGAGTTAAACACGTCGTTTGTTCTACACCCTAATAAATAAAACATTGGAGCATTAGCCCGGACACAGCAGAATACGTCCACGGGGCTAGGGGTGGGTGTGCATCCTCTGTTCATACCCTTTCCTTCATTCCCTCTGGGTCTCCTACCTCCACCCACAAAGTGCATGTAGAGATGCACAGTGAAAACCAACCTGTTACACTTAGTAACTCACCTCCTGTAATAGTCCAATAGGGTCTGTTATCCGTTCAACATTGAAAGAAATAACCGCAGTAAATTCTGTTTTGTGTGACGGGATTGTTCTACGGCGTATGCCAAAGCATCCCTCTCGATGTATTCGGACGTTTTTTTTTTATACTACACATATGAAATTGCATCTTATTTGCTTTAGCTGTTGGTCATACAAAGAAGCTATGGCAGAATGTTATGGACCGGAGAGTGGCTCTTTATGGACTAGTTTGCCGTGTCTAAAACCGTATGGTTCTTGACACACTAGGTGCTATAACAGCAGCACTCGTCACATAAACAAACACACAGAGTGCTTTCTTCAGAGGCAAACATCATAAATAGATACAAATCACATGTATTATTGAGATGACAAACTAAATGCATGCAGGGGGAATGATGAAAATAAATAAAAATCTTAGGAAGCGTTTTCTGCAATGCGTTTTCAGCAGTCCCTAAAATGAATACGAAAAAGAATAAAAAGCTTTGAGAAAAGCCCTATGAAACTTTGATGAGGGAGTATTATGTTGTTATGGTTTGTTGGATGACTGTAGCCCATGCAGCGTGACTAACAGGGCTTTTTCCAGGGGTAGAGGCTTGTTTAGCGCATGTGAGCAGTGTTTCTACAAGGGTTATTGTCTTTGAGCAGAAAATAAAGGCCCTTGCTTTGGTGGGCCGACCATTAAGGACAGTCAGTCAGGAAGGACAGGTTATATGAACAATATACAGTTACACTGGGTCCGGAAATATTTAGTCACTGACACAATTTTCATAATTTTGTCTCTGTATGCCACTACAATGGATTTGAAATTAAACAAGCGAGATGCAATTGAAGTTCAGACTGTCTGCTTTAATTCAAAGGGTTGAACCAAAATATCATAGGAATTTAGGAATTGCAACCATTTTCATACACAATCCCTTTTTTTCAGGGGCTCAAATGTAATTGAACAAATTTACACAATCATAAATAAACATTTTAATACTTTGTCGAGAATTCTTTGCAGGCAATGATTGCTTGAAGTCTGGAATGCATGGAAATCACCAAATGCTTGTTTTCCTTCTTTGTGATGCTTTTCCAGGCCTTTACTGCAGCTGTCTTCAGTTGATGTTTGTTCGTGGGCCTTTCTGCCTTAAGTCTTGACTTCAGCTAGTGAAATGTCTGCTATATCAGGTTGAGATCAGGTGATTGACTCGGCCACTGCAGAATATTCCACTTATTTGCCTTAAAAAAAGTCCTGGGTTGCTTTCACAGTATGATTGTATGATGGGTCATTGTCCATCTGTAAAGTGAAGTGCCATCCAATCAACTTAGCTGAATTTGGCTGAATCTGACAGACAATATATCCCTATTTACACTCACCTAAAGGATTATTAGGAACACCATACAAATACTGTGTTTGACCCCCTTTCGCCTTCAGAACTGCCTTAATTCTATGTGGCATTGATTCAACAAGGTGCTGAAAGCATTCTTAAGAAATGTTGGCCCATATTGATAGGATAGCATCTTGCAGTTGATGGAGATTTGTGGGATGAACATCCAGGGCACGAAGCTCTCGTTCCACCACATCCCAAAAATGCTCTATTGGGTTGAGATCTGGTGACTGTGGGGGCCATTTCAGTAAAGTGAACTCATTGTCATGTTCAAGAAACCAATTTGAAATGATTCAAGCTTTGTGACATGGTGTATTATCCTGCTGGAAGTAGCCATCAGAGGATGGGTACATGGTGGTCATAAAGGGATGGACATGGTCAGAAACAATGCTCAGGTAGGCCGTGGCATTTAAACAATGCTCAATTGGCACTAAGGGGCCTAAAGTGTGTCAAGAAAACATCCCCCACACCATTACACCACCACCACCAGCCTGCACAGTGGTAACAAGGCATGATGGATCCATGTTCTCATTCTGTTTATGCCAAATTCTGACTCTACCATCTGAATATCTCAACAGAAATCGAGACTCATTAGACCAGGCAACATTCTTCCAGTCTTCAACTGTCCAATTTTGGTGAGTTCGTGCAAATTGTAGCCTCTTTTTCCTATTTGTAGTGGAGACGAGTGGTACCCAGTGGGGTCTTCTGCTGTTGTAGCCCATCCGCGTCAAGGTTGTGCATGTTGTGGCTTCACAAATGCTTTGCTGCATACCTCGGTTGTAACGAGTGGTTATTTCAGTTAAAGTTGCTCTTCTATCAGCTTGAATCAGTCGGCCCATTCTCCTCTGACCTCTAACATCAACAAGGCATTTTCGCCCACAGGACTGCCGCATACTGGATGTTTTTCCCTTTTCACACCATTCTTTGTAAACCCTAGAAATGGTTGTGCATGAAAATCCCAGTAACTGAGCAGATTGTGAAATACTCAGACCCGCCCGTCTGGCACCAACAACCATGCCATGCTCAAAATTGCTTAAATCACCTTTCTTTCCCATTCTGACATTCAGTTTGGAGTTCAGGAGATTGTCTTGACCAGGACCACACCCCTAAATGCATTGAAGCAACTGTCATGTGATTGGTTGATTAGATAATTGCATTAATGAGAAATTGAACAGGTGTCCCTTTAGGTGAGTGTACTTCCCTGCTTCTTTCATCTGTCACATCATCAATAAACACTAGTGACCCAGTGCCATTGGAAAGCATGCATGCCCATGCCATCACACTGCCTCCCCTGTGTTTTACAGATGATGTGGTATGCTTTTGATCATGAGCCGTTCCAAGCCTCCTCCATACTTATTTTGTCCCATCATTCTGGCACAGGTTGATCTTAGTTTCATCTGTCCAAAGAATGCTGTTCCAGAACTGGGCTGGCTATTTCAGATGTTTTTTGGCTGTTGAATCAGTAAGAGATCTACTGTTAGGTTTGGATCTGTAAGAGATCCACTGTTAGGTATGGATCCATATGAGACCTACTGTTAGGTATGGATCAGTAAGAGATTACTGTTAAATATATACCAGAATTAGATCTTAAAGCTTCATCACAGGGGAAAAAAGCTGGTAGTAAGAGAACTTTGAAAGACAGTTCTGTATAATATTGAGTGAAGACCAACCTCTTGATATAAAAATAGTTATTGGGAAACTAGTTAGTTGTTATTCGATTTCATGAATCACCAAATACAATTACTTAATCAAGCTTCATCACGAGCGATGCGTTCTCAGATCAAGGCCTGTTCAGATGGATTTTCTTTTTGTGGACACATTATACATGTCCCTGGTAATCATTTAATGTCTGAATAATTTATAGACAGTCAGACACTGAAGAAACCTCATGCAGTTTTGATGCCTGATCTAATATGAAAGATTCAGTTTCTTGTTTGTGTTACTGAAATATTAATGGGTCTTTAATTGCTATGGTGAAATTGTTGAAGGCACAAATTAGGAGAAAGAGAAGGGTTGCGATCATCTGATCTGGATGATATTAGCAGACTAGTTATTCGTATTGCTAGATGTAATTAACAGATATTTGCCGGGTAGTTATTATCAATACTAGGCTTTATTAAAAATGTTGTGAATACTAGTTATTATCAATATCAGTAGTAATCGATACTAGATATTATTTGACTCACAATTATTATTATTATTATTATTAGGTGTTAGCAGACTAGGTATTCAAATGATTAATCATTTTGTATTATCCTCTTCTCTTGTCTCATGTTTTGACTTTCCTCTTCACTCTGGCAGGCGTTTTGAACTTGACAATAATCCCTCCCTGTTACTCATCTGTTATTTGTTAGAATATATTCACTGATAAATCTAATCCTTGGTCTCCAAAACAGCAGTCAAGGAAGGAAATTCCATTAACCTGACTGAAGGTTGCACCATTCACACATGAGCAAACAGCAAAACTAGCATTTAAATGGGAGAACACATTTTAAACTATTTAAGATACTGCACATTCTTTGTTGTTCTTGACCCATAGATTCCATGGTAGGGGCATGATAGAGACAGCATGAGACAGGTTCCTGTGTAAGTAACGCTCAGGTGGTCCCCCAGAAATACTGATCCAGGCACTTAAGCCAACCAGCTGAAACTTCTGCATATGTTGCATTTCCGTGCAGGAAAATGTACTAATGCCTAGCAATATATGACATTTGAGAACTGAGAACTGACCCGGCCCTGTTTGTATTGTTATGTAAGTTACTGTATCGTTCTGACAGTTAAATAACATCAAACCAACTTTTTCATGCAGTCAATTAATTAATGCAAATCATCACAGAGACACCTGGGATCTTCAAAAGTATCTCTCTGATTTACAAAACACATTCAAAATAAGGTCTGTAATATATACACACGTTGTACGGTATAAAGTTACTCTTACAAACTGGTTGCTTTGAATCCTGAATGTCTTCTTTGAGATGACGATGCAACAGTCTTCAATAGTTCAGCTAGGAAGATTATACACTTATTCGAACTTCAGGAAAAAGCATGTTGGGATCGCTAATGTCTCACACCCACGTAATTTATGCAACACGCCTACTTGCATTTTAGGTCTACGCTGTTCTCACACTGCAGAAATAAATCTACCTGATTACCGCGGTATCAAACAAGGATTTTCATACAATTAGCAGGAAACTCAAGGTCGGTCTGAGATACGCTTCATAACAATAATGTGAAAATTCCAAACAGTCTAAACATCCAATGACCAAAATGTATTATGCAGTGAAATCAAGCCCTCTAACTTACGGTTCACCCGGGGGCGGAGCTTAGCTGTCATATGGCAGCCATTAACCCTCTGCCTCTGGGTTCCACACTGTGGCACGTGGATACAAGTATACAAAATGTGTCGGTCTCCCTAAAATGACACCATGAATGACTACGTTGTTTACTATTTCTCATGTGTTCTTAGAGGGTCATTATATTTTGATTCATTTCCTTTCATACTGTAACAAGTATCAAAGATGAGACTAAATTGTCCAGCTGCCCCTTTAAGGGCTGGTGGTTACCGCGGTAACGCGGAATCTTGCATTTGCTTTTCGCATGTGCCACTTGTTACCTTGCGTCTGATTAGTGGTAAACAAAGGTTGTGTCTGCCGTTTAAACTAAAAACAAGGGGTTCGAAATGCATTAAGTATGCAAACTCAACAATGTCAGTTGCAAAGAAATACGAGGACAAAGTTTCCCTTATCTGGCCACTGGTTGTTAAAGTGGAGACAAACAGGGTTCCAGGATATGTGTAGCACACAGAGGGCAGATCAATGACACGCGACGGTGCCCTTATTCACCAGACGTACACGGAAATCAACCGCACAAAGGGCCCCGTACGAATGGTCCCACCAGCATCTGATCCGGCCGCTGTTGTCGTCCCTTGGGCATCGGCGTTTCGGCACTCCTAACTCCAGTCCTAACCGGATCTGTCCAGTCCGAGACAGAGGAAACAGCACAGCCGTTAATGTGTCAGTGTACTCCTTCCACTCCCTTGGAGGCTCTTGTCTCTCCCTTTATAGACACTGATGAACTTTAACGGGCAGCAGTCGTGGAGAGGAGGAGCTTGACCCCCCCCCCACCCCCCCACCCCCAGCCACCTTTCGAAGACTCCAGGTCTCTCTTGGAGTCTCCTTGCGCGCTGTCTCCTTGACCTGGAATCTTTGCCCTGTCTCCTGGGGCGCCATCTTCACGGCCCCTGAACCCTTGTGCAGTCGCCAGACGGGACAGGGAACCTGACGGAATCGGCGTGCCACAGAAGCCGTGCATGCCCCGATGTGTGCCCCACATCATGTGACCACTTGCACGGGACACGGTGGCTCTCTGAGGTGCCATAGGGATTCGACGTATGTATTATGCACATATAAACAACATATTACACATCCAGGCCTAAATGGGAGGTACGAAAAATATTGTAAAAAATATTTATGATCTTCCCCAGATTTTCGAAATATGCGTTTTTCATTGGCCTACTTCCTGGTAGCAAAATTGTCACTCGCTGAGTTGATTTAGCCCCGTTCTTATTCTTGTCCTAGCTGGCTGGTGTAGCTCTCTAACATATTTGGCTACAGCATAAAAAGCAAACACCACCAAAAAAATCACACTACTTTTCTCTCCGATGTGGATTTTCTTCCTCAGCTTCTCCCCTGTTACACCTCTGGGCTCCACATTGGTGTGTGCTTGAACTTCATCCTGACATACCTGCAGTATTATCACACAATCCTCTGCAAAAACCACTGACCAGATCTTTCCCTCTCCATGTGTCTGAAGTCGACATGAATGTGACACGCATGCCCAATTATCCGTTGTAGCTAAAACCAAAAACATTTTCCGAAATATACTTGACTACCACTTTACACGTTCATCCTTTCTAAACAAAAGAAACATGTATTTATTCATTGTGATTTTAATCACACAACCCTACATCCACCTGGACACCTCTCTGCTGACATGCCCATTGAAATAATGTTAAATAGAAATGAAGACATTAACACAGCACTCAAGGGTCACAATAAAGGTTCTTTATCGATTAACTGTGCGCAGGGATAGTCTTTGCGTTCGTTTTTTTTTTTGGGGGGGGTGGGGTTTGACAGTGATTACCGACTTATAGAATGAGCAAAGCCCCGCGGAGACTCGGAGGCTCAGACAAGGAATGGTTGGAGTGGAAACAGATCCAATAATGACATCACAGGTAGTTCATGCATCTTCTTTCTGGCCCTACTGTCCTACTACATTGAAGTTAAAGCAAGTCCCATTATATTGTTTCTCTTGTTCCGAGGCAATTACTTTGGAGACTGTGACCTGTGTTTCATTAATTGGTGTCTAAAACTGTTTTGTTTCCCGCAACCTGGAAAAATAAGCTCCTGGCCTCCAAAATTAATGCATCTTATTAACTGGTAGGCAACTCGAGCGTAGCTTTTGGCGTAATACAGCCACAAATAACATGGATGAAAATGATTAACTATCAGAGAGAAAGAGAAAGAAGGAAAGAGAGGGTGGGGGGGGGGGGGGGGGGGTTGGTTATGGGTGTGTGGAGGAAAAGCAATTTCATTTTTCTTAGTGGAATTGCGAACTTAAAAACAAGGAATTATTTTAAGGGAAAAAAAGAATGAAAGAATGAAAAACACCATGAAAGTGAGCCCCTGAATTAAAATGAAATTTTCTTCCTTTTATTTACAGTCTGAAGAAGGCGTAGGAATGACAGACTAGACTAATCCATTGAGAGAATGTATTGGACTATTCTTGAAGAGAAAAGCTTACCGCAGCAAATAGCAATGAACAGGAGGCATGCCAGTCACAGATCCGGCCTAGCTCACTTTACATACAAATAGCTGTCAAAATAAGATTGCCTGCTTTAAATTGACAAATATACGGAAAAACAAAAAAAGAGAGAAAAAATATTATGAAAGGGTCATCCAATGAAGGAGAAAGATAAATGTGATTTTTGTAAAACGTTACATTATGTATGGGCTTGCCTTTTTTTAGACGTCTTTACTCTAAAATAATTTAGGGGTTTGTGAGGCTGACTTCAGTTGCATTTGAGATTAGCACCTATAATCCCTTTTATACTTCTAATATCAAAGTGCATTATGATCATGTGAACCCGTGGAGGTGAAGGAAAGTGGCAGTGTTCATAAGGTGTCATTAGACTTGTCCAAAAGCATTCAGTAGACCTCGTCCAAAGGCCAGCGGGTCTGATTCATCTTGAAGTAACGTCAAATTATGTCTCCTGCTCTTGAGGGGAGCTCAGTCCAGAAATCGCCAGTTGTTAAAACAATCCAGAAATTGCTGGCAGTCACCAATTGTTGAACCAAAGATTCATAAATCACTCGGCGGGCTTGTTCCTCGATTGGATTTATATCTGTTATCTCATTTGCTTGGCTGATGGGACTATTGGGTCCTTTCAGAAGATATACACATAGTGGGTTACATTTCGTATAGAGACTGCTGTCGTACAAGATCTGTTTCTAAAACAATAATGATCACAAAGTATGATCTGATGACAGAATATAAAGTACACGAGATAGGGTATGCAATAATTACCAGTATTCTAATGTTTGTGACATTCATTTTGATTTAAGGCAGCAGCCCAAATAAAAGGAAGATAATAAAGAAAAATGAGAAGAATATCTATCAAGGGCATTACAAGGCAGGGGCCAATTTATCCCTGACAGCCAAGGCTCCGAATGTGTCTGATAAATTGTCGTGAGGGAGATCATTTGGACCCGCCGTGAAAAGGCAGCATCGCTAGCATATTTCAACCCATTAATAAGGGCTAAAGTTAGCTCCCACACTCCTGCCTATCTGTCATAAGGGGCCTGCAGTCTTTAGCTAAAGCCGGCCTGAGAACAAATGTTTCATTTTTGTTAGGGGGCTGTGCGGCGCGCTGTAACACCTGAATGTACATGTATCTATTTGGTGTGAAGCATGGCGTAAAGTTTGAAATAACTTTTCAGAGAGAGAGAAAAAAACTGTTAAAATACTCTGTAATTTCTTTAGTACTTGCACATTTGACTGTGTTCATTATTATTGGCTTTTTGCGTTACTCTGGGTGTTTACAGGACCTTTATTACTTTTAAACAGTTAGCTTGGTATTAGGTTAAAATAAAATAAATAAATATTGGTCTTCTGTTGTAAGGTTGACAGCTATCGGTGTTTGGAGATTGACAAAATGGCAGTGTGCACTTTGTCAATTTCTGGATTGTTTTAATGGCAGAAATATTAGAATCAACACCAAAAAAATGCCAAGTGCTCCATTCAATTTCTTTTCAAAAGGATTCTCCCATTTTCACTTAAAACAATTTAAACGTAAACACCGTTGTATAATAAGTCAACACAACTCACAAAACAAGAAGCAGTTGTGCCTTCCAGTAAAACGTACATTTTCACACAGTGGCCTTTCTGAAATGCTGTGGTCTTCTGCTGAAAATATATTGTATGGTCTTTTTCACAGACAGGTATAACACTCTGAGAATCAAGACACATGGATTTCTGAGAGCCTGTTGTGAAGATGCATGACTCAATGACAGATGCACCGAATGCAACTTTTCTTCACAATCTAATGTTTCAATGATGCCTTTCCTATTGTAATCATGTCATATATCATCTATTATTAGTAATGACTGTCCATGGGTCTAATCACTACACACACTGCGTGTAACCGCCGGTAAGTGTTACTCAATAATCGCAGATTGAGGTTCTTTGGCTTGTAACCGTAGTCGAAGCCTTCTTGAAAGTGTGTAATATCCAAAAGGCCTATATCGCCTGCTTGTATTTTTGTTGTGTGGGTTTTATTGAGTTATTATTAATCCACATCAAAGGTATTGACGCTAGAGATAACACAGGTCAGTCTGCCTTCTGCTATTTGTCATATCATTAAAGAACCTCTCCTCATGCCACAGGCTGTCCATTGAAACAGCAGCAGGTCTTGTTTTTGCTGTGGCTGTGTCATCCCACTTGTTGAGGAGGATGAGGCAGTTGGGGATGAGGAGCCGGTACTAGTCGAGCGGTGCATCTTCAAGTGTTTGTCCATTTTGTTTTATTCGTTTCTCTAGTATACCTTTGCTTCCCCCGTGCCATATGATTAAACGCATCTGACTTGCATTTAATCATAATTACACGCCATTTAAAACATACCCGGATGACCGCCTAACGATGCAATCGAGGACTTTGGCGATGGGCAAAATCATTGTTCGCCATTTTGGGCTGGGTGTGGAATATGTTGCTGATATTGACATAATCAGTGAGTAAAATCCCCATCAAACCTCATCGCAGCCGCAGGTTTCCAAGTTGGAACGTAAGTGGTTTTGACAACACGGCTCACTAAATCGACACTGTCATGACACACTACATTTTCTGGGTTTCTTCGGTTCGACAGCCCCGTTTTATTAACCTGTGTCAGAAAAACTTCAGTGCATCGTAATTAATTCATCTTTTATGATGCTGATTTACTTTTTAATGCGACCCACAGAAACCACTTGGAAGACGACCAGAAACGGCTAAATGCTCAAAGTTGGAACATAAAACCTGCCCCTTTGTCAACAGAGTATGGTGCATATTAGTCCTTTTTTATTCCACCAGGGGCTTCTCATGAGTTACACTTCTACCTGGTGATGGTCCTTACATTTGGAGAATCCTCGTTCATTACTCAAATTAAAAAAACCCAGGCAATAAAGACTGGATCTGTTGTGGATGTTACAGCCTCTCTCTACAGGATGTTGCATGCTCCCACACAGCCAATCAGGGTTTAGAATCAACAGTCCATCTCTACTATGTACAGTGTCTCACTGCTGTTTTTCTCTGTGAATCTGTCCGCTGGGTCCCTTTTGGAGAGTTGTCTCCTGGCTTGAGGGCCATATTTAGATGATAAAAATGACTGCAATTTGAGCAAACACACATTTGAGACAGAACACCTCATTCGGCTCGCCTGGGGCCTTTTAACGAAAAATAATATCTTGATCTTGTGAGTCTTATGAAAAGGAGAATCTCTACCTGGGGGATCCAGAAAGCTCTCAAAGCGGAGGTCTAGCTTTTTATCCTTATTTTCTCCGCGTCTGCATGCGGCTGACCTTGCTGTCACCTGATTCGTGGTCTTGCACCAACCTTGATGTCAAAAACTGATATTTCTGAGATTGTTTCTGAAAAGAGTGAAGTGGAGCAGGAGGTGTCACAGGGTTGGTCGAGCCACACCTTGTTTCCAGATGACCACACTCCAAGTATATTTTTTAGAAGAGCTCAAAACTTAAGTGAGCTTCTGAACGAAGACCGCCACATGCACAATATATAAGTTTTAAGATTCAAACCGAAGTAGAGAGGTGACGAAATGTGTTATACACACCCATTGGGGAATCCATAAGCTAATAAGTCATATTACATTACATTGAACACTTTCTAATACATTTTTAGTGACTTCTAAGTATTTGTAGTTCTATGTTTATTAACTCAGTGGGCCAGCTTCCCAGATGAAGATGAAGCCTAGTCCATGACTAAAATGTGAGCTCAATGGAAAATCTCCATAGGGATTTCTTTTTAGTCCTGAACTAGACTTAATCTGTGGCCGGGTAACTGACACTAACTGTGTATTTACTGTACATTTACAAGTGGCCAGTTAGTAAAAGGGCCCTGTTAGTCAGAAGTGTAGAAAGTGCAATGTACTCTGCTGTTTTCTCCAGTTTCGGGAAGTTCCTAATGAAGAGCTAAATGACCAGGTAAAGGTAGTTCATAAATCACCAGTGTTCTTTATTGATAATATTTCACTATTCCTTTTTATTTCATTGATCGCTGTGTAGTTCTGCACAGTTGCATTCTATTGGACCTCATCTAGGGAGGTATGAAGGGGCTCACAGAGAACCGAACCAAAGCAGCGAAACACTTATTGAGAACCGGGGCTGGACAGGACGATGTGGCATTCCCAATGGGCAGAAATTGGGTGACATCAAGCCATAATGCCTTCTGCGCTGCCCGGGTCCAGTTGACAGGAAACACAGAAGGGAGAGGAAGGATCGAGAGGCTGCCAGAGCCGATACCTACCAAACCGTCGCCGGGAGGCCACCACAGAGACAACTCGGCTTGTCAAACGGCCGGGATGGTGCTAGGGTCTTCATTGGACACCAGAGTTACCACGACTACTCGAACAATGGTGACGTGGGATCTTTTCATGACCACAGAGGCAGAACAGACATCTAAAAGATGTCACCCATCACCAGACAATTTCCCCAGTAACCGTGTTTTGGTCTCCTTAGTACAAGCAGTGCCTCCTATACACCCGTCAACACCTTTTCCAGCAGCATTTTCTCATAGAAAAAAATCTTGTATGTCACCCCAACACAGAAACTAAAATGAGCAGGCCATTTTTATGTCAGTACTTGACAATGGTTATGTGCTATATACATGTACATTGAATGTACATGAACATTGGTATTGAAACCTGTCGATGCAGTCAGCATCATGTCTCATTACATCCAGAAAGGCCAGACATTGGCCACATTATCTTACCTCAAAAATAAATTGAAAAACCAGCAGTTATCGAACTGGCTAGTACTTGAGATAGCACAGGCTCACTCAGAGTTAGGAAAAACGTCTGCTTCTCTATTGAAAACCCCACCCATGGAATGCTTTGCGTTAGCCTTAGGCTTAATGTTCTTGTGCCTATAAGTACATTTAAATGATTTAAATATAACCTTTTTATTGTGTTTTGGGTTATTATATGTTTCATACATTTTAAATTGCTTCAAACATTTTATTATGTATTTTATTTTTGCGTGTTTTACAAATGTTCTTTTTGCTGTAATACAGAGACCTAAGCGTCAGCTTGATTTCCTTGTGTGAATTAAGGAAAATAAAATATAACCCGCTGTCCTATCCAGGACCAGGACAGACCCTGCTTAGCTTCAAAGGCAAGCTTGCAGTGGAATAAACTATAGACATTTAACCTCTACATTTACAGTGTGAAGAAAACATACAATGTATGTTTGAAACAGACTGATCTATAGTTTAATGAGATAAGAAATTGAGTTACACCAAATACACATTTTACACCAAATGCACATTTCTGTTTTATAATAGTTGTTTTTAGCTAGTAAGTGGGGGAGGATTATAATGGCCTATAATTAGTTACCATGGCAATACTGAATTGGTCACTTAACCCTTCAAAGCCCTCTAACTTCAACCATTAAGATGTTTTGGATGGTGAACATCAGCACTTCACTTGGCACAGCACTTTCAGAATGTTTCAGAGCTAATCATATTCATACGATCATACCAAAGAATATACTTCCACTGCAGATTTTAGTTCACTTTTCTGTAATCATTGCTTTATGTTTGACATAGGTCATTTCATCATACTCACTGTTTGAGGGTTTAATCTCCAGAACTGTGATGAAACAACGCTGTAATAAATCAATGTTAAATAATGATAGTTATTTGGTCACATACCCAGATCTGTAAATTGTGTCTTCACACCTGTCATTTCAGGTTCAGCACATCTGTCATTTCAGGTTCAGCACTATTGTCATTTCAGGTTCACTGATTTGTTGTAAAACTTTTTCAGCAGTTTAGTTATGTCCAATTTGCAAATAAGACCGTTTAAAGTGGTAATCCACCCCCAGAAACACAAATGATTAAACTTTTGTCAGTGCAGGTGAAAGTCAATTTTAGATCAGTGTGTTAGTGTACACTATGTGAAGTCAGGATGTCCACTAACAATGCATGATAACTACTGTGTTAGTGTACACTATGTGAAGTCAGGATGTCCACTAACAACGCATGATAACTACTGTGTTAGTGTACACTATGTGAAGTCAGGATGTCCACTAACAACGCATGATAACTACTGTGTTAGTGTACACTATGTGAAGTCAGGATGTCTACTAACAACGCATGATAACTACTGTGTTAGTGTACACTATGTGAAGTCAGGATGTCCACTAACAACGCATGATAACTACTGTGTTAGTGTACACTATGTGAAGTCAGTATGTCCACTAACAACGCATGATAACTACTGTGATAGTGTACACTATGTGAAGTCAGGATGTCCACTAACAACGCATGATAACTACTGTGTTAGTGTACACTATGTGAAGTCAGGATGTCCACTAACAACGCATGATAACTACTGTGTTAGTGTACACTATGTGAAGTCAGGATGTCCACTAACAATGCATGATAACTACTGTGTTAGTGTACACTATGTGAAGTCAGGATGTCCACTAACAACGCATGATAACTACTGTGTTAGTGTACACTATGTGAAGTCAGGATGTCCACTAACAATGCATGATAACTACTGTGTTAGTGTACACTATGTGAAGTCAGGATGTCCACTAACAACGCATGATAACTACTGTGTTAGTGTACACTATGTGAAGTCAGGATGTCCACTAACAATGCATGATAACTACTGTGATAGTGTACACTATGTGAAGTCAGTATGTCCACTAACAATGCATGATAACTACTGTGTTAGTGTACACTATGTGAAGTCAGGATGTCCACTAACAACGCATGATAACTACTGTGTTAGTGTACACTATGTGAAGTCAGGATGTCCACTAACAATGCATGATAACTACTGTGTTAGTGTACACTATGTGAAGTCAGGATGTCCACTAACAATGCATGATAACTACTGTGTTAGTGTACACTATGTGAAGTCAGGATGTCCACTAACAACGCATGATAACTACTGTGTTAGTGTACACTATGTGAAGTCAGGATGTCCACTAACAATGCATGATAACTACTGTGTTAGTGTACACTATGTGAAGTCAGTATGTCCACTAACAACGCATGATAACTACTGTGATAGTGTACACTATGTGAAGTCAGGATGTCCACTAACAACGCATGATAACTACTGTGTTAGTGTACACTATGTGAAGTCAGGATGTCCACTAACAACGCATGATAACTACTGTGTTAGTGTACACTATGTGAAGTCAGGATGTCCACTAACAATGCATGATAACTACTGTGTTAGTGTACACTATGTGAAGTCAGGATGTCCACTAACAACGCATGATAACTACTGTGTTAGTGTACACTATGTGAAGTCAGGATGTCCACTAACAACGCATGATAACTACTGTGTTAGTGTACACTATGTGAAGTCAGTATGTCCACTAACAATGCATGATAACTACTGTGTTAGTGTACACTATGTGAAATCAGGATGTCCACTAACAATGCATGATAACTACTGTGTTAGTGTACACTATGTGAAGTCAGGATGTCCACTAACAACGCATGATAACTACTGTGTTAGTGTACACTATGTGAAGTCAGGATGTCCACTAACAACGCATGATAACTACTGTGTTAGTGTACACTATGTGAAGTCAGTATGTCCACTAACAACGCATGATAACTACTGTGTTAGTGTACACTATGTGAAGTCAGTATGTCCACTAACAACGCATGATAACTACTGTGTTAGTGTACACTATGTGAAGTCAGTATGTCCACTAACAACGCATGATAACTACTGTGTTAGTGTACACTATGTGAAGTCAGGATGTCCACTAACAACGCATGATAACTACTGTGTTAGTGTACACTATGTGAAGTCAGTATGTCCACTAACAACGCATGATAACTACTGTGTTAGTGTACACTATGTGAAGTCAGGATGTCCACTAACAATGCATGATAACTACTGTGATAGTGTACACTATGTGAAGTCAGGATGTCCACTAACAACGCATGATAACTACTGTGTTAGTGTACACTATGTGAAGTCAGGATGTCCACTAACAATGCATGATAACTACTGTGTTAGTGTACACTATGTGAAGTCAGGATGTCCACTAACAACGCATGATAACTACTGTGTTAGTGTACACTATGTGAAGTCAGGATGTCCACTAACAATGCATGATAACTACTGTGTTAGTGTACACTATGTGAAGTCAGGATGTCCACTAACAATGCATGATAACTACTGTGTTAGTGTACACTATGTGAAGTCAGGATGTCCACTAACAATGCATGATAACTACTGTGATAGTGTACACTATGTGAAATCAGTATGTCCACTAACAACGCATGATAACTACTGTGTTAGTGTACACTATGTGAAGTCAGGATGTCCACTAACAACGCATGATAACTACTGTGTTAGTGTACACTATGTGAAGTCAGTATGTCCACTAACAATGCATGATAACTACTGTGTTAGTGTACACTATGTGAAGTCAGTATGTCCACTAACAACGCATGATAACTACTGTGTTAGTGTACACTATGTGAAGTCAGGATGTCCACTAACAACGCATGATAACTACTGTGTTAGTGTACACTATGTGAAGTCAGTATGTCCACTAACAACGCATGATAACTACTGTGATAGTGTACACTATGTGAAGTCAGGATGTCCACTAACAACGCATGATAACTACTGTGTACAGTTGCCATGATTTGAGAAATTGGCCCAGAAATTGACAGTATGGTCTTACTACAAAACACCTGCTCACCTATTTCGTCAGGACAAAGTACACATTTTCATCAGGTCTCCTGAAAGTATCCATTGTGCTGTCAAAATAATTTCTGACATTGCTTACTTCCTCGACACTACCCAGACAACAAGACATTTTTCTCTCTTTCCCAGCTTGTAGGCTCAAAGGGCCCCTTTGTGGCTAAAAGCTCACACAGCTTTGAGACAGAAACACAATATCTGTAAGAAATTGATCATGATGAGACTGTTAATGTTTATTGCAGGAATTTACGACTACCTCACATGATGATGTTAAATTACGTTTTGTTTGTTCTACATTTTCTGACTAGCTTTGTTCGTAGGCACTGAGGTAGCCTTGCTAGCCAGTCTGCAGAGAGAGAACATTTCATTGTGGGTGTTGAAAATTCACACTATTTTGCCTCATAATTTGATCGTATAAATCATAGGAATGTCTGGTTTTTGTGTTGATTACATATTTATCCCCTTTTTGCCGTTAAAACGATTTTGTGAAGAGCAACAACAGCTTTGAGGCTTGGTGTGCTATAGGGAAGTTACGTGTTGTGTGGTTGTGATAGATCTCCATTATACTGTAAATATACAGTATACGTGCTAAGAAAGGGGGTCTCAAAAGGTCACAACAAAGCAGAATGAGAACCTGATAATTACGAAGTAGGTGCCCCGATGGAGTAATTTGATTAATAATGTGTTCAGACCATGTTTTCTTTTTTTTACTTAGGCACGTCATTAATTATTATTGATTGGCTGGAATGTAACCCTGAAAAAGCTTTATTGCCTTTTCGCAATTACCACACTCCTTCGATATTGAAAGTGGATAAAACTAAGGGGAGGGGTGGGCCCCCAGGAGGCATTTTCTTTGCGCTGATAATGGAAGTTCACCTCTGTCACCCCCGCTCACCCCCACTGAAACAGGATCTCCTCCTTGCCTCATACACTTGTAATGATGACCACAGGGACTTGGATGACGGTCCATTTTAGTGATCTTGAGCAACCTCGCTTAGTCAAAAATAATGATGTTATGATAGTAGGCCTTTGGGTTCCGTAGTATTTCAGAATTCCGCCTCCCGTGGTTCGCTGACCACTTCATTTTCAGACGTCTAAATTATTCAAGAGTAATTGGATCTCGGTGGTTTTTCAAACAGTGTGATGTTTACTCACTGAAACATGTCAAATAATAAAAAAGTAAAACCGCCAGGACAGAAATATATTTAATGTATAGTGGTGGGGGCTTGTGGGTGAAGAAACACTCCTGCGTGGTTTTCTAAATATAAAGCGATGTATGCCTTTCATATCAGAAAACAGCACAGTACATCTTAACTCAGTGCTCACTTCTCTGGGGACTTTTATCTTTCACCTACCAGTTGAGAAATATAATTTGAATCACTGTGCAAAAAGGCACTCTAGACAGGGGCTTAGAATAATGTGATGTGTTTATTTTTATGTGTGTGTGTGTGTGTCCGTGTCTGTGTGTGTGTGTGTGTGTGTGTACGTACAGTGTCTCTCAAAATGTTCACCCCCTTGGACCTTTCAACATTCTATTGTGTTACAATATGAAATCAAAATGGATTTGAATCGTATTTAAATCTATAGGTTTACAATGTCAAAGTGAAAAATAAAAGCTACAGGGTTTTTTATAATTTATAATTTGGTGGAATTACGACTATGTGTCTAGCAGCTTTGCACTTGTGGACACACAAATGTTTCCTCATTCTTTGCAAAATTGCTCAAGCTTCATAAAGTTGAATGGGGACCTTTGGTGAACAACAATTTTGAACTATTTCCACATATTCTGAATTGAGGTGCAGTCTTTCACTGGGTCACTTCAGTGTGTCTTTGACTGTATTTTTTCCAGCCATTTTTCTTCCAGGATTTCTCTGTACTTTGCATCATTCATTATGCCCTCTATCTTCATAAGCTTTCCAGGCCCTGACATAGAGAAGCATCCCCTTAGCATGATGCTGCCACCACCATGCTTCACAGTGGAAATGGTATTCTCAGTAGTGTGTGTGTGGTTATAGGCTTGCACTAAACATAGCGATTAGCATTGAGAACATAAATCTCTATTTTGATCTATTCAGATCATATAATCTTATTCCATTTGGTCTCAGAATCTCCAACATTCTGACAAACTCTAACTAAAATGTGATGACTGACACTGCAACTCCTTTACAGTTGCCACAGGCATCTTGGTGACCTCCCAGGCTAGTGTCCTTCTCCAGGACGGCATTTTCTTGACAGGCACATTCTATACATTTTGTAATAATGGACTTAAATGTGCTTCCAGGGGACATTCAATGCCTTGGAAATGTTCTTATATCCTACCACTGATTGACACCTTTGAAGAACCTTTTTTCCAGATGTGCTTTGAATGTACCTTTGGATGTCCTTTGTCTTCATGATGTAGTTTTATTAAGAATTGCTAACCAACTGTGGGAATGCCTGGAGACGTGAAACCCCTTGAAATCATGTTAAACACCTTAATTGCACACAGGTGGACTCCATTCAACAAATTATGCGACTTCTGAAGACATTTGGTCGCACCACAGTTCATACAGCTGTGCCATGGCAAAGGGGTGAATATTTATGAAGTAAACGTTTTTCTGTTATTTAAGTTAGAGCTATTTGAAGATATTATTTTTCTCTTTGTCGTTATGGACTTTCTTGTGTTGATCAGTAGCGAAAACCCCCTATTTAAATCCCTTTTGATTTCCTGTTGTAGCATGTCCACGTGTGGAGAATGGTTTTGACAGCCACTATATAGTTGAACACAACGACAAAAGACTGACAAAATGTTGTTGTTTCCCAAACATTTTAAGAATCCACTCACGTCTTTCATTCTCAAAATGTAAGCGCAGGTAAAAAAAAAAACAACATTATTATTGGTGGATGAACTCTTCTTGTTTGTTATCTTATACTGCAGACTCCTCCAAACCATCTAGAAATGTACCAGTAATTTAGCCTATAGCAAGTTTGTTCCAGTTTAACAAAATACTGTACACCACAGAGGGGTGAAAACTGCATGGGAGGGAAACATCATCACATTTTATTTACGCTCCGTTAATTTGAATCTGGGCCTTTGATTTGCCACACCTACTGTACGCCGTGAATGTGACTCATTATGTATGACGCATTGTAGGATGGCTATGTATTTATTGCGTTCTCCATGAACTCACGACTCAGATTACCACAGTAAAGCATAAACAAGTTGGTAATTTGAAGAGGAACAGACTGTATATTTTAATACCACAAACAAATCCTGAGTGGCTGAGAGGTTTTCAGAGGACAAAATACACCATAAGCACACTTCACAGGAAATATATATATTTCCCGGAAAATTATGTTTATGATTGCTTTAAGAGAAGAATCAGTGATGTTTATCTTGCCACATAAGGTTTGTTTTATCAGGTATAGTAGAGGAAATGGCAGTGGACTCTTAGGCATTGTGAATCAACCGTGTCATTGTGTTTGTCACAAGAAAAAGTATTTTCAAAAAGAAATGAAAGAATTTATTTTCCTCCATTTTCAGTGCATGCTACAAATACAATACCCATTACACTTTTCGGCTTCATGAGATTTTCTTTTCAAGACACCATTTCATAACTCACCTTTCCCTTCGCTCAGACTAATGACATGGTTTATGGGAGAATTGTATGAGAGACGCAGATCTGCTTCCATAGCAACAGCTCTCTGTACTCTGTTCTGGTTACATTTGTCTCCTTTTCTTGGCCCCAGCATTTCACCTGACAGAAGAGAAAGGTTGTGCAGTACCTGATCATGAGATTACACAGGTCACACAAATTCTATCCAGAGACACAGGTCACAAGCAACTTTTCTATAATATGACTGCAGTTCAGCTGAGGTTAAGTGCCCAGTTGAATTTTGAAGATGAGATTATTTGAGATACTCAATGTAGTGTACCGATTCTGATTTTACTTCATGTTAGACAAATAGACATGAGTCAAAACTGATCCAAGATACAATAGCATCAGATCAGATAAAGTGCCTCAGATTTCTCTTTTTGATCATTTCATGTTTGCGTACAAACACTTAGTTGGTTGATTATCTCAATGTGGGTTTTAGGCAAACCCAGTGGACTTCTGCCAGGTTTGCTAGGCCTGATATTTCATAATGAACCCCCATTACCCCCCACCCCCCTCCATCTACATGGTTAGAGTGTCTTTTCTGTTGTTCCTTTTGGCTAGCAGTAGCTCCATGTTTGTTTTCCTCACAGAGCCTCCATTCCCCTCTTGTTTATAAATGTGTTTACTGGTGTTTGTTTCTTTCACGACCTCCATTAACACTTGGCAACAGGTGTCCGACTTTCATAATGTCTTTCGGAGCCACTGACTGACTTCAACCAGCCAACTAGCGCACACTCTGGGCTAGGCTTTGCCAAACGAAGCACGGCAAGCTGTTCCAGGGAGGTGAGAGAGGAAGGAAAATGTATAAGAGAGAAGACACTGAGTTAATGCATCAAGCTGTCTGTACATAGACTGTGTTACAGTGCCACATCTTAAAATGAAGGTCCTTCTCCAGTTTCCTGGCAGTGCAGAGTATTGTAACGAAACAGACGGGCTAGTTTAATTAGCTCAGAGTTGGCAAACAACTAGCATCCGGCGGATACATGGTTTGGAAAGCTAGCAAAGTCCTAGAGAGTGTTTTCACTTCCTGAATGATTGGGTCTGATGTTGGTGTGGGCCAGAGAGTTGGCAAAAGCTCCTTCAGTGTTCCAGGGTATAACGCCGGACCAAGACAGAATCTATCACCTGTCAAAATGTGCGACCCGTGTTCTAGTTGACAACTTCCAAAACCAAACAGAAAAATCAGGATGCGTCTACATTACATGAATAGGTCCTAGAAATACAAGCGCATTCTAATGCACAACCAATGCTTCTATTTTCTGTCCGTCATATTGATCTAAGCTTGAGGGACCTATCCAGAGGGTCCTTCCCAGGCATAGTTTTCTACATATTTTATGTCAGCCCTACCAGCTTTCAAGGCATCCATCGCTGTCCATCGCCATTTCATAATGCCACGGTGTGTAGAGCAACATAAGCATTCATTGCTGTCCCATAATGCATCAGCTAAAGCCTCCTCCTGGAGCCACAAGGGCTCGGTGGGAGTTGATTAATGGAGAGGATTTCCAGCTATCAAGCTGGGCTCAAACTGTTCAATTATGCATCCTGGAATCTCCTCAGATCATGTTTTTGAAGCCTGTATCTTTTTAAGTGCCTCCAGATTACAACGTTTTCATCTGTATATTTCCAGGACCTCTGTGTGTGTAAGGGGTAGTGCAGGGAGAGAGGAACATCAGAAGGCAGCCATGGGTTTCTAAATTTGTGTACATGAGAAGATTTCTGTCAGTGCGAGTTAAAGTCAAGGGAACGGATTAAATTAGTCGATTTGCTCTTTCATGAGAAACACGGCGGAGTTGTCATAAAGATTTTGGCGCGAGCTGGATCGCACATTTAAAGTTAATCAAAATGCATTGGCTGGGACAAAAGCAGGCAGTGGGCTTTAGTAGCATTGGAGACCGTACGCCAGCCATTCACAGCCTGTCAGAAGCAGCTGCTGTTGTCAAGCACAGCTGCTTTGAGATTGCCTTATGATTGTGTGGTAGCTCAGCAGACACTCTGTTACCGCTCTGGTGACTTTCATATTTTACCCTCGTAGTTATGTGCAATTGGCTTTTTACAGTTGACTGTTTAGTGTACTGTAGTTTTGCATACAGACATCAGGGTTCCAATGCTATCAGCACTAGAGATTTAACCCTGTTGAATAAAAGTTTAATCAAAATATGTTGACTAAACATTATTTTTATTCAAATTTTTAACCAAATAAAAATATGGTACTGCAGCAGTGCAATTAATACACAGTCAACGGTTCACAATTTAGACATTTTCTAGAATAAAAAAAACAAGAACAGTTTAAGCAAAATGTGATTTCAATTCACATCTTCCTGGTTGGATTCATGTTACGCAAAACTTCACAGGTTCCCATGTTGGCTCAAAGAGGTAATATTGGCTGCCTATGCCACCAGCAATAGGCTAATTCCTCCAACAATTTATTAGTGTTTTTGTCAACCCACATATTATTTATCCTGGTATCATGATGAAGAGTGTGATGTCAAGTTCAGCTGGGATGAAATACATCTTAACGCTTTTCCATTTATTCCTTCATCAATATAATGTCAAATGCCCCCATCACGAAATAATAAAACGTGTTACTTGTAAGATTGAGGTACATTTCAGCACTGCTAGATGCTTTGGGGGAATATGCCAAACAATTTTTAACACTGGGGAAAGCTGGGCTGACTGAGCTCAGTGATGCATCTTAGCCTCAGAGTGAAAATTGAAAATACCAAGCTTGCTATAAACAACCCTCTTAGAATTGGTGGTGACTTGAGGTGGCCTGGAGATCCTGGTAGAACCCTTGCAATTCTCAATTTCTCAAGAAACTGTTGGCTAGGATGTTTGAGGGATTCTTGGAGGATCCTTCAACAATGATTCAATGAAGCAACAGGTTCCTGGAGGAACTCTGGAGGGGAGGCTTGACTAATTAAGGGTGGGGCCATGGGAGACTGTTTTGTTATACAGTTTTCACATGTTAAGGTTGAACACTGCCATTTATATAGCCCCCAATGAGGCTAACATAGGTGTTTCTCAATAACCTATGCAAATTCCAATGTAGATTAGATACCAGATACCATTTTATAACTTTATGGAACCAGCAATTGTGATATTCAAGTTATGTCAGAATATACAATTTGTTTAAATTTGTTTTAAAGCAGCATTGTAATTTACAACATTCAAACTAAAAACAATAAGGACTGACAAGGATAACATTTATGTAAGATGGTGATCAATTCTAATGCCACCCGAGCAATATGTTATTAGAAAAGATTTAGAAATGTAACCCCTCCCATCAGACTTATGGGGGGGGGGGGTTATCCCAGAAACCATATTCGACATCTCAAAAAGATCTTAAAAGCAGAGGATAGAGATAGAATCAAATGATTTGAATTTAGCACCATCGTCTTACTGCGGTCTTGCCTTTGGGGCCCACCAGGGTTGGTGCTGGTTGGTCCGCTGATGGCGAATTACAGCCCTAACTGCCCAGGGCAGTGAATGGGACATTGCCTTGTGTCTTTCTGTCTTTCTGCTGGGACAATAAACTGGTGTCCTGTCTCGATGTGGTCACTAAAGATTCCATAGCACTTATGGTATTAGTAGGGGCACTTGCCCCCGGCGTACAGGCTGAACTTGACGAGACGTGTTTCATGTGAGGCTGTACACTCTTGCCAGGTTTAAAGACATCTGCCAGGGCATGGCCTAACCGGGCAAACTTACTCTGAGGTAAATTAAAATATACTTTCTCCCTGGGACTCTCTGTGCTTTTGGTATTAGGGCTGATTCCCTGGTGTGTATGTAACAGGTGGAAAGAAGGACAAAGCCAGGATTAAATCAATAGTTTCATCCTTCATCTAATTGCACTGTTGGAGCCAAAGGTTTTTATTAGAGAACCTGGTCAAACTTTTAATATACCTGGAGCCCTCCAGAGTATGTTGTTTTCCCCTGTTCGCTGGGGACGCCATTGTTTTTGAAAACAAAGCATTCTGGGACGGTCGTAAGCACGCTCTTTTTCTTCCAGTCAACCCTGGCAACACAGACTTTGAGAAAGAATGGTTTATAAACGGAACTGAACGTAATGAAGTCACAGCGTATGCATTAAGCTGCTTATGGGATTAAGTTATTTAACATACCCCCCTCCACTGCAGAAATTACCCAAAACAAAAGGTTGGTGCAGCCAGGAGATCTGAGCTGAATTGGAAATCTTCCTCCTCACTTGAAACATAATACAGCTAAAATTGATGCACTGGAAAAAATTGTGCAATTTCAGATCTAATCAAATATGTGAATCAAAGAGTGAGGTTCAGGCACATTCTGAATTCTACAGAGGTACAGTAGGTGGATCAGGTTTTGCGTAGGGAAATATGGAAGAATATGAAATATGAGTGTTGTGGTAATGACAGGTCTTTCTGCACAGGCTGGTGCACATTAAGGATGACATCTGAAAGTACATTATCAACTGTACATTTTCATGTTTGTATGGACTCTAACACTGGCCACGGCCACAGCCGTTGTATGTTTTTTTATTGAAAATGAGAAAAGATATTCTGGATAAATCACTTTGTTGTTATGCTCCGGGATTGCTTAACCAATGTAGCGATGATCAGCGCTGAACTAAAGCATAACAACATTTTCATGACGACAGATATGATTGAATAAAGAATGTAAGCACATATCACACAGTCACATTGTGATGCTTCTTACACTGAGGTAATAAACTGATTTTCCACTGTAAACCAGACTGAATTGCAACTTTTTAATATCTCTGGTCTATTATCCCCACATGAACTGAAAGAGGTTCTGAGTGTCCCTGTAGACTATTGAGGAAAAACACAAACAAATCACTGTCTGGGGCAGAAACACATCACTGATGTTTAATTTGTTACCCAAGATGATATACTATCTGCACAATGTTTAAAGTAATGCAAATATGAAATTTGAAGGGGAAGAATGACAGATGACATTACTACCCAACATGCACATTGTCCTTGAAGAATATTTGAAGAATTTAAGCCAAACAATGAGGAAAACTATTAAACACCCCCCCCCCCCCCACCACCACACAAAATAAACAAATAAATCAATATTTTGTTTGACATGTAAATGTAGCTTTGTGGAAACGGTCACAATTACACTTGAATTAGCAGACTTACAAAAAAACAATGCATTAGAACAAACTGATTGTACTTAACTGAAAGTATTAGTTTACAGAGCGGTACAAGGATTCTACACTCAGAATATTTAACAAGTCCCTTTGGGATGGAGGTCGCAGATGAGCAAACAACTTTTTAAACAGAAGCTGCTCTTAAAACAAACATAATCAAAGCTTCTGAAGTTTACCACTGCGACATCTAGTTTTAATGAGCAATAATGCTTTGACAGTCAAAGGACTAGACCATGTTTTTCTTTTATATAAGCACCTCAGTCAACTTCAGTTAACCAGTAGCTTCACTGTAACCGGTGAAGTATTTAAAGCATTCTTCTTTATTTAGAACATGTTTCACGCAATCCAACAGCAAGATCACTTCCTGTTTGGAACGTCATAAACCCGTGGGTTTTCGCCATTTTCCTCTGACGACCGGCGTCTCGCGGTGGGTAACACAAGCATCCAGGGGCCCGTGTAGGCCTGTCTCCGGCCCTCCCCCCAGTAAACAGCGTGCGGGCCGAGCCGGGGGTGCGGAAAAACAACCTCTCAAGGCCTGGCCTTACTCCATAAATAACGTGTTTGTCTCCATCCATCAGCCGCTTACTGGAAGCAGAGCCGAGTCTCCTCAGCAGCGTGAGGTGGGTCGCGGTGTCAGCCCGGTGTCTAAGGTATCATGATGTATCAGCATGCTCTCTGGATGGGAAGCGGATGGGGGGGGGGCAGTGCACTGCAGTACCATTACCCTAGCCCAGCTCTGCCTATCCATCATGGTTAAGTACCAGAAGGTTCAGCCCATTTCACTGGGCAGCCCGCCCAGCCGCCGGGCGTGACTCGTTGTGTCCCGGGGAACATTTACGTACAGTGAAGGAGGTGTGCGGCAATGGGGAAACGGCAGTGCACGGCGCTAACGGCTCCCGGGTTTGATTCCCAGGTGGGACCATTATGACGTAAGGTATGGGAATGTACGTCGCTGCCGTACATAGCCGAATAAGAGCTTCTGCTAATAGACCACGGATTTAAGTGCTTTTTAATTATATGCACATTTTTGCCGGACCGCTTAATCATAGCCGGCCTAGAAGAGCGAATGTCTCTTACTGACTGACTTACTGACTGACTTACTGACTGGGAGTGTGAGTGCCTGACTGACCGACTAAATCTTGTTAAATAGCGTAGTGGTTAGAGAGTCTCTCGTCTTTTCACTTGACGTAAAAGTCAGTTATAGTTACCTATATTGATAGTTATGTCATTAATGAATAGCTAATAAGCCATTAAAATGTGGCAAAAGCCATTCAGTTCATAGATGCTCTTTGTGGTGGAGGTGAACTTAATATAAATGTTAGTCAGTTTAACAAAATGCTTAATGGTATCTAGCAACATATTCAACCCCAGCGTGTTGTTAACGTGTGACATAATGATCCAATGTTGAATGAGTATACCAACTCCTGTGAGTTGTATAGCTCTGTAGTGTAGTGGTAAAAGACACAACCTCTTATGCAGGAGACCTGGGTTTGAGTCCCAGGAGGGCAATTACATTCCTCAGTTTTTATTGCGGGCCAGCTGAACGAGGCTTGCCTGGTTTCATGTTTTGTATTCAACCTTTAATGAACCAGGTTAGCCACACCGAGATAAACAGTTTCTTTATCAAGAGGTACCTGGCCAAAAATACCTCGGCACCATTATAAACTGTGTGTGGGTGAGAAGGGACAGTCATGCTAGTGTGATTTGTCGATTCTCTTTGAGTTCAGAGAATAAGGAGCGAGTGATGAACCCAGATGACTTCCTCCTCCCCTCATCCTGCAGTTCAGTCAGGGAGTCAGCAATTCCAGCTCTAAGCAGGTGTGTTATTTTTTTTTTTCACGTTTTAATTATAACTCTTAATCAGGCCCTTTGATTGGTTTTAACTGATAAACTAGATGAGGAAAGTGTGGGGGGATGCCAGGCAATCAGACCATTCTCAATTGGAGAGGAAAACCTTTTTTGTTATCACAGCAGGGGAAGAAATGTAAAGTAGTTTCAGTGGAGCCAGGGCTGAATCTTTCCCCCACTCATTTTCAACATGCTACGTGAGCGCCATCAGAAGACCGCCAGGCGTTGTCAGGGGCGGCGCCAAGGCCCCTCTCACTTTGTACGTTTTCGGCTTCACTACTTTTATTTAAAGTGGGAAATATTTGTAGAGCACTGAGTTTTTTTTTTTACAGGCTTCCTGACGGATCCCCTTTGGGACCCCTGGCCTGGCGCCTCGTCATCCAGAAACTCAACCCGACAACTTTGCTCGCCTTTCACGCCACTCACCTGCCGCGAATTGTCCTCCTGAGCGATGGAGACGGCGCGTCACGGGGAGGACGTTTTTCTAGAGTTAGAACCGATCCCGCTGGGGAGGCATCGCCTCATAAAATGTCTTCTGAGGAAATTTGGCGGGGCCAGACGAGAAGACCCCGTGCGCATAATTGTGACGATTTTCTCCTCGTTTATACCACTTCAGGTCATATTAGCGGGGCTGTCGAGCACCCGGGCGCTGGGGGAAAAGGGAAACAGCCAGAGACAATTTAATGAGTCAAAGAGGCAAAGTCCCCGGCAGTTCACTACCATGCAAAATTACGTCAGTCCCATAACTGTGGACCATTGAACTTTTTGGTAGACCAATGGCATGTGACTCTCCCATTCAGCGGGGGGTAGTCCCATGGTCAGTACTCTGTCCCTGTCATACGTTGTTCAGATGTCATTTGTGCCCGATGTTTGAACAGGCCGTGTGACGCCTACGTCTGAGGAATAGATTTCACACACCACAATGTGCCACAATAATTACAGGACAGAAAAGGAGGGAGAGAGCATGAGTACCAGGCAACGAAAAGTCACGGGAATTATTATTATTTATTTTTTTTACCCGGAAAAAGGTTGTTCAGATTCCGGAGCCCTCACAGCCAATTTGTCTTGCATCTTTTCAGAACATCTCCAGATGCTCCGTTTTTTTTTTTTTTTTTAAACAAAATGAAACTCAAATCAAGGGCTGCCTTGTTTTCCCTGCTCTGAAATAGTAGCAAATGGCTTTCTGGTGCCAAGTTGCATTGTTAGAAAGCTGATGGATGCCAACTGCTTCATAAATTGGCCAGGAAATGCTTTAGACAAGCATCTGATGTAATGTGTTTGCATTGGGTCTCTTTTGGTTCCCAGAGATGCGCCATTGGAATATAATGAATTAATAATTAAATGTGCCCTATCAGACAATATTGTTCTGTTAAAACAGGCGTTTTTTTTATGTTAACGGCCTAACAGATTTGAAATAAAGGACATGATCCTCGTAGATATTTCTTATTGGTTTGTTTTTCACCGGTTATTAATGGCAGTAACCGCACAGCGTTGCACCCCGGCTCAGTAGATGGCACACATTGGCTTGGCACCAGAGCGAGATGAACCGACACAGTGGTGAGGAAAAGCATTTAGAAGAGTACCCACTTAGGGGGGAACACACTTGGAAAAATGCAGTTGGGTGGAGAACCAAGTGATAACAGGCACCCACGCTATGAAGGATAACACGCATAGCCATTATTGTAAACATGTTCAATAACACACATGCAGTCCTAGGACTCATATTTTCTTTGCTAGAACTGGCAGCCCCAAAAACATACAAAACATATGTACGTACTTTACGTACTTTTTTTACCTGTTTCTGCAAGGGCAAACCCAAATATTTAGCGTGACGATTTAAAGATTTTTCCCGATTTACTAGACAAAGAGACAAATAAAACAATCTGACAGACTATGGTAAAAGTAACAATGACCACTGCAGGAGACAGGGCCCTTGTAAAATGCACCAAAAACAACATAATAGCAAAAATAAAACCTAAAATCTCCATTATGTATTACACTTTATTATTGAAACAGAATCGCCTGAAGTTCACTGGTCACTAGCAACTGGGCAGTGCACTGTTCTCTGTCTTCTGGGTTAAACCAACCAATGCTGCTAATGAAAATGTTATGACACTGCTTCCCTCCCCTCACACCAGCCACTAGATGCCACTGGCTACATTAAAACTTTGTCAAGCAACTATTTTTTTTTTTTTTTTTTTTTAAAGCCATTATTCTGCTTTATCACCAGTAAAATGTCACATTCTCTTTCAAAGAGCAGGGGTAATGTGTCTTCTGGAAACATGCGCACGCCTCATCAGATTTTGACAATAGTTTGTCAGCCTTCTGTTTCATGCGGCCCACTAGAACACTCTCTGTATGTGTGGTGTTACAGTATATTCTGTATGTTAATTGTTTGCAAATATCTCACAACCACATACACAACAGAGGCACAGTCATAAGCCGGTTGAGCACTGAACAAGGTAGTATGTGAAGTGGGGAGGGAGCCGCCATACATCACACACAGAAACTAGATTAAAAAGGTGATTGGTCAGTCTAGGAATACTTTTGTCAAAGCCTTTTCATTAATCACAGCACAAGCTGGCCAATAACGTCAGACATTACAGTAAGGATAACCACCGAGATTCATTGTGATTCCAGAAAACAAGGCTGTTATGAAGTCGTTTACAGATTACATTCGCTGTATCAATTTCAAAACAACATTAGCCCGTCTTCTGCACAGCACTGGTTTGTGGTTGTGTGAAACAGATTCTGTTTTGGGGGGGCAATGCCCACTTTTGCGCCCTCTTGGGTCCGGGCTTGTCTTTAACTAAATTGTTGTTACCATAGCTCTTACAATTTTAGTTACATAGTAAGTGTGGACGTATTAGGCATTGTTACCGTTCCCTTATTTATGATAGAAAAATGCATGCAATAAATCTCCTGTACCACTTTCCCTTCAATTAACAATATATTCTGTTCACGGGAAAAGTGCTGTACGTGTCCCCCAGGCATTTCTGATCTTTGATTGGCCGGCGACATGCGCTTTAGTCAGCTAGACTCTGGCCTCTATCTGTTCTTCTACCAGATAATTAGAACAAAACAGGACATGTGCCCAACTGCCTGAGGTTCACATGGTTTGCCTGCTGGCCCTACCTAACCACCTTCTGTTGCCATCTCCATCTCTCACTGCGTGTCTGCTTCAGCATCCTTGGCCCAGACACGCGTCTTATGCCTCTCTAATCACCCTTCCTCCTGCATTATACAAAACTGTCGCACATCAACCAGCTCGTTGTATACACTCATGCTGGGAGAACAGTCCCATTGAGTGTGTCCAACTAAACGCCCTCTGATCAAAACATAGTAAGAAAAGTGCCAAAACTAAGATGTAAATGCGCAGTCGTCAGTGTGTCACGGAATGAGAAGTAGACGCTGAGTATGCCTGATGTCAGACTAAAGTCAATGTCTGTAAATCCGTCGGACAGAGTGGGAGAAGTCAGAATATGAACTCAGAACCGCCAAGAATGAACCTGTAGATATTTATTCCCTGTGTAGGCAAGTGCATAGAGCCTGCCCACTACAGAGTAATGCATTGTATGTATCTTTACCGCCCCAAATTTGATGACAGATTTAACTTGAATTGTTAAAGTGAATCAAAAGAAATAACCCATGAAGCTGGTCAAATTGACCTTAAACCGGGCCTCTGAAATGTGACTTTATCTTGTATGAAGATAATCTACAATGTCTGTGTTTGCATGCCCACAGGTAAGTGCTCCACAACACTGACAGTGATACAGTTTACAGGACTAATGTGGAAACAACCAACTTAAACAACCAATGAAATGCCGAAAGATCTTGCAAATATATCTGCGATCCTGTATCTCGTTGCCTATGTGCAATCGTCTCGGGACTTCATTTAGAACACAAACAAATCTAAAGGCAGCCGCGTCATAGAAACAAACTAATGGTTGGTACTTGTTAGGCCCACGCAGGTCGAAACGATGGGACTTTTGCTTCCAGCCTTCGTCTAATGCACTGCCAAGGGTCTGAAAATGTCTCCTAATTTACGAGTGTTGGAGCACTTAGAGAACTAGATGAGAGAACGCCTCAAGTTTCTGTTGACTTGACCTTTGCTTTTTCATTTCCAAATATATAATACAGTAGAATACAATAATACAAGATGAGAAAAAACCCTGTCGTGATCAAAAGATGCACATTTGCTTTCATGAAGAAGCCCAGATTTCTTTTTGTTTGCGACCAGATTGCTGTTTCCGTTTTTTTGCCAACTACAGTGGTTGCACACCGATGAAAACGTTCCTGATTCACCCAATTTGGTAGCACTTTATATTAAAGTCCCCCTAATTACAATGTAACTAACAAGGTAATAACACCAGTAACACCAGAGTTATTGCAGAGGTACAACAAGCATGAAAACTACAAGTTGTCGCTACTATCAAATGCCAGGTTTGATAGTGGTAATAAGAATCACTGTGTCATTATCTAACTGAATTCTGTGCAGAGGATGAATAATGTGACTACACAGGACATTACATTCCATGTAGCGTTTGAGCCAGGTCATAGCATAGGAATAAACTCTGAAAATGATATACAAGGTGTGTCATATTACAGTTACTGTTACCAGCCTATTTATCACACCTTGAATTATGCGTGAATTCAACAGTAGTGACACTTTTTAGTTAAACGTTCATATGAGTTAATAACAGGGTTCATTTCAAACCCATTATTAGATGTTAGTTACATGGAGAAACAAGGTATGTCTAATGACATCCGCAGTAACATGTGGAATAGGATTTAGCGAAGAAATGTGTAACTGAGTAATGGCTGATTTTGCAGCTACCAAGTACAGTAAACAAGTAATAAGATAAAAGTACTGTGTATAAGACTTAATAACATGAACTTCAATGTGATTGCTACCGTTGTCAATGTGTCAGTTACACATCAGTTTGGACAACGCACTAAAAATGTTTCACCTCAAATTCTCCGAGCCTCAACCATGTACAGGTGCTGGTCATAAAATGGAAATATCACATGTGTCCTGCACGTATGGTTCTACCATGTACACACAAGTGACTGGAAATAGGTGCACCTGAAGCCACTTTGGGAAATACAGGTGCTGGTCATGAAATTAGAATATCATCGAAAAGTTGATTTATTTCAGTAATTCCATTCAAAAAGTGAAACTTGTATATTATATTCATTCATTACACACAGTATGGTGTATTTCAAATGTTTATTTCTTTTAATTGTGATGATTATAACTGACAACTAATGAAAATCCCAAATTCAGTATCTCAGAAAATTTGAATATTACTTAAGACCAATACAAAAAATTATTTTTAGAAATGTTGGCCAACTGAAAAGTATGAACATGAAAAGTACAGCACTCAATACTTAGTTGGGGCTCCTTTTGCCTAAATTACTGCAGCAATGCGGCGTGGCATGGAGTCGATCTGTCTGTGGCACTGCTCAGGTGTTATGAGAGCCCAGGTTGCTCTGATAGTGGCCTTCAGCTCTTCTGCATTGCTGGGTCTGGGATATCGCATCTTCCTCTTTACCATACCCCATAGATTTTCTATAGGGTTAAGGTCAGGCGAGTTTGCTGGCCAATTAAGAACAGGGATACCATGGTCCTTAAACCAGCTACTGATAGCAATGGCACTGTATACAGTGTCCTGTTGGAAAATGAAATCTGCATCTCCATAAAGTTGGTCAGCAGCAGGAAGCATGAAGTTCTCTAAAACTTCCTGGTAGAAGGCTGCGTTGACCTTGGACCTCAGAAAACACAGTGGACCAACACCAGCAGATGACATGGCACCCCAAACCATCACTGACTGTGGAAACTTTACACTGGACTTCAACCAACGTGGATTCTGTGCGTCTCCTCTCTTCCTCCAGATTCTGGGACCTTTCATCAGAGAACATAACTCAGCAGCAGTCCTTTTTGTCTTTAGCCCAGGTGAGACACTTCTGATGCTGTGTCTTGTTCAAGAGTGGCTTGACACAAGGAATGCAACAGCTGAAACCCATGTCTTGCATACGTCTGTGCGTGGTGGTTCTTGAAGCACTGAATCCAGCTGCAGTCCACTCTTTGTGAAACTCCCCCACATTTTTCAATGGGTTTTGTTTCACAATCCTTTCCAGGGTGCGGTTATCCCTATTGCTTGTACACTTTTTTCTACCACATCTTTCCCTTCCCTTCGCCTCTCTGTTAATGTGCTTGGACACAGAGCTCTTTGAACAGCCAGCCTCTTTAGCTATGACCTTTTGTGTCTTGCCCTCCTTGTGCAAGGTGTCAATGGTTGTCTTTTGGACAGCTGTCAAGTCAGCAGTCTTCCCCATGATTGTGTTGCCTACAGAACTAGACTGAGAGACCATTTAAAGGCCTTTGCAGGTGTTTTGGGTTAATTAGCTGATTAGAGTGTGGCACCAGGTGTCTTCAATATTGAACCTTTTCACAATATTCTAATTTTCTGACATACTGAATTTGGGGTTTTCATGAGTTGTCAGTTATAATCATCACAATTAAAAGAAATAAACACTTGAAATATATCAGTCTGTGTGGAACGAATGTATACATTATAAAAGTCTCACTTTCTGAATGGAATTCCTGAAATAAATCAACTTTTCGATGATATTCAAATTTCATGACCAGCACCTGTATTTCCCAAAGTGGCTTCAGGTGCACCTATTTCCAGTCACTTGTATATGCATGGTAGAACCATACGTGCAGGACACATGTATCTGTCTTCCTCCCCACCTCAGTGGCTCTTCCATCTCACTCGTCTCGGTTAGATCGGGTTAAGTTTCCTCTTTCTCGTCAACGACCCGGGGGGTCGGAAAAACCTGTGGTTTATGTACAATTCATATCTCAGCAGCAATCTTCTCGGGGTCCAGGAGGAGTTCTCTCGCTGGAGAACAACACATAATTTCCCCCTCCTGTCAAGGGCCTCTGTTTGGCTTCATCACACAGAGCAAAGCACTCTGGGATCCATGGTGTTATTAGTCCCCCAGGGTTTGGCCTGTTCATTCAGCGCTCTCTTCAACACGTCTCTCTACTGTATCTCCTTCAGTGGTACAAGGAGAAGAAAAATTGAAGAGAGGTCAACGGGAGACTTGTGTTAATTTGATTTGTAAATGGGTTTAACCTGCCCACACGGCAGTGCCATCAGCGGAGTGTACGGGCAGGGCCAGAAGCCCGTGTGCGTCTGTGAACCGAAGACTTGTTGCGACCGTTCACATGTCACATGGAGACTCTCATTTAAATATTTAAAGACTGTTGTGATGTGTGTGAACAGGTTTTTACTACGGCCCCATTTCCATTTCACGCAGTGTTCCAAAAAAAAAATAGGATGCTGTGTGAAATGCAAATGAAAACCGAACGCAATGATGTGCAAATCATTTATCCCTATATTTAATTGGAAATAGTATAATGTCAAATGCTGAAAGTGAGAAATTTTATTGTTTATGGAAAAATGTATGGCCGTTTATAATTTGATGCCAGCAACACGTTTCAAAAACGTTGGGACAGGGGCATGTTTACCACTGTGTTGCATCACATCTTGTTTTTACAGTACTCTGTAAGCGTTTGCGAACTGACAAGACCAATTTCATTAGTTTTGCAAGTGAAATGCATTCCCATTCTTGCTTGATATATGATTTCAGCTGCACGACAGTTCGGGGGCTCCTTTTCAATTTCGTTTCGTTTCATAATGCGCCAAATGTTTTCAACGGGTGACAGGTCTGGACTGCAGGCAGGCCATTTGAGCACCCGGACTCTCAATACAGAGTCACGGTGTTGTGATACATGCAGAAAGTGGTTTGGCGTTGTCTTGTTGATAAAAGCAGGGATTATAAGCTTGTTACTCCAAAACCTGTATATATAGTTCAGCATTAATGGTGCCTTCACAGATGTGCAAGTCACCCATGTCATGTGCAGTAAAGCACATCACGGATGCAGGCTTTTGAACTGTGCACTGATAAGAAGCTGGATGGTCCCTCTCCTCTCCTCCAGACAACAGGACAGTTTTCCACTTTGCCTCAGTCCATCTTAAATGAGCTTGGGCACAGAGAAGGTGGCAGCGTTTCTGGATCTTGTTTATGCACGGTAGATATTTAACTTATATTTGTGGATTCAGCGAAGTACTATGTTTACAGACAATGGTGTCGTCTGATTTGTGTCTGTTTTTAATGCAGTGCCGCCTGAGGGCCCGGAGATCACGGCCATCCAATATTGGTTTTCGGCCTTGTCCCTTGCATACAGAGATTTCTTCAGATTCTCAGAATCTTTTAATGATATGATGTATCGTAAATGATGAGATCCCCAAACTCTTTGCAATTTTACATTGAGAAACATTATTCTTAAATTGTTGCGCCATTTGCCTATGCAGTCTTTCGCAGGGTGGTGAACCCCCCCCCCCCATCCTAAATTCTGACACCCATCCTCTCTGGAATGATCTTTTAATACCAAATCATTTTACTCATCTTTTGACCTAATTAGTCGTGTGATATCCTATCAGGTTTCGTTTTTTAGCACTTTGTTTCCAGTGTGTTGTTGGCATCAAATTCAAAGTAAGAATATCTTAGTTTTAACACTTGATATGTTGTCTTTGTAGTGTTATCTAGTGAATATAAGTTAGTTTAAATTATATGCACATCATTGCATTCTGTTTTTGTTTAGAATTTATGCAGCGTCCCAACTGTTTTGGAAACAGTGTTGTATATCAATAGGTAATGAAATGTCCCCAAGCTCATGCAACGCTATTTACATTAAAGTAGCCTGGGCAGGGGTCACGTAAAGTAGCCTGGATTTTATTGAACAGTGGCAATGCTCAATGCTTAAAATGTAATAGAGTTGCAAAATGGGGTAATAACCTTATTTCAGTATTGGCCTGAACAGTGCCAAAGGCAGAAATAAAAAGTGTCATGCTGTTGTTGTTGTGTTTTTTTTTTATATCGGTATGAACTGTTCGGAGACAGAAACAGAAGAGCACAGCACATGGCACGGCATAGGCCGACGTTTTCATGTAGACGGGTCACTCTGTTATAATAATTACCTTCATACTTGATAGCAGCAGAATTATTCCATAAAGATCTCCATAAAGCACTGTCCAGAGACGTAGTACCGTATCGCCTCTGAATGTCATAGGCATCGCGTTATTCTGTTCCCAGGGCTGCTAATGCAGCCCTTGGCTTACATTTTATGCCAGCTTTGGGTGATGGGAACGGGTGAAGCCCTTTTCCCTTGTTCCCAGCATTATGTCTTTTGGGAATACATGTATTTCTTATTGTGTTGTCTCATTCCAAATATCCTACCTGTACAGGCACTAGGTTCCTGGGGAAGACAATGTTGATTGTCTAGAGGAATTGTAAATGTCACTGACACATCTAATTTAATTTGGGTAAAGATTTGGTCAAAGAAAAAAATCAGCTGCACTCCAATGAGGTATACACTTTAAATCAGCATGGTCACCTTCCTTCTTTCTTATTCATGACTGAAACAACGTTTAGTCACCCAGTTTTGCTGCTTGGTGTGAGACTGGCTCTTTGGGCAGAGGCCGACCGGACACGATACGAAACCTTCATGCCACAGCAAGCGTCGTCAGGTTTCTTAATAGAACTCTATAACAAATGAAAGGTGATTTTGTGAGCACTTACGCAGGCCCTACCTGAAGCCACGAAGCACTGGAGAGAGGTACTTTGGCTGTGCTTTCAGTGAAGGCTGCAGAGTTCAATCCTGGCCCACTCGCACATCCCAAGGCTCAATCCCCTCAGCGGCTAGGGGTTTATTTGAGGATCGGCTTCACCGCCGGCGCTCAGCTCGCCTTGCCGTCCTTCACTCACCCTTCAAAGAAACACTGCCGATCTTCACTCGGGATTCCTTTCTTTAAAAGCTCTCTCACTCTCCCAAGTGAGTTCTTTCTCGTTCCCTCCATCTTTTTTGTCCGTCCTTGGCGCTTGGCTTGTGTTTGTTTCACCGGCCAGCGAGCAGGCTTTGGACCTGCCTGAGAAATGTTGAATAAATGTTGAATAAATGTTGAATAAATGTTGAATAAATGTTGAATAAATGTTGAATAAATGTTGAATAAATGTTGAGTGCACGGAGGAATTACTCAGGTGACGTCTACAAAGTCTGTCCCGTGAGTCAACAGGGATAACGCTCGACAGAACAACGGTCATGTGTTCGTGTTACGCCAACATCCCTGCTGTGATGGAGCTTCATTTCCAAAGGGGACATTTTAAATGTTCTCATTCATCATGTTGTATTATGGAGGATGAGTCTGGCCTTTACCACTGACCGTGATCTGGCGGCAGTGGACAGGATCCATTCAGAACCAATCACATGCTTCTAAAGAGCAATTGTTTTTCCATTATGAATACATTTGAAGCGATGCAAGCTTTTGACCTTTCCTCTAATAACCATTATGACCACTAGACAAAATATGCATCTAAAGAGAGTAGGGCCCTTGAAGTAAACAACATCTATGAAAGGCTGGTAGTTAAAAAGTTCTCTAAACTCCCACACCACGTCCCAATGCCATATACTGCCATGCATTACAGACCACTTAAACATAAGGATGGAGGTGTGTGGTAGATAGAGGTATAGCGGTTAAAATAACACAACCTTCAATTTAAACAGGTTTCTTTTTTATATCTTGTTTTGGGCAAGAATTATCTAGAACTATTCCTCCACAAATGTATGTCCCCTTGCTGTTTCCTTGGTTACAAAGTACCCTTTCGGTTTTATGGGCATTATCTGTGACTTTAATACAAGCATCATGGACAAGTGTGGGCTGTTATAAATCTCACCGCTGCGCTCAGCCAATCCCAGGCTGGTGGGTGAGGGTAGTTATCCTGTGAGAAATACCTCTGGCGCCTAACAAGCCATTTGAACAGTGACAGTTCCTTTGGAATGGAAGTCCGGCTTAGAAAGGTCCTTAATGTCTTCATTCACGTTAGACGCGCATAAAGGAAACTGCTGACAGTTTTGAAAATCATAAAATTGGAGAGCGAGGGAACAAGTAAATAGGAGATGTGGCTGTGGTGGACCTAAGTCCTTACAAATGAATCTCTCTCCTATTCAGCAGTTTCGGACCAAATGGAGTTATTAGACTTGGGGACTTTTCTTCTGGACTTAAGCCAGGCTTCTATCCAGCTTGCAATAGCATTCTCTTTCAATGGGATGTTGAGTGGATGAAAATAATCCCGATCCTTTCATTTTCCTTCATCTTCCATCCTCTCTTCGGTGGCTGAGTATATCCACTAACATTCCATCCGAGCCATTTGGTTTAATTATTCATTCGATAAATTACAAGCGCTGTACATGCACTCTCATTGTTTTCCGACAGTTAATGTACCACTGCCTGTCATTAACTATTAATCAATAGCTATCAAGCCATCTCTCTGACTCATAACCCTAAGACGACATTCACAGTGCGCTGTCATGAGTCTCTATAGGCATTCAGTAGCCACAGATAAATCAATAACCCATTCGTTGCCTGCATTCCTGTTCTATTATTTTTTTTGGTGTATACTGTACTTAAAAGCACAACGCTCTACTGTACACAGCTCCAGTCCTCTGATCCCAGTGGTTCAGTGTGGACTTACTCACCGACTGATGGTGTGAACATATGAAACAGCAGGAGGGGGGAGACTGAGAGGCGAAAGAGAGGAGAAAGAGAGGAGAAAGAGAGGAGAAAGAGAGGAGAAAGCGAGGAGAAAGAGAGGAGAAACCAGAGATTGATCGGCCTGAGCCGGGGTTGAAGGCCTGAAAGCAAGAGGATTGGGAAAGGTCGGATTTGAGAATATTGCAATAACTCACAACCCAACAAATATACAAGCATTAACAGATACAGGACGGGTCGTAAAGGAAAACGAATGTGTTTCCAACATTGAGTAAGGTTTGAATAACTGCTGTGAATTTTCAAGAAACACTGTAGCACAAGCATGACATGGCTAATTGTTCCATTGTCTGTTACCAACAGTTTTTGCAGCAGCTTCCAGCCAATCAGTATTCAGGTTTAAGATTCTAGGAATAGCATTGTTAAAATCAACGCTTACTGTCGATGGGAAGGTAATGTAAAACAAGGACATGTGTGAAACGTACTCCTCAGCCTTTTGTTCACTTTGTGCTGAAAAAGAGAAAGTTATTCTTCAGCATTAACCTGTTAAGAAGACTAATGTAGTACAGTCGCATGTGTTTGCTGAGCAGATATCCCGAGTGGCTACTCTTGCTAGCATAACTTATGTGACTAGATAGCTACCTGCTACCAATTTCAGACCAGTTGTGAACACCAATGATTAAAGCAGATTGAAGTTTGCGCATTGCCTGAAGGTAAGTAGGGGCGATCCATCTTCCACCAATGGTCTTGTAGTTGATTCAAATTTCAACTTGTAGTGATCGGAGGAGCGGGGGATGAAACTTGGGAAAGTGGAAAAAATGTCAGGCTGTTGCACTGTGGATAAGTTGCAGGGGTTTGACGGCACAAGCGTGGAGCCCCACTGACTGTGAAGTGTGGTACTCCAGACACAAGATGATGAGTGCCTGGATTAGTACAGTACATGCAATGCTTTCCGTGTGAGGTAATGAAGTACTGTAAGAACGTTGTGGAGCATGAACCTGTAAGGGCGAGTGACCGCGCTGGTGTTTTCGGGGTGTTTTCTGTGATCACGCCAGTGTTGTTTCCGCTCTCCAAAAGCAATACTGCCGAGTGGTCAAACTGTATTAAATAGGTTTCGGAGTGGACAGGCCTTCTGCTGGAGGAAGAGCGACTCTGTCTTCTCAATGTTGAGCTTGAGATGCTGGGCCCACATTCAATTTGAAATAGCATGCAGAAATGGGTGTCTCCACTAGGGGTAGCCGAAGGGTTGAAGGAGAAAAATAATTGAGTGTGGTTGGCAAAGTCGTTGGAGCAGCTTATCGGGTAGAATGAAATCCATGATTGACCGGAGACTGAGACATCCAGGCTTGAGAGGGTGGAGAAGTATGTTTTACAGTCTCTAAGGCAGTAGATATAACTACAAGGATGAGATAAGCGGAGAGAGGCAGCTTGGGCAGTCAAAGGAGCCTGTGTGACAGAAGAAATGGGTCATGGTCGAATGACCCATCGAAGTCTAACCATGTCAGGAAGTTTGTTCTGAGAGAGAACACAGCCAAGTTGTTCAGAGACACTCGAGTTTTGGAAAGTTTTCGATGTCAGAGGCATGAAGTATTGGGGAGGTTCTCTGTCCATGTTGAAATCGGAGAGGATGCCAGCCAGTGTTTGGTGTAAAGGGGGCAAGGTGTCTGACGCCCAGACATCACAAGTTGGAGGAATTCATCCAGATACAGCAAGAGAAATGCAATGGATGCATAGAAAAGGATGACATGTAAGGGACCAATGAAGTGAATAACGAATGGATGTCATTATCTCTCTGTTCAAAGTGGTTGACAAGTCTTCTGCTCAGCGAACGATTGAGGGGGAGTAGCGTACACTTTGGAGTGATAGAAAGTCATTTTAGTAGCAGATATAAAGGAAGACAAAGTGACAAGAACGGTGGAGAAGTATTATAGCTCCTTTTAAAGTTTTGTTTTCCTCTATTTTTGCTCATCTGCTCACAACCATGTTCTGTGAGCTCGCAGTGAATCACTTAGCAACAGAGCAGAATGGGAGGGCCAAACCGGACAGATTGGAGGATAGGGGACAGGGATAGTCACAGGATGTAGAGAGGGATGATAGGGGACAGGGATAGTCACAGGATGTACAGAGGGATGTTAGGGGACAGGGATAGTCACAGGATGTGGAGAGGGATGATAGGGGACAGGGATAGTCACATGATGTAGAGAGGGATGATAGGGGACAGGGATAGTCACAGGATGTAGAGAGGGAAGAAAGGGGACAGGGATAGTCACAGGATGTAGAGAGGGAAGAAAGGGGACAGGGATAGTCACAGGATGTACAGAGGGATGATAGGGGACAGGGATAGTCACAGGATGTACAGAGGGATGATAGGGGACAGGGATAGTCACAGGATGTGGAGAGGGATGATAGGGGACAGGGATAGTCACAGGATGTGGAGAGGGATGATAGGGGACAGCTGTAGTCACAGGATGTAGAGAGGGAAGATAGGGGACAGGGATAGTCACAGGATGTACAGAGGGATGATAGGGGACAGGGATAGTCACAGGATGTACAGAGGGATGATAGGGGACAGGGATAGTCACAGGATGTGGAGAGGGATGATAGGGGACAGGGATAGTCACAGGATGTAGAGAGGGAAGATAGGGGACAGGGATAGTCACAGGATGTAGAGAGGGATGATAGGGGACAAGGTTAGTCACAGGATGCAGAGAGAGATGATAGTTTTGTTTGGATGGCTGGTAAAAACAGAAAATATCTTTGATAATATTAGCGGAGTAATATAAAATGTTATTTAGTTATCTACTCAACGCATAATTCTCAGAACAATGATAGTCAATAGGTCTACCTGGTGTTATATCTTTTTAAAGTTTAAAGGTTTATTGGTCAAATGCACCGAACAACCCGGCCAGGACGAGTTGCACCGAATAACTTTTACAGGAATTGTTTAATACATTAGGCAACTATTTGTTAGATGTAACATGGCGCGGCCTTCTAAATAAAACATTATATGGAATTTACCACAACGTTTGAGGAGAAAATGTGTGTTGGGAAGCATTCTGCCAAAGGATGATTATTTGCATTTGACGCGGCCACATCAACTCCGTCCGTACAGGTAGGCCACGTGATTCTGCTTGCTTTGCATCTCTGAAAATTGTGTTCATTGGTTATCATTGGCTGCTGACATAATTTACTTTAAGTTAAGAGGGCAGGTTTATAATCACAGTTTTATTTCATTTTTTTTGAAAATCCATCACTGGTGGCCATAATGATCGCAGGTTACGTTCGCGCGGGGTATATGTTATTTCTATGCAGGTGTTCACGATTGCAAACGTGCATTTGTGTGCCGGGGGGTTTCTGCCACATTTTCACAATGTTGGTTGTGTAGCAAATCATCAGACTACTGCAGATTTAGTTTATGCGCAAAAAGCTACGAATATCTTAATTTTATATACAACAATGTCAATACCCTTTTCTAGTAATTGCCATTTATTTTTCAACAATGTTTTGAAGCAATTAAAAACATGAATAAAACTAACAGAACAGGCTTAAGCATAATTAGATTTTGGGTTATGTTCTGATAAAAAGTCAGGTTTGGAAGATCAAGGTTTAATTGGAATGGCTGAATATCTGACAGACCTTTAGCTTGTAATGTAGAGATGTAGCCCAATCATATTGAAGTAAAAAGCAATAGTTTAGAAACCCATTCCCAAAGGCACTGTAGCCTACACAACCTATAAGGTAAAATGCAAATTCCGAGTCAAGATGAAGTCACATGTTGTTTCTTTCTAAGCGAGATGAGACTGGTAATGGATGAGATCAAAAAAGGAAAGAGGTGAGAAGATATGACTCGTCAGGAGTATGAGTGGTGAGACCTTACCTGGACCTTATCAATGTCCGGTCAGGAGAATGAGTGGTGAGACCTTACCTGGACCTTATCAATGACCTGTCAGGATCATCAGAGAATTCTCTAGGTGCACCTGGTGGATAATACATCACCAGCATGTTAACTTTGAATGGAGAGGTGACATGGACAGCATGTCATTCAAATGAGGAGCATGGGGGAGTGGTGGGGGAGGAAAGGGGGGTGAGTATCACTGCACTGCCGCCGGACCCTTCCATTTCCCTCCCTCCCTCCAGAGGGCTCTTTATTCTGTCTGACTCTCTGCTCCGTTTTCTAACTCTGTCCTCTCTCTTATCGATACCCCATCCCTCTCTCTTCCCCATCATCTCACCCTCCTCCCCTTTCCTCCCTCCCCTTCACTCTCTCTCTCCCACGTGTCCCCCTTTCTTCTCTCTGCCCCATCTCTCTCTCATTGTTTCCATTCCTTCCTATCCCGTCTCCTATTCTCCTTGTTCTCTGTATCTCTCCATACCTGCGCACTTTGACCTGCTATTTTCAGTGTTTTTTTTATTTTTTGGTGGTGTTACAGGTGAGAAACGTGATTGTATTTTCATAATTGCACTGACATTGTTTTACAACTCCCAAACGTATGCATTCCCAACGCTAAATTAGTGGCAATGCTCGAGTGCATGGACCTCATAGCCCTGTCTATGCATATTTACTTCAGTTATTTTCCTAACTAATCGGGATGCTGAAGACCATTTGATCCAAGAGGACCTCGATCAACATGCGATGAAAGTACAAATATCCAGAGCATGGCGGGTGTCTGTATCCAGGGAGTCAATGTCTTTAGAAACGTGATTTATTATACTATAAAGCCGCGGGTGTTCAATCCCTCTTTCTGAAGCACTATTTATTTTATGAGTGAGCGGGTTTGATACATTTCATTAATTCAACAGTGTTTGGTTTGTGACATCATTTTGTTCTTTAGACACATGGAAAAATATAACTGTGAATCAACCGCCATTTGTAAACATGTTGTTTTTCCAATGTGCCCCTCCCACAGGGTAACGGAAACAAAAGCTGGCTCTCCCGTGTCTGCCTTGATCAGATTATCCTTCTATGCTCTAATTTTAACAGCGTTTTACAATTGTACAAATCACGCTTTTGACATGAACCCATTTGATGTTAGCGTAGATTAACAATGATTCTAGGGGAAAGTCATTAACATACTATTTGCAAGCTTGGTGGAATTCAAGGGGTTTGTGTTTTGTGGGATTTTAACACTTTTTGTGTAGGGCTCATAACCAGGCATAAAATAACCCCTATGTGAAATAAACTCAATGTGCAATGTGCAGTAGCTGTGGTAAAGAGGTCAATGGAATGCAGAATATGAGGGATGAAGAAGAACACTGTCAGTGGCCCAAAATCAATCGGATTTAACAAAGTGGATATTCGTCAAATCTTTCATGATTTATTCATTGTAACATACCAACAGTTTGTTTAATCATGACTTGCCTGCCACTGGTGCTGGGAGTCACTGTCTTCTGCAGCTGTGAATTTGGGATGATGCGGACATGCAGTATATTGTTGTTGAAATTCAACGTTTACCTCAATGTAGTGTGAAGTTGCAACCACTCAAACAAACAGTTGTCTGAATGTCATTAAATTATGTTTGGGGCAAATGATGAGACTCGCACTCGTTCGCTGACGCTGTCTCTCCCCTACACGCTTGACCAACGTTGTTTCCATTGTTTTGGTCAAGTTGCTTGGACGCGTTTTACACTCCTATGACGGTATTATGTCAAAATCACCAAACAGTGTGTCCAACTGTATCAGCTGTCAAGGCACGGCTGTGACCACATTTTAGGGTGCTGTGATGCAATACAACAAAACACGGCAGAGGAAGTTAGCTACACGGCACAGGAAGTTAGCTACACGGCACAGGAAGTTAGCAACACGGCACAGGAAGTTAGCAACACGGCACAGGAAGTTAGCTACACGGCCCAGGAAGTTAGCTACACGGCACAGGAAGTTAGCAACACGGCACAGGAAGTTAGCTACACGGCACAGGAAGTTAGCAACACAGCACAGGAAGTTAGCTACACGGCACAGGAAGTTAGCTACACGGCACAGGATGTTAGTAACCGCATAACTGCTTTAGTAGCACATACCATTTGGAGTGTTCCCATACAGACAGTTGCAATGAGAAATGCAGCTAGTGGGGACCGGAGAGTTTGAGTGACGGGGGACGGGTGTACCACGATGCCCGTAGGGCTCTGGACTTACTTGACATATTACAGATATGTGCAAAGTGGTGGCTCCTGCTGGAGGTATTTAATTATTCCCTCGCCTGAGGCTCTGGTGCAGAGACCTATGTGAGCCTAGACCACCACCCCGACAGGAGATGGAGCTGAGGCCTGTCTCCACCCCCGGAGATAAGATGGAGGAAGCAAAGGGGAATGACTCAGATGAACATATGAGCAGAGGTTTAGTTTTTTTTTTTTGTTCCAGGCTTTGTCCCTTAGCTTGAGTGTTGTCTGTCTGCTGCGTGTGAAACGGGTCACGTACAATGTGTTTTCTCACATTTGAACAGTTGAAAGCTGAAAACCAAAATAGAGATTTGTTTCAGACGAATAACAATTTTTCTTCTTCTTTTCTGTTTTTCGCTCATCCCACTGACTTTTGTGCTATTTGTCTTGAAGCAAATCGGAAAGTCAAGCCCAGTGCTCACTGAAGCAATGCGATTACCGACCAATGTCAAAGGAAACTGCACAGCTTGGATAACTTTTTCTCACGCAACACTGACTGCTGTAATATATTAATATGCAATTTAACAGGTGAGCCCAGTTTTATTCCCTCAGAGTTCATAGTTTCTCTAATATCTTAAAAAGCATTTTTATAATAATGATTCAACATCAAAACAAGATTAAGTTAAACGTTTAAAATCTTATTTGCAATGTATATTTTGGCTTGCCACTCGACAGCTATAAAGACAGTGAGGGTCTAGAATTGCAGTATCAAATCTCTAACTAAACAGTCCTAAACAAGGTAAACCAATGATTATGAGAATTTGCCATCCTACATGTTCTCTAATATTATTCTTACATTTTTCAAATCAGTTTTCTGGAAAGCTATTCATGAAGATGGACAACAAATACTGTACCTCCCCCCCAAGAAAAGCCCTGGTCAGAACAAGATGACTGCCACCACCTTTACGGACAATCTATAGATATTTCAATTGACTATCTACAATCCCTAACCTTAGACCTCAACCTAACCTTAACCATTTCCTGAACCCTTGCCTTAACACAGTCATTCCAAACCTAACACTAACCATAGAATAGTAGTACTAACGTTTTCCTATAACTTCTTGGCAGTGTGAATATATGTAGACATTAACCCAAAATGTACCTGGAGTCTATTGTTAGGTGGACCCCTCCAAAATGACGCAAATAGGTGTGTTCTGGAAAATCTGCCGCGCTCTTTCGCTATGATGTTACAAAATTGGTTCATCATCTGTAATAACACTGTGGTCTTTTGGCCTTGCAAATGATCCCTTCTGCATCGCAATACCTGGTTTGAAATGCAAATGTATTCCACATCTGGGTGGGGTTCATTATAATGATGTTTGTTCTGGCCTTAGAATGATAAATACAGCATTCAGTGTATAGTGTCTCTTCCTCTGATTTCATGTATAAATGGTACCTGGGAAGTGGTTACCTGGGAAACCAAGCTGGATGTCTGAAAGATGCCCCTCTAACGTGTCTCCTGGGAAATATCAGTGATGTCATAGAATTAGGAGTTAGAACACATTTAATTAAAACGCCTATGTGATGTGTTTACATACTTATGAAATAATACAAATAACATGCCAGATTTAACAAACACCAATAGCTTGTGAGAAGGGATAAGTTTAAGGTTCAGTGATTCTGATATTGCATATGATTTGCTGAATGTATACTAACTGGATACGGGTGAAAATATTATTACATTTTCATTCAAATGTATTTGACTGTGATTGTCACCAAGGTGACGCAGACAGAGAGAGTAGAATAATGTTGACATGGAACTCAGATTTTATTCAAAGCATTATTATGAATTTGCTCAACTTGAGTGAGCTGTTTCAAAGTGGAGTTGTATTGGATATGACTTGAAAGCAGAGACTTGCGACTCTAGAGAGGCAATGAACACCGATGTCTGTTTTTTTACTCCTTCTGTTTCTTTCTGTAGGATTCATCTCCGACTGTCTTTCCCTTCATCCTTGGACCTCAGAAGCGGAAGAACACAAAGCTGTCAAGTATGATTTGTTGATGTTTTTTATTTTTCCTCCTTCATAAACTTGGATGGAGGTTCATGTTGTGGATGCATTGGCAAGCATGTGTGTGAAGAATGTGCTTGGAATTTTTGTTTTTACTTGGACAATGAATTATTATCATGAATATTATTACTATTAGTAGTAATTGTAATAATAGTAGTAGCATTAGTAGTACTAGTAATTGTAATAGTAGTAGTAGCATTAGTATTAGTAGTAGTAATAACTGTAGTAATAGTATTAATGGTAGTAGTAGTAGTAGTAATGGTAGTATTAGTAGTAGTAATGGTGGTAGTAGCAATAGTAATTGCAATAGTAGCAATAATAAGTGTAGTAGTAGTAGTAGTGGTAGTAGTAGTACAATAAGTGTAGTAGTAGTAGTAGTGTTAGTAGTAGTAGAGTAATTGTAGTAGTAGTAGTAGTAATGGTGGTAGCATTACAATACATCAGAGGGTTTTTGGAAGTAAAAAGCAAGCACAACATCCCAGTGGCATTAGGAAGGCAACAGGTTTTACATTGATCCTTAAGATACGGGGCCAAACCTCATGGAATAACTGCCACGCTGCCAACATTTCTGTCACCGTTAAATCTATGGTGCTCAACTCATTGTTTGCTTCAATCGTGTCTTCATATCAAACAAAGTCATACGAGTCTGTTCGCCAAAGTCCATTGGGGAATGTAAAAACCGGCTACGCTGAGGGATGAAGGACGTCGATGAGAGTGATTCACACTCCAATTTATACAATAGGCCAGAGTTTCTGAGTCCTCCTCACAACCCACACAACTCGGCAGCTCCAGTCCGTACAACTCTCTGAGTCACCGCTGAGGCACCAACAACACGGGAGCCCCGTGTCCGTCCTGACAAAACACCATCTGTATCGAGTGTCAGCCGAAAGAAGGTGCCAGATACAATGACCCATTTTCCCTCGCCCAGGAATTTCCGACTTGTCTCCATAGGAATCCAACGCACATATATGCGGATCAGACAGTTATCCCGATACGAGTCAACATGCATGCGCGTGTATTCCAAGTCCAAACTTTATCAATGACAGGCAGACTAACGTGGGCGACACACATCATTTAGAATTATCTCTCCTCTCCAATTCCTGAAGGCTTCGGAGCAAAACAAACAAATCAAGCGCCTCTCCGTCTCCTATTTTCTTTCACAATCCTTACTGTTTTCCTACCTTTTTGTGGTCTACACTGACAGGCCTGTGGGGAAGTCTTTTTTTTTTCTCACATGGTAGACACAGGCGCTTGTGTCTGAATGTATTTTGAAGTCACAGGTAAGAACGACATTTACCAGGGCTCCTGTTGCGCTCGCTGAGCAGGGAATCCCCGGCGGCACCTGGTAGAATGGCCATGTCAGTTGTTTGTTTGCATAGAGCATAGCCTCGGGCACTTTGCATTTGTCGGCTCTGCTCTGAGAATAAGCAACTCATCACTCCCCCTGAACTACATGGGGCTCTCCGGATGCCAACCAGAGGCGCTGGTGCAATGGAGCAAACAGAGCAGCTGTTCCCCTCTATTTCTAACTAAGAGCGCATGCTTCTTGCATGCCCACTTTTTTTTTTTTCACAGAAAAAAATCTAAAACGCTTTAAGGTAGTTTACATTTGAAAATATGTCTTGTTTAAGTTATAAAATAGAGCCTACAAAAGGTTTTGAAAGGCTGCACAATGTCCGTAACTGTGTAGAAGCTGCATGTCTCATTTCTAAGTAACTACATTTCTAAATAACCGGATGAAAAAAAAATGCAGCTATGTAAGTTCTCTGATACTGTCTCCAACTTTAGTAAAGAGGGAGAAAAGTATCACAATAAACAACATGGTTTTGTTGCTATTGATAGTCAGTAGAAGTCAGGAGATACAGAATAGGTTGCCTGAAAGTGAGTACTGTTCTTTCAAATGTAAATATCGAATGTTATATCAATTAATCTCACCTTGAAGTTGAAGAGTGCATCCCTCCTGAAAATGAAGAGAAACCAGCGATGCAAATTGAATTTCATCCCAGAAAGCAGTTGGGGTGAGCTTCGTAACAAATCACAGCGCAGAAACTCAGTCAAAACTTGTATATCTTCGCTTTTGCAAATTACTGAATTAAATGAGACAGAAGGCAAATACAATGATTATGAGACTTGCTAAGGAACCACTGACTCAATTTTAAAGCAACTAATTCCCTACTTTTCTTTTAGCGTTACGGGAGGTGGGTCAAGGTTAGAAAGACTGTCATTTCCTTTATGTTCTACATCTACGGCGCCCACCATAGCAAGCCTCAGGCCAAAACAAATATCATTTAAAAGAGTAAATAAATATCAGAAGAACTCCTCCCAACACGGCATCAGTACAGCTATAATAAATGTATGGTCTTGATCTGTGAAGGGCCAGGCAGTGGTTCATAGTAAACCATATATCTGACCAGTAGATCTCTAGATTGCATCCTGAAGTGGGCAAGGTGAAAAATAATAGCATCCGCTAAATTGCTAAATTCAAATGAACTACTTTTTACATAATAAATAATGTATCTGGTCGGGTACCTCATCAACATAACTAGCCTAAATGATTGTTCCTGCGCATAGATGCATTAGACTGTTGTTTCAGTGTCTGAAATTAAGAGTGAAAGGATAGTAAGATTTCTAGTGTGAGAAATACTGGTGGAATTACCTTCACATCAGTTTCCCCATGATGTTGTCGTGATTAAGCACCAGGTTATCCTCAAACTTAACACGGTGTTGAAAGAGATTTAGCGCCAGGTTATCCTCAAACTTAACACGGTTTTGAAAGAGATTTAGCACCAGGTTATCCTCAAACTTAACACAGTGTTGAAAGAGATTTAGCGCCAGGTTATCCTCAAACATAACACAGTGTTGAAAGAGATTTAGCGCCAGGTTATCCTCAAACATAACACAGTGTTGAAAGAGATTTAGCTCCAGGTTATCCTCAAACTTAACGCAGTGTTGAAAGAGATTTAGCCCCAGGTTATCCTCAAACTTAACACAGTGTTGAAAGAGATTTAGCGCCAGGTTATCCTCAAACTTAACACGGTGTTGAAAGAGATTTAGCGCCAGCTTATCCTCAAACATAACAGTGTTGAAAGAGATTTAGCGCCAGGTTATCCTCAAACATAACACAGTGTTGAAAGAGATTTAGCTCCAGGTTATCCTCAAACTTAACACAGTGTTGAAAGAGATTTAGCGCCAGGTTATCCTCAAACTTAACACGGTAGTGAAAGTGATGTAGCACCAGGTTATCTATAAATATAAGACGGTGGTGATAATGATTAAGCACCAGGTTATCCTCAAAGTTAACCTGGTAGTGAAAGTGATTTTGCTCCAGGTTATCCTCAAACCTAACATAGTGGTAAAAGAGAACAATACTCATTCTCCTTTCCAATGATCCATGAGATGTCTTGTTCTGGTGATGTGATTGTGGAAGCTGCTAAAACCACTCTTATTTGTAGCCTTCTCATTCTACACCTAAGAGGTGCGTCACATGTCCCCAAAAAAGCACAATCAGCGTACTAACTCCCCCTTGCGGTCCACGGTAACAACCCCTTTTACAGCGGCCGGGTGTGAACGTAAACTTTTGTGCGTTTTGGATTCGAGCCATTTCATCTCCATCCAGCTAACACCCAATTCACGAGTCCACCCAATCGGTACACAAGTGTTTTGAAACACGAACCGGACGAACAAAGGGATGTCAGAACATCTAATGTCCCACCTCTTGATCTCTTTCCCCGAAGGTGTTTTCAGAGGTCGGCAAGGAAATTCAATTAAAACATAAGGAAAGAGCCCGGCTCTGTTTCTAGGGCACGTCCCTGTTTTGTCGGCGGTGAAGCCTACCTCGTCGTTCCGCAGTAGAAGCCAGGTTCTGTGCGATTGTTCCCCCAGCTGCCTGTTCTGTAGTCCCCCCCCCCCATCCCTGCATGGCCGTCTCCAATCGCTACAAACGTGTATGGCCCCCGTGAGACACGAGCCGCCAAGGGGCCCCATAGGCTGGTTTCCAGGCTGCGTTAGCAGAAACACGCTGAGTAAAAGCAACGGCAGTGACATTCACGCTAGCACTACATCCGATCACGTGTCTGTGAGTTTTGTCTAACAGGATTTTCGGTCTTGTTTTCTCTACTATGGAAATATGCTTTCTCGGGGAAAAAAAAGAGTGTGTGTAGCTCGATTGACCTGTAGTTGCTTGGTAAGGGTTTTATTCGAGTTTAGTTTTGGATAGACGTTATGTCGTTTTTGAAGGTGCATGTGGATTAATCCTGTAAGGTATTGTATTTCACTGTGAACATTTGAATCAATACAGTTCTGTGCAGGCATAAAAGTGTAATGCAGGGTTAATTAAAGTCATTCTTCCATAGACATGCTCCCAGAGTAAAGTTTTAGTGTGTAAATCTGTTCAATTCCCAAGTGAGCAGAGTAATACCTAGTTTCTGAGTTTGAGTTATTTTTAACTGATCTCTGCATTTCGCAGTCATCTATTGATTGGGATAAAAAAAATATATATATACAATCAGTGGAAAATAAGAAAACAATACACACATTCGAAGGGATGAAGAATGTTTTTTATGTGGAACAGTAGAACCAAGTAATATGAAGGTGTATGTGCATCAGTCTCTTGTAGTGAGACCTTTCAGAAAACAAAGAACAATTATCTACAGTGTATCAGAAGGCGGTCTGAAATTTATCAGGGGTGTAATTAAATGTGTGGGTTTTATGTATTCACCTTTACGGAAAGGAATTAAAGATGAATTTTTAATTGTTTGATACCTCATTATAAGTTACCTAATATGGGGAGAAGAGGACCTGGGTAAAATTACCAACGCGTTTGTTAAATAGGTAACTGATCGCGACTCGTTTCATTTCGTTCCTCTGGTATTTCTCTGAGTCAATGTGAGACAGAGCGTGTTTGGGGTAATTACTTAAAACATCAACTTTTTCCCCTTACCCGTTGAAGCCAAGCACTCTTCTCTCTACTTCAGTTGTTTGATATCCCCCTTGATAATTCAATGGGAAATTTATTTCATTTTAAATGTCATACCGCGCCGGCTGTAATTAATTTCGCTACTATTCAATGGAAGATAGTTCAGTGACTCTATTGTGTGAACACGGCGCTTCTGCTACCGTTTCAAAGTACTGTGTGTGTGTGTGTGTGTGTGTTTTTCTGTTTGTGTTCATGTGTGTTAAAGCATGTGTGCGTGGTGTACACACACACACACACACACACACACAACAGAAGGAGTGAGACTGTTGAAATGCCTTAGTAGCTGCCGGCAAAATGGAACAGATGCCATACGGGCCGTAATAAATCCACACAGCTGTCTGAGGAACTAGAAACTGTTTACAAACCTCTATCTCCAGGAATCTGACACAGCGCACGTCTCTCCACAAGGGGGGGATCTCAGGTGAGAGACCCTTTTCTACCACAAACTCTTCCATCGTTCACTGTCTAGTGGATGTGATTGAAATCCACCGAGTTGGCCAATGACATTTCAACTGTACACATGTATATACAGTATGCCGTCTCTTTGCATTGGCAAATGGTCGGCGGGCGTAGCGGCTGGTGGCAGCCACAAAAGACAATGCCAGCGAGAAGCCTGATCGGGTTTTACCAACCATGTGGACCACGGGAATGTATTTGTCTACTTTCACCCTCACATGACCAGATAAGCCAATTCTCATTTCCAAGGACGACGACCTCGGAGCAGGCATAAACCACTGCTGCGCAGCCCTTAGTTACACACGAATACAAATGTGTTTGCTTATTTATGTACATACATATGGATATGGCGCTATGAGGGATTGGGGATATAGCCTGTGTAGTGATAAGGTGGCAGCTCAGACAATTGTTTTTTGAAGGAGTGAAGACTGATAAAATCTGAAGTTTGAGCCTTTTATAATTTGTTTACCCAGAATGCATTGGTATGTTTTTAACTGGAACTCACACGACACTGCGAAATGTATTTAGAAAATTGAGGATATGCAATAACTTCCTTTATCACTATCAATTTGAGTGTCTAATCAACATGAAATTAATACTTGCCATTGTTTACTTAATACTTCCTCCACAATACAATGTACCATATGGCTGGAGGCTGTAAACAAACTGACAAAACAACAAACAAACAAAAACACAATCTGAACTGAAGTGATAGAGTACTTGATTAATATGAAACAAGCATGGATAAAACTGTCACAATGAAAAAAAAATGCAAAGATGTGTCAGGAAGCAAAAAAAAATACATCAAGGATAGCATTACAAATCCTCAGAAATATACACGTGCTTCAAAAACTGTGTGTGAAAGCCTGCAATACACGCTAAACCAATCACGGCAGTTCATAGTAAACATTTCGTATTGGAGGTACAATGTTTCATTTAGCATTTTTTAAAATATATAAATAATTGATTCTGCAAAAATACAGCTTCTCATTTATTGAATTGGAAACACAATTACTTTCCTCTAGGATTTAAAGGCTCTATGTATGATCGGTTTCTCCCTGACACATACAATAGATCTGTAACTCACTAACTGTACAGCATTATTGTCACCATTGCAAATGCACAATTAGAGCCCAGTTGCCCTAATTGTCAATTAATTAATTGTTAATTGATTAACAACAATCCTATTGTTAATTAATTTTGAACTTTATCATTCAGAGATAATCGTTTTCTCAGTGTGAATTTGTGCTTAAATCATACTTAACTTGTATTAAGTGAGTACAACCTCCCTTGGCTTTGGGCAGATATGTATAGTGACACTGTCACAGGTTTTGACACGATGTCCAATTCTACGCTCAACATCCATGAAGCAGAGTTGACAAAGACACTCGAGGTCAAGAGACCAGGGAGTGAGGGGGAGTGGGGGGGGGTGTGTAGTAATGGTTCTATTATATAAGGCCGTTGAAACTTAATGAGACCAAAGTGACACAAATTATTAAGAGGCCCACCTACTCTTAATTCCCTGTCAGAGGCTCAGTTCATGACAGGAACTCAGGTCCGAGACGAGACGCACTCCAACCATTACGGAGTTTTTCGCGAGGCGCCGCTGACGAGAAGAGACATGGCTAATTAGCCCGTGTCACCCGAAATGACATGCTAATCACGTGCTTGGAGTAATTACTTCGGTTTTAAAGATTTCTCTCTATATCTCAGTGTGACACGATAGTGCTTGCCACCAAAATGAGGCTCTTTAAATACATTCGGAGCTCGCTCGCTTGAGGAGGGGAGCGGGGAAGAAGGGGAGGAGAAGACTGCCTCCGTGCCTCCATCTTCCACTTTCAGGCCCTCAGGCAATGTAATCTGGAAAATGGCACAGTTTACACAGAGTTCTTGTCTCATCATCTCCAGTGGATAACATGTTGAAGTGTTTTGTGTATTTACTATGGATATGGGTGGGTGTGTGTGTGTGTGTGTGTGTGTGAGGAGTACTGGGGTGCGTGCAGGTCTAACACGTCTCTGCTCGCACAAACGATCGGCTTTGGCTGCTAAGATTAAATTAGACGGTTAAAATAAATGTTTACATTGAAATGATTACTGGACATTTTATTTTTTTTCACGGCGCTGTAAGTCCAGACACAAGCTGCTTAGACATATGGTCCCGTGTAGCTCAGCCGGTTAAGCATTGGCGCTTACAACTCCTGGGCTGTTGGTTTGGTTCCCAACAGGCGGCCAGTGTGAAGAAGTAGACACTCACTACTGCAAATCACTATGGATGAGAGAGCCTGATGAATTACCTGATGGATTGCAGCGCAAATAATATACACGGAATGTGAACTTGGTTCAGTGACCAATTTGAATTACATTGATACTGTGTAAGGATTCTACCTCAGTAGGAATTTCAGTTTTAGACGGGCACTGCTTATGTCCTAAACCAGACACAGTACAGGAACTGAGACTTTCCCATCAAAGACCCGCCTCTACTATGTGTTGGTTCTGGGCTGACTGTTGCCTCCAATAAGAAAACAGAGTCCTCTTCTACTCGTCACACCTGCCCTGATACACTGACCAGGATGGCCCTCCCTGGATAACAGAAATAAATTATAGTACGTCTCCATACTAAACCGTGATTGCCTAAACTGTAAGCGAAGGCTAGAAGGAAAAGATCAGGACTCAGTTGTTTAAAACTCGATCCGCAATACTTTATTCATTTTGAGGTATTAAGTAAATACAGGGACTCGCATAATCACGAGCACAGTTATATTAAAAAAAAAAGTAGGGTTTAAAGAAATTATGTTATTTTTCTAAAACTGCTCAAAATTCTCCTGTGAAGTCCTGAGAAGGAGCACAACATTTTTGTAGGAGCAGATGCCCATTAGACTGTAGCTGGCACAGCTGGGGCTCACTGATCAGGGCCGGGGTTCTCACTGATGGTGAACTTTATGCTGCAATGTGCTCTTAACAATTCATAATTTGATTAGATTTTTTGGAGTTGCAATTTCTGTGGATTAGTGACTGCTTGCAAAGTTTAGGGTCAGTAGAAGGTTTATGGCAAAGGTTAAGGTTAGAATTAAAGTTAGTAAGTATTAGGGTTAGTAGAGAGTTATAATGTTGTGGAGCATCAACAGACTCTCAGTATAAGAGAGAGAGTGTTCTGTTGAGTGGGCTATTTGACAATGAGTTGATATAATGGCTCTCCAAAAGCCTTGGACTTTTTCACATTTTGTTTTAGAACACAAGATCAAAATGGATTTTGTTTTTGATCTGACCAACACAAAAATGTCCATAATATCAAAGTGAAAAACAAAATCTGCTAATGGTTCTAAATGAATAACATTTATATATGAGAAACATAGTAATTACTCCACAATACTGACCACCCATCAGTTCCTTGGGATATATCACCACTTATGGTTGCTAATATTAAAGCAGCTTATTATTCTTAGCTGGGCCAACCCAAAAATAAATAAATAATTTGCGGATCGGACATATCATTGTGCACATGTTCTGACACTTCAAGAAATATACTGAGGGCTGAAAAACCTCAGATAGTAGCTTATCAGCAAAATAGCATTACATTTATTTCCAAAGAGTATGACTTAAAAATGGGCAGCAAGGCTCGTGTGCTCAATTTATCTAGTAATGCAATCAGCTGGAGTAGCACTTCCACCACCACTGTCTGTATATAAAAAGTAATGGCTCCCAAAATTAGTATTGAAACTTTATTTGGTCCAACTCAAAGTTTAAAAAATATATATAATGCAAATTACACCTCTGAAATGATACAGAATTGCTAAATATCTGCTACAGGCCAAAGGGACTCAGCTTCTTCAGAGTGAAACACAAAAAGCTCCGCTTACGGTCCATGTAAGCGGAGGAGACCAATAAGAGACTTAGTCTTTTACTGGGTGTGTCCGTCCCTATCTGTTGTCAAATAGCGTGGTGGTTAGAAACGCAGACTGTCATGTAGGCGACCAGGGTTCAATCATTCCACAGACAAAACAAACTAGGCATTAGGATTTGTTCCAGATAGGCTAGAACTTTGCTGGCTACGAGATTCAACTGCTACATTGTAACAGCCTAAAATAAAACTGTTAACTGTTGGACGAACTACTCCGACAAGGATTTTGCTCTCGATTTACACAGCTTAGTCCACATGGCGTAGTGGTTAGCTATTCACCTGTCACTGTTTTCTGAAATTACGAACCAGCCATAGAGTGATTGGAGTCATTGTTTTCATTATAGGGGGCTGTACAGCCAGACTAAAACTTTGCTGGCTACAAGCTTTAGTAGGTACATTATAGTAAAACTGCTTATGGTTATATTGCGATGGATGAACTTCAATGACGATGAACATATTGCTCTTGATTTCAATTTACATTGCGTAGTCCACATGGCGTAGTGGTTAGCTATTCTAATGTCATTGTTTTCTGAAGAAACAAACCAGCCCTGGAGTTATTGGTGTCATTGTCCAGCTTACTGTGTGTGGGCTGTTTGTGGTTGCTTACTGTGTATGGGCTGTTTGTGGTTGATTACTGTGTATGGGCTGTTTGTGGTTGATTACTGTGTATGGGCTGTTTGTGCTTGCTTAGTGTGTATGGGCTGTTTGTGGTTGATTAGTGTGGATGGGCTGTTTGTGGTTGATTACTGTGTATGGGCTGTTTGTGGTTGATTACTGTGTATGGGCTGTTTGTGGTTGCTTACTGTGTATGGGCTGTTTGTGGTTGCTTACTGTGTATGGGCTGTTTGTGGTTGATTACTGTGTATGGGCTGTTTGTGGTTGCTTACTGTGTATGGGCTGTTTGTGGTTGATTACTGTGTATGGGCTGTTTGTGGTTGATTACTGTGTATGGGCTGTTTGTGGTTGCTTACTGTGTATGGGCTGTTTGTGGTTGATTACTGTGTATGGGCTGTTTGTGGTTGATTACTGTGTATAGGCTGTTTGCGGTTGCTCACGGATGAGGTTGCAGAACTTTCAAATCCAGTGGCACAACAGTGCAGTAGTTCTGGGGACTCACACTGTGGTTTCGTGTGCCAACGGTTGAGTTGTGAAAAAGTGTTTTCAATAGTCGTTAGTTTGCTAGAAACAGAAACTGAAAACTCTATTTGAGCCAAGGTTAAAATGCAAATGCAGGTGAAGGCATATAGAAATACGCTGAATGGAAACCATCCACTGGGAGGTTAAACTAATTTTTGCTTCAAAACGCTAATAAAAGTAGATCTAGTCCTTGTTCAATCATTTCGCATAATAACGCATGAGAAAGATATGCCAGACGCTACAATAAGGTGAAAAAAGGATGACAGGCTAAATATGAATTCCATTCACCGATCTGCCAAACAACCAAACAACCTCTGACATGAGGGAAAACCAATGTGATGATCATGTTGCAGCCTCTTTGATACTTTGTTGTCCCGCATTAGAAGGTTTGACTCCTTCCTCCTGATGTCAGGGCTCTCGGAAAGGCCAGCTAGGCAGGTTGGGCTTTGAGTTAGTTACGTACTGTGTTCACTGAATCGGCCGTAGAAGTCCTTCTTGCACATTGATGTTGATGCTCCAAATGCTAATCTAGTCAGACTTACTAAGAAAGGTCCACTGTATCTCTAAAGAACCCTTTTATACATTTATTGTTGATGGTTGGGTTTGCAATGTCCATTAATAAACTATTTTCCCCTGGTTTAGTCATAGTTTCTGTAGATTTCAAAACAGCTTGACCGTTTTCACTTCCATACTGTCCAGGCTCTTGGAATGCATTCAAAATGTATTAAAAACAGCCACATTTTTGCTGCCAAAATTAAGCTAGAAATTAGCTACTAACTAACCTATTAAAAGCTCTGTCTGTTTGCAAAAGTGAACACGTTGGATTCCCTCTGGGGGGAAAAACACGAATGAGTAGAGCCACACTTGATGACGTTTGATTCATTAAACTTGAAAGATGACAAATACTCAGTGAGGTCACAAATAAATGGTTGCTGCGTCCAGCTTACTGTGTATGGGCTGTTTGTGGTTGATTACTGTGTATGGGCTGTTTGTGGTTGATTACTGTGTATGGGCTGTTTGTGGTTGCTTACTGTGTATGGGCTGTTTGTGGTTGCTTACTGTGTATGGGCTGTTTGTGGTTGCTTACTGTGTATGGGCTGTTTGTGGTTGCTTAGTGTGTATGGGCTGTTTGTGGTTGCTTACTGTGTATGGGCTGTTTGTGGTTGCTTACTGTGTATGGGCTGTTTGTGGTTGCTTACTGTGTATGGGCTGTTTGTGGTTGCTTACTGTGTATGGGCTGTTTGTGGTTGCTTAGTGTGTATGGGCTGTTTGTGGTTGCTTACTGTGTATGGGCTGTTTGTGGTTGATTACTGTGTATGGGCTGTTTGTGGTTGATTACTGTGTATGGGCTGTTTGTGCTTGCTTACTGTGTATGGGCTGTGTGTGGTTGCTTAGTGTGTATGGGCTGTTTGCGGTTGATTACTGTGTATGGGCTGTTTGTGGTTGATTACTGTGTATGGGCTGTTTGCGGTTGCTCACGGATGAGGTTGCAGAACTTTCAAATCCAGTGGCACAACAGTGCAGTAGTTCTGGGGACTCACACTGTGGTTTGTGTGCCAACGGTTGAGTTGTGAAAATGTGTTTTCAATAGTCGTTAGTTTGCTAGAAACAGAAACTGAAAACTCTATTTGAGCCAAGGTTAAAATGCAAATGCAGGTGAAGGCATATAGAAATACGCTGAATGGAAAATTGAAAAACGCTATGCAAACACTGAAAAACCCTTTTCCAAAAAAACAAATGCAAGTGTAGGTGTGTTGAAATGCATCGAATGGAAAACGGATGAAGCCGTGCAAACAGTGACAAGCGTAAACCGATGAACGATGCTCCCTAGTTCAGGCCTGCAAAACACACAGGCTGAAGAGCTGGCAATTGTGAATAGATCATCATTTCATTTACTATTCCATGAATTAAAAGGTCTAATTGTTTGGCAAAGCAAGAGAAAGAATTGTGTTCACAATGACTATACGGTGGCACTAGTAACTTTGGAACACTAATTTACTCGAGGCACGCCTGAGTTTTACACGGATTTCCAATTTGTACCAAACTTTCTGAGGCAAACTATTTGAAGGGCCTTGTGTTTTGTTTTGAGTCGAGATGTGAGATGAACATTTGTCCATTGTGAAATTACAGGAGATGAACAACCATGGCAACCATTAAGATGAAGAGCTCTGTCTTTTTACCAAGCTGTGGTAGTTGGTCTGTTCAGGATATGAATCATTCATAAAAATAGTCGTAGCATCATTAGCCGCCGTAGCTCTGTTGTGTCCTGCTTTGAAAACCTGCTCAGGATGAACATCAACATCTCCCCATGGGGAGTCGTTATCAGGGAGACAGTCGTTATCAGGGAGACGTTTGTGACATTACCTGAGTGTGGATTCTGGCAGGCCCCTTGCGACAAAGAATAGGGAATACATCAGTGATGTGAATATAGCGGTACACCGCTTTTTTTGCTGTGTCAAACACAGGGACTGTTGGGAAAGAGTGGGGAAATATGCTAAAATATGGACTATTTTCAGTCGTGGAGTGTCGTCTGCGACGCGTTTGCTGTAGGCCCGGGCTGTTTCTGCTACCGCTGTTGTTTTTGTCGCTGTCTTTCCACTGTACACTTCCTCCAGCCAAGGGTTCATTATGTGTGACAGAGCGCAGGCAAGAGAGAGAGAGCCTTGGCGGGGAATAGACAGGCCGGGAAACACGGAGGCAGGACGGAGATGGGTCTCTGCACCTGATATCATACATAAATCAATTGGCAGCATTACGTGCACGTTTTGTGCTGACCCAGCGGAAATGTCCGGCCCCTGGCACAGCTGATGCGGTCTGACTCCATTCGCTTTGTCACTATTACACACACACACACACACACACACACACCCTCCTCCCAAAATGCTTTAGTCCCAGGCGGAGTTATGGCATTGAACTGCTTGGTTGATATTAGGGTTGGAGGTAAATCTAAAAGATGGATGATCCCTGTTGGGCTGTCAGAAACAGCGGTAGATAAAAGAACAACACAAGAAAAACAGACAACAGGGAAGGCGAAATTTAAAGTCACATCAATATTTCACACCGGGCGGTTGCGTCATGCAAGGTGCTAAGGTTAGCCTTATCTATAAGCATTTGGCGTTACGTTGCCTGGGCTACAATCGTAGCACACACCTGGAACGCCGTCATGGCTGTGGCGTTTTTGGCAAATCCAAAATAGTCGGATCACTGACAGATGCAGGAAAACACTACTGTCTGTCTGCACAAAATAAACACTGAAACACGCTCCTGTGGACGAGTGTGTTAATTTAATGCACACCTATTTAAAATATATGACAGCTGATTTTTCATAGAGGATCGCTGTTCCCCTGAAGAATGGCAAACATAGTTGGTTGACTGAAAAAGTAACACACAGTTAGTTTGTGGGTTTAATTAATATTGACCCGACGAAGGCCCGTTTTTCCACGGCCTCCTGCGGTTTCTGCCGTCGCCGCGGCGTATCCGGGCGGCAGCTGTGTGGTGATTGGAGCGCTGAAGGCTATTGGTTGTAATGTAGAGCAGGGGCCAATGGTGGGGCTGGATCTGAAGAGTGAAAATATGAGGAAGGAACATATCCCCTGCGGGTTGATTCAGTACTGTCTATGTGTGTTTAAAATGTCAACACTGTTCACTGATCAAGAGTTTAACCCCAGCCACATTTCTGTGCAACGCGTAACTGCACACATTTAAATTCTGTCGATGTAGCTTAGTCACAATTTGTGCAGGGGCGTGTGGCTCTGAAGACTTACTAGAGTACATTTACCTAATATATCATCTTATGTGACCAGTGATCCCGTTTCAGTCCTAAAAAAAAATACAGAACATTTAAAATGATATTTTCATTTATCAGTGGCAGCAGGCACATGCAGAACGAGAAAAGCCTATAGACAGAAGCCTGTGTAACGGCCGACCAATCAGAACTCATCGTACAGCATGTCTAGTACCCCATTATCTCAGCCAAACTAAACTGGGAATGACATGGATAATGAACGCAGGACAAGGGTTTATGGCCCTGGAAGCCCTTTTATTACAAATGTAGAGGAGGAGAGGTTTGGCAGATATGAACTCGGGTGGATGTATGTTCCGCTGCTTCTCCACCCTTCTGCCTCCACCCTTCTCCTAGAGCCTGTTCTTCTTCCTCACTCACACCCTAATATCTCCTTTTGCATATTCAGCTTCTTCTGCTTCTCTTCCAGGTTCCCATTCTACTTGGGGGCCTGCTTATACACCCCTTGACACAATCCTGATGGCAGTCCCTGGAAGTTTCCGGAAGCCGACAGTTTTGTTTTGTTTGGGGACATTGCTGGGACAGCGGGCAAGGTCACGGTCTCACCACTCTCACATATATCTATCTACCTATAAAAATATAGAAATGTTTATATAGACAGTATCTCACAAAAGTGAGTACAACACATTTTCGTAAATATTTGATTATATCTGTTCATGTGACAACAGTGAAGAAGTGACACTTTGCTATAATGTAAAGTGGTGAGTGTACAGCTTGTATAACAGTGTCAATTTGCTGTCCCCTCAAAATAACTCAACACACAGCCATTAATGTCTAAACCTCTGGCAAAAAAAAAAATGTACACCCCTAAGTGAAAATGTCTCACTTTTGTGTGATACTTTGTGTATATATATATTTATAGACATACATATATATATAAAAATGTGTGTATATACACACATATATATATATATATATATGTATATAAATATATACAGATACACTCACCTAAACGATTATTAGGAACACCTGTTCAATTTCTCATAATTGCAATTATCTAATCAACCAATCACATGGCAGTTGCTTCAATGCATTTAGGGGTGTGGTCCTGGTCAAGACAATTTCCTGAACTCCAAACTGAATGTCAGAATGGGAAAGAAAGGTGATTTAAGCAATTTTGAGCGTGGCATGGTTGTTGCTGCCAGACGGGCTGGTCTGAGTATTTCACAATCTGCTCAGTTACTGGGATTTTCATGCACAACCATTTCTAGGGTTTACAAAGAATGGTGTGAAAAGGGAAAAACATCCAGTATGCGGCAGTCCTGTGGGCGAAAATGTCTTGTTGATGTTAGAGGTCAGAGGAGAATGGGCCGACTGATTCAAGCTGATAGAAGAGCAACTTTGACTGAAATAACCACTTGTTACAACCGAGGTATGCAGCAAAGCATTTGTGAAGCCACAACACACACAACCTTGAAGTGGATGGGCTACAACAGCAGAAGACCCCACCGGGTACCATTCATCTCCACTACAAATAGGAAACTGGACAGTTGAAGACAGGAAGAATGTTGCCTGGTCTGATGAGTCTCGATTTCTGTTGAGAAATTCAGATGGTAGAGTCAGAATTTGGCGTAAACAGAATGAGAACATGGATCCATCATGCCTTGTTACCACTGTGCAGGCTGGTGGTGGTGGTGTAATGGTGTGGGGGATGTTTTCTTGGCACACTTTAGGCCCCTTAGTGCCAATTGGGCATTGTTTAATTAAATGCCACGGCCTACCTGAGCATTGTTTCTGACCATGTCCATCCCTTTATGACCACCATGTACCCATCCTCTGATGGCTACTTCCAGCAAGATAATGCACCATGTCACAAAGCTCGAATCATTTCAAATTGGTTTCTTGAACGTGACAATGATTTCACTGTACTGAAATGGCCCCCACAGTCACCAGATCTCAACCCAATAGAGCATCTTTGGGATGTGGTGGAACGGGAGCTTCGTGCCCTGGATGTGCATCCCACAAATCTCCATCAACTGCAAGATGCTATCCTATCAATATGGGCCAACATTCCTAAAGAATGCTTTCAGCACCTTGTTGAATCAATGCCACGTAGAATTCAGGCAGTTCTGAAGGCGAAAGGGGGTCAAACACAGTATTTGTATGGTGTTCCTAATAATCCTTTAGATGAGTGTATATTTATATATGATCATATAAAACTAACACATTTGTTTTTATGGCACATCAAAGCCACATCCTTTCAAATTACTTTCCTTTACAATGTGATGTGCAGTTTAAACCTTGCTGATTCTGCACAAGCACCACTGAATCCATATTTTAATGGAAGCCACTCTCCTTCCTCTCTTTTTTTCTATATACATGTTTCCCTCCAAACTCCCTACTTCTCCCTTCGCTCATTCGCTCTCTCTCACTGCCTCTCTCTCCCACACTCTCACCCCAACCCCCCCCCCCCCCACCATGGTGACATTGACACCGCAGTCCTTTGTGAGTCATGTATCACACTCTTTAAAAGGGCCCACCGCAGATTACGGAACACAATCTGCTTTGTTTTGGGCCATCGTGCAAAACATTAAAAAGCAATTTGCCAGCAGACCCATCGAGCAAAACCTGCAATCGGGCCCCCGGCATCAATCCTCCTGGTGGCCTGTCACTGTCATCCAGTGGTCTGGGGGACCTGCAGAGGTGATGTCGAAGGTGTTTTCCGGGGAGGTTTATCAAGTCAGTCGCACAATAGCAAACCAGGGCTTTATCGTAAATCCTCTTTGATGACTGCTGCCAGGCTTCAGAGGATACTCTCTGACAAATGTCGCACACACGGCACGCGAACACACACACAACCTATTTTCCTTATCCCCTAATCCAAAAGCTAACCCCAGTGTGGGCACCGAAACCCTGCTGATTGACCCTTAACCCTAACCACAATCTTAACAGCTAACCAACTTTTGACTTAAACCTCCTAACACAAAAATAGGCTTTTTCCCCCCGACGAGACAGGGTAAAATCTTTCCATTATTTATTATCCTTGTGGGGATTTTCCATCCCTAACGGGTTATAAAGTACACAAACACACACAGAGCTTTGTGTCCCTTTGCTGTAACAAACACAGTCACTCATGAATCTCTCAAAATATCAGCTGCACAGGTAGACACAGCTGAGGTCAGAGTCATGCTCTGGAGAATACGACGTGGCCGGATTGGCTGTGAGCCAGCTTTGCTGTAGCGGTCCGGCCGAGCCAAAACCCACCCACTTCTGTTTATCCAGAGGCGCAGCCGAGCGAACCAACAAGACCTGCATTTTATTGCTCATGCGAATCATAAATCCTGCCCAACTTTGCCGCAGTTAAATCAAACAAAACACTAGAACAGGGCCGCTGATGGTCGGCTGCACTCAATCCATTCGTCAGCGAACCCACCTCCCTTCGGAGGGCGCGGCGCGCATTGCATATCTCAGCGACGCATCAGAAATTAGTAAATCTTCGGGGGCGACCCGGAGACAAGCGTCTTTATTTTCGTGGCGGCGGTGGGGTTAGTGAGTGAGCGGAGTGCTGAGTGAGGCCTGTTTGGATATCTACTCCCTCTTCATTAGTCTGTCTTGACTGCAGTCAAGCAGTCATCCCTGGCACAACAATCGCTCAAGTGGCACAGTTCGTTTTTTCAATTCATGCCCTGACGAATGGTTTTGATGGTCCCGGTGTGCGGTAGCCTTAGCTCTCACTCCCCAAAACATTTGATCGTTTTTCTGGTGACGGGAAGTACAGGGGTGCAGTAGACTGTACGTGTGGAAACTGAGACTTGGGCATACCCTGGGCGTCATTAGTGTCTAGCTCTGATGGGAGGAGGCTTTCAGACTTCTATGAGCTTGTCCCGGGCCTAGCTTCTCAAACACTTAACTTGAGGGTAAGCAAACGCAGGGCGGAGATTAAAGAGAGAGCCTAATCTGTCCTGACATATACTCCTATAGCTCTACTTCTCAGGACTGATATCTAGTTTACAGTTTTACATAATAATGTTGGACGATACCTTGGCTCCTAAGTAGTCTCTGAACCAGAGGAAATGTGCAGTATTACGTTTTTCCAGGCCAATTAATTACTTTAACGAACATCTAACATCAAGTTATAAAATAGAGAATTACTCCTTTAAGTTAATCTCAATACCCAGTCATTATCAATGGTGAATAAAATGCATTGGAGCATACAAACCACTGGTCTAAAAAGACTCCTATAATGTATCCATGACTATTTTGCCTAGTATAAAGGTCTAAGAGACAAAATTGTTACGCCAATGTCAAAATTTGATTTCCCTTAATATAATACAGCAACACTAAGTCCCGAAACAATCGTTTCATATCCTCACATTAAGGTTAATTTCCCATCAAGCCAAATGAGTTGAGACTACGTGACGTCTTGCCTTTCATTTCGGTAAGGTCCGGATATTGGTTTGAGTGAGTTAGCTACGTAATGATAACATAATGAAGTAGCGCTATACTCAGTGGAAAACCATGACTCATTTCTCTGAGGCGGATGGCAAGAAGCATTCCTGGTTTAATTCAATGAGTCTTGTCAAACTTAATCACATTGTAGTAATTCGTTACTGTCTCAGTGTTTTGCTCAATGCGAATAGCCTCTGATTAAAACTTCAACAAAGAATAATGTTCAACGATGTACTGTACGTATAGAGGATTTATTGGTATGGATAACAGGTAACGGAAATGTAACAAGATAGGTTATTGACAACTGATTTATAACAGCATATTTTATGACCTAATTGTTATAACTACTTCAACTTCGTCTCCTGCAAAGGTTCTGATACAAACTTTATAATTCATCATATTGGCAGACAAAGTTCCACTGAAATTGACCTTTACCTGGCTACTGGAGCCTAACGAGGACAACGTGATGCGTGTCACTGGAGAATTCCCCTTCATTATTGAAAAGGGCTATATTGCATTTGGGAAACGGCACGGGGTTGCTAATTGTGTCTGTGTTTTAACTCGGCTTCAGGCTAACTTGCCAAGGGGCTAGCCCCGGGATCTCTTACACTCAGGATCTGCCCAATTACCAGACCCGTTTCCCCCTGCTCTGCACTTTATGTTTTTGGGCAGGTGTGGAGGGTTGACCCAGCATGGGAGGAATTCCATAGACAAAAGGCCGTAATTTCCCGCATCCACAGATTTTTATTTTGTTTGTGCTTTTCTTGGCTACAGATGAGCATTTTCCACTCAATTACTGTGTGGCATGGGATGAGGCAGGAGGGTCAGTGGCTGTGAATAGGGAAGCTGATGCGGGATTCATTACACTGACTCTGGTGAATTACTGATTGTCACCTCTTGCTACAACATTTGATAATCGACCTGTAAGAAACCACAATAAAACATGTTGAAATAGCTGTTGTTAATTTTAGTACAATTTGTTGGCGCACGAGAAGCATGTTCCCCTAAATCAATGGAAGAGGTGAACATTTTAATCAGAGAACACATGCATGGAAGAAATAAACAGACCATTCCTGGCATCAAAGTTTTTTTTGTCATGTGATCATTTCTTCAGTCCTTGGGACAAACATAATATTTCCTCAAATATTACAAAAACAGCACAGTGGATAACTGCAGGCGGGTTGCAAGGTGTGTCATAAACAAGGTTCTTATTTCCCAAGAGGTATATCTTATTTGTTTGAAGGGTTTCTGAACAGAGTCAATTTTTTCTCAACAGACATCACACGAATAACTCATTAGTCAAATGAACAAATACATTAATGCATCTTAATAATAACAACACAGATTTTTTTTTTTCTTTTTTCAAGCATTGGTTTCATCTCAGTTGGGTCTTTACCTCTTTCCTGTACCTCTGAAGGTTATCTGGAGTTTAAGAGCATTGGATCTGTGATTTAAAAATACACATCTACTCATTTTTCTTTCTTTCAGAAACCTTTCTGTGTCCTTCCGGATCCCGGAATATTACTGTGGTTTTCAGCAACACACTATGACTTTATACAGGTACTCCCAGTAAACAGTTCAGTTATTGGTATTCATATATTCTTGGTAATTGTTATTCTGATCACTCCATCCTTTAGTTAGTATTTTATTTGTTCTTATTCAAAGACAGCATTTAGTAGGACTACTGAGTAACACAGCATCTATGTTTTCCTCCACAGTGTTTTGGCACATTTTGTTTAAGAAAATCTTAACGTACAGTTTGAACGTATTGTGTTTAAGAAAACACTTCCAAAACACTTGAATGGTCTAAAAGCCCTAAACTGTAATCTTTTCACATGGGTGTTGTCTGCTATCACACCGCGCCTCCCTATTGAAGGCTACATTGCCATTATCTTATTCAGTTCTGTCTACGTCGGCTCATCCGTGCCGCTAAATAATTTAGCAGCACAAACCACATTAATGGGGGGATACATCTCTGGTAGATGGGGCAGGGAAAGTGGTTCTTTATGTATGACACAGACAAGAGATTTAGGCATTGTATTTCAAATGGGAATAAGCATATGGAGATGAACAGGACAGATGAGGAAGAAGGCTGTGGTGGGCGGGGGGGGGGGGCATTGATGTGTTTGCCAGGGCTTTTCGTTTCTCACCAGGTTACCTTAGTGCCCCTCAAGGGAAAACGGTTTGTGAAAAAGAATAACAAGCAAAGGGAAACCTTGGTGTTTTCCAAAGCTATGGTGGACACTGATTAAGGAATGTAATGGAAGTAAAATAGGAGGAAGAAAGAAAGACAGTCGTTCTCGTGACTGACATGATAACCCTGCCACCCCCAGTCGCGGGGAATGCCACACAGACAGATGAGCTGGTAGAATTGTTCTTCACATTTCGTTTAGGACGAAGGGGGAAAAGCGAACAGAATTTTTATGGTTTTACATGTATTCCTGGAATGTGGTTTCAGGTACGATGCTGTGTGTTTTTGTTGTTGTTGTACCTACACGTTATATCTGCAGCAGCACAAACTTTATAAATGTTTGATGGGTTTCTGCAAATTGTTACGTGACACTCTTGTTCGTGTAAAATCAATGAAATGCAGAACCGGTCGCTAGGTTGCCCATGTTGGTTTTAGCTAATTAGCGAAGGTTGTAACCTGTGTTGATTTGGTTGACCAGACTGACTAAACCCCTTCTGTTACCATGGAAACAACTGAAAACTTTATCAAATGACTTGGGGTTTTGGTAACATGCATGTGAGGTGTAAGGACTGCATGTGACTTCACTAAGGGTTATGCAGAGTCTCTGCAGGCTTTCGACGAAACCTTTCAGTTTATAAATTAGAAATAGCTTGTTTGATTGCAGGAATATGCATGGAGTTTATGCCCACACAGTTGGCCTTCACGCAGACAAACTTGATCAAAGTGTAATATTCATTTATGAAGTTGACTGTCTATACGCAACAGGGTGGCTCTGTCTGGCTTTTTGTTAATATCTAACAGAAGACATATTGCAACTTTCAGATCTGAAAATATTGTCTGTTAAAAGTGCCATCGTTCCCCGCACTTATTCACTACACCCCCTCACGCTACAGGAAATTGAAAGGAATTACAGCTTCAAAGTTTTCTCCGAGCAATCAGTATTTTGGCGTCGGTGATAGAACTTGCTGTTGTGAGGCTGTGTAAATACTGCCATGTTCCAATTATGCACTAAAAACTTTTAACAAAACCCAATGTTGCGTATGCAATAAGAGGAAGCGTGTGGTTCAGGAATATAATCCTGTTAGTGGAATTAGGAAGTGCCTTCGGGCAAGGGCATCGTTCAACTAAATCTTTTTTGAGGGGCCCACATGACCACATTCTGACAGTTTTACAGATGTTTTAATACAATCCATATGGATGTACCACAGCCTGCTTCCGCATCTGAGCTTGCAAGTCAGCCTCGTCTGTCGGCGTTTGCTCCAAACGGAATTAGGAAGACACGGTGGTGTTCGTGGCATCGTGAAGTGTCAAAACAAAGGGAGCTGCTGTCTCCGTGGCAACACTGGGAGGCCACTTGGTCACTCCCCAAGTTTATTTATGTTGCCTTTCCTCACACCCAAGCACAGGGTTAACCCCTCGCGGGCGCGCGCCTGCCTTGTGTCATTTGTCATTTTGTGTTCTAGGGGCAAACTCCATCACTATCTCTCCCTCTCTTTCTTGTTGCCACTCTCTCTCTCTCTCTGTCAGAGGAAGACTGAGCGAGGTCAACAGAAAACATTTGTCAGCGGCCACAGTGGAACCCTCCAGTCTTTTCACGAGGGCACACGAGTGCAGTTCAGAGAACGGCGAGGACGCACCCTTGGTGTCGGCAGATGTAATTAACCAGGGATTCTCTCCTGTGCCAGCCACCGTGACAATGGCCACTCCGCTGCTCACGACTAATTATTATATATTAACAATGCGGCTCCAATCGAGTTGATAGAGGCGCGAGCGAGGTCCCCTCCGTTGCCAAATGAAAACATGGGTGTTTTTTATATTTCCCGTGGTCATGAGTTCCCCGCCCACCCAGCGGAGGAGCTCATGCCATTCGGCTGTAATTGATGCATCCCGGGACGGTTAACTAAAACAACCCTGGTGGCCTGCGGCGAGGGGTTTCCCCACAGATGTAAATGGTATGAAACAGTGATTTACGAGTCCACGTCACCGTCTTCTGCCGCTGTGGCACATCGTCGGTCGACGGCGCTGAGTGGCCTCGTGCCGGCACGGTTCTCTCTCTCTGCCCCTCTTTCGCAATTTCTCTCTCTTTATTCCTCTCTGTCTCTCTGTCTCTCTCTCTTAGTCCATTTGTTCGTTTTTCGCCCCTCAGGCAGCTGCCATGACTGAAACTTAATCATTCCTGAGTGGTACCCCCCCCCCCCCACCCCCCGCCAGCGACGGCCACCTCCACCACCATCAGCCCAACAAACACCACTGCTACGACCAACACCGTCTCCCGACACTGTTACCTCCACCACCGTTTTTGTAAAAGAGTTGTAATAGAGGTAGATCAGGGGTGAGTCAGAGTTGTAATAGAGGTAGATCAGGGGTGAGTCAGAGTTGTAATAGAGGTAGATCAGGGGTGAGTCAGAGTTGTAATAGAGGTAGATCAGGGGTGTGTCAGAGTTGTAATAGAGGTAGATCAGGGGTGAGTCAGAGTTGTAATAGAGGTAGATCAGGGGTGAGTCAGAGTTGTAATAGAGGTAGATCAGGGGTGTGTCAGAGTTGTAATAGAGGTAGATCAGGGGTGAGTCAGAGTTGTAATAGTGGTAGATCAGGGGTGAGTCAGAGTTGTAATAGAGGTAGATCAGGGGTGTGTCAGAGTTGTAATAGAGGTAGATCAGGGGTGAGTCAGAGTTGTAATAGAGGTAGATCAGGGGTGAGTCAGAGTTGTAATAGAGGCAGGTCAGGGGTGAGTCAGAGATAGGACAGGGGTGAATCAGGGTTGTAATAGTAGTAGATCAGAGATGAGTCAGCGTTGTAATAGAGGTAGATCAGGGGGCCAAGGTAGTTTTAGGGTCAAGGTATATCAGCCTTGACCCCAACACTAACCCTTATTTGTTTACACGTTTCGAAGGAGGTATGGAATAAAAGGTGCTGTTAATTTGTTTGTGAACTAACATCATATTAATGCGTGTGATTATTACCTTGACATAGAAACATCATATTAATGTGTTTTGTTATTACATTGATATAGAAACATCATATTAATGTGTTTGGTTATTACATTGATATAGAAACATCATATTAATGTGTTTGGTTGTTACATTGACATAGACACATAATATTAATGCGTTTGGTTATTACATTGACATAGAACATTCATATTAATGCGTTTGGTTATTACATTGACATAGACACATCATATTAATGCGTTTGGTTATTACATTGACATAGAAACATATTAACGCGTTTGGTTATTACATTGACATAGACACATCATATTAATGCGTTTGGTTATTACATTGACATAGACACATCATATTAATGCGTTTGGTTATTACATTGACATAGACACATCATATTAATGTGTTTGGTTATTACCTTGACATAGAAACATCATATTAATGTGTTTGGTTATTACATTGACATAGAACCATTTTTGACTCAGCAATGAGGTATTTGCTGGGGACAAATGGAAGATAATAAAAAAAAAAACTCAACCTAGCCGGTCACACATTTGAAGGCCTTGCTCAATGACCAGTCATTATTTGCATAGCAAGAAGGCACAACTGAAGTTTTTTCAATGTCAGGCTGGCATTTTGCTTACAGGAAATTATCCTCTTTCTTTCAATTATTTCCGGGGTTTCTCGCCAAGCCGGGGCTCCAATTAATGGTACAGGAGGTGATTTAACATGTCAATCAGAGATAATGACGCTCTCATTTGTGAGGCAAACACTTTTCAGAGCCCATAAAATGAGTTGTAAACACAATAATAAAACGATTTTAAAAGGCTGACAATCTACATTTGATAGAATAAAGAGCCAAGCCACTACCCAACAGATGTCTTCAGATCTTGTTAGCCTAAAATATGCTGAATGTATCATTCTTCAAACAAACTCTTTGCTTTGATCATTCTGAGATCCTCTAAAATAGAAAATAACAATTGTAAACATGCTAATTTATTCAGAAGAAAAGGTTGAAGGGAGCGCATATTTACACCTAAATGTGAATTACCATGGGGAACAGGCCTTCAAGCTCTCACCCACGGTACCAACCATCCATCTCTGGGATTGAATGAGAATCTCAGTGATAGCCCCGAGTCAGTGAAAGCCCCGAGTCAGTGAAAGCCCAGAGTCAGTGAAAGCCCAGAGTCAGTGAAAGCCCAGAGTCAGTGAAAGCCCCAAGTCAGTGATAGCCCCAAGTCAGTGAAAGCCCGGAGTCAGTGAAAGCCCGGAGTCAGTGAAAACCCAGAGTCAGTGAAAACCCAGAGTCAGTGAAAACCCAGAGTCACTGAAAGCCCAGAGTCAGTGAAAGCCCAGAGTCAGTGAAAGCCCAGAGTCAGTGAAAGCCCAGAGTCAGTGAAAGCTAACTGAACCAAGACTAAAATAGAGGGAGGCATTCCCATAATAGATGTAAACATAAAAGGAAAACCAATCTCATATCACTGTATCTTCAATTGGCCGACTTGGCAAGGAATCAGCCATGGCATGAGACACGCTAGCTGGCAGTTGTTTTCCCAACTACATGGGCAGTTGCTATTGTCGCCATGGCGGTGAATTTCCAGGTTGTTGTCGAGACTGGGCGCTTTCATTAGTCTCCTTTGCAGCGATACGCGAATGATTGCCGTCTTGTTTCACCACTGATTAAAAATCCTCCGCCTCAGAGTTTGAAGAAATACTTCAAGTGAATGCACACAAAAAGAGGAGAAAGAGTGGTGGCGCGATGCGTACAGTATTGTGCTGTACCCCTTCTTCAAACGAAAGAGGGCCTTGGGCGATCGCTGTACTTCTTTTTGCGAGCGTTTACAATTTTCCTTCTTTTTTTTTTGCCAGAGATGTGAGTCGCTTGTTGTTGTCAATGACTGGGATAAACATTTGCACGACATGAATGAGGGAGTTGTCAGGTGTTATTTGGCATACATGTGAGGATTTGTACCTTTAGGGGAAAGCTGTGCATCTTAAGGAATAAGGCAACTTTCAGATAAAGTAGAGGGAATCCCGGCAGTTAGGTTATTTCAAACGAAAATCTGTCAGACTTTTCATCATCACTGAAGCGATGGGTCTGCGTTCATCACAAAGATTCAGATGGCAGGAAAATGAACATGTACACAACTGGGTATGAAGACAAATAGATGAACTGACATTTAGTGTATGGAATGCACATCTTTTTATGGAAGTGTGACAGCGCTAATGAAGTGGGTGATACACACACACACACACATGCTGGATGTCGGCATTTTCCAAATTTCACAGCCAATTTTCACATCTGATATCATCCCATAAATTGTCAGCTTATTTTAAAACGCTGCTACATCCAGTAGCATATTATAACGTACAAAAGACAAAGCGAAAGCGTCATGGACAAATCCCTCTTTCTCATTCATTCAAAGTTTTTGGATTAAGAGGAGGTCATTGGTTTTTCCTTTTTTTTTTTTCTTCCCTATTCTCCTATAAATGTGTTATCAAACAAAGCACTAATGGGAATGGCTTCCATCCCTTTTCCTTGGAACATGGGGGTTTAGAGCTACAATCTGTGGCCCAGAATACTGGGAGGCAGGCTTTAGCCTATGTGTCTGATACTGCTGTGAGCTAGGGTGATTGAGTGACCTTGTTTGATGGTCTATCACGCTCAAATTACCCCGACTGCAGCCTAGTGCGAGAGAGCGTAGACAGAACCTATTGGTCACAACACAGCCCATATATTCATTATTCATTATACACAGAATTGACTTTCTCTCACCCCTCACTCCCTCTTTCCGTTCTCTCTCTTTCTCTCACCCCTCTCTCCCTCTTTCCATTCTCTCTCTCCCTTTCTGTCCCTCCTCGGCTCCTCTCATTTGCCCGTGCTCATTTTTCCTCCTTCTAATCTAAGTTTCCTCTCTCTTTCTCTAATTACATCTGCCCCCCCCCCCCCCCCCCATCCATCCACCGCCCGACGCAATCTTTCTCCTGCTAACTCTTCTTCTGTTTCTCTCTCACTCCCCAATCCTCTCGCAGAAACATCTCTGTCCCTCCAGCCGCTATATGTTATGAACATCCTTCAACTAGCCCTTCAGCCATTTATGGTCCCATTTTACAACGGACGACGTTAACCACTCATATTGATTTTCTTAAACGTGTCCTTCATTTGAGAGCGGCAATATCCTGAATGAAGAATGAAATAGCTTAGTTTGAGACTTTGAGTCAGAAATGGTGTAATATCCTTCCAACAGAACTGAAAAGTAAAGTGGGTAGTGTCAGTACTGCATCCCTGTAACCTTGATAGGCGTAGACACGTCCCTATGGGCTCACAGAAACTGTGTGTGTGTGTGTGTGAGTTAGTGGCTGTTTGTGTGTGCTATAATCGTCCACCAGGGAGACCAGCTTGACACAGCCCTCCTCTCTGTTCTCAGGCCTGGCATCTGGCCTCCTCTGCTCTCGCTCAACCATGACACCTCACAAGTAAGCCTGGAGTTTCTGTCTACTCACTGGAGACTTGTGGTATGAAACGCATCCCTCTTCCTTGTCTCTTGTATTTCTTCTCCCCCCCCCCCCCGATATTTTGTTTCCTTTCTTTTTTTTTTTCTTTGGCGGTGTTGTCTGGAGAGGATACAGTTGTGCTTTTGATAGTCACTTGAGTGTGCAGTGGGTGGAGGCGAATTGAGTGCTGTGGTTGAACACAACGTCCAGACAGAAGTGCTGTGAGGCGAAAACCACCTGAAAGGGACAAGCAGAGATGAGGGACCCCTAAAGCAGTGCTTCACTTGCTCTCAGGTTTCCATGGGCCTTATTGGAATCATATTTTAGCAGTCCTTTCTACTAGTGACCTTCACTATGTTTTCACAAATCAGCATTATCAATATTCTTATTTCAAGGCTTGTATAAAAATGCATCCTGCTGAAAAGAAGTTTAGAAAATAAGAGTGTGTATCATTTAGTACTATTTTCACAAATACGAAAAAAAGAAGGAAAAATGACATGGATGACAATTTCACAAGTATGATGAAATAACACAAGAGATGACAAAAAAGCTTTTTCCAAAACTCCAAGTACGTTTTACATTGGGCATACAGGATCAAATGTTTTTTTTTTGTCACTTCTGTACTGTTCACACAAGTATGTGTTCATTTTTTCAACACTCCTCGTACAAAGAACACAACAGATAAAAAAGTCTACATTATGTTCATACAAAGCGCATACATAACTTGACAGCATTTTCTTCTCTATTGTAAAAGTACCTTTACTATATCACCACCCTCATTGTTCCTAATTGATTATCCGTCGTCCATTTGGTGAACTGATAGTGTGTGCATTTTTTTTTGTGAGTTTTGCCTACTATGTGCACATTAAAAGGCACAGATTCACTGCACCATGGATTCGTATGTGACCTCAGTAGGATTCAAACCCACAACCTTGGTGTTGGTAGTGTGAGCCAAAAAAGGCCACGGCATTGCTTATGTACAACACAATACTGTCAAATACAGGACATGATTTCCTCCATAGTAAACCACAACTTGTATATAAACCATGTGAACCTTTCAAAAAGGAGCAGGAAAGACTGGGGGATTGATTATGGGATACAATGATAGGAAATATATTCAGTCATGGGTGTGATGGGTCGTGTACGTTAAGAGTTTTGCCTAACCTGAAAACAGTGACACAAACTGTAATAGATTACCATTAACACTTCAATGAGTCCTTTTGAAGCACGTGTCTACTACTGTTTGTTCTTGGACTAATTGATTGTCACAGTGACTCAACTGAGAGAAGTGCACGGTGTTATGTTTTGATGACTTTACCGAAGTTCACGTTATATTTCATCCAAACCTTGGTTTTATTGCGGTTGAATCCATCCATGTTGAATGGTAAGACTTGCTGCGTTACGAGTTTGATGAGTGTGGAGTTTTGTACTAACAGTTTTGAAAAAGAAATCACCAGATATTTGTGAAAATAGTACCAAAGCGATAAAAGAAAAAAAGTGGCCCAATGAATGTACAGTATCTCACAAAAGTGAGTACACCCCTCACAGTTTTGGAAATATTTGATTATATCTTTTCATGTGACAACACTGAAGAAATGACACTTTGCTACAATGTAAAGTAGTGAGTGTACAGCTTGTATAACAGTGTAAATTTGCTTTCCCCCCAAAATAACACAACACACAACCATTAATGTCTAAACTGCTGGCAACAAAAGTGAGTACACCCCTAAATGAAAATTGGGCCCAAAGTGTCAATATTTTGTGTGGCCACCATCATTTTCCAGCACTGTCTTAACCTTTTTGGGCATGGAGTTCACCAGAACTTCACAGGTTGCCACTGTAGTCCTCTTCCACTCCTCAATGACGACATCACATAGCTGGTGGATGTTAGAGACCTTGCGTTCCTCCACCTTCCGTTTGAGGATGCCCCACACATGCTCAATTGGGTTTAGGTCTGGAGACATGCTTGGCCAGTCCATGCAGCCATGCAGACCAATTTGATGCAGTGTGCGTATGGTCTGAGCACTGACAGTCTGACCCCCCACCCCTTCAACCTCTGCAGCAATGCTGGCAGCACTCATACGTCTATTTCCCAAAGACAACCTCTGGATATGATGCTGAGCACGTGCACTCAACTTCTTTGGTCGACCATGGCGAGGCCTGTTCTGAGTGGAACCTGTCCTGTTAAACCGCTGTATGGAATTGGCCACTGTGCTGCAGCTCAGTTTCAGGGTCTTGGCAATCTTCTTATAGCCTAGGCCATCTTTATGTAGAGCAACAATTCTTGTTTTCAGATCTTTAGAGAGTTCTTTGCCATGAGGTGCCATGTTGAACTTCCAGTGACCAGTATGAGGGAGTGTGAGAGCGATGACACAAAATGTAATACACCTGCTCCCCATTCACACCTGAGACCTTGTAACACTAACGAGTCACATGACACCGGGGAGGGAAAATGGCTAATTGGGCCCAATTTGGACATTTTCATTTAGGGGTGTACTCATTTTGTCGCCAGCGGTTTAGACATTAATGGCTGTGTGTTGTGTTATTTTGAGGGGACAGCAAATGTACACTGTCATACAAGCTGTACACTCACTACTTTACATTGTAGCAAAGTGTCATTTCTTCAGTGTTGTCACATGAAAAGATATAATGAAATATTTACAAAAACGTGAGGGGTGTACTCACTTTTGTAAGGTACTGCAATACGACATTTGTTGGATTCCTGTAGACATTAGATTTCATCCACATTAAACAGCATGCTTCCTCGGCATTAAAATCCACGCCACATTCAAGTCTTTGATCTTCACGGGTGGGTAGGAACGTGCTACAAGCTATTTGTTACATGCATTAAGCAAATGTTTTCTTCATCACCTAGTACTTGCAACCGAGCACGGATTTCACCACTCTTCCCGCTCCCCTTTTGACGATGATTAACAGAATCGCCGTCAAATCGGGGGCTAATCCCCGTGTGTCCCCTCCACTCTCAGCGGCCGGCGAGGCCAACATCCTGAGCGGACTGCCCAGTGACTGTCTGAGCCAATGTCCGTCGCTTTGTCTCATTACGCTTACGCGGGGCGGCGGCCCCTGTCACCGAGGACAGGGCTGAGGTAATCTAGCCGTCAGTTGCGTGGAAAGCCCCACTGCATGAAGAGGGTAGCCCGGGGGCACCTCTCTGTCGGAGGCTTTCATGTCCGCGCCAGCCTGGCGCTCCTGCCGTCTCTGAAGAATGAATTGGTCGTAATGGTTGTGAATGAATGGGGGGCCTGCCGCTAGTTGTGGTTTTTCAGAGCAGGACATGTCTAAGAGTCACTGTATTGTATTCAATCAATGCTGACATCCTTTTGAACGGCCTCAGCGGAGAAGAAAGGCACAAGCGAGCAGGAACTAAATTGAACGTGGATGGTAAATGCAATGTATTCTGGGATACGTCATGCATGTTTAGCATAATATTTTGGGGTATAATTATGACACAGAGAGGTAATTGTCCCACATCATTTGGCACTATTACGTACACAGAAACGCATAGGGACCTCTTGTCTTGTAGAAAGTCACAAATTATTAAATTATGAAAATCGGTAACCAGCCCTAACACTAACTCATACAATTAGAAAATCGCTGTGCTTACCCATAACCACTGCTTGCATGGAACATGTCAGAACTTGTGCACTAATGCTAATCATGGCAGAACAGCAACTATGCTTTCATAAAAATGACACCAGTACAGGACATTTGTTTATTATTCTGCTTGGCCTAATGACTTGTAGAGCGAGCAAGCTAACTAGCTATTTTAAAACCTTAGGTAGCTTTAGTGAATATTGATTCCAGAACCCCTTTATCTCAGTGTTGAATTGGGCTTAAAATAAAAACATGTTAAAATAATCTCGATTTGCAAAATAAATATGATGGTATTAATTAAATCTGACTCTAAGCATGAGGGTAATGTGACCATTGTAATGTTTGATAAAATAATAATGACAACATACTACAGCCATGCTAATTTATTTAGCTCACCAAAGACGTAGTTCTTTGTAAATTGTCGGACGTAAGACCATGATACAGTGATTTAGAACTGTAATAATGTAGAAGAATATTACTAACAAACAAATGTTTATTTAAAGTTATTAACTAAGCAACTGCTTGCTAAGGTTAGGGTTAGGTTTAGAATTAGATTTAGGGTTAAGTTTAGGATAAAGTTTAAGATTAGTGTTAGTTTGTTTAAATGTTACTGATAGCCAGTAGATCATCTGTAGATCATCTAAAGAGATGAATTTTGGACTCTCAATATAAATTGTGTCTGGATATTATATATAAAAACTTTATCAAATCTGTTGTTTTAATAGATCCAGTTGTGTGGTAGTTGTTGGATGTGTTCGACTGTGCCATACAGTTGGCTTGCTGTAGTCCAAAACATTAAGCCCAAGGGGACTTATACAGTGTGTGTCCATGCCATCACCCATTATTGATGTGCCACTGCTTCATTAAGCACCATTTTCTAACGGGGAAAGGTGCGAGGCCAAGCTTATTTGAGAAAACTGTTTTCTTGCTCCTCCAAGCATGCGCTTTTTCAGTTCTCACAAAAACACAGTCTGACTGGCGCTGACACGAATGCACCATGCCAATTTTCATTACTTGGCTCAGAGTCTGTACGTCCTGAAGTCCCGAATACTGTTGTGTTTTATGTGTTGCAGTTTGACGAGAAGCAACAAGATAATTTAAGTGTTTCTTCATCTTTTAATATTATCTTGAAAGCTTGGTCACGAGAGTCCTTCTTACCTTCATCCTGAACTTTGGGCAAGTGCCATATGACTCCATGCACCATTTACTTATAAAAGACTCGTTTTGCAACCAGCTTAGAGGACTCCTGTTTGCTCATTCTATTTAAGCTTTTAACCCTTAAATGCCTCCTTGACAGCAATTCCATGAAAGATTTGCAGGAACAGTCCTCACTTTCTGTTTGAGAGAAAGCGGCAACCCTATCTCACTGTACATTAAACCAATTAGTAGATGAGATTAAGTGTTGGAAAGATTTAAGCAAACGCTTGTCAGTGACACTTTTTCAACAGGGTTCAAACATCTTTAATTTGCAAAAGCCGCGTCAGGCAGCGCTGCAGAGGCCTGGTGGTTTTGCAACAGCAAATGCGGCTACAGCACAGATAACTAATGATCTTTATAAATAATGATAGCTAAGGTCTCAGAGGCTACACACGTACTTTTTTCAGTGCCAGGCGCCATGGAACTGACAGGATACAGCTAATCGGGCTAATGCCAATGGGTAAAGTGGGCAACCCCCCCCCACCCCACCCCCAATAAATCTGTCTTTCTTGCCTTAGCAGTGTTGAACTAAGGGGCCTTTGTGTGTGTGTGTGTGTGTGTGTGTGTGTGTGTGCGCGTGTGCATATATATATATATATATATATTTGTACCAGCGTGTCCTAGGGGTGCACATGTGTGTGCTTGTGCATGTGTGTTTCATTGTGTGTTTTAAGGGGAAATTAATGCAAAAAAAAAAAAAAAAGGAAATATAATCCTCTCGATGCTCTGGGATCAGCAGAAATGGGGCAATCGCAGCCACACGTTCTTTCACCCCTGGAGTGGGCGCCACTGATAAATTCCCAGACCGGCCTCACACCGTACCCCTGGCTCTAGTGTGTGCCAGCGGCCAAACAAAAGGAAACCAAACATGTAATCACAGACGGAGTGCACGAGAGGGGAAGGGAAACAAACAAACAACAAACAAACCTAGTTACCAGCTAGTCCACCAGGGGGTGGCTGAGGTCAAACAGCCTTTTTAAATCAATCAGCAGAGGTCATTGCAGAAGAGTGTAGTTATGAACCGCTTGATGAAATTGTTGATTGTTGGCCCTCGGGAGTATATGGTGTGTGTGTGTGTGTGTGTGAGCACGTACGTGTGTTCATGTCTGTGTCAGTGTGTATAAGAGAGATATTTAAATAACACCAAGCTTCTACAACCACCCCATGTCTATAGAACCTGTACAGGGGATCTTATCCGCCCCCACCAAGCACACACACTCTCTCTGATTAGCCTCCCAACTTAATTAATTTGCTCCTCGCGATTGGTTTGTGTGGCTTGACACTTTTATCAAATTCCATATGGGATCTCCCTCAGTGCTATAAGTGATGATTTTAGCCTTGTTATAACAAAATCCAGCCGCTATAGCTATTTATGTTGTCAGTTCCGTAGTGGAACATTTTTAAAATGAAGCCAAGTGCTTTTTAATGGTAAGGAAAACGACAAAGCACTTCCTCAAGCATTTAAGTACAGTATTTGTAAGGGGCTGGCCTCTTTGGGAAATCTGAGCTCTGAGCGATGGCTTGTCTCAGGTGGAAGAAGCAAGACCGCTTATTTTGCAATGATGTCAAGTGGTAAGAAGGCCTCCCCATCTACAGTATCTGTCTTTCATATCAAATTGTCTCGACTGTCGATTTAGTGTTGGCACTTGACCTCTGACACCGCCGGGTTATTACTTGTTGTGGAAGTGACTGCGGTCAACTCTCTCTCCCTCTCGAATTCTGTTTCTCTCTCTCTCTTCCTGTGTCTCTCTATCTCCCTCTCTTTTCATCTCTCTCTCTCTCTCTTCCTCTCAAATTCTGTTTCTCTCTCTCTCTTTCCGTTTCTCTCCATCCCTCTCTCTTCATCTCTATCTAGCTCCCTTCTCTCTCTCTCTTCAAGGCTTACAGCTTCCACCCAGCCCCGGGGAAGTTTATCACCCCGACACAATGTTCTGAGCCTGGTGCTAGTGTCGCGCATAATCACATCTTATTGCTTTTTGGATTAGAATTGTTAATAATATCATCATAAATTGACCGTTAGTTATCCAGTGTTATTTGAGACTGCAGCAGGGCCTGGTCAGGTGTATTAGTATCTAACCAGCTAAGGACTTCCAGCACCACTGAACGGTTGAGGTCAAATTTTTATATGGTATGTGTCTGCTGAGTGGGAATGTTAAAAAAAAAAAAAGAAGAAAAAACACATCGATTGAGTTCTCACAATGCATCTTGGGAAAATAAATGAATTCTCTTGAAACAACAGCGGGTGGATTAGCTGAAGCACAATCCACAGAGCCCGGAGATCAATAGAGATGTTCTCACCAGCAGCCTATTTCCAATCCAAGGTTCTCTGTTGTTGAAATGCTTATGTGCTCTCTTCTCCCTCACATACGCCCCCCCCCCACCCATTATTAATATTGAAACACATTTTTAAATCACCTCGGTGCCCCTTCCTTCTTCTATTACTGGCTCAAGAGAGAAAGGCTCTACTTAAAGCCTTGGGATTCTTTAAGCACTAATGTGATGTTCAGTGAACCGTCATGGCTGCCAGATTGACACCGTTTTTTTTACCCAGTCACATTAGTGTCAGTCAGCCCCATCTTAGCGCATTAAAATTAACCAATCGTGTTTCCTTAGCAAATGTGTCAGGGAGTATTAGTTAAAGGGAGAATTAGAGCATTTTTTCCAACTTCACGCGAGGTGATTACTTGCTAAGAATGATTGTCTTTGGACCAAGAGAGACTGTAATCAGTGGTCCAGTTTTCTTTAAAACACGGTTGCAATGCTCACATGTGCCCATTTCAGGAATGGAAGGCCGAGGGATGATCCAGGTAAATAGTGAAATTCTCCTTTAAGTGCCAGACACTGCTCTCCCTGTGTCATAGGGGAACACTCATCTTCCACGTCCAGGATGTGAAAGCATTCCGTTTGCCACATAACTCATGAACTGGTCCAGGGAAACACGCATTCGCATTGGCTTTAAAGCTGTTAAAAAATCATTCATAACACCAATATGACTGACTGTAATGGGATGACGCTAGATCAGACTGTGGACAGCAACCTAGAGTGCACCTGCATATTGAAATAGTATTTAGAAAAAGAAAAGAAATTGCAGCCTTCAAGATTTTCTCATTGAAGAGTGCAGCTCAGGCTAGCATAATAGAACACACTCAAAAGTATGTGACATAAATAACCAACAAATGGTCCCAACAAATTGTCTCCAGCACCGGGCCACTTTTTAACCCAGCACTTTGTACTGTGTTTATGTTTGGTCTATGCACTGACGCCCTTGGTGTTCCTCTATCCCTGTCCCTGCCCACTTACTGTAGCCATGCCTGTCCCTGTCACTGCCCCAGCTTTAGTAGTGCTTTATTCTGGGTCTGTAGTGACGCGAGCCAGACGGATCAATGTCAGCAGGATGACAAAGCTGAGCCATTGGCGAGGGCTTAGTTCCAGCTTGGGGCGATTCCTGGTGCTCCAGTGCCCTGGATAGATGTCCGCCGGGGCCCCTGAGCACTCCCAGCCTCCTGTGCTCACTCCGGCGTCCTCCTCCGCTTAGTGCAGCCATTAGAAGGGAAATCGAAACATGCTGTGGCCTTACGGGGTCGAGCCGCGAGTGACATTAACCCCCACGACCGTGTTAAGATGCTGTTTCTTCTCCGTTCGCCCTCTCTCTGTCTGTTCTATTGTTTGAAACCAGGGCTTCGTTCTTTAGTCCAACACTACTTCTTTAACCAGGCCAACATCAGTATGTGAGAAACAAGACGTGCATATGTGCTGGTTGATTTGGCCGACTATTGATTTGTGTCCGTTTCTGTTGATGCTCTGATCGACTACTGTTGGTTACATGTATGAATCACCAGGGGAGAGGAGCCTCTTTGAAATCTCTGGCAGAGATTTGGAAGCATAATGTTTGTTGTAAATAGCAACACACTGCTACATGGAAAAAAACAAAGAGAGTCACGAGTAAAAGCAGTTGTTCAATGTGTTAAACCACTGACTAGGCTTGACTGGGGGAAGACAGGGTTTGTTTCTCCATCATGGCAATGATGTTCTCCTCTTTCAATCTCTTCTTCACTCTGATTCTCTCTGGCTCTGTTTCTCTGTCTTTCACCTTCCCGCTGGCTCCTCTGTCTTTATCCTCTCTCTCTACTTCCTCCCTTTTCTCTCATCTACAGTCTCCACATCTAAATGCTTTAAGATTGCAATGTGTCCCACTTAAGTCGGAGTGGTTAATATTGTCCTCTGCCCCTTTGGTTCTCCATCATGTAGCTGAATGCATACTTCCCTTTGTGTTTGCCAGATAGCAGGCATCAGGGTTGATGACAGTGTACGGTGTCTCTTTGTGTCAGCATCTTCCCATCTTATAAAATCAGACATCACCTGTCAGTGGCGACAAGTTGTCACCTTGGTTACTGAAAGGTGACTAATTGGGTCATTTGAGACTCAGTTTCTACTAGACCACCAGGGTGCAGGAGGCAATAACTATGCCCAATAGGGCTATAACTCCACCCCCTCTAACACGATGCCCAATAGGGCTATAACTCCACCCCCTCTAACACGATGCCCAATAGGGCTCACACTTCACCCCTTCTTTTAGAGACTGTGGTTCAGGAAGTCCAATATTTTTTACCAATATTTTTACCAATATATTTATTTAAAAAAACAATCATACTCTACATACGTGTCTATTATATGCATATATACAACACCATACAAACATTTGGGTAACATAGAAATGTCCTTGTTTTCCATAAAAACATACATGAAATTAGTTTGAATAGGAAATATAGCTAAATAAATAGGAAACATTGTCATAAAGACAAGGTTAGAAATAATTATACTTAATAATAATAATTGTGTCCTTCAAACTTTTTTTTTTGGGAAAAATAATCTTCTATTTTATGGTGTTACAGCCTTGCAGACTTTTGGCATTCTACACTCACCTGAAGGATTATTAGGAACACCATACTACTACTGTGTTTGACCCCCTTTTGCCTTCAGAACTGCCTTAATTCTACGTGGCATTGATTCAACAAGGTGCTGAAAGCATTCTTTAGAAATGTTGGCCCATATTGATAGGATAGCATCTTGCAGTTGATGGAGATTTGTGGGATGCACATCCAGGGCATGAAGCTCCTGTTCCACCACATCCCAAAGATGCTCTATTGGGTTGAGATCTGGTGACTGTGGGGGCCATTTCAGGACCACACCTCTAAATGCATTGAAGCAACTGCCCCGTGATTGGTTGATTAGATAATTGCATTAATGAGAAATCGAACAGGTATTCCTAATAATCCTTTAGGTGAGTGTAGTTGTCAGTTTGTTGATGATTTCATCCCATACTTGCTGAAGCACCTCCCACAAGTTGAATTGGCTGGATGGGCACTTCTTACATACCATACGGTCTAGCTGCTCCCACAACAGGTCAATAGGGTTGAGATCTGGTGACTGTGCTGGCCACTCCATTATATACAGAATACCAGCTGACTGCTTCTTCCCTAAATAGTTCTTGCATTTAGCAGTTAGGGGCTGTGCTTTGGGTCATTGTCCTGTTGTAGGAGGAAATTGGCTCCAATCAAGCACTGTCCACAGAGTATAGCATGGTGTTGAAAAATAAAGTGATAGCCTTCCTTCTTCAAGATCCCTTTTACCCTGTCTTACCCTGAACCACTGATTCAAAAGATTCTCAATTATTTTAAAAGAAAAGAAAACAGGCTGGTTACTTTTAGCACTGTTTTGTTACTGTCCATTTTCGACATAGTGCACATTTTCTTAATACATATTTTACACATAGAAAACACAATAAATAGCAACAATGTCAAAATGTGTTTCAGACGTTTGAAGCCTTACTGCTATCGCCAGACCTCTGAATGTCGTTCAAATAATGCATACACACAAGTGCTCCAGGAAAAGCAATAGATTACTAGCGCAATAGATTGATGTTAATGAGAAAACAAGTCTGCAAAGGTATTCGCCTGGGCTTTCTTCCTCTGGTTCCTGCAGGTTGGAGTTGGACGCCCATGCATTACACGAAGAAATTCAACATATCTCGCCACGGGTACTTGGGGAAATCACATTTCCTTGGTGTGTGTGTTTGTGTGTGTGTGTGTGTGTGTGTGTGTGGGAGTGTGGCTTTTTATTACCTACCTGCTTCCCTGCCTCAGAGCTTTGAATCCAATTCCAGCTCTTAGTCTCTCAATGGGCTCCTTCTGTGCTGTCCCGGCAGAGCTCCAGGGTAAAGCAGGTACTGTATGGGCGGGCGAGACCTCAGGTAACTTCAATTAACACTCTTCATTTCGGGAATTCTTTACAATGGCGTAATAAGGGTTGGATGATTCACAGTGAACGGCATTCATGGCTCATTGTAGATGTCTGCTACTCAAAAAGACCCAAAAGAAACGGTCTGAAATTAAGCCCGCTCTCAAATGTATTATTTATTTTATTTTACCTCTCGATATTAGATAAAAGTTTAGTTCTGGGGACTCCCAATGCTTCTTGGCCTTCTCTTTTTCTTGCCAGAATATAACAACCACCAAGGCCTTACTGAGGAGGCATTCGGTATATACCAAAACAAACAGCAATACATACATACCAAAATATACAGTATTACATACATACTGTACACACATTCGGTATATACCAGAACATACAGCTTTACATACAGACCAAAATATACAGTATTAAATACATACTGTACACAAATGTGGTATATACCAAAACATACAGCAATACATACAGACCAAAATATACAGTATTAAATACATACTGTACACAAATTTGGTATATACTAAAACATACAGCAATACATACATACCAAAATATACAGTATTACAAACGTACTGTACACACATTCGGTATTTACCAAAACATACAGCATTAAATACATACCAAAATATACAGTATTACATACATTCTACACACACATTCTGTATATACCAAAATATACAGTATTACATACATTCTGTACACATTCGGTATATTCCAAAATAGACAGTATTACATACTTTCTGTACGCACATTCGGTATATACCAAAATATACAGTATTACATGCATTCCAAAATATACAGTATTACATACAGACCAAAATATACAGTATTACATACATACTGTACACACATTCGGAATATACCAAAACATACAGCATTACATACATACCAAAATATACAGTATAACATACAAACCAAAATATACAGTATTGCATACATTCTGTACACACATTCTGTATATACCAAAATATACAGTATTACATACAGACAGTTCTGTACACACATATGCACAGTGCATTTGGGAAGCAGTCAGACTCTCACACATTTAAAATATTTTTACGTTACAGTCTTATTCTGAAAAGGATTCAATTAATTTTTTTTCTCATCAATCTACCTTCTGTAATATTTTTCAATTACATAAGGACTCAGGAAATGGAGCACGTTTTCATCTATTTTCAATTGATCATACTTATGACGTTTTCAGCTGTGGTAAATTCAATAGATTGGGCATGAATTGGAAAGACAAACACCTAAGACAAAAACCATAGGGTCTCACAGCTGACAGCGCATGTCAGGACAGAAACCAAGCTATGAGGTCAACGAAACACAGGAAAGAGTTGAGTCACAGATCTGGGGAAGAAAGGACATGATTATAGTGACCAACCTGATGGTCACTCTTACAGAGCTCCAACGTTCATGTGTGGAGATGAGAGAAACTTCCAGAAGGACAACCATCTCTGCGGCTCTCCGTCAATCAGGCCTTTATGGAAGAATGGACAGATGGAAGCCACTCCTCAGCAAAAGGCACCCAATGAGAGTCTGTCATGTGACTTGTTTATTTAGCTTGAATACACGTTTACCAGAATCTAGCTGCACGACATAGCCAATGAGCTCGGCCATAGCTCTGGAATCAAATGTGTACTGTGGTTGTTCCATGGTGTACTTTCATCCTGGAATGCAGAAAAAAACATCTATGCAAGAGGTTTACAGTCCTTGGTATATATTGGAGGGGTGTCTCTGTGCTGCCGTCATAGCTTGCATCCTTTATTAGGTAGAGAATGCCTAACCGGCCATCCGGAGAAAGGAACAGAGGCAGTCACCACATCAGCGCCATGGCAAAGTCACTATTTTACATTCAGCCAGCTCGGGATATTCCCCCGGCCAACTTATCCCACCGAAACAGTGTCCTGGCTTGGCCAATGGAGCTGTGCCCTCCAAGCAGTGGCAGGGCTTTAGACGGCAAAAGGCGAGCAGTCTGGGCTCCGGAGCGTGGACGCTTCGGCAGGGATCCCTGAGTAGAATTTCTGAAAGGGCTCATTATTCCATTGTGAACAGGATGGGGGAAAGTGGCACTGAAGAACTGGTAGGGGGAACTGAGGAGCTCAAGGCGAAATGTCCATCAGAACGGCTATGGAGCATTGAGCCACGCCAGCAAAGGACAAATGGGGAGGAGAGGTTGGAGCTAGATCACGTTTCGGCCGAGCCGTTGGCATCCATTGCCAACAGTCTGTTCCTATAAACGGTCTGTTCCTATAATGTTAGTTTGGGAATGCCATTTGAATTAACAGATTAACTGTGCAAGTAAATAGGTTTTCACAAGGAAGGACATGGAAGTTATTAACTGATAATTATTCATTATTGTGCTAACATTTGAAATGGCTGTGGCGGACATACTGTATGGTGTAATGTCACTTATAGTCAAAGCCAGACTTCGTTTAATAAGATCAGAATATAATGGACACTATGGATTTAAAATATAAAGACCTATTCAGTAAATGATGGCATATATTATTTTAATGCACATCTACGATTACTGCACGTATTACTTGATATTTTATCAATTTACATTCAAGAGGCTTCAAAGGGGAATATAGCATGATGAGGAAAATTACAAGGCAAGTGAGTTTTGGTCCCACATGGGGAGTGAAAACTTATTATCTGTGACAACCTGTCAGGCAGCTGAGGACTCAAACATGAGCACCAGGCGAATAAAAAAAAGAAAATGTTTTATATATATATATATATATATATATATATATATATATATATATATATATGTATAAAGCGAGGACAGAGAGAGAAAAATCAGTAGCCATGCAAAAAAAGCCCAGCTTTCCTGAAAGCGAAAAAAAACCTCATACCAGACTTACATTTCTTTGATTCAACGACACTTGATCTCAAAGTACTGTGCGTCGGCAGTATTGAACATTTTGCATTTGAAATCATGTGGTATTTTAAACCATGTGATCCGTGTTCAATATGATACATTACAGTGCTTAAGATTAGTTTCCCTCAAGGAGGTAGCTCAGACTATGTTAATAACACGAAGGCCGTAGGAGACCCTATCGGAGCATTGCAATTAAGGCATTGTGCATACTATTAATTTGAGTAAAAAATTCCCCAGTTATTCCTTTAACTACCTTCTACTGATGGTAAACAATGAGGAAAACAAATCACATATCGCTTTGCATTAACTGAGTTCAAGCATACCTCATCACAGACACTTAAACTAATTTAAGGAAATTACAATTCTCCCTGGAAAGCCAGTCAAATGCAATTAGTGGGACTGATGGCCAATTAGGCTGTATTATCACGCTATCTGATTCAACAGGGATGGGCCGCGCACAACGGCCGCTCGCGTTTCCGCCATCGTAATGTTGTCAGTGTCGCTCTCAAGGGGGAAGCCAGGCGTTTTGCTTTTTGCTGCCCCTCGAGAGAAAGAGAGAGCGACTCCGACTTGGTCCATCCACCCCTAACATTTCACATGGGACTTGTAAGAGATTTAGAGGGTACAGGAAAGCACGGCGCTAGCGAGGCTAAGAGCGATGGAAAAAGTTTGAAGTTATCGGGCGAAGCGAAGCAAAAAAAATATATACTACATTAATTTCCTGCTCAACTTTAGGCTTTGTTGCATTTGTTTGAGTCCATTGGAGACCTGAATAAGCAGCCCAGACAAGCGCAGAGCCACAGCTGCACTTGGGAATTGAGAAAGAAACAGTAGCACAACTAGTGATGGAGAACTTTCAAAATAAGTTTATCAGTGGGAGCGGAAAATTCTGAAACGTTGGTTTTGCCCACGAATTGTATGCTTTGTGTTCCTTGGAACATCTGAACTAGTTTAGTATAACACAATGCACCCCCCACCCCCCCCACCCCCACCGAAAAAAGCACAGAACTGCCACTGTATCTGAAACAGGACATGAGAATGCAGGAGAGGATGGCGAGGATTCCGCTGCTCATTTCAGAGCTTTGTGTCATACTCACTGACATCTGGTACATTTGCATGGCAGCTGGAGATCCTTGGATTAAGCGCTTACAAGAGTATTGCAGTATCTCATTTAACAACATAATCATCTTATGGAGGAGGCGATGTTTCATCCCTGCCTTCTTTATAAAAGCTTGGCAGCGCAGATCTCCTTTCTCCCAAGCTCCCTGGCTGTCTCTCTGCTCGGTGATATCTTTCGAGTTCAGTAATGCGCGGTGAGGTCACTGGCTGGATTGGCCAGTTTTGCTCAGAAAAAAACCCCACCTTGAAACCCAACCTTGGTATACCACAGATGGTTCGAACAAACACAGTAGCAAAGGCTATTAACCAAAATAAATATTCAACCCATGTAAACATGATAAAGGTGCAGTCTGCTTTTGCCGTGTATGCTATTTCATACAACCGAATCACATTTACACACCCACACTGCTATGCCACAAACAGATCTTGGCCATACACAACCGAATGCTTGCACTACAGGCTGAGAGCATGGATGAAATGTGAAGCTGGGATGTTGTCGGCACACACAGTCATAAACTAGCATGATCATGATAGAACTGTTAAATTAATAGCTAGCTTGTTACGTTACATACCAGATAACAGAAACGAGACAAGAACACTGTTTTCCATTGTTATGTCTAAAATAAAGAATGCTAACTTATGGGTGCTACGCAGCTTATCAGAGTTGGATATCAAAGCTTGAGGAAAAATGTCTCCTGTTTTTGTTCAGTGGTTTGGTTGATTCAGTAATTTATCACAGACAAATTAACAACTAAGTTTGTTTCCAACAACTCCTATGACTCCCTTCACAGCTATTTATTATGTTAAAATGTTGATGTTTCAAAACCATGCTGGTTAGTTGATTGAGTAGGAAAACATGTGAAAATCGATTTTGTGTAGAGTTGGTCTTTAAAAGTTTATCTTTCCTGCAGTATTCCGAGAGCATGTTTTTGTTTGTCCGTGTGACTGATAAAAATGAAAAATACAAGTCCCATATAGTCCCATATGAATGTAGTTTCAATCCATTAAAGACACTTGTGAAAGGTTATATGTTTATCAAAAGAGAAATCAGGATCCAGAGTAACGACGAGGTCCCTCACAGTTTTTTGGGGTAGATATGAGAGAAAATCTCTTTAGGTCTGAACCAAAAATGAGCATTTCAGTTATACCTGGTTATTTTCAATGGTTATTTACAATATTATTCTACAGAACATATAGTAGGCTTAAACATTCAGTGAATTTGGCTTTCTATGCAAAACATAGCCAGCATAAATCATATATAGTACAAAAATAGCTAAAAATAGCTCCCAAAAAATATTTGGTAAATTTTAGTTTTTATTTTGTGCATTTGATATATGTAATACGCTGGAAACTCTGAATAATTTGTATGTAGCTCCCGCAGTAAAATAAAAGCCAAGACAACAGCAGTCAATAGACTATTTGGTTATAGAATATGCACACAAAAAAATCTGTTGATCAAACGATTTGGCCAATGCAGTTGTTTCCATTAGCTTTGCATTTTCCAAAACCTGTAATTCGAATTAAATTGTCAATAGTCAGACTTACACAATAAACAATAAACAAAAACATCTCTACCACAAAAGCACACAGCGCTAGAGACGACAGAACACAATGGTGTCACACAACAGGCAAGACAACCAACTTCTGGGAAGCAAGGCCTCTTTAAAGTGCCCCCCAACGCCTCCTCACCAGTTGGAGTAAATGTGGATAACCTGAGGGTGGTCCTGCCCCCTCAGTGCTGCTCCTTGTGGCCAAGCTGTGCTCCTACAGTATGGCTGTGAACTGTGCCTGAACCCTGCATGATAATAACGCCTCCTCTATCAGCCACCTTAATGTTACCCCACGGTATTCATCCCCACCGAAAGCTGGATTATGAGCAGGGAAATAGAGGAATACAGCTGTTGCCAGGTTGTTTGGAGGGCTTGTGGTCCATCAACGATAAGGCATTCTGTTTCGGCTCTCCTTTTTTGTAGTCGAAGATTGATAGTGAACCCACTCTTTCTGATGTCTCTCATCTGCACTTCTTTCATCCGTGATTTTTTTTTTATATATATATAAAGAAAAGCACAATATCAGAATCATCTGAGCCGGCGTGACGTTGATACAGCCACAGAGGAATCTGCTGATGCTGTCAACCTTTTTTCCCCTCCCTGGTCTGACTAGTAAAGTGATTCACATTTGCTCAACAGTGTCTCTCAGTCATGTATATTTTTCAGTGAGCAAAACAAATTGAGTTGACAGTGCAGTGGAGCCCAGTGCACTTGCTGCAGTCGCCAGGCGGCTGGAGAAATTGTTTTCTCTCTGCTCTGATAATTCTATGTACTGCAAAGTGGCAGTGCAGCTATCCACTGTCAGCATTAAGTTGGCTATTCTTTTTTATTTAAAGACAACAACAGCGAACCCCCCGGAAGGTAAGGCTTGAAAAAATAAACGAATCTCATCTGAGGTTGCCGCGTGCACAGCAGTATTTGTCCTTTAAGAGAGTCAAAACTGTTACGCCATCCTGAACCCAACATCAGAAGGACTAGAGAGGGAATCGGAAAACAAAATCGGCAGCATTTTGTACAAAACGTTGTCTCGTGCAAATATTTGTCAAAGCTCCAACACTATAAAAAAGATCCCGAGGCCAGTGCTGAAACATTCCTTGTTTTCTTTCAGCACTCCTTGGAATTGAGAAGGAATCAGTGGGAATATCATAATCATCCACACCTTCTGGTTTGGTTAATGAACATCCTAATGGGACATACTTCTCCAAACCCACACACTTGTTAGGATGTAACTAGACTCTTTGTCCCTGTGTACAACCTGAATGTCCTATAAACCCAAACTCTGACTTACCAGGAACAAGGATCTTAACGTTATGAAACAGACTGTTTGTGGGATGTGTGGGGATGTTGTATTACATTTATTAAATCCAAAATACCTGTGTTTTAATTAAGTATAATACATTGCAAAATTAATAATATTTTAATTGGTCTTTATTACTATTGTTTGATATTATTATTTGTATTCATTATTTTATATTGCTTGCAGGCAAACCAGATGGGCTAAACATTTCAGGATGCCATAATGGCAGACCTTGAAAATGCTGTGGGTGTTATAGATGCATTAAAACAGAACGGAATTAGGAGGAATCCACTTGTTTAAAATTAGACTATCCTAAATTGTCACACTTAAAATATTTGGATAGGTTTTGTCAATTTAAAGTCTAATGAGGGAGGGGGCTGATTTAACTTAATTTGCATTAAGGAACATTCATATTTTACATTACTCTTTGTTCAGTAAACTAACTGTTCCAAACAAAAGCAGTATGAATGCAAAGTAGTTTGTGAGCATGTTGCATAACAAATCATAACATAACACACATTAAATCAGATGGTTAATGTCTGTCTTACTGTCTCTCTGTCAGAATGTCTGTCTGACTGTCCCTCCCATTCTTCCTACCTTTGTGCATATGTTAGGTGTTCGATTTGGTCTGAGGCACATCTACTTCCCTAAGCGAAGACCACTATTCCAAACTAGCCCACATAGACCTCTTTTACCAAAGTACAGAATGGTATACTACAGTGACGTTTAAGATAGTACAGCACATTTTAGTACAAAATAGTACATTTTAAAATAATACAGTACATTATAGCATAGTACAGCACATCACATCTTAGTAGAGTATAGTACAGTATATTACAATACAATACTGTATTCTATAGTACAGTATATTACACAGGGCTGTCGCCAACAAAGATTTATTTTGGTCTACCTAATCAAAAAATCCAAATATAGAATAGATTTGGAACCAAATGGTTTTAGATGTATTTTGGATTAAATAATAAGGAACACATAAATAAGTGAAGAGGGGTATTGACAAGATAACCTGCCTCACCGCTGCTGCTGAGCCTCCTAGATTGAGCCGATATAACATCGCTCCTCGTGTTTGGCATAAAAATGACCACGTTATAACTATTTGATAAGTGAAATCCAAGTACAAATTGTAAAATGTTGTTGAACCAGCACACCCGCAAAGCGCGTCTGTCATACACACTGGAGCCTGTATTTCCGGAACAGAAGATAGATATCCACTGTGGTAAAGCGTGCTTACCGAAGTCCAACATGTTGGAGAAGAGTGTCAGTACCAGACAGGTAGGGAACTTTACACTACAGACCCAGGAATGTCTGGCTACATTTGTCTTCATGCGTGTACCGTTTCTCAAAAAAAGACCACAGGTAAATGAAAGGAGATAATTGACGTCAGACTAGGCCTCACATGATTGCTTGGCTAAAAGAAATCTCAGTTCTCCAACAGTCCACCTATCAAACAATTGAGTAGTCGACTGAATGGGGTCAGCCCTACAATGTAATAAAGCGTTATATAGTACAGTACAGCACAGGCCAGTACAGTATATTACATTACAGTACAGTCTATTACATGATTGTACAGTATATTACAATACAGTGCAATCTATTACATTATTGTACAGTATATTACATTACATTACAGTCTATTACATTATTGTACAGTATAGTACAGTATATTACATTTCAGTATAATATATAACATTACAGCACAGTCTATTACATTATTGTACAGTATATTACATTATTGCACAGTATAGTACAATACATTACATTACTGTACAGTCTATTACATTATTATACAGTATAGTACAGTATATTACATTACAGTACAGTCTATTACATGATTGTACAGTATATTACATTACAGTACAGTCTATTACATTATTGTACAGTATATTACAGTACTGTTTGTATTACCATGTTAAAACTAGTTCATGCAACGGTCATAAATCTTTGTTTTTGCGGTCCGTACACGAACCACAAAGCCAAAAATAAAATTCTAAATATGAATAAAAATCAACAAAAGATTGAGCTATGATTTGTTTTGAAAGGAACAATAACAAACCATAATGAAAACTTGAATGTAGTATCATGAGCATCAGTAGTATCTCACAGTGTCTGTGAGAGCTGTAGCGGTTGTGCTGGACATACAGAGAATGAAATGGGTGGGGAAACCAGGCTGCTGTTGGGTGTCATTGCTTCAACCATAGACAGTTGCTTTATCTTCCCATTAGAGATAACAGCGAGTCATCGCCTGAAAACTATATGGCATTTGCCTTTTTCATGAATATTTACAAATCAGCTTATCGCTCCTGCCTCATCCCATTAAACTGGTATTGTCTGAGTTAACTCTCGCTCAGGATCCGGCCCTGTACGCCTGGCGATCAACCTGCAAAACAGCTTACATGGCGTCGTTTATGGATTCCATACCGCTTGGGAGATATTAATTGTGTTCTTGGAAGATGGGGAGTCATTTGACTAAGCAGTCTCATCTTCCTATTTCCCGTAGTGCTGTAAATCTTCATGTCCCTGACATCGGTCAACAATACAGTTGACATGCAAAAAGGTGAAACTGCAAGTTTGTGTGATCAGTTTCTAATCACATCTTTCTCTCCACCCCCCCCCCCCCCCACACTTTGAGTTGGCAAGGCAGCAAGGTAAACAAACACACCGCGATCCAGGAAATCTGTAACCGCGAGCTTCGCTCTGTATTTGCGGTGTTTGCATCCGAAGGCTAACGGATAACTGTGAATATTTACTGAACGCCGTCCGTGTCATGCTTCTCTGGCTCTGTCCCTGCTCTGTACCTGCTCTGTACCTGCTCTGTACCTGCTCTGTCCCTGCTCTGTACCTGCTCTGTACCTGCTCTGTACCTGCTCTGTCCCTGCTCTGTACCTGCTCTGTCCCTGCTCTGTACCTGCTCTGTACCTGCTCTCTAGCTAAGGAAACAGGTCCTGACAACTGGCCGTTTAGTGTCCCTTTCTGTACCCGCTTTGACCTCCCGTGTTGCCCTCCACGCGACTTCAGCATTTTCACATGAAATGCAAGCGTCCGGACACGACTGTGTTTTTTCAACCACAACTGCATCACTAAGCAGGCTGTCTGGAAGATAAACACCCGACGCCAGGAATAATCTTTCCGTCCTGCGACGCCTCGGTCGTGTGGATTCCCGGCCTCATCATCCCATATAAAGTCCTTATTATAATAAGGTTGTCAGTGGATTTCGGCGGCGAGGTGTCATGGCGCTGTTCGCTGTCACTTCATTTAGATTCTCCCTCAGAGCGGAGACAGCTATCATTGCTCATAACCACTGTGTCAGTCAAAATGGAGGCGGAGAGACACGGCGGAGACGCGGCGGTCCAGGCTCGGAGGTGCTAACGTAATGAAAGGAATGCCACGGCGGGTTTTGTGGAGGGCCATATTAAAAGCTGTTCGTATGAGCGGCGGCGGTGTGACTGGAGCGCGATAAGCTTTGGATAAAAAAATGTTCATATATAAATATATATATTCAAAACAGCTTTTGACGGTTCTCGGCTGACGGTTCGCGGAGCGTCGCGGTGACGCCGAATCGCTCGGACACAATTGCCTCTGGAAACAGGTGATTGCATTTGCATGTCATCTGTGTGTATCAATTAATGTTATGTTACGATGCGGGATTCTTCTCCTACGTCATTTCTAGCCAAGGAAATATCGCAGCTGTCCAAAACAGATAGGAAAAGGCCTTTCCAGGCATGCAGCCCTCATTCAATGTGTGTACATGATGTACTGTACATTTGAAAGGGAGAAACCAAATTTTTTACCGCATTTACTTGCATATAAACAAACACAGGCGAAGTCCTGTCAAAAGTGGCGACTGTGAATGGTCTTCAGTCCCAAATATCGATCGAAAATTCAACTCTCCTGCTGCTGTTCATGGTTCATGTTAAATTGACTTCAGTGTTTTGAATCTCTCTCCCCCTCTCTGTTTATCTCTCACAGACTCAGAGGAAAGAGGTGTATAATAAGCTGTTTCTCTCCCTCTCCTGGTCAAGCATCGTGCCACCTTGAGTGATAAACACACTTAGGGTCACTTATTCGCATTAGGCCAGTGCTCTGGAGAGTCGTGGAGACACACCAAATGGTCATTAACATCTTCAGCAAGGAGCTGCCCTTTTGACTTGCCACTCAACATGAAATGTCCAATCAGAAACCCACGATGTCCCTGTAACCACTGACAGAGCTGTCTGAGAGCTGGGTCTCCTGCAGCCTCAAGCCTACCCCACGGTGCGACCAGTGGTTTCAGGGCTGACCTTCTGGCGCTTTAAGCCAGTGTAAATCACACAAACGGCCATTTCATCTCCCAGCACTCTTTCCAACGCAGCATGAAACTGCGAGAGCTCCGGACACACGCTCGGGGAAATAGTGTTTCTTTTCGTAGCCGACGGAGGAAAATAATCCTATCAATAAACAAGGATCACGTAACTGTTCTTCATTCCGTGTCTCCCCATCGCCTTCATCTTTCTTTATCTGCTTTCTTATCCCTCATAATTTACTCACACACACAAACACACACAAATACACACAAACACACTACACTCCTTGCACACAGACACACACACGCACATTTAAACAACAACGCAGGTGTGCACATTCTTATACAACAATGCAAGCGTGCATGTTCTAATACAAATCCTGCCTAGACGATTAGCCAGTAGAATGACAATATGAATGTCCCTAAGATAGAAGGAAACAGTTAACATTTAAATGTGCTAATGACTTAAAACAGTTTGTAAAAGAAGACAATCCGTGAACCTGCCTCGGCGGCCATTAAATATCAACAGCCACCTATCGCCGTAACCATTATATTTAGAAATAACAATAATAATAATTAATGAATCAAAATAAAATGTATTTCCGAGTTGGAGACGCGTGACTATGAAGCGTCAGATTCATGTTTGATGTTGTGCCTTAATAAGATTTCCTCATGACAGTCTGACAGGACTCGGCAGGGTGGCTCCACATCAAAAGCCAACACGTTTGCTGGAACCCTTAATTTTTTTTTTTGTCAAGTTCACTTGAAATCAAATGAAATATATAAAGGAAGCATCTCATCAGACTTCATGGCAATCTGTTCTCTGTTTTGTTTTTTGGGTTTTTATCAGGGGAGACAGAAGAAGGGAGGCGGAGGAGAATGTGACCCTGGGCTTTTTTTCTACCACCCTTTATTTTCTTCCAAACAAAATGTCTACTTCCCTCTAGTTTGCTATTACAATTCAGGCTTTATTAAGTTCCATGCGACCATCTAATGCCTGTATTCGGCTATACACCAAACACTCAACAATTTCCCCAGTGAACATAACCAGATTTAACCAGCTTGAATCTATAGATTCAATCACAAACACAGACAAAAACTGTTTTGGCGATAACACAGTATTTGACTTTTCCACTCTCCTTTTCTCCATCTATTCCAGTCACCCTCCATTTTCCACTCTCCTTTTCTCCATCTATTCCAGTCACCCTCCCTTTTCCACTCTCCTTTTCTCCATCTATTCCAGTCACCCTCCCTTTTCCACTCTCCTTTTCTCCATCTATTCCAGTCACCCTCCCTTTTCCACTCTCCTTTTCTCCATCTATTCCAGTCACCCTCCCTTTTCCACTCTCCTTTTCTCCATCTATTCCAGTCACCCTCCCTTTTCCACTCTCCTTTTCTCCATCTATTCCAGTCACCCTCCCTTTTCCACTCTCCTTTTCTCCATCTATTCCAGTCACCCTCCCTTTTCCACTCTCCTTTTCTCCATCTATTCCAGTCACCCTCCCTTTTCCACCAGCCAATTAGACATGCTGTGCAAAGTTGCCGAAAAACCCCATGCAGCAAAGTCCCATAATGCCCAAGGTGTGTTATTATCTTGAATTACTGCACCACCTGCCTTCCTGTAATGATTAACTAATTGGCTCAGTGCGTGTCCAGAAATAATAAAGAAATTAGACACAGGTTTTTCTTTTTTTTTCTCTGTTCAGGAAAGCTCACATGTGACATTAGCGCTTTGCTCGGGTCACATGGTATCTGGTACAGAATGGGCCAGACATCACAGATCTCTCCGTTTGCACCACGTCTCATGTATTTTAACAGGCCCAGAGTGTGTGTTTCAGGCAAGGGTGAGAAGGTAACATCACACACACGTGACTCAGATGAGTATAGCTGACAATGAGTAAATGTTACTCTGAGATAATGTCGTTTATCATATAGTAGTCTGTCACTGTAGAAATCAGTGATTATGTAGTCAGTAAGCACCGGGCAAACAGACAACCTGTGATTTGCGGATCTACTATTTCCATGAGGAAGGCTTGGGGGCGCAGCAGAATACAGATATTATGTAGACAGTTACTGTACGCTCTTCTGACTAGTTTGGGTGGGTGCTTGCTGGACTCGTCATGTCTCGGCCCTTAACAAGTTGGGAGCCAAGAGATGAGCATGTTAACAAATGAAAGCAATTTTAAACACAACATGTTTTTTTTTTGTTACTATCGTTAGTTTTACAAATGAACGGGTGACACTGCTAGTGAATGCACTGCAAACGCATTCTTCATTTCCTGCTGGTACCACACCGTATTCCTTTATAAAAGTCCCCTGTTAAGACCCTTTCACTGGTTTTCTCCACTACTTCACCACAAATTGTTTGTAACCGTAGGAATCCAAACCTTAGTAATTCTTCAAATAGATGACCAACGCAGCCTAGAAAGTCAGCGAACCAGGAAGTAATCTGCTGAAAAGATGATACTATGGAACTTCCATAGTGCTTTGCACCAGGTATGGAGGGGCATTTAAAAGTTGATATGTATGTTTTGTTTCTGTGAGCTGCTGTAGAAGTGATTGTTCCGTTTGTTAGTAGGCAATTGATTTGGTTATTCGTGAACAATTTATTAAAAAAAAATTACCTGCTGATATGCCTGGTGATTGTTCCATCAGTTGTGGTACTTACCAGAGTGAAATACTGAAAGATGCAAGAAAAGTGCTTGGTGGCTATTAGAAACACAACCAGAATGTTCATGTGTGTAGTCAGAATTTCACACAGAAGCGGAGGACTGAGAGAGGGATATGCAAACCTTGTTGATGGGCAGTGATTGGTCAAAAAAGACAACACGTCATGCACTCCAATGGACTGTGGAAAGCAACAATCTTCTGCCCGCAACCACTACAGATAGCTAATGTCACGTTGCTTGAGATATTAGTTTATATTATGTATCTCTTCTAAGTGGCATGTCATCCTGTTGTGCCAAAAAGCTATCTTAAAAACAGTCGATAATGTTAGCAGAACGTTAACATACAGACACCAGGGTATTGGTTATTACAGTCTTATGCAGGAAACATAATCTGCAAAATGATTGCCCTCCACAACGATTGGTTTGAGTCTATATAGTTCACTGTTATTTAAAAGTCGATGTTACTACTGAACATAATTCAGATCCAACGAACACCCACAATCCTGACCTAGATTTGAACCAAAGAGTAAGAATATTGAAGTTTGAGATCTGTTTGTACCTCAATAAACTTCCAACCATCCAGAGGGTTCGTCCGGGGTTCTTCCCACCCAACAAAAGGTTTTGTCAGACTTTCCACTGGTCCCTCCCGGTGTCCCTTCTTTTTAACCAAATAATAACACGTAAAATATTCAATTTGGCAGAGAGAAAACCTCCCGAATGTGTTGGCCTCGGTCTGTTGCTACCCACCCAGTGGGTCCGGGCCCAGCTTCCAGTCATAGTGATGGGGACGCTGTTCTATCCATCTCTACAGGGTTGCGGGGGGCCGGGGGTCTGTCAGTCAGATGAATAGCAGGGGAAAGTGGGCTAATTGCGGAGGTTGCGCTGGGCAGTCCCCAGGCAGACGGAGATAACTTGAGAGCACCACTGAGGCTCATTCACGAGTAATAACCTTACCTGTCTTGATATAACCCCCTGGACGACATCATCTCCACAGTAAGCCAGTGGACGAGGGTGGGGTTGCTTTCCAGTGGCGTCGTGAAACGCATTTGTTTTTCACCGCTGTCCGTTGCGCGCAAGGTTGTAATTGCCTTCACTCCCGAGCCTATTGCCTCATGAAATGAACTCATCATCTGCCCATTAATTAACCCTTTTCATTCCCCTGTGTGCCCGGTTATAACACTGACGTGTTTTCAGACAAACAACTCTCACAAACTTGCCCGGGAATTGAATGTATTGTTTTCTAAAGCGCAAGCAAAAACGCACGTTTGTGTGTTTATTAATAATAACAATAACAATAATAATAACGTTGACATTTCCATTTTAAGTTGTTCGGACATCTTTACCTGAGCCATTCAAAGACTGCAGAAGTAGCCGTCTGGCTCAAGAGACTTGCCCCCATCGGGCCTTGTGCATAATATCCTGTTTTTTCGCCCGTGATCTCCTGCTCCCGGCGTGTTCGCTACAGCTCTGCTCTCCCTCTCCTAACACGGCCACCTGTTTCAGAGAAGACAGGAAGAGAGCCAGTTACCCCCACAGGTGTTCCTCCATTATATCCGAGTTCCCGGGGACTCACAAGCCAGGCGGGTTTGCTGCTGGGTCCTATATCCTGCCCCGAGGCGGAACTGTCACAGTGTTTTTAGTCAAGACATGTAGCCTGATTTCACTGTTAAAACATACCTTTTGCTGTGGCGCCTGCAAAGTTTCCAGCAATTGCATTTAACCAAGTTTCAATGAAGAAAGCATCTGAGTGAAAAAAGCACCCCCTCCACAATTATCGGCATCCACAGAAACTCCTAGGACAAAAATGGCGTATAAATACAGTGCTGTGAAAAAGTATTTGCCTTCTTCCTGATTTCTTCTATTGTTGCATGTTTGTCAAGCTGAATGTTTTCAGATCTTTACTGTAACAGCTGGGCACGGCCTGTGTGCCGTGCCGGCCGTTGCATTTCTATGTTCAGTGTGTTTTATTTCTTGTTAGTCTGTTTCTATGTTCTGGTTTAATCCCCTGTGTTTATTGATTTCTCGTTGTCTCTCGTTTATCCCAATCATGTTCCTATTCAAGTTCCTCCTGCCCTAGTGTTTCTTGTCGTTCTTTCAGTTGCAATTTACATATACTTAATACTTGTACATGTTCTGCCCTCTTCACTTTGCACTTCCAGTTTTTTTTTGTTTTTGTTGCACTGTTCATGACAATAAAGTTGAATTTAATCTAATCTAATGATTTGTGTTTGTGTGTAGTCTGTGTTTCAAGTAAGTATTTTCAATAAAGCAACTTTTTTGTTACATTCACGTCTGTGTCTCGCCACCAAAGAACCAACATACCATACCATACCATCATCTTCCGCTTATCCGGGGCCGGGTCGCGGGGGCAGCAGTCTAAGCAGGGATGCCCAGACTTCCCTCTCCCCAGACACTTCCTCTAGCTCTTCCGGGGGGACACCGAGGCGTTCCCAGGCCAGCCGGGAGACATAGAACCAACATGACATTCTTAAAAAAAAAAGAAATTATATTAAAATGACAAGAGCCTGATTAAATATAATTCAGGGTTTAAATGATCAGGCTTTTGTCAAGTCCACCCCAGTCCCTTCCCGTGTTCTGCATGGATGCATCTGATTCCTTGCCATGTACTTTCCCACCTGTTACCTGTTACAAGAGGGTGTAGTTCTACATTTCCAAATGCACTTCTAAATGCAGTGGTCCCAGTAACGCAGTACCTGGGCTATACTGTATGTGTTGCGGCAGAGGGGGCCTACAAGGTCAAATTAATAGTTATTTGATCAAAAATCATTATTAAAAAGTATTTCTTTCAGATGGGCAATTCGTGTCTACCACTAAGGCCTGCCCACGGCCTGATTTCAGAATCTGTGAAGGAACAAAGCAGCTTTAGCAGTGACGCACAGTGTGCTGCAACCAATCAGAAAATTGTCATCAGCATTGTCACAAGTTTCCCGCGTCTAATAATGCACTCCTTCTTCACCTTCGTATTCGTCACCCATCTCCCGTCCCAGTGATGTGCACCCCTGCACGGACGTCCGCTGTTTGAGGAAATAATGGAGGAAGATGGAAAAACACCTGGTCCATCACTCTGCTATCGGACAGACTGGCACCGCCATCTTCACCTTCATCTCCCAACATCCAGTTTGCTGAATCTACACATTCCCAATGGGTCTCCATTCGGTGAAAAAAATAAAAATAAATAAAGAATAAAAGAGGGAAAATAAACATTTTGGAGAATAGGGAATGGATGCTGATAAATACTGTGGCAGATAGGGTTATCAGTGGATGGTGAGGTGCAGTATCTACAAAACTGTACGCTTCCTTATATATTTCCATGAAAACGATACGAAATGTGTTGCCTTCGGTAATTCCATTCCTAGATTCCCATTTTGTGGAATAAACCTCAGTGTTATGTAAAAATAATAATAATAATAGCAATTATAATGGTGAAGTTTAAAATAATTTACATCCCAGAACGTTACTATTGAAAACTTAAATAAGGCAGCTATTACCGGAAGCCAAATACAAGTCAGGACGTAATGGCCAATTACTTAGAAAGCATTAATAGTATTGCACAGAGCTTGGCTTGAACATGCATAATAACAAGTGCATTGCAGTGTTGTATTGTATCCCTGACTAAAGGTGGATCCTGGGTTAAATGGGTTTAAATATTGTCCAATTGCTGTAGCCGGTACAGTGTAGACATTTTGGTAGTATGGCTTTATTTATTCATTAAACACTGGCTGGGAAATAAATATAACATGTTTAATTGAGTTAAATCGAAGGTTGAATCACTAAGCATGCACAGGCCCCGAGTTACAAAGCAAGGCTTCACCGGCGGTGCTGGCTCCTGGTTGCTTTCCTGCTAACGGCCTTCTTTTTCCTCTTCTCATTTCGCCAAAGTCTGTTTCACCTTGGAGGTTTAGCAATGGCGGAAAGCCGCTATTCAAATGGGGGATAAAGTAAGCTGATGGCCCTCCCCCCTGCAGTTACCCAAACACAGCACCCCCACCGTCCACCCCCACCGTCCACCCCCACCGTCCACCCCACCCCCCCCCCCCCCCGTCCACTAAAAGGATAAATAAAGAAAGAAATACAGAGGAAGAAATACTACTTCTGCTGCCGCATCCTCCCGAGGATAACAAGAATGATGCCTTCATTTGCTGCAGGGCTCGACTCTGCACCAACTGCAGACATGCCTTTTATGGCTGTAGTATTTCTGATTGGCATCCTAGGACAGCCATTTGAATTATTTAATAGAATAATCCCATTCCCATACTAGAGAGGAGGAAGACATATGTTTGTTTGTATTCTACAAGGCCTGTTTTTGTTCGCCTGCACTTTCTCTCTCTGGCACGGAGGGATGACGCGAACACCTGCCGAAAGTTTCACCCATTTGCCCCTTAAATCGTCCGAGGAGCTGAGCATATCGTGATCATACTATTACATTAATAGTAAAAGCTAACTTCATTTTCTTTAATGCCTAAATATATATATATATATATATATAATTTGACCATATCCTCACCACCATAACTACGCAGATTCAAAAGGACGGCGTGCATCAGCCTCTTCATCGATAGGCCCACTGTAGTCCCTGAGTCCTGTAAATAAGCAAATAATTCCCGTCTTGGTGAGGAACACCCGGGCAGAGGAATCAAGTGATCCGCGCCTGGCTATAACGAGCCGGATCCATTTCCTGTCCAAGAGAAGATGACTCGGTCTACCGCCAGCAGGAATCACTCCCCAGGGTCGTGTGAGGTGTTACTGGACCTTTCAGCCGCCTCCTTGTGTCCTGCTTTGCTCCCTCCAGCTCTCGGGCGGTCTTAGCACGCTCCTGGGGGAGAAAGAACCACTGCACAGATGCTGCTGAACCGAGGGTCAGTGGCTCCACGACACTGTTTAGACATGACAACAGCACAAGCTTCTTAAATTGGCACAGTTTTGGGCTTCCAAGTCAGGATTCAGCTAAATAACCGTTACAATTTGCAAATGTCAGGCTAAAGGCAGCCGTGGCTTCCAAGCAGGAAAGAGTTTGAGGAGTCTTAGCCGGCCGTACATGACCTTCTTGACCTCGTCCGGGCCCCGTCCCCCCCCCCCCCCCCTCCGTCCCCCCGCACCCCCACTTGCTTATCGGTCGTGATCTCCCGCTGGCTGTCTGACCTTGGCTAGCAGATAAAAGCTACAGACAGATAAGGAAGGGAGAGGGACCGATGGAATGCAGGGAGGGGGAGAGCGGGAGGGAGGGAGGGAGGGTGAGGAAGAGAGTAGCATTACAATACACTTCCTAAACTCTGGGTGTGGGGGGAAAAAAAAGAGTTACAGGGAGGGGGAATCCACTGGGAGGTTTTATGATAGATGAATAAAGTACGCTAAGAGCAGGAGGAGGAGGGTGCATCTGGGATGACCCGGTTTTGCAAATTTGGCCCAGGGGAAGAAGAAATGAGAGAGCTGATGGATTTAAGCCATACTTTGGGAGTTTAGAGGGACGGGTCAGTATGCAAGCTCTCAGGTGGCATAAGCGAGTTATATTTATCACTGCCGGGGATCTGAGCGTTGGCCTGAGATAGGCAGTCCGTCTACGCGTTCGCCGTCGGGAACGGTAGGTCAGCGCCACAGAGCGTAAGCCAGCGACAAGGTAATCGCCACTGTAATGTATGCACAGGAGACAGCCGACGTCTTCGTCCAATCCGAAACATCCCGCTAGCGCATGAAGAATACACTCCGTCAACCCCCGTTGCTCTCCCTTGGTTTTGCATATTGTGAACAATGGGGCAAATCCGTTTACTGCGTTCGGTCAATAGCCACGGTGATTGTAAACACTTCTAATAGAGAGCTGCTCCAGGCTGTGAGATGGGGGACTCTGTGCGCCACCGGGTGAGACAAAGAAAATGGAGCTGCGGATTCTGAACCTGACACCTCGCTGTGTGTTCCTCTCTCCCCAGAGTCACGCTGTGCAGCTGAGTGTGTTGGCAGAAGACCCGCCTCTCCCGTGGAGTCCTCTCAGTGGTGACAAGGGAAACTGAATGGTTCTGATTGGACTTTATGCTGTGAGTGGCGGGTCAAAAAAAGGCAGCTCCTCTCTGAAGCGGATCTTAATGAGGATTTGATGAGCATCTGTGTTCATCCGTCAGCATGGCAAGTTTTGACTCACCTAATAGTCGTCTGAACATGCTGATGTGGTCCAAGAAGGTGTACTTTTATATGCTTTTATAACCTTCCCCCTGACACAGCCAGAGGACTGGCAAACCCACTGGTTCCTCTCTAGGTTTCTTCCTCGGTTCTGACACAACTAGGGTCTTTTTCATAGCCGCTTATCACTTCTTGATGTCCCTTGCTCTTCTTGACATGCAGGCTGGATGGGTGTCTGTACAAGTATTTTGTGATCTTCTACTGATGTAAAATTGACTTTTTTAAAAATAAATGTGACTGATTGATTTTGGAAACCAATGATTATACAGCTGTCTCTCAACACGGTTGAGTCAATGAATAAAGGACAATACCGAGTGCATCACTGTAGCTCAGCGGTATAGCATGCTTGAAGTTTCTGATTTAATCTGCCTTGGTCTGCAGTCAGGTGTCATACCCAATGGTTTTGTTTCTCTTTTCTATGTTGCAGTTCGCTGCTATTTTCTCTGCTCTCTCTTCATGCTTCTGTCTGCTACCTCTGTGTGTGTTCATTATGTATGCTTCCCTTACGCTTTCTGTAGGCTCTTTTCTGTGTCCATCTCACGCTTCAGTCTTTCTCTTTCCAAAACAACCCCCCTGCCCCCCCCCCCTCGCTCCAGTCCCATTGGTTAGCCAGGGCAGCACCCATGGTCCGGTTGGTAGAGACGATCATTCTCCAGGGTAATTTATCCAATAGGGAATTATCTATCAAGTCGAATCGGAAGTGCCATGAAGTGAGCGAGTGTTAGATAAATAATATAAAAAAGCCAAGCTGAACAGAAATGAATCAGAAACAGAATGTCACACTCACAGCACACTGCAAGTCCCACAAAATGCCTGTATTAGGAAAAAGTGTATCCACAGCAAACCAAGAGAACAAACATGAAGGATGAAATTAAACCAAACACACTTAGACTGTGCGTCCACCCCTTGTGATGCTAGCATAACATTTTCAAACTGTGTTTGTAATTGCAATCCCCAGTGTATCGTGGCTCAAGGCCCTGGCGTTCCAACCGTCCCATTTCCTCCAATCGTGGTAACCACAGCTTGGCTCTCATTGGTCAGTTCTGCCCTGAAGTTCCTGACCTTTCAGAGGGAGCCCATTTGCCCCGTCATAGTTGACGGGCGCAAATCCTGTTAGGCCCCAGTTCCATGGTGCACTGAAAAGCATGCAAAACCAGAACTGTCAAACCCACTGGCAGATCTGTGGTGGCAGTTCAATTCCTGTGACTTTGTTGGTGGAGGTGGGCTCAGTGCTAATCGGACGGAGACCACAATGGTTAAGATTCTAAAAATACATTGTTTCTAACTTAATGCAATGGGTGAAATAAACCGATCAGCCATGACATAATATTGTGTAGGTCTCCCTTTTGCCCCCAAAACAGCCCTGAATAGTCAAGGCATGGACTCCACTAGACCTCTGAAGGTGTGCTGTGGTATCTGGCACCAAGACGTTAGCAGCAGATCAGGGAATACCGTTGCCATGAAAGGGTGCACATGGTCTGAAAAAATGATCAGGTAGGTGGTGTGTGTCAAAGTAACATCCACATGAATGGCAGGACCCATAGTTTCCCAGCAGAACATTGTCCAAAGCATCACACTGCCTCCGCCGGCTTGCCTCCTTCCCATAGTGCATCCTGGTGCCATGTGTTTTCCAGGTAGGCGACGCACACGCACCCGGCCATCCACGTGATGTAAAAGGAAACGTGATTCATCAGACCAGGCCACCTTCTTCCACTGCTCCGTGGTCCAGTTCATGTGCCCATTATAGGCACTTTGGGCAGTGGACAGGGTTCAGCATGGGCACTCTGACTGGTCTGTGGCTACACAGCCCCATTCGTAACAAACTGCGATGCTCTGTGTGTTCTGACACCTTTCTATCAGTACCAGCATGAACTTTTTCAGTAATTTGAGTTACAGTAACTCATCTGTTGGATCGGACCACAATGGCCAGCCTTCGCCATTGTGCATCAACTGAGCAAAGTCAGTTTTTCCTGCTTCTAACACATCAACTTTGAGGACAGAATGTTCACTTGCTGCCTAACCCACTGACATGTGCCATGATAACAAAATGATCAATGTAATTCACTTCACCTGTCAGTAGTCATAATGTTATGGCTGATTGGTGTCAATTAAACTGTCTGAAAAATCTGAAACTAACAACAATATACATTTGTATTTGTATCTTAGACTCTGTATTTGTATCTCTTCACTTTGACAATTTGCATAATGGTTTTCTGTCTTCCACATTCTTACTCCCTGCTAAACCATTTTTGACTAAAATCTTGTGAAGGCTTAATTAGACCAGTAGAAGTATGATTGAAAATTGACTCCTTTCAGACAGGGAAAAGCATTGATGGTATCCCAATAGAGGTATATAAAACTTTTTATGAACTACTGAAAGAGCCATTACTATCAGCTTTCAATTATCCATTCATAAATGGCAAACTGTCAGACATAGAGAGAGACTTTCTGATCTCCTTCTTATTGAAGCAGGAGCCCGGGGGGCATTTTAAAGACCCTGTCATCATATAAAATAATATTAAAAATCTGTGGCCCCTCACCATTCAATGTGGCTATGTAAAATTGTTGGCTCAATGTTCTGCTCACAGAATTGAAAAGGTCAAACCAGACATTATTCATCACGAACCGACAGGTTTCCTTGGTGAAAACGTTGAACGACCTTGCAATTCTTAACTCGTAGCAAACTACATTGGAGTTTGTCACAGGAACCATGTACTGTTGATTATCTGGTGACATCACCATTATCTATGGCCTTGCCAACTCCACGAGAAACCTTCTTCAACGTATCTTTTTCTGCTTATCCAGAATGGAATATCAGATCAAATAAAACAGGTGCATTTACATAAATATTCATTTCTGTCAAGGACTAAAACTCTTAAATATAAAAGCTTAGAACATTTTACCTAAAGCTTCAAAAATACTGACAATCATATTTAAATCCAAACGTGTTTTCCAGCAGGCTACTAAGTAAAACACATTTAATGTAAAATAAATAAAATAAATACTGAGTACTGAGTACTCAAGCCACTTGTGGCTCACAGTCAATTCACAAGTTCTGACATGCAGCTTTGATGTTTTTGCCAATGTACCATGCGTTGACAAGAACTTTACCTCAAAAAAAAACCTTCTCAAACTGCGTAGGCTTACCTAGCTGAAGTTTGTCATGGGTAAGCATATCATTTCCATGTATTATTTATTTGCATGAATTCGCAGAAGAATGCTGATTAATCCATAACCAGCACATTCCTCTTTTGCCATATGCACTTTTTTTCAGACCAACACATTTTTTTCTTCTAATGCCTTTTAATTACTCAGTATGTTTTTAGTTTTTTTTTCTCTATGTAGAATTCTAATTTCAAGAAGAACAAAAAAAAAAACTGTAGAAATACTGTACATTTGGGTGTATGATTTAGAAATCATTGAGGATGTGCTTTTGGGTTCTGTCGTGACCTCTGCCTGCACCAGATTTTGAAGTGCAGCGGGGAAATAAGTTGCATTATGGAGACACATGTCCACTGGAATGTTATATGAGTCCAAACAAAAATGACGCAGCTATTTAAAAGAATCCCAAATATGACAAGTTCCCAGTATCCCAGGAAATATACCGTGCTAGTGTGGTTTGCAAAAAACACATTGTTTATGTTGTCCTGGTTCTGGTTAGAACCATTTATGCCCTTTCGGTCTTTGAAAGATTTCCCATCCTAGGGCCTTACAATCTGGGCGGGCCTAATTAACCCAATTTCTCACTCAAAACATAAAACAGTGAGACCACAGAACCAAAGAAATTCGATACTGGCTTCATCAGTCCCTAATTGCGAAATGCCCTTGGCAAAGCAGTTACCATATTCAGCGTATCATCAACATTCCATAAACAGTGCCCGTCGATAGTTTGGTCACACTTATTTGATGCCACGTATTAGGGGTGTATATGAGAAAGTGGGCGCAGGCAGGACGGGAGCGAGGTTCCGCCCCTAAGGCAGGACGGGAGCGAGGTTCCGCCCCTAAGGCAGGACGGGAGCGAGGTTCCGCCCCTAAGGCAGGACGGGGCGACAGAGCAGAGGGAGGAGATGGCGACGACAGGGGCTCATTGGACCACCCAGCTTTCCCGCTACTTCCATTTCGTGGGTAGGCTACTCTGCCACCTCATAAAGGAAGCAGGCACGAGCAGGACGGGAGTTCAAATAAACAGGTGAGTTTGATCCAAAAGTCCTCCAACAGCATACACACAAGCAATTGCGGACGAGGACTGAACTAAATACACAGGCAAACGAGGGCACAGGACAAAGGTGTGCGGAAACACAGGTGAGTAAGATGATTATGAATAACGGAGTCCTGGGCGGGACGACAGGAAGGAAAACTTTAGTTGCGTCACATGCCCAAATATGGACATGTGACGCAACTAAAGTCCAGGAGAGGGCATGACAGGACGAGCCAGAACCACAAACACCTGAACAGGGAGAAGCTGGGGAGAGGCCCCAGGCAATACTGCAGGACGTAGGGGTGCCTGTGAGGCGGCCAGGGTCCTACTGGTTCTTCTAGGCGCAAAGACACAACCCCGTTTTGTGTTTCATGCCCGGCCCTACAGCTGCAGTTAGCCTGGTGGTGTACTGAGCTATGACTGTGTAGTTTGTTGCATTTCAGTCCAGGCAATTTGGGAGCTTATTCAAACTAATGTAGCAGGCTCGAGGGAGTTGTTCCATACCCTCTGTTGGGCGTCTGTTTAACTCTGGCCAGCGTTTCGTGTGTGAGCTTATACTTAGTGGGAAAGCTTTTGTTAAACATGTAGGGAATAGTCTGGCTCCTGTCTAGGTTTAAGCAGGATTGCAACCTGTTGTTAACGATACATTATAGGCTAGCAGTTGGCACAAAAAAAAAAACTGCTTGCAAAAGAACCAGCTAGATATGCTTGTTGTTCCAAAACCGCAACTCACAGTTTGAACACACGTTTCTCTTCTTATGAATCAAGCTGTTCTGACTTGTCTACAGTGTTTCTCTTCAGTTGGATTTTAACTTTTTACAGGCAATCATGTCTTCGGGCCTTTTTGTTCAATCAATCCCTCAGCCCGATTACATTATGAATTCATATTTACCCACATTCGTTTGTGAATATCTATAATCTTCAATGAATACTATGACCGCATTTTGCCCTGTGATTGTGTTACTTGTGACATTGGGAGTAATGGAGAACTCTATACAGTTGTTAACCTTCAAATCCTTTACTACAAAGGTCAGCCCCCCAAATCTAAACCACTTACAGCAGCTGAGACCTGAGGGCTGCAATCGTGTGTGAAAAAAACCATTGAAGAAGAGAGGCAAGTGGCTGAAAATTCTGCCCTATAAATCTTGTTTATGGACAATAAAAGTATCTAGACTAGCCTATATCACCAGAATGCAATTAATAATTCTGTTATTGTCCTCAAGTGATTGCATTTGAGTACATTTCTACTATGGGGCTTAAGGGTAAGCTGTTGTAAACAGACTGTTCGACTAACAACACAATACATTTTGTTATTTGAATTATTAACAGAATTTTATCAGTTGTGCGTTCAACTTCAACAGATCATGATGTCAAGAGAGGCAGCCGGCTGTATTTTTTCTTTTGATATTGATGTGCTGTCTGTTGTGAATGATCAATCTCCAAAGTCGTTCTAGGGTTTATATTGTGACCAAAAAAGCCTAGCTATTTACTTCATCCACTGACCACCAACTGTAGCTTAGTCAATGTATTACAATACCAAGTCTAAATCTCACGAGAAATGGTGAGATTTGAATTTCAAATGTTATTCTCTCCAAAGTAAAACCAGAAGTCCTTTTTAATGATTAATATTTTTTTGTTAACATGATTACTTTCACCAGCCCTATTTATTTACGTGTTAATTTCACTCTTACAGAGTTATTTTAACACTAAAATTAACACTGGACATTGTACACTGACAAATCAACCTTGGCTGGGTGCTGTTTTCTCCGGCTGTTGGCAGCTCTCCAAGACCCTGCACAACAAAGGCTGGAACACAGACTGTATGTATCAAGTCAATTAACATATTTTATACACATGATTTATCTCTGTAATCTGTGTGAGGTAGAGTTTTTTTGGGGTGTTTTCTCCTCCACCTGGAGAGTAGGCTGTGCAGTTGTGCATACACATAGACACACACACAAACACAAACACACGCACACACACAACATTCCTGGCTTTGTGAGCATCCCTTTCCTTTCTGGCCAGGAGGTGGTGTACATCTAGCCCGGTCTTTGTCCAGTTGTCATGGCGATTAATCTAAGTTTAAGCCCACGCTGAGTTTGGGCTCCCGGTGACTGATCAGAGTCATGTCCGATGACAGACGTCTGATAATTGCCTTTTTTTAACACTGGAAAAGGGCATCCGGTGTCAAGGTCACTGTTCCTGTCCACTCCGTTTAGACAGAAGGGAGAGCCTACAGGATGCCTCTGTGCCTAGCAGCAGCCCATGCGATCCCTTTATATACCCACATAAACCAGGTGGTTTGAATTCTGAATGCTGATTGGCTAAAAGCTGTGACATGCAAGACCGAATGAATTCTCATCACTTTTGACTGCCCTGATTGAGTCGGTAACAGGGTTTGTAAGAGCACTATGGAATCCGGTTTGGGGGTTGTGGTTTATTGCCAATAAACCACGGGATGACGCTGCATCCAGGCGCTCTGTGAGGCATCGTGACTAACAACAACCCTTGCCCGTTGTATATTGACCATATACCGACTGGGCGAGGTACATATGTTCTTAAAGGCACGGTAGAGATTTAATGCCATTCCTTTGCACAGTTCTTTCTGGGCCTTTTACAAACACTTACATTTGTTCACTTTTGTACTGTCTCACAATGCCTGTGTGTTGCGAATCTGATCGCCTAAACAATCAAGCTCTGTTGCTGTATGCCTATCGACGTGTCGGTCTTCGTGGTCAGCTTGGCATGTCCTCCTTCCAAGATGAGAGGATCTCTCCTCAGGCAGTCAGTCAAAGTCCTTGCTCTGTGCTATATATTCTCCTCAAGGGCCTTTACCTCTGCCTTCAGAGTACTCCTACCCAACCCTCACAGCACTTCGCTATGCAACTCATAGATCACAAGAGCAAATGGTGTGCATGGCTCAGGTTGGCTTTTTTCGTCATAAATCTTCGGATCTGCACCCCGAAAGCAGAACTGGGGTGATTGGTTGACTCAACTATACGAGCGGAGCTTACGTACCAACTCTGGAGTCATTCAATTTATGAAACGTGAAATTGTCAAGGTGAGGGTAAGGATACGGTTTGAGGTTTAGTGTAGGGACATGCGCTGACCTTGATAACATTTAAATGGAAGGGAAGCACGTGGTACGCATACTTCAGTCAGAACATGGTTAGAGCCTTCAAGGTCTTCAAGGTTGGAATAGTAACCAAAAGGGTTCAGGTTCAAGTCCATGAGTCTTGAGTCCCTTCCGCAGAATTTTGACGGACACTTTACCAGCGGTCCACCTCTGGCTACCACTCTACAGTCCCTGTGAACCAGAGCTCGACAAACAGCATGTTTGTTTTGCCCAACCCGGCCATCCGGCGTCCTTAGCCAATGTTTGCAACTCTACCATTGCCTGTATGTGTCCTGTATACGATCGACATGCTGCCAAAATAGTCCGCCCTAAAAACCTGCTTGGAGTGGTAATAACAAGTTAACAAAGACATATTTTGTATTCAGTGCTGGGAGTAGGAAGGGGGGTCGTTCTTCTAGCGCTCCTTTTTTGGAATCGTCATTCAAATTGTTCCCGCTGTCGCTGCGCAGAGATATAGGCTACATTACATCTATCACGTTGTGAGCAAAGACAGAGACGTGAGGCAGATTTTAAGCGAGAGAAGTCCAGGGACGTGGCAACAATAAACAAGCGCAGAAGCTTCTGGATCCAAAGAGCCAAAGAGTAAAGGTCAGAGAAAAGCCAAGTCCATAGCTCCTACACTAAGGACAGGTTACCGGGAGTCTAGCGTGATTTATAATCTTAGCAGCGGGATGGACAGCTTTACTGTGCACTCATTGACATTTTATTACGTATAAACGGCAATGCCTGTCTGAATACTTCCTGTATAAAGCTGTCAGTGTGTTGATGACTGTGTTGTCTGTATTTCAAAAAGTCTCTGATGTGTCATTCTCCTATTGGACGAGTCACTTTTGACATTTTCCCAGTCTGCCCCAATTATATGAGGCATATTGGCAGCATGTTCAACATTTTTGTGTGTATGTGTGTGTGCCTGTCTCTGCATCCGTGCGTGTGTGCGTTCATGAACACATTTTACTATATAAATGGGGAAAAAACAATTTCACCCAACTGTGATTAAACCAGGAAAATGTGATTAATTGGGACAATTTCTCTGTCCCCATTTTGAAAAAGGCATTTGTTACGCCTAATGAAAGTTAGGATTGGGGTCAGGTTTATACGGGTTAGTTATGACTGAGGTTATGTTTAAGGAACAAGATGCAGGTTAGGGCTAGTAAAAACAGAATTTGGGGGAATATATGTTAATGTCCCAGTTCATATAGCTAAGTTAGACTTGTGTGTGTGAGAGAGAGTGACAGAGAGAGCGAGAGATTGTAAAAGGGTCCATCCATCTTGTCCATGTGTCTGTGTATGTCAGTGTCGCAGCCATAACTTATTAATGTATTCAGCAGAAAGAGAGAAGAGTTATGGGTGCCTCACAGGTCCATAAAAGCTGCTGGAATGATGAAGACAGGACCATCACAGACACAGCCCTCTTCTCATGTCTGCGTCTCCATTCCACTTCTTCGGTTTCTCTCTACAGGCAAACCGTTTGACTAGAAGCAGTGTTTCTGATTAAGTAGGTCATTCCTGAATGGGAGGTGTACGGATGTGTGTGTGTGTGTGTGTGTTTTTGTGTGCGTGCACATGCATGTATGCCGTCATGTATGTGTGTGAGTGTGTGTACCCACAGGCAACCGTGTGCACATTAGCACGGGGATGTGTGTCTGTGCTTTCGGAAGAGAGCGAGCGAGAAATTTTCTCTGTGTTTTGGCTCTATGCTCGGCAGAAATTGATCCGCCATATGCATTAGCAGATTGCCTATTGATGAGTACAGAGATTTATAATGTTCTGACCAACAGTACCAATCTCAGAGTATAAATAAATTAATATGTACCTTGTCCTGCTAATAGACAAACAGTAAAACCGTGATTTGCAAAATCATCCACATTTGCAAATGTCAAGTTAAGCACAACCACTTGCCCCATAGCCACAATTCCAACAAGCAGCTGGAGAACACGAGTACTGGGAGTGTACATTTTTATTAAGACAAAGGGGCAAAGACGCAGACATGACAGAAATCAAATGCATTGTTATGTTAGCTACAATATAGTACATTATATATATAATGTACATTTACTGGAGGCTAAATAACATGGGCCTTTAGGGCAACCGCTATACTATATGTAATTTCATCCTATATCAGGGAGAAGGTTGGTCTCCTAGATCAAAATAATAGGATAATTACAAAACAACTTTTCACTTTTGACCAGTAGCAGTACTCATTTGCATGAGGAACAGAAAAGGACAGATATAGGCATCCCATAGTTGGCTCTAAAATATGAGGTCGTCAGTCCTTTCAAAATAATTGTGTAGGTTATAGCAAGATAACGTGTGGTTCCCTCAAAGTCCTGGTGCAGACATACTGTATATCCCTGGCTCTCACGTCTGTCGTAATGTCAATGCCAGGAACGAGGAACAAGGCTTCTTGCCTCATTGACTCATAAAGACTAGTCCTTTATGAAGTGCAAATGCGAATAAAAAAAAAAAGTTGATCTGAAATTAAAGTTTGCATGGAAGCCTTTGGAGTTTCAATTGATCTCAATTCAATACAGGAAACAATGACATTCTCACTTTTCATCTGTGAAGACATGGACGGTTGAAGACTCGTTGTGATAACGAGAGTGTTTGAAGCTGTGTCTGTGTTTGAAGCTCTCCATGAATTGTCTGGCATGTTTGTTTGCAAATCAATCCCACTCCGCTTCACGCCATCGGAAGGGAAGTCGCCTGTGATCCGTCTCTTTGAAACCGATCCGCTTCCTTAGAGCGGAGCAATGACCGCAAAACCCGTGCACAATAACAGCTCAACCCGCCTCAGACACACTCCAAGTCAATGCCATAGGTACTGGCTTAAAGACTGCAGCGACAAAAACCATAGTCCCTCAAGGTCAAGTTCATCTGCCCCTCGCAGAGTTATTTTTGGAATGGCAGGATGCTTCTTCATACCTACAGAAAGAGCGATGGACGTTCGGACATCTACACACAAACAGATTTTTCGAGCAGGACTAGGCTACAGGAGCTTGGCTAGGCATATTCATGGTTAAAGAAGTTCAGAGTAAGAAGTGGGACAACACTTTGGGGCTATAGGTCGGGAAACCTTTGTGCGTGTTCAACAAATGAACAATTCCACAAACTTCCACAAAACCCAGAAAAAACCATTACTGAAAACTTTAAAGCATTTGTTTGTTCCTATAATGTGGCAACTGATTGTCTTTGCTAGTCGTGTTCTTCCTTGTGACACTGTCTACATTTGCCACAAGGGTGTGCTGATCTCACAGCGTGTGTACTAGTCTGGGGAGTTGAGGGGAGAGAGAGTGGCGTCAACCCCATGTTTTCTGGTCAGAAAATAATGTACAGTTCACAACTGTGCATGAAGTACAGATCACAATAGTGCATTACAAACATAACTAGCTCAATGGCTAATAATAACTCATTTTGATGTTTGGAAAGAGAAATAGACCACGTTTTTGCACTGGGATGAGATTGTATCAGGGTTGAGACAAAGACCAGTTGCGTGTGTGCAAGCGTGTTTGTGTCCTCGCATGTCCAGAATAAGGACCAATTTTACATAATCTCATCGTGCCCTCTCTAACAGATTTTCCAGTGTTAGAATGAGGGCCTTTTGCTGTGAAATCACTCCTATGTTCGGATTTGCATGAGTTAAAATACACCCCAGACCGGTTACAGCGAGTTTCCTTCAGAGATCGTGATAGAATATGAAAACGCATCATATGAAGTGTGATTGGTTGCGCGCCAATTAGAAGTGTTAGAAAACACTGTGACAAAGAGACAGTTGTCATTGGAAGGCTGATAGGTGAACACCGTGTGGATAATTGCATGTGAATGTGTATAAGATTTCACAGTTCATACTAATCAATGGAAAGAAAACTACAGTGTTTAAGCCCACTGATGTTCCCTCGAGGAGTCATCCTTCAACCTTCCCTCTTTTGTGGGTAACCAGTTAACTCAAAATGTTAATTTGAGTGTCGCGACTGAACATTTCCAAAGATCCTTCTGACTTCATCTAGAGAAGAAAATCATTGGGTGTCCAGGCCGCGACCTGTCTCTTGGTGCTTTGAGAACCATTATCTTGAATTGATGGTCCTGAACCAGAATGGTCACAGACACTGGTCCAGTTTATACCCCTTAGGCTGCAGGTTGGATCCTCATCCTTTATTAAGACGGTTTGCCAGTTTTCCTAAACGACCCCCCCCCCGCACCCGCTCCCACCCCCCTGCCCCCCACCCCCCCTCTGTCTGGCTAACTGTTTCAGTATCTCTATTCTCCAGCCACTTTCCAGCCTTAAGTTGTATGGCAACGCCTCAAAAGTGGATATTGGCACGTTTCTGTAGAAAAATGGTCAAGCTATGAATGCAAGGACTGACCATAAACGATATTGCGGATATAGTCTGAATATTATTTCGCGGCTGCAGAGAATGTGTTTGAATTTAATTTCATAACAGACATTGAAGATAAACAAGCAAATAGTTTTGTTTGTGATTGGGTAGAACTAAACTCATCAGGCATTTGTGAGTTACAAATATTTTTTCAAGAATCAAAGGATGAATATCATGAATTTATAGATCCCAAAATGTACAGTATGCAGCAAAAATGTTGAAGCAAATTCCCTCTGTCACGTCTTTGTTGCTAAAACTCTACACAGTTCACTCAATTTTTGTGAAAATATAGCTTCCCCCCCCCCCCTATATTTCTAAAATATCAAAGAAAAATAGTTGTTAAAGCTTTTGAAAGTAGTTCACTGAAAGAGGAAACAAAACTTACTAGCACTAATGCAAAACCCAGTCTCACAGGGCAGACGTAATATAGTGTACGTACAGATGAATTTGGTTTGAAGCCACATTGTGGTCACTGCAGTTCCACGTGGAGAATGACTGGCGGTCTAGGCCGCTGCGTCTGGCGTGCACGTAAATCCGCTGCCTTTACGGAAAACTTTCAAAAGCCCCGGCATGTTCTGAACGGTGTAGGCGGACATGGACAGCAACCCGTGCGACTTAGCGATGTGATGCGATGAATGTTATTACTATCACCACAGGGCAACGCCCAACAGAGTTGTGTCCCTAAACACGTTCTGAGTGCACCACATCTGATGAGCAAAAGCAATGAATGAACTCCCACTCTTGTCTGACACAATAAACAATTAAATGAAATAGGAATGAAGACCCCTAATGAATCAAGCAAAGTGCTCCGTTATACAAAAAAATCAAGTGTACCAACTGCGCTGCTGGACACTAAAATAGAACTGATCGCCACGCTAAGTGTCCGTAATTGATTGATACAGATAATTATCACAAACTCAATTATAACGGAAACAAACAGCTATGCCCACACAAGGATCTCAATGGGGGCTTTTTCATTTCACTTTGAGTTTGGGCTCATGAGGATCCACCCTGCGTAAACCCAGTCCATATAAAATACATTCGGATACCTTGCTCGTAACTAGATAGAGCTATTCAGATGTCCAGGTCTTGTTTTCCGTTTCTGTTGACATGGTTCTGATCTTCCTCCCTAATGTGCCAGGCTCGGAGTACATGGGGGAATTTGCCGCCCTGACAGGTGAATCAGCTCTGTTCGCGTTTGTTTAGTTCATGAATGCAGGAATGAAGGCTTGACGGCCTCCTCAGCATTCAGGGCACAGAGCAGGAGGCGCCTCATATATTCTGTCCAGGAGGAGGCCAAATCCCTGAGCTATATCCACCTGTAGAGGGAGAGGGATCGGTGTGGGGGGATTGTCTGTGCGCATTTGTGCCTGCTTTTACATTGTTAACAACTATCCTCTCTTTCCAAAAAAATCGTTTATGCGAATGTTCATAGCTATTTTCATTTTTTCCGTGGAATACGTAGAAATATTATGGGTCCTTCCAAAAAAAAGTTTTCACTTCTAGCAAATTGAGTTGAAAAGCATGATTCATCCGCACAAATCTACTGTCATTGTGATTAAAAAGATGTTCACTTAAAATGCTCTACTCTTTTTACTGTGTCATCTTATGAAATATTACTTTAATAAAAACTAAAAATGTGTTGCAGTGGTCTGTCTTTAAATGTGACAATGATATACTGGTTAAAGTATAAATTAAACAGAAATATTTATTATGTGCAAATAACATCTGTACACATCTGTACATGTTCTTGTCCCCCATAAGTTTTAAAAAAAAAGTTCCATTCACTCTTGAAGCCTTATCTAGACGAATAGTCCTTAGAGGTTATGTATTCCATTAAACATATTCCATGAAACGCCTTGGAAAATCTCAGACACGCTTTTTAACCCATCTGAAGTTCTCATTACTGAAACTGCTAAAAAGCTATAAGTGGCAGAAAGGCTGATTTTATTTGATAACAATTTTCTATTTACATTTGAAAATTCTACAAAGAAAAGTATTGATTTCTTCCCAGTGCACGTCCCGGGTCAGGCATATAAATATATATATAAATATATAAATATAAATATAAATATATATATATATAAATATATATATATATATATATATATATATATATATATATATATATATGTTTGTCAATACAGTGGATATAAAAAGTCTACTCACCCCTGTTAAAATGCCAGTTCCTTGTGATGTAAAAGATTGAGTCAAAGATAAATCATGTCAGAACCTTTTCCACCTTTAATATTACCTATAATGTGAACAATTCAACTGGAAAACAAACTGAAATCTTTGAGGGGGAAAAATAAAAAATAACCTGGTTGCATAAGTGCGCACACCCTTAAACTAATATTTTGTTGAAGCACCTTTTGATTTTATTACAACACTCAGTCTTTTTGGGTAGGAGTCTATTAGCATGGCACATCTTGACGTGGCAATATTTGCCCACTCATCTTTTCAAAAGCGCGCCAAATCTATCAGATTGCGAGGACCTCTCCTGTCCTTAGCCCTCTTCAGATCACCCCACATTTGTTCAATTGGATTCAGGTCTGGGCTCTGGCTGGACCATTCCAAAACATTAATCTTCTTCTGGTGAAGACATGCTTTTGTGAATTTGGGTGTGTGCTTTGGGTCGTAGTCGTGCTGAAAGGTGCACTTCTCCTTCATTTTCAGCTTTCTAAAAGACAGCTGAAGTTTTTGTACCAAAATTGCCTGGTATTTGGAACTGTTTATAATTCCCTCCACCCTGACTAAGGCCCTGTTTCCAGCTGAAGAAAACAGCCCCAAAGCATGAAGCAGCCACCACCATGCTTCACTGTGATTATGGTGTTCTTTGGGTGAGGTGCAGTGTTGTTTTTGTGCCAAAAATATCTTTTGGAATTATGGCCAAAATGTTCAACCTTGGTTTCATCAGACCATAACACATTTTCCCATGTGCTTTTGGGGGACTCGATGTTTGTTTTTGCAAACTTCAGCTGGGCTTGGATGTTTTTTTTGTTAGAAAAAGCTTCCGTCTTGCCACCCTACCCCATAGCCCATTCAAATGAAGAATACGGGAGATTGTTGTCACATGTAGCACACAGCCAGAACTTGCCAGAAATTCCGTAAATGTTGCTGTAGGTCTCTTGGAAGCCTCCCTGACCAGTTTTCTTCTCGTATTTCATCAATTTTGGAGGAACGTCCAGTTCTTGGTAATGTCTCTGTTGTGCCATATTTTCTCCAAGTTATGAGGACTGTCTTTACTGTGTTCCATGGTATATCTAATGCTTTGGAAATTATTTTGTACCCTTCTCCTGACTGATGTCTTTCAATAATGAGATCCCTCTGATGCCTTGGAAGCTCTCTGCGGACGATGGCGTTTGCTCTGAGATACAACTAAGAAAATATCAGGAAAATCCTAATAGAACAGCTGAACTTATTTGTGATAAATCAGACTCACTTTAAATTATGGCAGGTGTGTAATGACTTCTATTCAACATGAGTTTGAATGCGATTGGTTAATTGTGAACACAGCCACATCCCCAGTTATAAGAGGGTGTGCACACTTAGGCAACCAGGTTATTGTAAGGTTTTTATTTTTCATTTTTTCCCCCTCGAAGATTTCAGTTTGTCTTTCAATTGAATTGTTCACATTATAGGTTGCATTAAAAGTGGGTTAAGTTCTGAAATGATTTATCTTTGACTCATTCTTTTACATCACAAAAACCTGGCATTTTAACAGGGGTGTATAGACTTTTTATATCCTCTCTATGTGGGCATGCCAAGGCAGCATAGTATAGACATATAGACACAATGGAATAAGGTATCCAGAAAACCTTGTTACACAACAAATGTGTAACACAAAGTAGCCCTTAACCCTTAGGAAGAGTCAGCAACCCGACTGCCAAGCCTTGAAACGTCAGAAATAAACGTGATTCAATTTAAGTGTGCAAATCACCCAGGGCAAAGAGGGTCTCTTCTTCAAAAACGTATAATGTACTTTTGGATCTCGTGTTTGGATTCACGACACGCGCCGCAAAGATAAAATCGTATCAGTTTTATTCTTATTTCAGGAGGTTGGAGGAAGTTCCAATCGTGGGCAGCGATCTTAAATCTCATACATGTAATTAGATTCCTTTAGCATGGCAAGGGGAATAGGGAGTGGGTGTGAAGTGAGGGAAAGCTGTGCATGACACACTATCTTTCAGTATCCCAATAAATGAATTGACTACTGAGGTTAAACAGTAGGACATCAAGGCAGAGTGTCTGGGACTCTTGAGGAGAGCGCCAGAAGATTGGAGAGACCCCCTACGCTGTCCAGGGTCAGAAAAGAAAAGGATGATTGAAAATGTACCTATTAGCTTCTCTGTTGTTTTGAAATGAAATGTACATATTTTAATTCACTGTCCTTTAAAGAATCAAGACAATGAAATTCCCCCTCTGACCTTGATCTCGGCAGATGCCACTGTTTTCACTTTAATAACCCATTCAGTAGCTCAGCGGACCTGAAAATCAGAAGATAACAGAACAAACCAGAGAAACCTTTTCTAGTGAGCTTGGAAGTGTCTCACAGAGAACACAATAAGTAGGAGCAGAAATAAGTGAAAGAGATTATTACAAATAAATGATGGTGGTCAAGGACATGAGTGTGGGGCCTTGGTATATCCAAAATAGCATGCAGTCTTTTCCCTGGATCCCACGCAAGTAGTCAGAAGAACATGGCTTTCTTTAATTCAAATGAGGGCTACTTTGCACCGGAGTGTTTTGCTGTAATGAGTACCTCGGTAGCTTTCCATTGCTTCTGAGTGGCACCAGTGGGCGATGACAGATCGCTAATGTTGGCTATGAGGTAGGCACTCACTTTCTGACACATGTGCAGTGCACACAAACACACCCCACGCACGTTAAAGGCGTGCATGATCCCTCGCACAAACACACACACACAACACACACACACACCAGATATAATGACCCATCATTTTGATTATATGGCCACTGAATACAATCAAGTAAATATTGCTCAAGTACAGACCCTCCACGCAGTCCCCACTCAAATACAGAGTTTGTGATTTTGTTGACACCAACATCCCCAAAGGAATAATCTGACTAGAAGAATGACGACATGGAGATGTTTGTATGTGTTCAAGTGTGTTTGTGTTTGTTTGTGTGTTTCTGCTGTTTGAGGATTAGATTGTGCTTTTTGCTGCCACTAACATACCCGTGACACACTCTGGGAATCTCGAAATGTATCCCATGCTTAGGATTATTTACCCGTCCAAGCATGTCCATCAAATCAGTTTGAACATACACATATGGCTTTACTTTGATCAGCCCTGCCAGTCACGTCATAATCCTTGAGTGTCTGTTCCTTCAGACACATCGCCATGACAACTTAACAGTGCAGGTCTTGATGTGGGGGTGGGCGGCGGGGGGGGTGGGGGGGGGGTTGGGGGGGGGGGTTTAGCGGTGATGAAAAAATGCAACCCTATTCATCTCAATTGATTGATTTATTTAACCAGGTGTGCCACCTGAGAACCATTTCTCATTTTTGAGGTCGACCTGCCCAGAGGCATTCCAGTGCGAGACAAGGCTGTACACAACACAACATAAATACTGTAAAGAAATAAAAATAATAAAAAAACAATATCTATACACCGTGGGTATAGAAAGTCATCACCCCATTTCAAAAAGTTCACATTTCTTTGCCTTACAGCCTGGAATGAAAACACATAAAATCAGACTTTTTCTGGCTTTAGGTAAACACAGTAACCCACCATATCCAAGTGAAGAAAAACTGAAATACATTTTAAATAAATAAATTAAACTGAAAACACTAAAATACATTACTAGGAGTCTTAAGGGTGTTTTGCAACTCATTTCAGACACTGACAGCAGCAAACTAAAATAGTGTCGACCAGATGAAAAATAGGCTTCAGCAGAAACCACAGTGCTTTGTCTTCCAGAGCTCAAGTTACTGTCTGAGTAGTGGATGTTAAGAAGAGAGCTAAGGCAGAGAGGGCATTTACCTATAGGGGACTCATAAATAAGTTGGTACCAATGACTCTGGAATCGTGTGTGAAGGGAGGGCCAATTAACCAGAGAGTAAAGGTCACAGTGATAAGGAATGAAGGGCTCAGAGGTTACAAAGTGAATAGCAGAGAGAAAAATAGCATCTAATTTAAGGAGGAGCTTTTTAGCAGCAAGCCTATTGACTATGTCAAGGTAATCGAGGATTGCCAGACTTGTCAGAAGTGAATACTATGTTTGTTCATGTGTGATCAAACATGGAATAGGGCTGGCTCAACAGTTGAATCTTGAGGAACACCCATAGACACCACCAGAGGTTTGGACAGCAGCCTCTCAGATTCAAAACACTGCACACATTCGGGTAAATAATTTTCACATCAGGCAAATGTCTTCTGAGACCACGATAATGTGGAGTCTTTTGAACAAGATGCAATGGATGAAAGATTCAAAGGGCTTTTCCCAAATCACCAAATTACAGCACTGCCGCTTTTGTACGAAGCAGATACTTTGTTGTTTAGGACCTTCAGAGATACGATTGTGGCCAGCCCTGAAACCTGACTGAATCACAGAGAGCACACTCTGTGTTCATAATGGTTGCCCCCACTGAACAGTTTTCTAATCCTGTGGGATTACAGCTGATTGTAATGAGAGTTTTGAAAGGCATGTGTTGGGGGCTGAAATCATTTTGACCGACCGCCTCATAAAATCGAAATCCATATGATTCAACTCAACAGGGTCCATTTTTAGACTCCTTCTCCAGATCGTTTACTAGCACTGGCCTGAAGGAGAAACAGAGGGTGTCCTGAGGGGGAGCTCTGCAGGGAGTATAATCACTACTTCAGGCATTGACCCAAGCCTGCGCAGATTCAAATGCACTGCTGGGCCATAACCGAGTGACCACTGAAACTCTCTGCAATTTTAGATTTGTCTGTAGATATTACGTTCTCATGCTGTAGGCGGTTGAGATGAAGGTAAGGGAAGTGAGCTATCCCAGCATGAACAGGATGGGAGTGGAGGGAAAAGCCAAACTTTCATTAACCACTCCGCAATATCGCGTGTCTCTGCCGATCAATCCCAGGTCACTGGAGTATCCGAACTCTTCTGGATTGGCCTCGGATGCCAGACACTGCGTTGACCATTTGCTAGTTTGCCAGGACCCAGCTGAGGGCAAATCTAGGACGGTACCTCAAAGTGCCAGCTTTGGGCGTTGTTTGTGTCATTGGAACACCAGGTCTGCAAAATGTCTGCATGCTCACCTGTTGTATTTTATCCCGTGTGTTTCTTTTCAATCTCTCAGATTTATGTTAAGCCCTCCTCTGTTTAGCAAAGACGTGGGTTAGTCCACGGGAGGGAAAGGCAGACTACCCTATTTGGGCAGAAGGTTTTATACCTTTTAGGGGAATGAGGTTGGGCCGTAGTTCTTGTGCTATGAAATAAATGTCCCATGCTGTTGAAGTTAGGAGTATTTTCAGCTTGTCCTGTCGAGGTTCTATGAGCTGTTAATTTAGTTTATTTTTCTGTTTTTCTGTTGTCTCAGATCTTATGAGGTCATCATCCGGCATCTCCCTATGCCGTCGACGTTGTCAGTTTAAAGCAGATCAAAACACGCAAGCGGTTGCTGGGGCAAGTAAAGCCTGTCACTTTCCGCTAAGCAACAACTGCGACGTACCGACCTACTCGTTAGCATGGGGCCACTGTGTCACACCTCATGTGTCCGTCACAATGAATCTGGAGCGCGTACGCGTCAGTCACATGAATCTGAAGTGAGTATGTGTCAGATACAATAAATCTCTGGAGTGAGTACGTTTCAGTCACAATGAATCTGGAGTGAGTGCGTGTCAGTCACAATGAATCTGGAGTGAGTACGTATCAGTCACAATGAATCTGGAGCGAGTGCGTGTCTGTCACAATGAATCTGGAGCGAGGATTGTATCAGTCACAATAAATCTGGAGTGAGTACGTGTCAGTCACAATGAATCTGGAGCGAGTACGTGTCAGTCACAATGAATCTGGAGCGAGTATGTATCAGTCACAACAAATCTGGAGTGAGTACGTGTCAGTCACAATGAATCTGGAGTGAGTACGTGTCAGTCACAATGAATCTGGAGTGAGTACGTATCAGTCACTACGAATCTGGAGCAAGTATGTATCAGTCACAATAAATCTGGAGCGAGTACGTTTCAGTCACAACAAATCTGGAGTGAGTACATGTCCATGTGTGACAACGTAAGGCAGGGAGACCCTGAATTCTCCCATTGCCGGGCTGCTCAACACCTCCTCCTCCTCTCTGCATTCATTCTTTACCCAGACTCCTCCAGATTTATTCCACACCAACAACACAACAACAAAAAAATAACATCTTCTGGCTTCCCTTTTCCCCCTGCGGATTTTACTCCCTCCTTCTTATCTCGCCTCCATCCAAAGGCATCGTCTCTGGCTAGGATTATATTCCAAGTTCTTATTTACTTCTCATTCTCCTCACTGCCAGTACTGTATGACTGTCTGGGTTTCACAGGAAATCTCTCTCTCTCTCTCTCTCTCTCTGTTTGTAAGTAGTACCAGCCGTTAGTAGCTGGAAGAAGAGGGATTGCAGTGTTTTGGGTTTGGAGGGATGCTGAGTGTTGCTTGTGTTGCTTTGATTGACCCTAGCTAAGTCTGCTCCACAGGTTTTATAGCTGGGACCAGCGGCAGGTAGTGTGGGTGGAAAAGAGCTCTGACTTCACATTCAATGTTTTATGTTTCGGTAAATAGTTATGGATTTAGGCATGTAATGCACAATCCATAATTATAAAGTATAATGTTCTTTGTAAATGCTGGCTATCCTTTAGGTGCTGAAATCCGGTAGCGTTTGTTGTTAAATCTCAAGTACACCCAGATGAGTTGCTGTCTTTTGGGTTGAATGACTTTTTTTTTGTATTTAGGACCCTAATCAGTATTTTGCATAATACAGCAAATGCTCTCAAACAATGGAGTAGAATACAAAAAATAAAAATGTACACTTTTTGAGGAACTGGTCTTCCTGAGCGTCATTCAAGAGATTCAGGAAAAGTGAGAAGCGATTGACAAAGGGGGGGCGGGACATTCTTCTACAAGCTGCATGATCTCTCACTTCCATGGTGCCTGTAGTGCTGAAATTAAATTGCCTCATAAGATATATTACCTGCAACACTCTAGAATAGTATCCTGCACTTCCATGTTACCCATCCTTCTGTGCATATTAGATATGATAGACAAAGAGTGCTCTTTACTATAAACAAAGTAAGAAAATAGCTACCTAGTTGCAGGTTATTTACCTTGTAACTGGTTGCTTAGCTAGCTACTGGTTATTTACCTAGTAACTGGTTATTTACCTACTTGCAGGTTATTTACTTAGTAACTGGTTATTTACCTAGCTAATGGTTATTTAGCTAGTAACTGGTTATTTACCTAGTTACTGGCAGTATGATACAGAGATCTTTGGAGCTTGTAAAAGGGCATACGTGGGTATTTTTGTCTTGACCATGTTTTTCCTTTGCTCAGAAACTCCACCATGAAGTATAGGAAGACAATGTAAATTACTCAAAACTTGATTTTAGCTTTGACCTAAAGACATGATTGACATAGGGTCATTCTTTTGTTCTAACTACCATAGAAATATGGAAATAGCATGTGTGTGTGTGTGCGCATCATGAGGCTAGACCTATAATTTCTCTCATGAGACAAGCAATATTGAATTTAATATTGATATAGAAACCCAAACTGCATATTCATATGAAGCATTTCATAAGAGTAATGATGTTTGCATATATATATATATATATATATATAAGACCAATCAGTCACATTTTGACAAACTGCAATATGCTGAAAAATAGGCATGTGTATTTGTATTTGATGTGTAATAATGTAGAGCAACAATCACAGGAAATGAAAAGAAATACTAAATAAATATAATGAAAAAGCAATAACCTGGTAGTTTAATGGAACCTGAGAGGGCACCAAAATAAATACAGACATATGTGTGTTTCAAATTACAGCCCTGACAGGCCGACAAATTAATAACATGAGGTGGTGTTCTCCTCCAGTTAACCCTTTCAGTTCTGAACGAAACCAGCTAGCAATAACACATAAGTGACAAGGCGGACACTCAAGCCAATGATCAACATGCTTTAGGAATGCCATGAAACTACATGAAAGCAGTAAAGTAAAGCAATGAGTTTGCTGTGTGAAGGCTGCAAAAACCTACAGCATCTTTCTGTGCTGTTCCTTCGTTTGAAGTAGCAAAAATGATGGTAGAAGAGGCAGAGATGATCTCTGAACAATGTCGAGTGCCCTAGTGGAATATCTATTGTCACACTCATTAAGGCCGTCTTCTCACCACTCCTTGGCAGGCATAGGACGAGAGCTAGATAAGGACTGGCAGACACCGAGTGGAATATATAAAGGAAGAGAGAGAGAGAATGGGGGAAATCGAGCTAATAGCACATGCCTTATTGTAGAGAGAGAGAGAAATAGAAAAACGAAAGTCAGAATTTAATGAATGCCCGAGAGGTATCACAAGCATGTCCGTAGGTGCCCATGGGGGTGGAGGAGGGGACGTCTACGGCCATGCGTCTTCAAGGGGTGCAGACAAATATTTCTGCATGTTTTGCGCCGGGAGCCCCCGTCCCCCCCCGTCCCAGTAGAGGGCCACCGGTTAATTCCTCCTTAGCGCTCTGCCACCGCTCTCCCAGGACCTCAGCACGGAACGGCACTGCCTGCTCCCAGGCATGGCAATGAGCCTCCGCCTCTCTGACAAAACAGAGCGAGGGTGGGAGTGGAGGAGGCCCAGGAAGCTGAAGGAGACGCACGACGAAAGAAAAACTGAGGTGGAGAGAGGATGCTGTGAAGAGAGGTAGAAAGAGAGAGAGAGAGAGAGAAGGGGTGAAGAAAGACACACAGAGACAAAGAGATAAAAAGAGGGGGAGTGAGGCAGAAAGAAAAAGAGAGAAAAAGATAGAGCAAGAGTGATAGAGAGACAGACAGAGAGACAGACAGAGAGACAGACAGAGAGTGGCGGCAGTGATGAATAGGAAAGTATTTCTAAAATAGGCATTAAAATAGGAGCACAGGATGAGGGAGGGCAACAGATATAGAGTAGTTTCCTACACAACACCAGAAGAATATTAATATGGCCTGGTACAACACAGCCACCATGTACTCATCTAATGGACTGAGCTTGCAGTAATGACGACACGGCGTTCAGCCATCTGGCATGGCTTTGTGAAATGTAACAATGCAACAGTGTGTCTGTCCCTGTTTGTATTTGTCAAGGTTGGGAACAGGACAGTGTCGCCTCAACCAAATGGCAAATGTATTTACAGGCTAAAGATACGGTGGGCCTAGTGAATTTACAGCGCGGAGAAACAACATGTTCGGCTGTTAACGCTGCCCCCTTGGAATGCGCGCATTTTATCAATGCAGTATATTAAATGAGATCAGGACACTCGCACAAATGCACAAACACCCACAACCGCCCCGGCGATGCCTTCTCTCCACCTCCTTTCATGTATTCAATGCTTCCGTTTGATACGGAGCTTCGCGGCAGAGAAACAAACAATCGATAGACGGGGCACAGGGCGTGTGTACATTGTGTTCACTTGTTGTGTACGTGTCTGCGTGATTGTGCATGCGAAGCCGCGAGACTGATACAGCTGATTGGCCCGAAAGTCTTCCTGTGAATGAAAAGCCATTCTCTAATGAACGGACATCGACAGACTCTCCCTTTTCATCCCGCTGCGAAGGGAAGACACCTGTTTTAACAAAGTGTGAAGAAACCCCATCAGGTGTGAAATAAGCTGCACAAGCAATGAGAGGATGCAAGGCCACGAGATCTGCGCTCCATGGATAGGCACTCAAGTCTGAATGTTTCTCTTGAAAGCAATCCCTGTATATTTACAGAATTGCAGTGTTCTGGGAGTCAAAATCGCCAATGTAGTGTACCTGTAGTTTTCAGAGTCATTCTATTTGACAGGGCGACAGAGTAGCCTACCACGATACAGCCCTGGGCCTTTAAAATAAAGGATCTAACCCCGTAGCCGACAATATGACCCCCTGTCCCTGAGCAATTTTTTTTTAGAGTAATTTATTTAAAACTTACTAACAAATGTCTTTTAACATGTAATATTTGTTGTAAAATAACTAGAAAAGTCTGTTATGAAGAAACACAAGAATTATCAGTTTTTTCCACAGGCTTTGATTCACTGTTTACAAAATAAACTGTATAGATGAGGAGTATTTCTTTTTTATTATTGATATCCCAGCATGCTTTGTGGCAGTTCATTTTGTTAATGTTTATGTTTCTTGTAATTGATAAGGTGACAGAGCTTTGTTTTTTGTTCCATTTTGTTATTTATGTACAGTGTTAACCTTGTTTGGGGGAGTATTTTGGGGGATCATGGTCGTGTTTGTGTGCCAACCATAGAAATTAAGATGATTCTGTTCGGACTGCTTCACTGCTTTATAAACTTCTTAATGGTCTATGAAAGAGCAGAACTCTGATCCTTTCGTATTTCTGCTAACCTTGTGCCTGGTAGACGTCCATGCATCATCAAAATAGTAATAACTGATGTATAAATACAATGAACTGTTGCATTTTAAAAGCAACAGATAACAGCAACAAAAGGGAGAATTTGGGTGAGAAAATTGGTTCTTGCTGTCAAATTACAGGAGTATACTTTATTTGAAGTTAAGTGCATTTCTGTATTTCTACATATTATTAATGTAATTTTGTTTATATAATATAAATCTGTTTTTTAAATGTATTTTTCTCGTATCCCAACTGACCGTACTGTACCTTAAATACTTTTTCATTGTAATTAACAGCTCCAAGGTCATAGTTAATCAGAAAATGTTCCTAGCATACCTTATAAAATAATGTTGTTGTTTTTTAGATAATTTTTGGTATTGATTAACCCTTCCATAAAATGAAGATATAATATGATCACATACATGGACTAATACATTTTGGTAGACGTAAACTATCGTTCAAAGTCTGGGGTCACTTAGAAATGTCCTTGTTTAACATGAAAACATAAATTAAGTGAGTCTGAATAGGAAATACAGTAATTGATAGTTAGAAATAAGGATTTTTAATTGAAATCATAATTGTGTCCTTCAAACTTTGCTTTTGTCAATTAATCCTCCATTTGCAGCAGTTACAGCCTTGCAGTTGTCAATTTGTTGATGAAATCTGAGATTTCACCCCATGCTTCCTGAAGCACATCCCACAAGTTTGATGGGCTCTCCTTACGTACCATATGGTCAAGCTGCTCCCACAATAGTTCAATAGGGTTGAGATCCGGTGATTGTTCTGGCCACTCCATTATAGACTACTACTTCCCTAAATAGCAGAAATTGGCTCCAATCAAGCGCCATCCACAGAGTATAGCATGGTGTTGCAAAATGGAGTGATACCCTTCCTTCTTCAAGATCCCTTTTACCCTGTACAAATCTTCCACTTTATCAGCACTAAAGCACCCCCAGACTATCACATTGCCTCCACCATGCTTGACAGATGGTGTCAATCACTCCTCCAGCATCTTTTCATCTGGTCTGCATCTCACAAACTTCTAAACTTAGATTCGTAGTTATAACTATAACATAGTTTGTCGTCGTCAAATACATCCTTTTTTAGATTTGCCGTACAATAATTGTACCTTTTGGAGAATACACATGAGCACGACTCTCTGTGTATAATCACAGTGATTTTCCATCCAAAACCACTGAGGTAATAAGTGTGTGGAAGTCCGCAATGCGATACTTGTTATAAAAAAGGAGTCCAGTGGAGCTATTATTTCAGTGCACATGATTTTCCAATCTAAGAACCTACGTTCCCAAAAAGGTGAATTCCATTAATAACAAATTGAATGATTTATTATTGTTGTTGCGGTGTGTGTGTTGGGGGGGGGGGTGAGTATGAACTCACATGTTTATACATGAAATGGTTAACAAGGCATTTTGTTTATTCAAAGCAATATATTTTTTTTATTAATTAAAAAAATAATTTAATAAACCACCGATGGAATATATATTTATATATATAAATTGTTTCTAACAAAGGCTCAAATAGCTTGAAATTGTTTGTTTGGTGTGAGTATAGAGTAAGAATAATGTTGATATGGAGAAAAGAACAAGATACCAACCTGCCAAATAAGCAAATTACCTCTTTGTTGCCACTTTGTATCACAGGATTATTTAGTTCTTCAACTAATTGAAGGGTAACACTATAATAGAATGCCACTCATCTCCAATGAATACATAACACATACTTAACACCGTCATAACACATTCTTAACACCGTCATAACACATTCTTAACACCTTGGAAAACAAAAATGTAGCCTAATGATGAGAGTGCATGCTTGCTTAAGCCTTTGTGAACATACAAAGCAGGAAAATGACTGCACTTTTAGAAGACAAAAAAAGAAGAATGATACTAAAACACTACACAGTCTTGGAAATCAATCGTTCTCTCTATTATGTTTTGTTTTCATTTTTTGAAAATACTTTATAGTATGTATTTTAGAACAAAATACCAGCACTTTCATGTCCAAAGTACCTATTTCCATTTTATCTATAAAGGTTCATCCACAGGAATAATTTATTATGTTTATTTATTGTACTATGACCAATAGGATTTCCAAGAGCACACATTCCAATTCAATATAAAGGGAAAACATGATTTTGGAACACCGCCTGGGATATGTAGCAAAGCCTTCATCGTTGTCTCGTGAATTTAATTTGGCTGGGATCTTTTTTGGAGTTTTTCCAAAATCTCTTGGACATCTGTTAGTTTTTGATTTAAAAAAATGACTGGCCCCCAAATCCTGGCCGTTCTGTATGCCATCTAATTTGATTTATTTCAGAAGTGTTAAAATCGGACAAATACAGTTTGTCTATATGTCTATATTCTACTGTAACTCAGTTGGGGGAAAAGTGTACTTTTTAGAATGTAACAGCAATTATATTGTGTCAACTAAGTATTAAATACAAGTGCTTTCCACATGGTTTAAAGATCTTGAAGGCTATGTTGGCTCATATTTCAATATACATGATGTCAACATATAGCAATTATTTTCAGTTAAATTAATAATTCTTGTTTTGATGTCTTTCATAAGGCCACATTTTCACTTGTGCACATATACTTGTACCTTTTAAGGTTATAAGGTAGGTCATGGCCACAGAACCCCGTGAAATTACAGTCGCAATAACGAACAAACAGCTAAAGTAAACATTTCCAACATTCAATCAAATACCACACAACCTCCCACTGCTAACCAACACGCCAGTGTGGGTGGGCGAATACTTTCTGACACTTTTTGATTTGTGGTATTGCCACGTTATATTTCCCAGACACTCATTAGCAGTATGCAATCCGGTGCTTTCTAGCGGTGACAGGCAAGTCATGGAGACAATAGTAGAGGGCAACGCCAGCCAACACAGTAATGAGTATATGGATGTGTCATCTGCCCAGACAAGTCTGGATGTGGAGCTTTAGAAGCAGAGATATCTCCATATTCCATCTAGACCTCTAGACACTCATTCACTGTTAATCTCAACCTCCACCTCCTCGCTCCCGACGATCCAGAACAAAATATGCTAATGACCGGGACTCGTGTCTTCAGTTCCAAAATGCAACGCTCCCGCTATGAACGTCATCCAAACTGTCCGTCTCTCAGAGCAATTAAATCTGCTCATTCTTACGAAATTGTGTAGATCATGCTTATTTTCAATTCCCTGCACTTAAGGATGTTTAACTGAGTTCTACTGGTTATGTCTAGAATGTTCCGTGCCCACGGGTGAACAGTAATCAGATGGACATGATACGGTTCCAAACACAGAATCCTTAGCTTTTGAAAACATTTATTCTGTCCTCATTTTCAGCTAATGACCACTGACCACTGGACAGGTACGTACGAATGAGGTTGCATTATTGTAAATGGTTGCACATCATAACGCTGCGGTGAAAAGAAATGCCACTTGGAGAAAGGCTCATCTGAGATGACACCTTAGTTGCATTGGGCTGCGGAGCCCATTCTTCTGTAATGCACACGTTGGGTCTTTTTCCGATCTACAACTCTCACCGGGATGTTTCTTTGTCAGGTTTCTCCCTCTCAACCCTTATTCTTGATCTGATTAATCTCCTTTTTTTCACTCATATCCCATCAGTGCTGGTTGCAGTTTGGGGAAACTTTTTTTTCATCTTTCTTTTCTTTCTCCTTGATGGCAATCCGAAGGAACATACTGCAGTTTGATAGACACAGCTTCACTTACGCTTGTCACTCACACACTCCGAAAAAGGTGTGTGCGTCATGAGCATGTTACTGAGCGTATGCATGCGTGTGTGTGTCTGAGTGCGCGCGCATGCCCGTGTGTGTGTGTGTGTGTGTGTATCGTGCTGTGACAGATTAAATTGGGGTTTATACGTAAAGGGTCTCGACAGACTGAGTGTGGGCGTACGCGTGCACGCCCGTGCGTGCGTGTGTGCGTGTGGGGGGGGGGGGGGGTGGAGAGGAAAGTGTGACAGAGTTACGGGGGTTTTACATAGCAGGTGGTTGTGAAACAGGGAGGGACACAGGCAGCTAGCTAACCGTGACAGATATGTGTTGAGGAGTTGGGGATGAGAGGGGCCAGGGGAGCTATCTGAAAGGGAGGGGCAGGAAGAGTGTGTGTGTAGTTGTGACAGATGACGTTAATTCACTCGGGTACTGGCGCGTTCTGAAGGTGTCGCACACTTTGGCGTCTCCCAGCGCTCACCAATGAGCAGGCTGCGTGATTAGTAAGTGTTCAAGCATGGTCTGCGTGTGTGTAGCATTCTGTCTATCTGCGTGTATTTCTGTCTCTGTGCGAGTGTTTCTGTGTGTGTGTTTGCATGTGTGTGTGTGCGTCCTGGATGTCCCGGGTGGATGAATCTCCCACTTGTTATTTCCAAGAGTTACCTGTGTGAGAGATTGCAGTTGGGGCATTTTTGCTTCACTTTGAAGTATTTAAATAAATTATTATACCATATACAATTGTTTATCTCCAGGGCAACTAGGATAGTTTGATGGATAAATAATTGCATGTCCGTGTGCTTGCTGTAATGGTCAGCTCATCCATGGTTGCAAGTTACTGTCAGATCACAGTTACACAGTTACACAGTTACACAGTTACACAAACTCTACTGATTAAAGGGATAGTTCAAGATTTTCGCAAATAATAATCAACTTCTGATTCCCTTGAGCCTTGGGATTAAATGTATATGTCTCTGCATTTAGTTTAATTTAAATGCCAACTAGCATTAAGGCAATCGAATGCTAGCTGGTCCAATAGATTTCCAAGTATTGTGCTAACGTTAATTAGCTTTGGCTCACAAAATCACTAACTCTAACTTTCTACTGGACAGAAAATCAATAACAAGGACATAATTTGTCTTTGGGGAAGTAGATAAATTGCCAAAATCCAGAATATTATCATTAATGGGTGTCTGAAGAAAAGAAAAAAATACGAGAGGGACATCCATCATTGGAGACAATATAAACTTGTTTTTAGAAAATGTTCTCATGGTATTTCAATTCTGATTACAAAAAGAGAAAATACAAAATAAAACAACCAAGGGTTTTCTCTCACCTTATTCACCGACCTGCATTAGGGTAGCTTAGTGGTCATATGTTGTCCAGGAAAACAAAAGGCAAATTGTTCTAATTCTGTGTCCGCAAGCTGAAAACCCCAGTCGTTCTGTCCCTGAGTAAACTGGCATTGTCCCTGTGTCATTACTAAAACGACACGGGGGCATGGAGATGTTTTATATTTGATCCATACAATAGTGTATTGTTTTATTTAACTCAGGATGGCACTATTGAATTTTGTCAAGCTCATCAGGATATGTTGTTGCATGAGTAACAATAACAGCCTTCTATTTTCACCAGACAAACTGGTATCGATTTTTTGATTCTACAACCTTTGCTGCTGCATCACTGGACAAATCAAAGCTGAAGTTTAGGTATGATCCACCAGATATAAAACAACAAAAACGGTATTGCTGTTGTCAAGCCCGAATAAATTAAACTGAACTTGGAAAGCCTCAAAGTTTTGAGGCTTTCACTGAACTTCTGGGATTCATCATGACCTGTCACAGGAGATGACAATTAGATCCAAGGTTGAGTGCCTAGATGTCTTCAGATGGGATTGGAAATACGACAACAATCCTGTCAATCAAGCCTCATTAGGAACAAGGCGAACAGGACTTGCTTTTCATCAGAAGATACAAAGAACCATTCAGTATGTTTTGGCATCTTAAGATGCCAAAGAGCGAGGAGAAAAGTTGAAGTCAACAAGCCTCTGTTCCAAAATTCATGATGGAACATAAAGATGACTTCTAGGGGAAATCTTCAGGTCACATCAGGGTTGTAGCTGTTGACCGACCAGGTCCCCAAAAGACAAAACACACACACACACACACTGTTGTGAACCAATCCACTTGTTCTGGTTCACATTTATGACACATTTACTATGGTGTCAACAATCACACGTTCTATCCTAACTTATTTCAAGTTGGTGAACATAATCACCCGATTGATCAAATAAAGCTTATCTGAACCAATCAACATTTGACTACATCATTAGAGCATTCACGGAATGGCAGTAAAGAGCTCATATTTTGGCAGGCCTGTCTTAATGGCTGCATCATCATAAATACAGTAATCTCGTCATCACAGCTGTTCTCAAAAGAGTGCTTCTGCCGTAGTGGTGTGTGATTATCCACAAGGCATATTTTCAAATCAATTTTTTTACTACACAGCTGTTCCTATGCATGTTACGTATGTGAAAAAGAATACCACAGACACTTTCGACAGTCCAGGTTAGACAGGTCAGACTGTTACTAACTGTCTTTTTACCCAGGTCACTGACGGACGAAGATCCCCACAGAGCTGAATCATCAAATGTAATAAGGAAAGAAAAACGGAAAAAGGAAGAAAAAGGAAAAAGGAATAAGAATTAAGAATTATACATATATTAAGAATGACATTGCTGTTTGTTTATACAAAATTCTCAATTTGTTTTATTGTATTGCCTTTCATAGAACGGGCATGAGTAATCAAAAAAAAATGTCTATCCATTCTGTTTACGATACCATTAGATATGTTTTTATAATCTACTGAAAGTAAAAGCCTCTGGATATTCTGGACACACTTTAAATTCAGGACAATTTCTGGAATCATAGAATGTTCTTTGTGTTGATCTATGACTATCAATTTGATCTATCAATGCTGAACAATCACATTTTCCTTTTATTTTTTCTATTGCCTATTGAAATACAAAAAGAATGGCGAAGAATTCAGACATGGCAGTGCAAGACAAGAGCCAAACTGTAATTATAGTAGGAAGATTACATGGACATGATTCAAAAGCAAAATCAAAAGCTCTTTTAGCACATTCATTAACCATGATTAACTTGAGTAATTTGAAAAGAAGAGGTGAGTAAATATGGTTAAACATAACAAAGGCCCCCTCTGTTTCTTTTGCCTGAAAGCAGCAGGGATAGCTCATGTGGCGATCCAAGAATTGGGCATAAAAATCAATTTAGCATTCTACTTAAGTTTGCTCACTAAATAGGAATTTGCAGAGCTGCAGAGTGATAGTGTGTGTACCGTTGTAATGTATTAACAGCCCTCCTGCCCACCATCTAGATGCCAGTGTGATATAGTATATGAAGGCTGGGGGTCTGGGCCATCAGATAGCGTTGTTAGATTTCATCTGTGACTATTACACAGGAATGTCCTCAGGAATTTCTTGCCTTACAAAATCGGCTTTTATATAACTGGGCTATTGACAAGGTGATTAATATGAACACAGGCGCGAAAATCATCAAATTTCAACCGATTCTTTAACGTTGGGCATATAAAGCACCTCACTACTTTTCAGGGATCAATAAAAAACACTGTTTGTCAGAATTATCACAACACATTTTCTTGCTGAAATGGCATCTTGAATATGTGAGCTTTCATGTTCCCAATTACAAAGTAACGTTGTTAAGTACAAATAGGGCATAAGAGGGTGTGAATGATTCTGAATGGGTGTCAACAAAGTAAAACTGCAAAGGCCAATTTCTCTTATGTTGAGTTCCAAGTTTCTAAACTTTCAAAGCATTCTTGCTTTCCCTTTCTTCCTTCAATTTCTGTGATAAAGAATTTTGACTTTAATCAAACGTAAAAAAAATTGCTTAAAGTTAAGCCTAAAATGAGCTGTTATTTCTAGAGAAGTACTTTTTTGAATAAAGAACAGCCTCTTCACCACTATTAATCACATATATATAGTTTAAGACAAATATATATATATATATATATATATATATATATTTGTCTTAAACTAGTATTGTGGTCTGTATAAGGGGAGTGCACAATCTATAGTACTAAAAGCTGCACTTATATCCCGATTTCTAGCATTTGTGTTTGTAATAAGGTCAATCTGCCCCTTATGAGCACTGTCTTTGCAGAGGGCAGGCTGACATTTTTCAAAAGGGGCCTATTTACTTAATAATTTAGGATAGCCAGTATATCATCAGTTTATTTGCAAACAGCAGCAAAAAAAAGGGTTGATTAAAGCATAATGAAGGGGGTATTTGCAGTGAAAAAGAAATGGAGAGTAGTCTATGACATTGTGATTCCACATCACCTGCCACTCGTTTCTAATTCAGGCCCACATGGTAGGGCACTGAGATAAAGACGTACCACTCCAAGTTGTGGGACTTTGGAGAAACATCTCTCCTCACGTCCCCACTCCCCACTTCCCTCCCGAATCCAGGTCCTTCCCCTCTGATCCTGTAATCCAACCCACCTCCCACAGTGTCTCTCTGTACATCCTGCCTGGGATGTATCACTGCAAGCGGGCTGTTGCCCAGGAAAAGAGAGCAAGACATTAGCTCTTCACCAGACATTGCCCTCAGCTATAGAGTGATGATATACAACAGAATAACCACATACTGTAGCCTATTTGATTGTTTGAATTAAACATCCTATCGATAACAGGACCGATGCGAAGCCCTCTGCCCCCCACCCCCCCCCCCCCCAAAAAAATACTACTAGAACTGAATGATGATGTTACAGCAACCAGATGTCCGTAACTGGAAGGAATATCAGAAATTCAACTGCTCCATTTTACAACTTTCCCCAACATGCTCATCGCTGTTGACATGCAACTGTCAACGGCGTTGACAGTATCAGGAGAGACAGGGCCAGATGGGTAACATAAATGCCTTACTGTCTGCGGTGTTTGACAGATTTGTTTTTCTTCTTCCTAGACAATGTGCCTGGAGTGGGCCCGTCGAAAGATGAGAGCGGCTGGGGCCAGACCGAATGATGCTGGGGGGCTGTGTTGTCCCCAAGCCCAAAACAAAGGCTAAGAAATGCACGGTGTCATACAGAGAATTGACAACATGGAATTCTCTTCCACCTCAAGAAACTGAACCGAGTGGTAATTTTTTTTTTTTTTATAAAACCGATAAAACAACACTTCACAGCAAAAGGGGACTGTAAAGAGTCTCACAAACACACACACACACACACACACACACACACACACACACACACACGCAAACACACACAAGCTTGAAATCCATACATACACTCAGAGAACAATCTAAGTTACTCTTATGCAGAGCAACTTTCTTTAATGACTATGTTTGATTTCATATCGACCCATGGGAAATGAACCCAAAACCCTGGGATTACAAATGCCATGCTTTTACCAAGTGACATTCTTGGTATGGTATTAGTGCAATAAACATGAAGTTAATAGCCAGAACGTGGTTAACCAGTTAAATCTGTTCTAGCTACATCTTCACCTGGGAAACAGCCAAGTGAAAGAGCAAGCTAAGCCATGTGACGAACACCAATGCGCATTATCAGTGTTGATGTTTCAAAAATAACTATTGTTTTAAAATGTTTCTACCACATCCCTTTATACTATTTAGGGCTTCTAAATAGTATCTCTAGCATCTTTATATCCAGTCTTCATTTGGTTGGAGATGTGGTATCTACATTTGCTGTTAATGCAGTTTTTTCATGAACAAATATATACAGTACTTCTGGATTCTACCGTGAAATTCATTAGCTTGAGATTGTCTTGAGATGATGTTGATTCACTAGCTATAGTCATTTATATGTTGAGTGGGTGAGCCCTGGTGAAATGTAACTTTATCATGAGCTTTTGTTTAAGATTACATGATTTTCTTATGGATATATTACAATAACCTTTAATATTGTAGTTCCCAGCCTATTAAACATTAATTAAATGCCTATAGATGTGTAATGAACGTTCCCAACCTATAACACATTAATTGAATGCTTAAAGATGTGTAATGAACGTTCCCAACCTATAACACATTAACTAAATGCTTATCGATGTATGAATATTTCATTGGGGTGCAGTCTACGTCCAGCTTATCAATTAGAAAAACACTAGACTAAGCAGCGATACTGAGCTTGATCCAGTCATGCCCCGTCTACAGTCCACCTACAGCTCAAATGGCACCCTTGTGTTTTTGGTTTGACCTGCCCTCTACTTGAACGTTGAAGTCATTTTCCCCCATCAGTCCTGTTAAGGAATAACTAACGCGTTCACCGGGCCAGTCTACTGTTGTCGGTTCAGTGTGTTGCGGTCATGTCTGCTCACTCTCCCACACCGATGGACAGTTAGGCTGACGGAATCAGGGCCACGTTTACTCTTCTTCCCAGGCCCGTTAGGCCCTGATGGCTCAGTCACACTCACACAACCTGCGTTCACTGACCTGCTATTAATCAGCGCGTCTGTCCTCTCTGACTAGGAGAATGAAGTATCGGCTTTTGCTGCAGAGAATGCCTTTCAGACAGCTCCTCAGCTTGGACGATGTAAAGACGGAGAAAAAAGAAAGAGAGTTTGTTATTCAAGGCATGTTAGGTATACCTTAGGAGATCGCATGGACGAGAAACATGTGTGTGTTGCGTACTCACAGAGACAAGTCTGATATGTCTTAAGGTCAAACCCAAAACTCAGAGTTGTGGTGCATTTGCGTGTATTATTATTATTATTATTATTTATCTATACAGGTGTTGTATATGTATGGACGTGTGTGGCTCTTTACGTTCTTTTCGTGTTCTCATGTGATGTGTCACAAACAGTTAAGGCTGACAAATGGCCGAGGACGGTAACAAGCACATGGGCGGATGATGGAAATTGGATGACAATCAATGGCCGTGTGCTTTTAAGTACGGAGGACGTTGATTGTGAGAAAGCACCAAGGCCTCCTTTATTTTCGCCATCATTAATATGCAGTGTCTGAATTGATGTCTGACGCTGTCGTGCTTCTATATCCATCTAAAGGCTTTTTATGTCCTATGTGCACAAAATTGTTAAATAGGAGAAACTGATGAGGTGGAATGTAGAAGTAGATTGTATACGACAGCTGCGTCTTAAAGAGAAAGAAATCATCATCTTCATTTTCATTCTTTTCTTTCTATTCTCCCGGACCTGTGGAGAGAGTAACTGATGTGACATTCAGATTTGGAATTACAGTCTATTTTCCCAGGGAGAGAAATGCGAGAGAGATAAAGAGTGGAAGAGATGGAGGGAGAGAGAGAGAGAGAGAGGAAGTGTTCCAGTCGTGTCTTTCTGTTTAATGTTCCTCCGTCAATGAAGTACATGTGAAATGGTTGTGGTTGGAAAATCTCTCTTGCGTTAGTGGATAGAAAGGATGAAGTTTTGGGGTGCCTTTCGGCTTTCAGTGTAGCTATCAGTGTGACTATCAGTGTAGCTATTGGTGTGACTATCGGTGTGGCTATCAGTGTGGCTATCAGTGTAGCTATTGGTGTGACTATCGGTGTGGCTATCAGTGTAGCTATTGGTGTGACTATCGGTGTGGCTATCGGTGTGGCTATCGGTGTGACTACAGGTGTGGCTATCGGTGTGGCTATCGGTGTGACTACAGGTGTGGCTATCGGTGTGGCTATCGGTGTGACTACAGGTGTGGCTATCGGTGTGGCTAAGCCAGCCGGGGATCAATATGGCTGTCAGTGTATCAGTGTGGCTATCAGTGTGACTTGCATTCAGCATAAACTGCGATATATAAATGGATTGTGTTTGGTATTGTACACAAAGATATATATTTTTTATTGCAAAGTAACTGGCTGAGCACACAATTTTGTTTTATTTTATTTATTTAGTTTGAGGTTATTGTTTGTTGGACCTGGACTTGAATGAATGAATCCAACTATATGCAACCTGTTATGTGATGAACTTGCCCTGGCTGTCCTGAAAAGAGCATGGTAAACACTGCAATGGAATATATCAGGGCACAGCAAGCAGAGAAATTAAACTGGGAAAATATTAGCTCTTGAAGGTTTGTAATGAGGTCTCTAAGATGTATTGAGTTAAGCGTTTAAATCTGCATGTGAAAGTGGAGGACAAAAACATCAATGTGTTTGATTCACACAGTATTTATTCCATATTTGTGTCACATACATTTTTTTCTATCCAAATAACAATTCCACTTTTATCATGTTGAACGCCGCTCTCCCACACGCCCTCTCCTATCAGCCCAGTCCTGGCTCTCTTTTCATTCAGAGAGGAGATACAATCATGTGTTCTGGCTTTCTCTCGCTCTTTTTTTCCATTTCTCTTTTACTTCCATTCATCTCTGCCTGGGGTCTCTATGGTCTATGATACAACCGCGGAGAGGCAATGTTCAAAAACCAAAACAGCGTCTTTATTTGCCTCCTATTTCAGGTACTAGATGGTGTGCTTCTTCTACATGGTCTAGCCCAGTACACGACCCCCAGATGTCCTTTTCTCTCTCCTGTGTCTTCTTCTTTACTCTTCTGCAAATTATGAGGTAACGGCTGTTGTCCTGGTGTGGCCACAGGAAACACTAACCAGGATTAATGGGACCTCAGTCAGGGGTCCGCGCTGGCTGACCAGGGAACAGGGTCAAGAGAGAGCACGGTTCATAGTGGCAATGAGAATTCAAAGAGGTGGGAAGCACATGCATGCTCATTTGATTTAGGTGATACGGACAAATAGTTTTGCCCGTGAGAGTTCATCATATAACATAAGATGGTTCTTTTTATGTTATTAATTTATTCTCATTTCAGGTGCTTTGTTCAGTTCACACTTACATGATCCTTTGAAGAACTCTATTCATATTCCTCCATATGTTTCGTAGAATAGCAAACAAGCCATGTAACAGGCTTTCCATTGATTTCTCTTTCATTATTTGCTACCAGGTTCTTCTATTTTTCCCTTTTCTTTTTTCAGCTTTTTCACCTTGGGTGTTTAGCTGTGAGTGGAGTGTGAGGAGTTTTCCCTCCATTTTATCAACCGCCACCAATAACCCTTTATCATGGAAAGGTACAACATCAGATCTCTCACTCTTTTCATCATAAACCCTCTCATCAAGGGTGTACTTCTGTATTCAGCTGCTCTCCCCACTCTCCGAAAGCGACATTTTGTTTCTCTCGGAAAAGAAACCAAAGTGAAAACACCATGAATAAGGAAACTCCGAGGCACCCTAGATAATAATCCTGAAGAAGACAAAAGTGGTTCACATTCCAGTCGTCAACGCTGGTAGGTTGACTTTTTGACTGAGGACGGGTAATAATTGCAACGCTTTCAGGACTGATGAATGCAATCCAGAGTCATGCCAAGCAGCTAAGACGGCTTGTCTTTTAAGACGGGGCAAAAGGATGAAAGAAAGAAATGTGCACTGAGGAGCATTTATGTAAGAAAACAGATAAAGTGCATCAAATAGTTTGTGTTCCACTTAGCTCAGTACTACAAAGCCAGATAAGAGGATGAATCAATAGAGCCTGGCAAATTTAGCCTCAGTGTTAGAAATTAAACAAACATACCTACATGTATTCAGTTTTATTGTGTTTGCACATTTCCGATACGCTGTCTCAAACATTTCATGGATCCGGAAATCTATTTACGAACCAAACTTGAACAAAGCATGCAGATCCCGCTCTAAAAATGTATTCACGTAAACAGAGAGGAGTCTTTTAAAAAATACATTTTTCCTTTTTCTCATTCCCTCAGTCCCTAGACCCTCTGTCTCTCGATCACTCCCTATCTCAACCTACCTCCCCCCTCTCACACTGTGTCCTCCTAACTCTCTCTCCCAAAGTGGAGTTGCTCCTGTCTCCATGTTGTTACATGCATCCCTAGGTCAGAACAACGCGTGTATGTGTGGTGTGTGAGGTCTTTGCATGCATACATGCATGCTTGCGCGTGTTTGTGTGGAATGTGAAGTAACCTGTCCGCTTCATTATTTCAATCGGCCTTTTCGCCCCGGGTTTTGAAAACCTCAATCAGAACTCCCACAAGGCTGCCTTTGTGGCGTGCTCTGCAGATTAAGTTCCTGTTTGTGTGCCGTGCGATTTGAACCGTAGAGATCTACAAAGAGAGAGGCGGCCAGAGTGAGAGAGAGACATGAGGGAGTGACGCTCGGAGTTGAGTGGCGTTCGTTTGAAGGACGCCCAGCCCCCAGCTCGACTCCTGACGAGAAAAGTGAGATAAACACGGATTCAACATTTGAACGTCCCGCCCGTTTAATTTAATCCCGCACGGTACAGCGGCTCGCCCCGCTTGTCTCTCGAACGGTTTCCCGTTATCACAAACGTGACGTCGGTCCCCCCCCCTCCTTCACGCCGGTCGACGGTTAAAAGTGACAGGCCGTTCCATTCCGACACAGGGCGGTGCGTCTACATCAGGACCACGGTATTTGTACGCGGTACAACTTGGATGACAGGCGTCTAAGAGGGGACATCGTTATGAACGGTCCACCAGGCACAGTGTTCAATTCACGGCAGTCGGATATTTTCATCTATCACCCAACCAGCGAGGGAAGCGGTGAAACCCTTTTCCCTGTTCTAACTCATGCACTGAATACCAACTGGGAACGATGCTTCGAGCGGAATGGAGGGCTTAAACCCCCCCCCCCCCCCCGCCCCCCTTTCTCTCTCACATACTTTCTCTGTGCCCCCCCCAACCTCAATGTGTCCGACACCCATAAATCACCGAGCGCCATGGCTATGTTTGTGGCTCTTGAGTGGTCCTTGTGAACATTTATATGCTATCCTGTTTGTGAGAATAATTTAATCATTTTGCTAAGACGAAACCAAACCCACTCCGCGGGTTTCACTCCCAAACACACCATGCCTCAAGAGGGCTCGTTCATTCAGGATGCCCCCCCCCCCCGTCTGTCCGCTAGACAGTATCAACTGATTGTGTCGGTTGTGTGAAAATACAACATTCTGGGCATATGCAAAGATATTAACACGTACCCCATGTTCTATCCCAAGTCACCGCATCGGTTTTGGAATTTATCCTTCTCTGCACGCTCAGATAGATCTTCATTTAGTGGTGTTATGGTCTCAGGTTTTTATTCCCGCTGTTTTTTCCCCTCACACATACATCATGGACAGTGGGACATATCAGCGATATTAAATGGAAGTCAGTCTGAAACTTTCCCCTTATCTCATTACATGCACTGTAGATCTCAATGCCTAAAGGAAAGGTTAACTTAAGCCCCAATACCCCAGAGGTCAACCTACAGACATCGCCCCCACCTCCCGCGCCCCCCCCCCCCCCAATTCCTCCCTACATGTTCTCATGTATTATTTCTCACACCTTTTCTTCCTCAATTTTTCTATCACCTCAGGCTTCACTTCCTTCATCCCCGCATATCAATATACATTTATTTAATTAGCAGGCGGTTCCCTGTGCGCTAAGGGATACTGATATGTTAGTTGGGGTTACAGCGGATATCTTAACTCGATGGAATTCCAGTGGGAAATGTGCGTCATTTCTAATTTCTTTGATGAAGGCAGCTTTGCTTCAGAGCCAGAGGGATGAGGTCTTATTAAGCGGTTAGTTGGATGGAGGTGGAGGGAGGTGCTGGCTGTTCCGAGGGCCTCTTGGAAGATACAGAGTGAATTATCGCCTGTTGGCTTTCGTTTTAGCTGTGTTTCATAGACAAAGGAATAGTTCAGAGGCCAGTCATTAGAGATTACTCTGAAAACCAAAATGTAACCGGATACAGTACATTCCATTTATATGTAATTAGATACAGTGTACTGTAGTTTTATGTAATGAGATATAGTATACTCTATTTTCGTTTTTCTGTGCTAGTGCAGGCATGTATGTATTTCGCAATCCGTCTTTGTTTAGTTGTGAAATAAGTCCTTGCCACATTAGTTCCGGTCCGAAGTTGATCAAAATACAATGGATTGAATGTGGAACATATTTGAAGCTCACACTGCCTTTTCTACATAGTAGTTCCATATTATGGTCGTTGAATCATGACATTGCAGTGAGCAATAGGAAAACGCTTATTATGGACTTTCTTTGTTCACTGTAAGTAGCCAGTAGCTACACAACCTTGGTCATCAATCATCCAACCAGATTAAATGAATCGGCTAATCAATCACTCAGCCAATCAATTGATCACAGTGCCTGCTCATTGCGAGTTCAAGGTTAATATGCACTGTTTATGAACTGACAGGGAAATTATTAACATTGCCACTTCAACATGGCCACATTCTTCCTGAATGCTAAAAATAGTCTAAACCTAAGACACGATTATACAGTATTTCTTTTAACACCGTCAAACCCATAATCTGTTTTTGCATGTCCTTGGTTCCATGTGAAATCTACATCTGTATGGGAGAAAATTAAGCCATTATCCGCGGTCTGCATCCCAGACTCATAGTAACAGACCCAACAGTATGGGGAAACTGCTGTGGTTGTGATGCTGGCTCCGTAACTATGAGCGTAACTATGGGCTGTGTCAGTTGAATCCACCATGACCAAAGACACCAATATAATCATTAAAGCATGAAGATACATGGGTAAACAGGAAAACGAACACACACCGACAACCACTTGCGCATAGACAAGGACACGCTATACACACACTCACAGGCCCAAAAACGGCAATTAACTTTCATTGTTCGTGTTAAAACACTGACAGCTCTACACGATCACATCAATCCATCCCATCAATGGCAGATGGATTGGAGCGGTAGCAAGGAATATTTTTTTCCACGATTAGCCTCACTTCGTGAGCTCAGTGTGGTCAATCGTTGGACTGCCGATGAGAAAGACGTTGAGTTGGCAGTGACTAATTTTCCACTTGAGGAAATGTCGGCTATGTAATAATCCAGTTTGTTATTTGAAAATAATGATCTCCTCCTTGTCCCACTAGCTGACACACTGGGCTGGTAAAAGGCTGCTTGTAATAAAGGCGACCGAAAGTTCCGTGTTAGATATTGACTGATATTGGTGTTGACTTGCCCTGGTGTTGACTGATCTTGGTGTTGACTGGCCCTGGTATTGACTGATATTGGTGTTGACTGGCCTTGGTGTTGACTGGCCCTATCGTTGACTGACCCTGGTGTTGACTGGCCCTATTGTTGACTGACCCTGGTGTTGACTGACCCTGGTGTTGACTGGCCCTGGTGTTGACTGGCCCTGTAAAGTAATGCATGTAGGGGGTACCAATGTTGTGGCATGTTCTATTCAATTATGGGTTGCATTAGTTTGGTTTTGTTAGCATAAGATCAACCTGATAAACCACAAAGCAATTCTTCAGCAGGCTCTGTTTGTTCATATTTACCTAGGATGCCAATAACTCTCAAATGATGAGGTGTGGTTTGATATATTCTTTGTTTACTGTGAGCATGTGTAGCTATCAGCTGTTTCTATTGTCTACACTGAATCAGCTCTATCATCAGCCCCTCCTCCCTCGGCTTGGGTCTGTCAGTACTCTAACCCTCACTAAAGACACTTTCCTTGCCCTGGAAATAGTCTGGAAGTCGGACGAGTTCCGGCTGTCTGTTGCTCTGTCAAATGGTCCATCTGCTCTGGCCTCGTGTCTATCTGGCAACGTTACGTTGAGAGGCAACTTGTTAGACTTTTCTCAGAAGGAACCCACGAGGCAGTTCATTACAGTAGCCTGACTAAAGCTGCCGCAGACACCGCCCCAAACGGCGCCCCATTTCCTTCGGTGTGCCACTTTTTACCAGGATTGTGGTTGGCCCCACTCCAACGCACTGTGCCACAAAAGGGACTAGGGCGCCATTTCGGGCACACGTGTGCTCCTGTTGCCACTGAGTTCTCCTCAGAAAGGTCAGCTTCTAACAGAGAGTTATGCAAGTGGCCTTTAGCTGGCTTTATTTACTATGTTGCAGCTCTCTCTCTCTTTAACAGAGGGCTTGTAAAGTGGGTTGGGGCGGGGTCGTTCCGGGACTAAACGGGAACACGAAGAGCCATGCACTGTATTCACAGAGTCTGGGTGACTTTAAGAAATGGACGCAGTGTTCCTGCCATTCAGCAGTCCATTAAATCATTCATGGTGAGTTTTTGGATTCTAATTAAAATTGTAGAGATTTTGGTACTTTCTTTAAAAAATAAATAGCCTAAACTGCCATTGTTCAGTATTGCCAAGGGGGCGGCGAACGGCACTGTCACAAAGCATTATTTGATTGCGCTAGCATGTTATTGCACCATTAAGCCGAAACCCCAATGTTGTAACTCTGTTAACATGTATCAGGGAAGGGAGGTATATCCACAGACTATTCCCCTTGAATACCATCTGTCAGACCACTGGAACCCGACAAGATGGACAGATGATGATGACGATGGCGAAGATGGCAACGACGGTTATGACCGTAATTAAGTTGAGGGATGTAATGATGATGACGGCGATGATAATGATGATGAGATGAATATGATGGTTAAGAGGACAAACCCCGATGACGGAGGCGGTGATGACGAAGCTGGCGGTGGTGATGAAGAGTATGGTGACGGTGATTGCGGTGACGAAGATGCAGTTTGGTGGTCATGATAATAAGATACAGTCAGACCTTTTCCACGGGTAATGTGTCTTGTAAAATCCAGAAGTTTGCATTAGGTTTTCAGGGCCACCATCACCGGTCTCCTCTCCCTCTGTGTCTTTTTCCCTTTCTCTCTCTCTCTCTTTCTATTCCTCTCTTCCTCTTTCTTTCTAGATCTCCGTCCCTCCCTCGCTTTCTCTTTCTTTATATCCCTCTCTCTTCTCTTTTATCTGTAATCTCCCTCCCACACCATCTCTTCCTCTCCCCTCTCTCGCTCCTTAAAACAACCCATCTCTTTTTCACCACCCTATTTGCATCCCCTCACTTGTCAACAGATATTCATTAATTCCTAACAAGGCCAAGTTGTTAGACAAGATATAGATTACTCAATCTTCTATGGTGGGTTAATTTTATTTGCCAAAGCATGCCCTGGTAGCTGTGGTATCTATTCATTAGGCCACACATTTGCCAGCGAGACATTTTCTCCTCATTTACCAGAGTATCTTCTGGATGTGCGTTACTTGATCTGACTAAACAGAAACTATTACAGGGACCAAAGAAAATAAACGAGAAGCAAAGAAAATAGCTTGTATTCTGGCCTATTACACTGAGAATAGCTTAACGGATCAAACAATCATTTTTATTGGGATCACACAAGCTTTTCTCTGATTTCTTTAGTATGTTTGCCTTTTAAAAAAATGGGTCAATAATAAAATACCTTAAGCTATTTGATCTCTACTAATAAACACACTCACACCTACCTACACATATACACACACAAATATGAGATACAGTAGCTCAAGCTATTAGATATGTACTCATAAACACACACAAATACTTATATATACACACACACACACACACACACACACAGGCGTACACACTCTCTCTCTTCCACATACACAAACACAGTCCACATCACCGCACACACACCCTCCCCTTTCACCTCTGTCCACAAACTAACACTTAAATAAAATGTCCCTGACTTCCTTTACAGCAGCATGGGAACATTTGTTATTATTATTTCCCCTGTTCAATAATCTGCCCGTATTTACAAGTCATTGATCACCAGTCTCTGAGACATGCCTGGGTCTTAAGAAAAGCCCCCCGGGCAGTAAATTGTCTACTGGGTCCTCCCTATTGGCCTCGCTCAGTCAGGTGACTTCCTGCTCACTGATATTGACCTACAAGACTGGATTAATGAGCTGGTAGGTGCCAAATGATGGCCAATACTGTAAATGCAAACTCCGGGGAATAACGTCTTTGGCCTGTTTTAGATTTAAGTTTGTTTACAGAGAAAGAAGGCAAGTGAGAGAGAGAGAGAGAACGATAGAGTGAGAGAAACAGAGAGAGAGATGGAGGGGAATAGATTCTATAATAAGTCTCTGTGGTATTTAAAATATTACAATTATATCGAAACACATGAGTGACCCGATCAGCCACTGTGTCTCCTGTACCTCAGGCTGGGACACAACCCTCTATACCCAGCTGACACACGCTACCCGTGGGAACCCGTGAAATTGGTCAGGCACAAGGCAGCTGAGACTCAACAGTAGGGGGTGCAAGTTAGCTGGTGAGGCATTTGAATAATCCTGAGCAGCGTCTTTGTCTGTGTGTGTGTGTCTCTCTCAGACTGTCTCCCTTTCTCTCTCTCTCTCTGTCTGTCACACTGTGTGTCTCTCTGTCTGTGTCTCTGTGTCTGTCTCACAGTGCCTCAGCTTATCCCTGTCTCTATTTTGCGTGTGTGTCTCTCTCTCTCTCTCTCTCTCTCTCTGTTTGTGAGCATGTGTGCAAGTGAGCGTTATAATCAGACATAATAATACCCTGGAATATCTTATTTTATATTAACAGTATGACCAGTTTTCTTTCTCCATTTTCCAATGAAATAAAGAGCTAAGAAATGAAGGTGCGGCGTACGCTGTAAGATATCACAGACAGTCACTGAGGAGGTCCCTGTGTGTCTTCTCAACTGCATTACAAAGGTCTGTGGGCCTCCTATTAACTAGGTTCCCATTCCATTGTACGCCACCGGTGCGTTCCAGTCTGTGTCAAGCCAGCACTTCGGCACACCAGGTCCCTTTGAAAAAGTGCCATTTCAACCGGAGCCCGGCTCGCTCTTTTAACGACAGAGCGAACGGTATCTACCTGTGGACGCGAATATAATTTCATCAGATCAGCACACGAGGACACAGGCTGACAAGGGTAGCTCGGAAAATCACTCCACGGTGAACAGTGAGCTCGAAATGCGGCACGGTGAGAATCACTCACCACCCTCCGAGGGACCGTAAAGCACCGACGGGGCCGGCCAAAGCGCGGGACCTGATAGTGTGATGTATGCTAATGTGCGCGCGGGACTACGCAGTGTCTGAGATTAAAGTCATTACCGTTGCACGCCCTGGGAAAGTCGGTTGCATGCAGATGGTTGGCTCAAAAACAAAAAGGAAATGGCGTAGCAACACGACTCGTGTAATCGGTGCGATCTTACTGATGCACTTGGGTGGTACATCCACCCCTGGGATGAGCAGGGGAATGCAACTGAGCATCACTCTGAGGAGACCCGCAGATGTGACGGAAGACGCAAGAATGCAAATCTATAGGGAACAGCTCCCAGTTGAAACAGATCATACATTGTGTGTCTTGATGTTATTTAATAAACAACCTGGAGCGGTTAATATCGTTCCACAAATGACTGCATTAGAGAACGTGAAAATATCCTGTAATGCATTTTATTCCCTATGGTTTTGGGCTTTATTTTTGTTCACTGGTCCTCCTGCCCTCTTTTAATGTCAAGGGCATCATTAATTTTACCCAGGGGCTAACCAGTGTATTCTGGCCAAAAACCTGGTTGGCATTGCCAGGATTCTTGACCGCCAACTGATGTTAAAGAAAGAAAATAGACTGGAACGCACATTTAGACTGGCTATTTATTTAAAAAAAAATAATAATAAATCAGCGACTCTGCTGTGGGCGAAAAAACCAGCTCACTGATAAGAAAGGTGATAGGAGAATGTTAAGAGGGGCGCTTAACAGGTGGGTCACGGACAGAAAAATCATGGCGCGGTGGAACTTTGGTAGCAGACCACTGCTACCGGCTACAAATACAAGACGTCACGCAATCACCGACGCCAGACGATTGGAGAGCGGGAAATCACAGCCGGTTTCCCATGAATCATTGGTTCCTGTTACGTGCGTTGATGGCAGAGTCATGATTCGACATAAGCAGCGCCGGTATATGGACCCAACCCTGCCTGTGTTCGACGTGACCAGGAATTTAAACACGGAGTGATGCTGCTGACCAGGTGCATCTCTTTATGGCTGCAGTTTGGCCCCGGGTCCCACGGAGACTTTCAGCAGGATGTGTTGTCGTGTCACGATGGCTGGTACTTTCTGAGAGTGCTTCCATGGTACGGGCCATTCGCATCATGTAACACCGACCAATTTGTCGAGATGGACCAACATCTCTCTGCTGAGCGTTCAACACCCTGTAGAGTCTGTGAATAATTGAGGAAAGTTGGGTCGGACCTGTTACTTGATGGGCATCCTGAATCAATGACTTGTTTCATACCTTTTCATTTTTGTTTCTCTTTATTAATGGTATATAAATCGTTTCACGTCTCTGAAATTATTTGAAAAAGCGAGTTGCCTTGTTTGTGGGCTATATTTTGTCATTTAAGTACGCACAAACATGGTCTTGTGCCGTCATTCCCGCAGTTTCTCTATCAGACAGAATACAGTACCACCAGCATTAGGGACTCCGGATTGGAATGAAGTCCTGATTACATTTGTTCCTCGTACTCTATACATCTGAATGGCACAATGGAGAAGTTTAATTGAATTTGCTCTAAATTACTATTCATTACGAAAAGCAAGGTACAGAATATTGGAAGTGCTACAAATTGGATTAATTTATTTATTTCTGCTGGAAATGTAAATTAAAACTTAGAACACAAAGGGAGAAAATAGGGAAAGGAGCTACAAATCAATTAAAGAGACGTGGAAGGTTTCTTTTTTTAAGTCAGAAACCTGTGCACTCACACGCACACACATGCACGCTTATTGACAGCAGGTATTCTTAAACTCAGAATTATTTATACCGCTCTCACTGAGATTCCACATTGCCTTAGTCCCATCTAATTAAAAAAGCATTCCTGCTCTGCTCTGGTGTCAGTGTAGTGGAGTTCGATGGCAGCCTCCCCTTCATCCACTCCCTGCAGAGTGACACTTTCTCAAAAGCCTCCCTGTTTGAGTACACAGTTTAGTCTCGATTTTGGATTCAAAAAACCCCTCTTTGAAATCCAAGGCCTCTCTGGATGTTCGGCTGAATCGACCTCGCATGTGAAGTGGCGCGTGTTTGCCCGTGGCCTCACTGGGGCTCCATGTTGTTGGTTTGTGACATCGTATATATATCTGTTTAACGACAGTGTTCAAACCCTCGCGGCCGTTCTCTTCGACTGGCTTAGAACAACCACGGAGGGCCGCGGTCTCTTTTGCGTAGTCTACTGTGACGCTCGCCGTCTGCGCTCGCCAGGCCTTAGAAGGTTGTGGTGGAGCGTAACGTAAGGCAGGATTGCTGTGGTTTTTTTGGGGTGGGGGGGGGGTCTTGAGGATCGTGGCTCTGACGTCATTTCCCCGTCAGACTGCAGAATGCGCGGGGGCCTCGTTTCAGCCAGGAAACCCACCTACGGACAGCGTCAAAATCATCATCATCGTCACCGGACACGTTCCTGCCCACACAACACCACCAGCGCCGCCGCCGTAATCTCCACCCATTAGCATGCAGAACAAAAGCAAGGGGCAGAGATGTTTTCTTTTAATATTTTTTTGATAATCCGCCTGCTACATCATAAAGGCTTTTCTTTCCTTCCCCCAGACTTGCGAAGGCCACGCACCTCTCATTTTAATCCAGGGTGAGTGAGCGTGCGCCGCAATTTTGTCTGTGTAATGAAAACGTATATTTCAGCTTCCTGAAAGGAAGGCCCCATTAGGGAACTCAGCCTCATTGATTAAAATGCTTTTAAACTTGCATGTGGCCATTAATGCGGAAAGGGGAGGCTTTTCAGGGACTCATGGCTTGGAGGGCTGCCTGCCAGCCTGCCTCTCTGCCTGCCTGCCTTTCTGCCAGCCTGCCTCTCTGCCAGCCTGCCTCTCTGCCAGCCTGCCTCTCTGCCTCTCTGCCCTCCTCCATCGTTCTACACTGCCGATTTTTCCAGGGCCGAGCTGCAACCCTTCTGTTAAGATTTTTGGCAGTGAAGCTGCGGGGCCTCTCCGCAGCGGTGTGGGGAACACAAGTCAGAGCCCTTCACTGGCACGGCACTGATCCCGTTGCTGAGTTATCGTGGCCTGACGGGGGCGGGTGGGGGTTCTGCCGCAACAACGTCGAGCTTCACATTCTGACGTACGTTCAGATGTTTCCGGGTATGCATTCACACACACGCAAAGACATTGTTAGACACATCGACACATCCCCTTGAGGTCTGGTAGTCTGTATCTGGAGTAATCTTACCTCAAGCAATCCCTCAATTGGAGCTGACCTAACCATCCGTCAGTGAGGTAAAAAAGAAACCTTTACATGTACATCTACTCCTTCGATCACATTTTGCAGATGTAATCTCCCAAAGAGGCTCTCCTTTGGTTTCTCTCTCCTCCTGAAGAGGGTAACCAAGCTGTCAGAAGAGAGCGATGTGTTTGATCTGACCCCAGAAAATTCAATTACTGGCAAGTAAGATCCCAAGAGATTGACCCTCCACTTTGCCATCTTGTCTCATTTAGAATGAGATGCACAGATTCAGTTGTGTTTACCCATTGAGGAACTGCTAAAGATGGAGAACATTAGTCTTAGAGAGTGAGTGAACAAATAGAGAGAAAGAGGGAGGGAGGGAGGGGGAGAAAAGAAAAGCCAGCAGGAGAGAAACTTGTGTGAAATGTTATTTCTAACTTTTGTAGTAAACATTTGTTTTCCTATTCAGGACAACTTTTTTTATTTTCCTCTTGCTTGATTGAGAGCGAATGAGAGCGAGGGTCACCCTACAGTGGATGCATCCATTCACCTCACCTCTGCTCTACAGCTAGCTAACAGTTCATTTTAACATTTACCTTTCACAAGCCGAGGTTACGAGGACAAGCTGTATGTCTAACAGGCTGCGACGGTTCTGTTTACGACTTCACAGTGGCGGTGAAGCCACAGGCCCAGACCCCGCGGACGACCCGTATCGGTTTAATTTCAACTGAGGGAAGAGAGAATCAAGTGCGCATTTACTCTGGAAACGCCGGAGGATGCAGACGGATCAATTGTATTATTGCTGTGTGGAATTCACTGGCAGAGCGCGGTGAGGAGGAGGACACTACCCTATCCACCGTGACAGACCGTGATGGGGAAAAAAAAAAAGAGAAGATGGCTTCGAGACGCTTTCAAATTAAACCCTTCCAGAAAAAAATATTTAAAAAAAAGAAGCGTAATCTTCCTGTTCTTCGCCTCGCGGTGCATATCAATGGGGCAGGCTGTTGCAACGTAGAATTCGTATGTCGCCTGGTGTCGCGGGATGGATCGTATTTCCCTACACCCGACAATCTCTATGATCTACGGGCGCTCGGATTTCTCTAGTCAATAACTGGTAGGAACGCTGTGCCTCGGATCGCACATGAATAATTCAGCCAAATAAATATCAAGCATTATCACTTAAGCTCACAGAAAATATAAATAAAGATAAATTAATATTTTTACTTGACTCGTGGCCTTTCCAGGACCTGTCTCTCATCCATTTCCGGGGCATCAGTGGCCATCTGAACCGATAACGGTTGCGGTGGTCAAAGCCTTGCTCGGATGGCAACGGTGCTGGAGTATCATGGAGCGTGAGCCTGACGGAAGTGAAACGTTCCCGGACACACAGGCATACACTGCCTATGAAAAGTAGATAATCAGCACCCTTTCTCAATCTTCAAAACCAATAGATCTTACCGATCAAGAGACAACAGAAAAGAAAAATGTACCTTTTCGTTCCACCCTTCAGACCCATTCGTTAGTGGCCAAGAGACTTTTAAAACAATATTTCCTACAGCTTATTTTGGATGTATTCAACATGGTAAGACATAGAATCAGCCCCCACACCCACCCCCCCAAAAATGAAAATACAGATCCAAAAACAAACTGGTGAAGCAACTTTATCAGGCAAAAAAAATGACAGTTGCCTACCTAGTAAACAGAAAGCAGTTAAAACAGGCCAAATTATTATGAGGCAAACAGTCGCACCCAGCCAGTCAAGCGCGCACTTATGATCTTCAGCGTGTGATGATATGAATAATAACCAAACCCTCAAAAGCATTATGAAAACCCTGTTAAAACATTTCAAGAAGGGCCGAGAGTCATTTTGAATGTCACTGATTTCCTTCCGGACACCATATCTGGCATTTTCGAAAATGCCTCGTCTCAGTCATGGGTGGGATAGGCAGGAATGTAGCCTGTAATTAATGGGTCCTAGCAGTCACACGGGTGGCCTGGACACACACCTAAGGCTGTCAAGTGTTTGTTTTTCATGGGACTTCATGAATACTGGAGTTTCAATTGGATATCAGATTCAATGAAATCAGATCCAGTGTCGAGGGATTGTCCAATTAAATCCTGTAGTCTCAGTCAATTAGATAAGTATACCACTATAGGTAAACAGAAAAACAAACAAACTGTTCTTGGTTGACATACGTGGGTGGGGGTCTATGATCCAACCTCAGCTTTATAAAAGAAGACAACAAACCACCGTCAAAAGTAAACAAAATCATCTAAATTGTGATTATCAGTACTTGACTATTACTACAGGTACTTGGCTTTAGTCCAATACTATACACAAATAATTATCTCTGACTATAAAGGTACTGAATTGTTACCAATATTTCAGTAATAATTCAGTATCCGCTGCCTTTTGTACAGGACTGTTTCAGCCAGCCAGGGCCTTGGAATGTGACAACAGAGGTCAGGGTCAAGCAGCTCCTGTCCTGCTGGAAGTGGGCTGAGCCTCTACTCAAGATGTCTGAGGTGTTTCAAAGGTGCGTGAGAAAACCAGGAGGAGCTCTGTGTTTTGGGTATTTAGGGTGAGCGCCTGTGTCTTTGTGGGGCGTATGTTTGTGCGTAGGTTTCTGTAAGTCCTGAACAAATCCAAATGCATAATTTGTTTTGTGCCATTTAATTTCATGGCACAACAATGTTCGTTTCTCTTTCATTCATGAATGACATTGATACAAGGAGGATAACTGACTTTTTTGTCAAGTGAAAAGATGAGAGAATCGTGGAAACACTTCCTCATTGACTGCGCAAGGGGTTGTGATCTATAGGCCACTACCCCAAAAAGCATGCACAGATGCGTACTTCGAAAATCCACCAGAAAAGTTGTAATATAACAGTGAACAATAGTATTTTAAGCTTACTATTATGTAGCACCTGAAGGTTGTGGCCAGCAAAGTTTTGGTCTATCCTGAACTAATCCTAAAGCATAATTTTCTCTTAATGCAGCGAGGCTCGAACACAGGTCCCCTGCGTGACAGTCCGTGTCTCTTAGTCATTCACCCACTCAGTAAGACATTCATTCTTCTTGTACAACATAACATTTCAGGTGCCTAAGTCTTTTGCACAGTACTGTATATTGTTCACCAGGGCAACTTCTAGTAGGATGGCAACTCACTAGAGCCTTGGTGATGGCAGACGGCCATAAAATGTTGACTCAGGCTTGTGTGTTCAAATCCTCGGCTTAAGCGGTGTTCATTTTTTTACTTTTAAGCCTTACTCAAACCTTAACACCTAACTTTAATCGCCCAAAGTTAACGCTAAGGGCTAAGTCTGTCATACGTTTTCCAGTATAATTTCCTTGGCGTTTGAATTCACACCAGTATGTTCCAGGCGTAACGCGCTGGATTGTGGACGTCGATCAAGGGGATTTTGAACAATACCCGTGAGCACTGCACAGAAACTTGACATAGTTCTGACAGAATTGCTTGCACTTGCAAACTCCTGTGGGGCTCTATCGAAAATGTGGTGCACGCGATCTCGTAAGATGGCATTTCGAGCTAATGATATCGGCGAGTTTACACAAAAAAAGAATCTGGCATCTGGAGTCTTCTTTGAAAATCTCGAGATATGTAGGGTGGCGTAAACAAGCCCTAAACAGGGTCATAGTTTCGATGTCAGTTGCTGAGCAGTGTTTTGTTATCACAGAGGTTACTAAGCGATATCGTGGGAGCAATGTGTTCGAAAATAGGGTCGGAAATAATCTGCCGCCAGCTGTGTGGATGTCCTGCAGTCGTCACATGAAAGGAAATAAACAGTGCTTTCCCTTCTTAATTGTGCGGAGACAGAATAGAAATAGCAGACATAGGCACTGCAAACATTGCTATGGCAAGTCTCGATGAATCCCAGCCTTAGCATATTAATACGCAGGACTTTTGTCATTCGAGGTCATGGGGCCAGCCGGCTACCCTGGAAAGCTAAGTAACTCACATTACCCCACCTAGCACTTAACACGCATAGGGGATTTAGAAGCATAACTGTTAAAAGTTACCCTCAAATCACCCATCAGCGCAGATTACCACAAGTCTTTTAGGCATTTTCCATAAGGTAACATTATAAAAGGACTTGCTTTTTGTATAATACCCAGATTTGTCGGGATTTGAGAAAATACTATTAATGTGCTCCACATGGGGAGAAAAAGTCAGTCCCAGCTGTAGGTTCTCTCAGAATGCTGTGAACAGAGAAAGAACAAAATAGCCAGCGTGTGCTTAATCATAATGTACAGTATTTTGTCCCTTTTTATTACTGCATTGGCCTCTAAGGCAGGTTGCCAATATACAACGCTGAGTTGGTTGAAAACTACATATCAATTAATTCAATGAGGAAGACAAAAATACTGTGACAAATAGGGTCTTGATAGTGGTTATATACTGCATATTTTTTGAGGTTGTGCAACTATAGCACAGCAGAAATTTCTTAGGGTTGAACAAAACCATTCCTCAGAAAATATTGCCCATTCATACAAAAAGAGACTGATGTTTTTTGACAAGATATGGTTCTTTTTTTGCCTAGTTGTAACCATTCTCCTCCCAGTGGTATCGGGACAAATTAAGCATGTCAGCATGGGTGAAACCCAAAAAATGCCTATAAACACATTTTGTTCCATCTTCTCACCTGCTCCTCCTCTTCAGTGATTTTATCATTGGAATTACACTCCCCCTTTGAAAAAAAACGAAACAAAAACATGCTAAGAGGCTGTGCCGACAAGATACAAGCGCTATTGACAATGACTTAGAATTGATTTCCTATGCTCAGGTTAGCAACATTCATTTACATCCTCAGAGTATGTAGATATCCTCATAACAGCTGAACTGTAACTCTCAACACACTCTTACCCTAACTCCACTGCAAACCCTATCCATACCACTCTTTATACAGAGCCAGATAATGGGAGGAGAACAAATACTTTACCTCACACTCGAGGAAAAGGTCTCAGCCTGGTAAAAGCTTTATTTGTTTTGCAGACGGACGTTTGACATTTACATTTATTGCCGGTGGTTTAATTAAACTCGACCCGTTTACTGTCTTAATTACACAACATAACGGTAAATAATATTTTATTATTTCCCCTATCTCCGCGAACGAGGTAATGAAGAGACCCTATATCAAACGTGAAATGAACACAGAACAGAAAATAGTAGCCACCACAGACGCTTAATTACAATCATTCCCCCCGGCCATTGCCAACTGTCAACGTGTTATTACAGGAGAGACAGAAGTAGAAGAGGTGGAGAGAGAGAAACAAAACATAGCAACTTAGCTATAATAAGCAACCCCCCCCCCCCCCCCCCCCCCCACCAAACAGTGTGTCAACAACCAACGTGTGGGAAATACATTTTAATGGCTAAGCAAACAGAGATTGAGAAATCTAAAGGGTTGGGGGACCTAGGCTGACAAACCATAAACAAAATCGTTAGTTTAGCAATTAGCTTCTCTCCATCCCTGCGGGCATCTTTTGTGTTCAGTACGCAGGCCAAGTCATGGGCATTGGCATATGACAACAATACGAGGTAATTGTTTATCACCGTATTCCCCGCGGTTGATGCCCCATTTTGGAAAATAATCATATTTTTGGTATTCCCAAGGAGTGTGAGCCGTTGACGCGCAGAGGTGAATTACAGACTGATTTTAGTTCTCTGCCCGTGCATAATAGATGTCAGATGATGGCATTGTGCTGAGGTTGGTTTTCCGCGGAGCGTGGGAGCCATGCTAATTGACAAATTATTGGAGTGCAAATTATTTTTTTTCCCCCTCCAATACGAGTTGCTAGTTCATTGTCTCGTGAAGCATCTTGTATTAGCGGCTCCGTGACGTCTTAAGGCAAATGTTGTGAATCATTGACAGCTTGGTTTGATGTTCTTCAATCTGTGTCAACAATTGTGTTTCTCAATATTGCAGATGCTTGGCTGTTAATGCTTCTACAATTATGAATGTGAATTTAAAAACACAACTAACCCTACAACCATTATAATCTATAACCTCAACTGTTAGAGCATTTTTGGAATGAACTAAAATACATTATCAAGGTGAGGATTTGTTACGCTGAAGACTAATTCTGTGGAACACCATAGACATGTTGACTCTAGCATCAGTGAGTAGTCAGTTGTGAAGTAGCCATTGGCTGGGGTTTTAACCAATCAGCACCCACAATTAAACCCACCCATTTCACAACAGCAAAATAAACTAATCGTATTTCAACTGGGCCAGTATAAATATGGATAGCCATAAGGCGTAGCTAAATTATGCCACCCGTTAGCAGGTCCTGCCTGGCTGGTGTTCCTGCGAGGCCAGGAAGTTTGTCTTACTAGGGCAGCCATACGCCACAGGACACAGCGCCTGCCAAATCACACCTCAGATCATCCTTGCGGCCCAAACTACTCCTCACGCTCACCTTGCCTTCCTTGTTTTCACTTTCTATTGGTTTCTTCCCTCTTCAATATTATTTTCCCCAAACAAACACGAGAGAAGTCCATTGGACCATCACAGGCTGGGCTCAAATGACTTCTGAAATTGCTTTGTTTCCTCTCCCCTGAACACATATGTCGCTGTTGTTGTTGTTGTTTTGTTTGAAATGGCTGCCTGATGAAATCAAGCGTGACTCGCCATTAGCAATTGAGCTGACTGTGCAAAGTTTATTTGTTTATTCTTTAGATATTTTTTGGGGAGTGTGGAAAATGAAAAGGTTTGACAGACTGCAAGCTGGTTGGGCTTTGTGGTAGGCCGATGTTTCAGAGTTGTTAAGAACTTGGATGTTCGGCATGGTCTGTTGTCCCCATTGATCTGGTGGAACAGGCGCTCATTAGAAAAACACACAAAGCACTCTGAAATCCTACAAATCTATGACTTCACACTGAAAGCTGTTCGAGTTACACCAAGGTTGTAAAGACCTATTTATTGGCAAAACTACTTCCGAGCCTTATGGAAAAACAAAATAAAGGTTCTAAATGCAGCATACCTGGGAGAAGAACCTTATGTTTCTAATTGATTATAACACTGTTGATTGATACTTAACGAGTAACTTCTACAAGGTTGCCACACATTTGTGATTGTGACTGAAAGATATTAATGGCACTGTGGACTATCCTGTGTGTTTTGGCACAAAGATCTGGTTCCTCCTTAAATGTCATTTGTACAGGGAAAAGTCCTATTTAGTGTAGATTTTTCCTAAAGTGGCCGAGGTCAAATTCGTATTAAGCAACCTGATGTATCTCTCCTGCCACGGCACATTAGAGTTTGTATATTTCTCAGAGACACTCACCAAGAGCTAGCATTGTTTTCAATTACACTTTCAACTTTTCTTTTTAATTAAACACACAGCGAGATTAATTACGGGACAACTTAAATTATTAAAAAAATTTGAGGTGTCTCGTAACGTTAGGTTTGGCGTGAACACCCCCCCACCCTAGTGGCCGGTTGTCCAAAGCTCTCATGGGTGGGGGGGGGGGGGGGGGGTAAGGACCTGAAGGGGAATTTGTGAGTGTAGAGCGAAGGACTTATCAATGAAATTCCCAGCAGTGCCCGAGTCTACCAGCGCCTTACACTGGGAAAGCAACGGAAAACCGGGGAACTCAACAGGGACAGTGCACAGAGAGAGAGGAGAGGCAAGCGGTGAATGGGCATGTGCTACCTGGGGTGACGCGGAAGTGCCATGCCTGTCGCCTCTCGACTCGGGGAGGGAGGTGTGATGTGGTGCGGTGGAACGGCCTCGTCTCCTTTTGGAGGCACTCCACACCTGTCCTCCCCGACCTCTGCCCGGGAGCACAGCCGCCCCCAGGTCCTTGGGGACGGCGGTATCCAGGTGTTGGGGTGGAACGGGCGGGCCTCTTCCGGGAAGTCCTGGGGCAGCCAACAGATTGTCGAGACAGATAGACAGGTCCACCAGCTGGTCGAAGGAGAGGGTTGCGTCCCAGCATGCTAACTCCCTCCGGACGTCCTCGCGAAGGCTGCACCGGTCCATGAGAGCCCGCTCGTTCCACCCAGGTCCCGCTGCCAGGGTCCGGAACTCCAGTGCGAACTCCTGCGCCGATCACGTCACCTGCCGTAGATGGAAAAGCAGTTCACCCGCCTCTCTCCCCTCGTGTGGATGGTCGAACACGGCTCGGAAGCGGCGGATGAATTCGGCGTAGCTGCCCTGGGCTTTCCCGGACAGGCAGGAGACGAGCGAGGAGATCTTCTGGGCGTCTGTCGGCGCAGGATGGATCGTCTGGAGTGCGATGTCGACCTGCAGCAGGAAACCCTGGCAGCGGTCCGCCGTCCCGTCGTAATCCCGGGGAAGCGGGATGTGCATCGCCCCCACGCCGGGCGACACAGCCTCAGGTGGCGGCAACAGGACCGGTGTTGCAGGGCTCTGCTGGCTCAGCTCTAGGCACTGTACCGCTTTTAAAAAAGTGTCCATCGCGGCGCCTAGGCTGGCCAGCATGGATGTGAGTTCCTTCACTAACTCCGCCACACCGGCCTCACCTTGGGCTCCTCTTTGCTCCATATTAGATTCAGGGGTGTGTTATTCTGCCAGGCTCGAGTGGAAATGAGGAGCAGGAAGACAAAGTCGTACTTGTTCACTGTATTTAATAGTTAGATAAATGGCTTAGCCTGACAATGCTCTTAGCAGGCGAGACAATAACACACAAAGACAGGGGAAGCAGAGGGAACATATATACTGGAGGGGGATGATTAGAACGAGGACCAGGTGTGCTAAACAAGACAACGGGTGAAATGAATGAATGAGATGGGCGGTGGTGTTAAAACAGGCTTCTGATTTCATGAGCGCAAGTAATAAAACAGCACCGTGTCACTTGTTCACACGGCCTAACATACAGAGACGTCAGTGGAGACGAGACAGACGTACATGATGATGTTCTTGTTTACAGCCACACTGGAGACAATCAAGAGACGGATAACTTAGACTTGTGACAAATTATAGCATTATGTTGGAAATCAGAGAAACATGTTATGGAAGATAAGTGACATCTGGCTGGATCTTACCACCGTCCACATCGCCACTAAGATTTTACCACAAAGCTTTCAGGACACATTTGAACCCGATAAGCTCTGACTAATTCTCCTAGATCCTGGGGCTTAATAGGGCTTTTTAATAGTATTACAACTTCGACATAATCTATTTGTTAGTAATATACTTTAAAGCTCCCGTTCATTTCTTGGTAGAACACTCATGGGTTTATTTGTAGATGGCCGCGCTTTGTGTAAAGCATGGAGTTTTTGGACCTCCTGTCATTTCGCTAGCCAGAGTGTTATCTTATATTTTCAGCAACACATTGCTGTCTTTAAAGGGGAACAAACATGCTTGTTTCTAAAAAAGTGGGACTTTTCAGATTGCCAGCAATTTAAGATGGACAATCATACGATTTATGCTTTCTTTTTGGGAACAAATTGTCACTTGTGTGTTTAGGGAAAACTGAACCAATAAAAAATGCATTCACAGCCAATCATGTAGACAGCCACAGCCAAACATGTTGTCTGGGTCTTCAGAGGGGAACATAGAGAAAATAAACCGTCTCTTTCCCACAAAATAAGCAAAGACCCCCTGAACTAAAGGGATTGAAAGTGTATTAGACGCATCTCACTATACAGCCAAGAACGTGTGGAGAGATGGTGAAAACAATTTTACAAACAAAGAAAAAGTGAGAAAAAGAGAGAGAGATCGTCAGTCAGTCTAGGATCGAGTCAATGACCAGGAGAAGGAGAAGAAGAAAAAAAGCGACAAGGAGAGAAAGGAAATAAAATAAAAGGGCAATGGTGTGTTGCTCACTCAAGCCTCTCTGGCTCCCCCATTACGCCATTACAGGGGAATGGGAGAGCAGCGCTGGGAGAGGCTCCTGGAACCGCAGAGCGTGCTGCAACAGACACCCTACCCGACACCCCCCTCCCTCCCCGGACCAAGTGTGCCCTGCAGTTTCGCCACGCTGACAGCGCCAGGAAATGGACACAAGCGGAGAGTTGAAAAGCCTGGGTGATTCCTGGATGGCAGCGGGATGAAGGAGAGCAGGCGGCTGGAGCGGTGCCCCCCTCCCCCCCAGAGGGGTTCAAATGACTTAATCTTCTTATCCCGTGGTGGAGACGACTTTTCAGAGATTTGACACACTCACTCTAACTCCTAAAATGGCGTGCGGGGGCAGAGGCAAAATAGAGGAAATCGCTTACAAATTGGTGAATACATGGTATAGCAGCAAGCTAGGGTTCCTGGGATGGCTGGACCTCCAAATGGGGATCCTGAGGGGCTCAATTCAATGGGAGCTTGGTTGTAGTTTTTTTTGCACAGTAGTTGTTTCTTCCGTGGTCAAACTAGCTCAGAGACTAGTCTTGGCTGCTGTCTAAAAACCTGCAACTAATGCTTTCTGTTGTCTTTTTAAAAACCTGCAACTAATGCTTTCTGTTGTCTTTTTGCTTCTTTTGCTTCTTTTGTTTATAAAATTTTTGTATTTTCAGCACTTTTACCGGTACCAAATTCATTGATTACTCCAAACTCACAACTAAACTGTGTGGTTGTTTCAGCCAGCTGTCTTACAATGTATGCACTTATTAAAAGTCACTCTGGATAAGATTGGTCTTGGTACTGTATAAAACCTACAACTTCTACCAGACTGGTCTTGGTACTGTATAAAGGCCTACAACCTCTACCAAGTCTGCCCCCCCCACAGGTGTGCCTTCAAATGTTTTAGGAATAGAAGTTTGTTTGTATGATTGCTCTGGTGGGTTTAGATTAATCACAGCCTTTAAGAGTGTATTTGGAAATTAGTTTTAGCACATGACCTAAAGGGCTCCAAACAGAGTATCTATTGTCAGATTTGGACAGATTAGAGTTCCTAATAATGGTACTGTGCATGATAATGAAGAGAATAAAACATTAAATGCCATTATTCAAAATCCCGGAAGAACAAATCAAGACGAAACACACAGACAGTCATGCAGAATCTACATTTACATTCTATTAAAACTTTTAAGTCAAGGAGTTACAGTTCCCTCGCTTTAGCAACATCGATCTCACTTTCCCCACTCTATGGCTGTGATTCTCACTCCAGCTCTCTAATGAGCCATGATCACTGTGTTCAACTGGTAATTAAAATCAGATATTAAGCCTACCCATAATCCCCTTGGCTAGCGCTGCAAAACACCGGGGCCACCGCCTGTCGTCTAGTATTATCCTCCAATGCAGTCGGCCAATCAGACTGCTTTGCCGTGCCTTCACCTTCAAAAGAGCAGTCAGCCAATCGATCAATGGCTAATCGGCAGATCCACCCTCTGCAAAGTGGGTGGTCATAATTTAAAGGCTATGTTTGTTCAAACAGAGATCCAAAAGAGGAGCCATAAATGCATCTTTCACAATTAGTTTTAACGGGCCTCTGATTATGAAAACAGTAAATTCTCTGAATGACGTTTTTCGAAAGATTTCATTGCGGCAGTATGATTACAAGATGGGGCTTCATTGATAGAACCAGTTTGTTTTCGGTAAACTGGGAAATTCTATGAAATCGACATCACTGCGATGTGATCATGGTTTAACCGAAGACGTACTGTCAGTGGAACCAGATGGAATTCTGGGAAAAATAAAAATATAATCTCATGATGCCTGGACAGACGTGCCTTCCTCTGACAGTCAGCACTGCAATTTGGACAAAATTAAACTAAAAGAGAGAATCTCTCAAAGGGTACATTATCACTTCCAATGTCACAATATATCAGTGATCATTGCTGTACGGAACATCTGCTCGGCTATTACCCAGCATACACTAATTATGATCCATCTAATATTGATGACTCATCAGTCTGTGGCGGTCCGTGTGGCCGTGTTGGTCTAATCTTCTTCTGGCTAACATGCAGGGTGTACCGAGAGGTCATGGAAATGTGGATCGACAGAAGAGATGTATTCAACTCATGCTTTGGACCGTTTCGATGTGCGTGCACTTGGGGATAGACAAAAGGATATAAAGTGTCAGTGCTTTAAAAGCACTGGGCCGATAACAGAAAGGTTGCTTGTCCGAATCCCAAGCCAATTATATCAAAACAAACAGAATGCCCTTGAGCACAGCTCTTAACCAAATTCCTCAAATTAAAAACAACAACTAAATGTGCTAACATAAATTGTGTGACAGAACATCTTGGACAAATTCAGTCTGACCAAAACCTGCAGTCTAACAACTAAAATCTATTAATATTCTCGGCTGCAGAGTCAAATAGCAGCGAAGACCTCTGTGGCCTCTTGGCTGGGTTGCTCGGGGCGATGTTCAGCGGAGGCCAGCCCCAAACGGAGTCAGGTCTCTGCGGTCGGCGGGCTGGAGGTGACCTCTGACCCGTCCTGCTCTTTCATTAACCCTCCAACACACGGCAGCATCTGTTTGATAACACCGCGCTCATAATAAGATCCTGGTTAGAGGAAAGAGCAGCTCTCGCAGGGCCAGCGCTGCGGTGTGGTGAACAAAATCTTTGCTGACCGCAGTTCTTGACCGTGACCGCCGTGGGTGGACATGGTTTCCAACTGAACACAATAAAGGCGGAAAAACATTTTCATCAGCGTGTTAAAATGTACTGTTGATAATAATAGTGTATACCCTGACCAACTTTATTGACCTTGCTGGCCCTGTGCTCGGCTTTGCCTCAGACTCCCGGTCAACCAATCTCAGCACTCATATGGATGGCAGCTGTCATCATGACACCTCGGACAAGTTTGTGTTGAGATTTTTATTTCTTCAAAATGTTCTAGTATATATACTGCATAGATATTATTTTTATTTTCCTTTGAATGTCAGAATAATTGAGCAGTTCTCTAAGAGTACTTGCTACCGAGACTCCAGAAATGTGGAGCCTTTTGATTAAATATATTCTTTTGTACACTTTTGTTACAATGTTTCCTAGCCATATAAATCCAATAATAAAAATAAAACATTTCATATTTAATGTCATATGTAGGTGTTGGGGTTAGCATTGTATTTTCAGGACGACCAGTGCTACAAGTACATAAAGAAAACAATTTGCAATTGTAAGTATTATTGACAGATATGAGGTGTGCGAAACGACCGGACAGAAAGATCCCATTGGTACAGAAATGGTTTGTTCAGTCTAAAACAATGACCCCTATTTTCGTGACAGATGACCGCTGCGTGGAGTTTGGAGTCTGTGACAGCAACTACAGCTTGATTAGTCTCATAGACAATGTGTCTTGGGGTATCCTATCATATTGTATAACAGCAGAACCCCTTACACCCCTTAATACTTCAGCTTGGCCTGTGAGTGTTACAGAGAAAAACAGATGACCTGATTTTATTTTTTATTGCTCAACCCTATCTTTGGTTTGATTCTTTTTTTTTTTTTAAAGTCTAGGTTCTGTGGCTTCCGGAATCCAACCTTGTCCCAACGAAAAATCAGTGCTCTAGCTCATCTCCCGGTACTCACACAGGCTAATGGTCAGTGTCTATGGATGGAACACTTCCACTCTAATAGCAAACCTCAGGAGTCGGTCAACATGAACAGAATGCTCAAAAGTGCCTTGAAGTCCACCGGGCAGCGGCGCATGTGGTCCTTTGGTTCAGGGTGTTTTCAGGCGGAATGGAGCAGGAGGAGCGGAGCCGGCGCAATTTTAGCTTTAGCATGGCGCGCCTTTGTAAAGTGAATGTCCGGCTCTAGTTTTCGGATGGAGTACCGCTCGGCCGCCAGCTCCACATACGCACCCGGACCGGCGGGTGCCTGGAGCAGTGTGACAGCGTTTCGGCATTGAGAGGGACATCCGAACACTGGACTCTCACATACCCTGCTGACGCTAGCTAGCAATTTAATATAAACTTCTTTCTTCAGATACATCACATCGGTTATAACACAGAGGCCCAGCATTGTAAGACTTGCTAATCAGAAGGACCAGACCAGGGTTATGGTTTCTCACATTATGGGAATATGTGTAAAGTGTCCTTAGGTGTAAATGTCCATGTAATTTGAAGGTAAAATCCAGATTTGAACCAATGTCTTAACTTAATGGCCTGCACCAAACAGTTATGGACATGACAGTCACATTGACACCTTTTCAGACACAGGCTTGGGCTTGTTAACAGCGGCATACGTGTAATTGGGGATTTCTACTGGAGCAATGCTTTCTACTTATCGTTATACCAACCCCTCATTGGATGTGTGTCAGCTAGCAAAGTTAGACGTGCAATTAACTCAACTCCCATTTGCGGTTGATTTTAGAGCCCCTGTTCACTCCTAAAAGGGTCATCCTATAGCTGAGACTATTGGGGGACAGTGAGTTCATACTCCATTACTGGCTTGCAACACCGCAAAACATCACTTTACCAGGTTCCTGTAATGTAATGTAAACAGCAGACAAACACCACAAACCCATCTGTTTCCTGATTAGCCAAGTCTAATTTGTTTAGCAAGTTTGGGTGAAATGGGATCGTTGTGAAAATACGGACAGACATTGCAACAGTAACCAAGGCGTGGCTGATACAGTCAACTGGCATTCAGGAAGTCTTAAACTTGTCTCTTTGTTTTGTGTTTTTTTTTAGACGGACGAAAGGGCTGCTGGGTTGAAGCTTTATTGTCCTCGTCATCACCGAACCATCGGACCTGAGAAAGAGAGTGAAGAGACGGAGAGAGGACGAGACAAAACGAGGGATGACAAGAGAGAGTGAGACAAGTGTACCATGAGCACAGGCTTTTCCTCGGTTGGGAGGGACCGGCAGGGACCGAGCCACCTATCTTACGGTGACAAGCGGCAAATGGGGGCCCATTACCATACAGAATGTTAATGCCAAAGTTTGGGCCCCGGGGAGTGTCCCCGTTTCCCCAAAAAGAACAGAGTATGTCTGCCAGGGTGCACGCATGACAGCGTCTATTCACCCCCATGAGAGAGGCAGATAATAACCGTATAAATCACAAGAGACTCCTCCCCCCCCCCCGCACCCCCCAACCCGAATCACTTCTCTCTCCCTTATTCCCTTTTTCTCTGTCTGTACAACTAACAAAGACTCCTTCCTGTACTCTGTCTTTTCTTCTTGTCTATCTCTTCATTTTCAATAGCCAGCTCCTTATTTCTCTATCCTCTTATTACTTCAGCTCCCTCTTTTGCTTTCTCCATCCCTTTCAGTGCGTCTCTCTATTGCTCTCTCTCTGCCTCTTAATCTCTCCTTCAGCTTTTCTTGTTTCTCTCGCCTTAAAAGACTACGGGGCTGGGTCGGTGGCGCTGGTTCTGTCTGAATGAGATGCAGCTTATGTACAATTTAGATAAAAATGTAGATAAAAATTGGTTGAGGGGTAGGCTATTTTAAACAACCCCAACCCCTTTCCTAACCCTAAACGAATTCCATGAACCTGCAACAAAGATTTAATTTTGACAAAGTCCGTGTGTGTACTAGAGCTTACTGAAGCAGCCATTTATATTGATTACATCACTCCATTTAGAATGTGTAATCACCCCTCCAATGCAAAACTGAAGAGTGCATTCACCACAGCGCAAAGGGTCTCCTGTATGTGATTTGCCATCTGTGTATGTTGTAAACAAAACAGTATGCAGACAGTGCTAACGCTAATGTCCACGGCTACGGCACGAATGCCCTTCTAAACTTGAGAGAAACAGCTAGATGTTGCCTTATAGTGTGTACTTAAGGCTGTCTTTGGATGAGCTATCGTTGAAGTGAAACAATTCACCTTGTGGGGGAAAAATAAAATGCTAGCCTATAGCGCAAACATTGCAGTTTATTTGGAGCTAACCGCTAGCGCGGCTTTGTTTCTGACAGTGAAGTCTTCTGTGTCACTGAAGGCCAATGCCCCTCTTTCTCCAGTGTTTCTTTTTTTTTTATTACTCTTTTCCTTTTTTTCTGTCATTATAAGACATTCATGAGAGAGGCCCGGTTCTGGCTGCATCCCTCCAGGCTCCGAGTGGTGGGGTCTGGGTTCTCTCTGTCTGTCTGACATTGAGATGCCGGTGCTGCTGAGCTGAGAGAGAAATAGATAGATAGATTGGGGGTGGGGTGTGTGTGTGGGGGGGAGGGGGGGTGGCGAGGGGGGAGATAAAGTTGGTAGCGAGATTGTCTATTCAGGCGCCTCCGGGGGGCAGCTAGCATGCTTCTGAGTCATAGGGATGACTTGGTCAGTGTTGCGTCGCCCATATCAATTCCATTTCGGGGGAGTCGAGACACTCTATCCAGCTCACACGAGTCAAGTGCTGACAGCGTGCAACCCTGGTAGAGCACCAGCTCAAACACTGGACCAGTGGAAGTAACGTTGTCGAGAGACGACCCAACCCCCCCACCCACCCCTGCACGGAGACGCTGGCTATCAATGGCGCTTTGCTCAGTGCACTATAACTGCCCACGCTAGTCACTTCTGGCTACATAAAGTGAGTAAAAGGCTATCGCCATCATCAAAAGGGAGGGCATGCTATGCGCTTTCTGGGCTAATTCACTCCACAATCTGGGCCCTTCACTCTAGCCACTGAATGGGAGGTCTTAAGCAAGTAGCTGCATCGAACTACAAATAAATATTGCTTTATGATCGCGTTGCCTGGACCCCAATCCCTGGGCACCTCCGTGGTGCATCCACAGTGAATGTACAGGTAGGGGGGCTGAATGTGTCTGGCTGTGCGTGTGTTTCTCAGCCGTTAAGCATGCCCACGCAAGCCACCACAGTGATACACAGAGAGAGGACTCTCTCGGCGGAGCAGACTGAACGGCCACCTTCCGAGCAGCACCGACCACTGGGTGTCACCTTTGAAGTCACTCCTTGAGGTAGAAAAACACTGTTCCAATGGTTATAAATAATCTATCAAAGCAGAAGGCTGTGGTCCTGTGTATATAGCCATAATGCCCTTTAATCCGTCAACAACCCCCCCTCCCCCACAGCAAATCCCATATCTCATCATTTCTCTTTTCCTCTCGCACCCTCTACTTCCTCATAACCGCCTTTAAAAACAACAATAACAACAAAGCCGTGGTTACAGACGGTTGCTAGGCTACCCCGGCGCAATTGGTTCTCATTATGGGGGTGGGATCTTAGTTTAATCCACAGGAATTGTAATTGACTCCAATGTAAAGATGCTTAGTTTCCTCGGGCACAACATACTGGGGGAAGAATAGACCTGCGCCAAGCCGCTCACGCAGCCGCTTAATTGAAAATGAACAAACTTAATTTCGACCCGCTCTTGTAGCACGACCCTCAAGTAATGCCGAAACAAAGCGTCTATTGTGCTCCCCTCAGTGCAGAGAAAGAAAACAGTCGTTTGTAATGTGAACCCTGTCGTCGTGGTGATGACTCTGGTAAGAGTCAGAGGGTGAGCCTTGTCTGGACGACACCCCTACTCAAGTGTCACGCCGGATTCCACACAGGCGTCGTCAGTGGTCACCAGCGGTCGGCTAACACCGCGCACACACACACACACACAAACACACAACGCACAGCAGCGTTGACACGTTGACAGGCACGTCACGGGGGTGTCGCACACAAGCAGCGGTGTCACATGGCAGCCGGGTTACGGCGATAGCGGGAGGCTTTGACGCACACAGACGTATCTGGGTCTTTTGCTGATGTAGTTCTTTACCAAAAATCTGGTAAAGTATTGTATATTATACACCAAGCAGCATTGCACCCTCCTTCCCATTGCTGGATGGCCTCTGAAGCTAAATCGAGTTGATTCACGGCACCAGGATGGGAGACCAGATGTAGCCAAACGGGGTCACAGCCAGTAGGGGGCACACTACCCTCTCCTCTAAAGATCAAATCCAAATTCCCCAGGGCAGTGAATGGGACATTGCCGTGCATATGGTTCTGTCTTGAAATGGGGAGTAAAACAGTTGTCTAAACAGTTTGTGGTCACTAAAGATCTCATGGCGATTACCATAAGAGTAGGGGTGTTAAAAGAGTGTCATGGCTACATTTCCATCTGGCCTTTTTGTCCTCATGGCCATTTAATAATCCCCAACTTCTAATTAACACATAACATCCTTTTGCAAGAAAAAATAAAGTTTAGATGTAAAGCACTATAGATAATAAAAACATGCAGTCAATATTGTATGTAATTTGCTCTGGAGAAGTGTCTCAGCCAAATGACAGCATGTAAAATGACTTTTAGAGTCAAAATCAGCGGCTTAACCACCGTCCACCAGTCGGGCCGGCGCTGTCCCAGATAGCTGACAGTCTATTACATTTAAATAGCCCATAATTGCCACTAGTTGGCAGTTTTCAAGTCGCATATTGATGTTTTTCCCCATCTGTATCAACGTTTAATAATCCTCGATCTGGCGTCATCTGGCTCTGGCGTGTGTCTGTGCATGCAGTTCATGCCCTTGCATTTGGGCACCGCATCAACGTCTCAATTGAGGGTGGGAGTGCATGGTTGATGAGGCAATATCGGTGCAGACCTAAACAAGTTCAACCTTCCGCCGTTGCCACACCCCGCCCACCGTGTCCTCTCGCCACTGCCCATCATCATTCCTCTCTCCTCCTACCAGTCAGACCAGATTTCCTTTCGGGCCGTTTTAATGGACTCTCTCACCCAGGGCTCCGTACGTCCGGAATGTTCCACCGGACGACCTCCGGCTGGTGACGGAGTGACCCGCGTGGCGACGCCCTGGCGGTCCCTCCGGCGGTGACCGTTCCCTCGCCGAGCCCGCCAGACTGTTCACGCCTCGATGCCTCTCGGCCGGGCTCTGCTCTGGTGTCTCTCCGTCGGCTAAGAGGGTCGGCACAGTCGGATGGGGACTGAGCCCGCGTGTGCATGCGTGCACGGACGGGCTCCCGTACACTGTCTTGCCTTTATGTCTGAAATTAGAATTGTGTGTGTGTGTGTGTGTGTGTGTGTGTGTGTGTGTGTGCGTGTGTGTGTGTGTGTGAGAGTGTGTGTGTGTGTGTGGGCGCGTGTGCATATTTGGGCAAAAACGCGCCTCCGCAGGTGTGTCTGAGTGTGTCTGTTTTGTGGCACACAGGTGTCACTGTGTACCACTTCACGTGTGTCTCCACGAGGACAGTCAGTGGGAGTTGATGGATGCTCTACGCAGCAGCACAGCCGGAATGATTAAGAGCGCGGGGCGCGCGGCGCACGACGATGATTAGAGCTCTAAAACAGGGATTAGCCAAGCATCATGGCCCCATTTCAAGTGTCAATCAACGAGTCGGTCCGCTGAAAAAAAAAAAAAAAAAAAGGGCCGGTTTCAAACAGCCACGCGGCGCTGTTCATCTTCGCCGGGCTCCTTCCAATACGTCAACTCTGTCATAGCTTGAAGGTCACTGTGAGAGAGACGCACACAAGCAATCGAGGCACGGCGCCTGTTTTGCAGTCAATTAGGTGTTCATCTGCTAGGGAGGAGATAGAGAGGGGACGGGGACACGGGGGTTTATGGCCACTCAGGGGCGGAGGACTCGGGGCTGTTCCTTGGGCTGTTTGCGTTGATGTCCACAGCGGTGTGGACGGGCTTCAGCTTCATGTGTTACACTCCGATTGGTGTCAAGACGTTTTCCCCGTGTCTTCGGTGTCGCACGTTTTCTTTTTGTCTTCCCTCTCAAATTCTGTCCGTTTTCTTCTGCTCTTTCCGTCCTCCCTCAATTTCTCGGATCTTCTTTACTCTCACTTTCTATTCCTTCTCTGCTCGTTCATTTCTCCTTCTCTCTCTCTCTGCAGTCATGTTCTCTCTGTGTCTTGGTTTTTCCCTCACTCTCCTCTCCATCTCTTCTGGTATTTCTCTCCTTCCGTTTCTCCATTTCCCCTCACCCCCTCCCCCCCCTACCTCCTGAACTCCAGATACCTGAGATAAGGGGACCTGGCTGTCAGTACCATCATAACAGACCCAACTGGGGAACACACATTTCATCTGATAAGCAGGCCACCGCCGGGGGGAGGACAGTATGAATTATGGGTAGACGGTGGGAACACTACAGGAAAGCAATCGCCTCTTCTGTAGGGGAGTGATTAAGAAAAGCTTACGTAACGCGGGCGTGTTCCACGTTACATCCTTAAAACCCAACGGATGTGACCAAAAGCCTGTCTGACCACATCCACGTTACTCGTGAGGTCTGTCCTTCATTACCGGCGTCGTCATCAGTCGCCACCCATACGAGCATGAGAAACGGTTGTTTTCCGTTCTCCTGTATTTGAGACGCGAGCGCCGCATCTCTCCCGTTTTCCCCTGCTGGTGCACGTTTACAGGCTGTCAATCTCCTGAGCGGCAGACATTAGTGAGACCATCAGAGGGAGACACACTCACACTGGGGACCCTCTCCCCCGTCTGCCTTCAGCTCGCTACGCCGACACCCCCCCTCCCAGCCCGGCCGACACAATAACGCCCCCCCCCCCCCCCCCCCAACTCCTTGGGAATAAAAGGAGGAAAAACGGCAACAGTGAATCTGTTAGCGTGGCGGTCACGGCTCGGGGGTTGTCGGCCGACCAAGCCTGCCGATAGTGGGCACCGCGCGCGCGCGCGCGTCAGGGATGGCAGTGAGAGTCCGACAAACATGGCGGGTGGAATGTGAACGATCTCACTCGGTTATGAAACCACCCATGCCCTTTTCGGTTCGATAAATTATCTTTCTTAGATACTTTGGTGTGTTGAGAGCTTTTGTTGCACTGAGGAGAAAAAAAAATGTGGAATGTTGACCTAGGACGTATGAGTCCAGATATCCAAATGTCAAATGTGTTTTTAGTTGGGTTTTTTGGCGCTAGGTGGGGGGTTCCAGACAGAAAAAAGTAAACTGAGGTAAATTTAAAGAAAGAAAAGTTGGAGATGTTTTAACTTCTGTGAGTCCGTTGACCTATGCAAAGTCAAGTTCTGTCGACGGAGAAGCAGAATTTTAAATTCATATTATATTTACATTTGTATTCTCAAAGGTGACTCATCTAGCGAATTGTGACGTCTGGTCTGTAGGAATACATAAATGTAATGTAAAAAATAAGTGCTATAGACTTTTTAAGTCATAACTCTGTGAAAAGACTTTGTAATCTGTTGGATTTAATGAAACCCTGTACCAAGAGTGAGTGAAAGGCTGAAATAACATTAGGCTGCGAACAATGGCAGCCTTTACAGTACATATTAAAGCCTTAACAGTGAGACCTAATTGCCTGGTTGGTGAATGGGGCACGAGGCAGCTGACTCCTGGAACTGCAATGTCAAGCTGACCGAGCAGGCCGTCTACCTTCCTCTCTCTTTTTCTCGTCCTCCAAATGAGAAAAAGTTTCCAGGTCCCCGTTGATTGAACTTCCTTATCGAACTGCACATCTCTCCCGGTGCCGTGTTCCTTTTGTTTAGCAGATCCTTCTCAGAGGGAGTCAGATTTTTCTTATTACCTGTGCAAATAGTAGACTGGTGGTGTGGGTGGGGGGGGGGGGGTTGTGAGCTACAGTGTTCTTTCTTTGCTTTTCGTTTCGACATGTCGACACCCCTCGGGCTCTTTTACTTTCCTCAAATGTCAGAGAATCGAGTTTGACCCTGGCTACGGGTCCCGGCGTGGCCAAGGTCTGCCCGACACAGTCGCCATGACCCGGGCTGCATTTTTCTTCCATAAGATGGATCAACTTTAAATACACTTTTCCAGTGCTGGTAATTGACCCTGACAACATGATATCCCACTTGAGTATTTTCCGCATGTGGCACAATCGATAAGTGCCAAGGCCCGCTACGGTTTCCATGAGTCACGGGTAGACACAGATGGGTGTGTACAGGCGGCGCGATCCCTCAGTGTAGCCAACCACTAACATCCACCACTATCTATCCCAGGGCACTAATCAAGCCTGGAATAGCTGATCAATACCCTGGGTGGAAATAAAGCAGACAACAGATTATTGGACCCCGGGGTTGGGCTGGCGGCGGAGCGCGGTTGAACGTACGGCGAGCCAGCAGGAGGTGGCCAGAGGAGACGCGGCGGGGAGGCGGGCTGAGTGATTTGTTCGGAGACACTGCGAGACGCGGGAGACCTGAGGGAGTGTATGTTCCCACACAGAGTGAGGTGGTGGGGGGGGGGGGGGGGGGGGTGTGGACACTTTGGCCTCGGATATCCTGGGCAGAAAATCATCCGCTAAACTCTTATTCATTTTGCAAGTAACACCCTTCAGGAATCCGTGCGATATCTTTAACATATAGGTCAGACAATTTACATGGATTCTGAACACGGGCCCTTTAAGACGAGCTTGAAGATGAGAGCGGGTTTGGACTGGCACGATCCAGTGCTGGTCACCTAGACCTGGGGCATGACCGCGGGAGGTTGGGAGGGAACACTGTAGACTGTTGGTGTTTTCTAGAAGAACTAATTTAATCCCATCAACATGTATATGAATTATATGAATCAGTTACGCTTGTAATTACTCGCTTTCTATGCCTCATAAACAAAACTGCTGGTGCGTATTTAATCCTCCTGTTTAATTTTCATGAAACAAATTCCAGACAAAGGAGATCATGTATGTAAAAAAAGATCCATGAAAACACAACCTGAAATTTGCCATCGTCAGAGGACAAAACGCCACCCACAGGCAAACAAACATTCAGACGGGCAGACGTGGTGCATTGTGGGTTTACAGCCGCGGCACCGGATGTGCGTGTGATAACGTTTCAGGAACACAATTAACAACCTTCCTTATAACCCTGAAGCCTGGTGAGAGAGAGAGTATAAGTCAGTCACTTGGTAAGGAAAGTCACCACTGGAGCCATGCCTCAGAGCTAATCCCTGGGTCGATGCTAATCATTGCATTAATCCGGACGAATCACTACATTAGCTATTAGACTCTGATACTGTCACACAAAGGACGACGGCAGAAAACCAATAAAAAAACACTCTGAAAAGTGAAGTGCACGTTGTTACTGTCGGACACTTCAGAAATGGCCAGAATACATTTCTGATGTCTAATGGGAATACGGGGAATACACTGTACAACATACCTAAAACAGCTTTTTATTTGCATATTCCGTAGACAAAGCAGTGGTTGAGGGGGGGGGGGGTATATAGTTGCTTGGTAAGGGGAGGAAATGAGAGGACATGTACAAGCGCCATCCCAGTTGTAAACATGGCTGTTGTATATTCAACAAGGACCTTCCTCTCCATGTTAGGTGTTGAATATTCAACAGGAGGCCCCACCCCCACACCGTAGTTCCACAGCAACGTGTCTGCGGCCCTCTATGAAGCCCCCCCCCCCTATTTACAAATGGTAATGACAAGGAATATGAATACTGCATCAACATTTGTGTCAATATCTGCTGGTAATACAGAGTTTCCCCAGTCGAAAGCCTTATCTTATAATTAGCAGTGATAACAATAGCCACTCTGAAGAAGCTTGTCTGCCTCGCTCACACTGGTCTTCTCTTATCTTGTTTTTAAATTAATGCATGAAATGTGTGTTAGGAGTAGGGAAATGCTATTTTTACTTGGACACGCTCAGCTGGTGCTGTGTGCTCTTTTCGGGGGGTGTAATTAATTGAAAATCATTATTTTCCATTTCTGAGGATGGCAAATACATTCTTGAGATAGGCATCATTGAGAGATTGAACGCTTGCATGTCTGAGAACGAAGCACGCCGGAAAGACTTCAGCAAGGACGTCGGGTTAGCTTCCCTCTTTCACTCGGCTAACGCAACTACTCCTGCTAATTCAGATTCAAGATACTGTATTGTAATGTGGCTTAGCCTGTATCATAGATCCCTAAGGGGTAAGCAGTGTAGATGGGAATACGGCAAAGCAATATCATAAAGCACAATAAAGGGTTTGAAAAGAAATCCCCTTGGACCATTCCACAAATACCTATCACACATCTCTCAAGCATCCAGATAGAAGATCCACATACGTTTTCTACTGGGTGCGTTCAGGAGGGGGAAGACTCCTAGAGGCGAAACGTCATTTTAATGAACCGCTCAAAAAAATGCCAGCCGTGTAATTCACTAAATGACCCAAGATCCTTTTAGAAAGAGATGAGCTCAGCACATAGAGCATGCTAATTAACACCCCACTCACAACTGGAAAGAACAAATCATGGGCCCGCTTTAAAATGTCAAGATAACCAATTACCAAATGAAAATGGCCATTACCAGCTCCATGTTGGCCACAGGTGATGAAACTACCTGGAATAACGGGGGGGGGGTGAGAGGAAAAAGGAGGGAGAATTTAATAGTTTCTCCAGATTGCACCTGACCATAGACCGCCTAACAGGTGGATGCTTTTCAGAAAAGTAATTGGCATAAAATGAAAGATCCCAAGTCAAAGTTGAAATGGACGGTAGAAACATGAAAATGTTCTGTATTTTTCAACGAAAGTTGAGGACCGACGTTTAATGTTTCCCACACACGTTTCCCCGTCCGTCTCTCCCCGCCCCTGGACCGCGTGCGAGCCGTGACGGTCATCGTTCGTCCAAAGCGACTTCCGTAGCCCTTCCTGGGAGAGCTCACGCCGAGCTGAGTGACCTGGCATTGTTTGACCCGCAATAAATAACTTCTATTAACAGTGCCGTTTTGTTTAGCGATTCCGTCCACTACACAGATCATAATCTCTGCTGACAAAGGCACCAGGACCAATATTGTTCTTCAGGCAGTTGCTCGGGAGATGGAGATAGACATCGTGTTTTAGTGAAGAATGGACCTCTGGGTGACTGGCAGATGACTCACAGCCCGATGAAGTGAGCGAGTGAGAGGGGACTGAGAAGGGACAGAAGTATCCCTTGTGTGTCAGATGAAAGATGGAAGCACAACAGCGACGGGGAAAGTGTCCCAGCCCTTCACTCAGAAATTACAGTGCATGTGTGTAGGGGGCACTAAATCCACAGAAACAATTGGGTAGCAATCATCTCTGACACAGAAAGAGACGGGCCTCCTCGCTGCTCCTGACGGACGGACTCGTCAGCCCCCCCACCCCCCCGCCAGCTTTAATACATGCAAATAACAGACAGACGTTGACACGGAGCAAATTTACGGTGCCTCGCAAATTTTTAGGTCGCAGGAAGTGGAGGGTAATTCGTGGCCATTACTCTGTTGTCCGGATGCCTGATAATGCCTCTAGTGTTAGCTGCTCTGACTGGGTAATTTGGGGGGAATAAGCCATGTCATTGTATCCGTGTGTACGGTCCTCCGTCAGAAGACGGGGGCTTTTTCCGACCGAGCGGTTCACTCTCTGACTGAGCCCCGGGTGAAGGAGGGGAGCGGAAAGAAAGGGAGATGGGGAGAAGGCCCGACTGTTGCACAGTTCAAGTGTCCATGCCCACCCCGCCCAACCCAACCCAACCCGCCCCGCCCAACCCGCCCGCCCAACCCAACCCAACCCACCCCGCCCAACCGCATGTTACTCTAAAGTAACATTCATCCTCAATTAGAAAAAATAAAAAAAAGTTATTTTGAAGTTTTGGAGGCTTTTGTCCGGTCGGGCGTTTGCCTTGGGTGAGTCACCGATGCAGATATGAATGACGGGCTTGCTGGGTAATATCTGGACACCTCATAGAGAGATGACAGAGTTGAATGTGTGTGTGTGTGTGTGTGTGTGTGTATATGGGGGGGATCAGGATCTCTATGCAGTGGGGGGTGTGGTTAGAACAGTGATAACTTCACTGTGAATGGACCCATTTACGGACAGTTGTAGAACGAAGAACCCTGGTCATTAAGTGGGTTCTGTAAAAAGCCCTGCCCCAGCCCCACCATAACAACCGGCCATTTTATGTTCAACTCAAACTGCAACAGTCCTTTCCATTTTAGAAATAATTATAGTCACAGTTATAGGTCACAAACTCCTTTACACGTAAACATTGAATCAGGTACATGCACGTGTCTGTGCAGTGGGAGTGTGTGTGTTCGAGATGTGGCAGGTTGTACACCAACGCACAAACCGCAGAATTCGCCATGGCATGTATGGCATTAAAAGTGAACACACTCTCAGACATGCACAAACACACAAGCCAGACACACAGCACAACACCCAAACACTTGAGAATGGATTTTGGGGGCATCCGCACATTCTTTTCGCCCTGCTCATGTCGTACTCTGCAAAATATCATCAGACACGTAATTGATAATATGAGAATTTAAGAAAGCCGGAGCTAAATTGCAGTCCATCTGCATATAATATCTGATCATGTGCCAGCCGTTACACCTGTCATCAGCTGTTTTGCTTTGAGGTCCTTCTGACTTAAGTTTGATTTTCAGCAACTGAAAGGCATGTTCACCTAAATATAAATATGGACATTGGTTTGGCCGGTCAATAATTTAGCAATTTTACACCCCGGAAATCTCTCTAGCTGACATAGCGGAATTTCTGGGGGCATTTTCTTTCTGACATGAGGATTCTCCGACCTGTGCATTCATAGCTCTTCACCTGTACTTTACCAGACAATGTATTTTTTGTACACCACACACTTGATCCTGCTGCCATCAAGATAATCCACAAATCCAAGCGGGCTTGTTCCAGTGGCTGCCATTTGTGGTTCAAGACAAAACACCGGTCTCAACCATTTTTAGCTGATGATGGTGAAATACTAAGAACCTGTCTTTCGCAACTCTTTCCTCTGGCCATCGTAATGTTATATATCATTTTTGTGCCACATACATTTCCAAAATAATCTTCTGTTCTTTTAGAATGTAACAGGCTATTTAAAGATATACTGGAGTCATCTTGGTCTGAGGTGATATCAAATCCCATCCATTTTTTTTTTTTTACAGCTCAATAATGTCTTAATAGAAACCTAGGTTTAAAACAATAACAGTCCACTGTTCAGAGTTTATCAGAGATACCACAGTTCGATCAAATTTTAGCAGAGTACATATTGCATCGGCAGTTTGGTCTATTAACAATTTTGGTTTTGTTCACGGTCATCAATCTGGCATAAAAAAAGTTTAATCTTTGGCAAGCGTGTGCTGCAGTGAGCTGTAACAATGTAACATGGAGGCAGGACACACGGGCAGGGGGAACAAACGTTGTCTCTGTAGATCAGGGGTGTCAAACCGGTTCCACGGAGGGCCGAGTGTCTGCAGGTCTTTGGGTTTTCTGTAGATTATCTGTCTGGTCAAATTCACTAATGCCCTTCCAACCTCTGGTGGTACTAAAACATTGGCATTTTTTGACTTTATAAATCTACATTCCAAAACAGGTCCCATCCATCAAATTCCAAACAAAGAATTTGGTGTTTTGGACTATGGTAAAAAAATATATATTACACCGAAGGGCTTGCTATTGTTGACAGAATGAGGTGCAACACCTCCAGTGCAGTTAAGCTGTATCCTCTGGTAAATAAATAAATAAATATAACACAACAATACGAACTTAAACCTACAGTGGAGGGTTAAAAACTGTACGAGAAGGACACAAAAAAAACGTAACACGTCCTCTGGGTGACAAACCTACGCTGAAGCTGATTGATGAAGGCCTGTGCTGCGTGTCGCCAATATGCAAATGGCCACAAGTCGTACTCTCACGTAGGGAGCTTTTGCAAACTGCAATGCGGGATCCATTATTAATTGAGTGAGTTAGCCTAGGTAATGTTCCACCACCTGGCACCACTGACTCACCTTAGCGTCAGCCACCGACAGCCCGTGCGCGTACAAACACCGGCTTGGATCAGAGGAACCAGCAACCTCCAACTTCAAAGCATCTCGGCGCATTTATTATTAACCGCAAATATTATTTTTGTTGCAGAGCTACCAAAGCTAAACGCGACTCCTGTGGAGTACAGGCGGAAATGAGCCGATGTTAAGGGGGTGTTTTTAGAGATGAGGCCGATAAGTTGGTTTCTCTTCTGAAGTTATGGCGTAAGATGAATCAGGTGTGGCACATGGGCAGAGGTTTTGGGAGTCATTTCCGGTTGGTGGTTTTCCAAATTGGCCGAACTGTATGTTTTTTTTTACTGACAGCTGAGGATGATGTGCTGTCATCATCAACCTGATTATCACCAACATCATTGTTATTATCCATGCAATCAACTATTTTGTGGTTTTGTCACTAGAGCTAACTGGAGGAGAGAAGAGGGTGTGCCCAATATATGGCAGGCAGTATTAAGGATTACTAAACTTGAGTTTTACACAATTGTTCAGTCATTTTATGACTCACAGCATCATTTGATAATACTTGCACTACAATATATTTTGCAATACTTAAAAAAGAGCACATAGGCCTGGCATTGCATTGTGAAATCATTGAAATGCACCTTCCACATCACGCATATGCAAATATTTAATTTTGTCTAATTAAATATGTTGCCACCCTCTAGTGGCCTACTGTTTCCGAATGCATTTGTAATCATCACCTGATTTTTACCAAACAGTATTGGTCTTTTGCCGAGTCTCTGTTGATAAAAGGCATAAATATATCTACATAAACACATCTGCTGGTCAGCCACGATGTAACGATTCGTACATAAACAACAGAAATGTCCATCAACACGTAGCCCAGAATACACCGTCCTGCGGTATCAGAACAGTGCATGCTGTGTAGTACAGTACATTGCCATTTTTAATATCAGTCAACGACAGAGGGCGACGGAGAGCAAGGATCAGTGCTGGCGACTGCTGGAATTCAGAGGAGCCTCAAAATGCAGCCGCAGCATTAACGGAATAGCAGCCTTGCTCCTTGTCTTTTATTGCAATGCCATACCCTCGCCGCACGCACTGCACAGCGGGCTACGGTACACGGGTCTCCCCGTTAAAGTGTTAGAGAGAGGGGAAGCTCGTAATCAGGGTGAATCCTTGCATTCAGTGGTGCGCGCGCGCACTCATGCACGCTTGCATACATTATTCTCGATGACAGCGAAGGCGTTTTGATGCAACATTCGTCCATGCATTCCAATATGTGCCATTTAATTGCCACCCCGACACCCGCACACGAGGCGTTAGTATTTCGGCACAGCCGGTGATGTACGCATTCACTATTGGTTTTCTTAACAACTTATATAACGCGACAGCTATATTCAGTATACTCCTTAGCATGTTGTCACCTTATCGTGTGTTTAAACCAGATCTGATAAGGCCCATGCAATGGTTTGTGGCAATCACAGGTGACTCTGCCCGTGACACTTCACCGCGGATGGCGCAGTGGCGGCAGTGGCGAGGTGCTCTCACTAGCCCATACACAGAAGTGTCTCGGTTCCGTAATGGAAATAAGAGACTAGGTAACGAAAGAAACGGCCTGAAAATGAAGAGCTGAAAGAGAATACGCTGATCTCCGGAGAAACCCAAGCCACAGGCGACCACACACATTCATATTCATCACAAAGAATCTCAGCACTACACCCATAATCCAACGCATATATCTCCTGTAAGGGCATAATACTGCTTTAAGAGAATACTGAGAAAAATAAGATAATAAAAAAAAAACGAATAAGGTAGGAATTAATGAACACTGGACCAGGAAACGTCACGGTTACAGATATGACTTGGATATAGGGCAGTATCGTACATGCGTAAAACATGCGTAAAAGTTTACGAACAGGTTTTGGCAGCCAACGGAACCAGCTGAGCGATGTTATAGTCAAGCCTTGTCCCCAAAAATGAGCCGCGACTGTCTCAACTTTAGTGAGGAATTATGAGATATTACAGGCTTCATAGCGCGCGCGCGTCTGTCTTCAGACCCTCCCATGACTAATAAAGAAAGCACCATCGTGTAAAATGCGACTGTCAACGATTTTCCATTGCCAGATGATATACAATACACGCATTGATATAATGAAAACGCTCTCCCGTGAAAGGGTCATTGGAATATTCTCTTTTTCAAGCCATCTCACTACAGTAATCAGTATACCCCGCGCCCTGACTAAGCAGCGACTAATACCATTCGAATGGATGCTTCTTTTTGTGAAGCATCGCAATTTAATTTTTATTCACGTGGCACTGAGTCACATTTGGTTAAATCTTTCCCTTATTAACAAGAATAAGGACCCCCTTCTTTACCCCTAGCCCCCCCCCCCCCCCCCTTTCAGCAAATACTTAGTCGGGTACCCTCTAGACCTACCGATCAAATTCAGCTCTGGTTAGGCTACGTGCGCTGCGGGGAAAGAAACTGGAGGGGGTGGAGAGAACGCTCGAGACTGCAATATCATTTGTGAATCGCTCTCACAGTGCCGCAGATAGGGTCTGCAAACGCACGCGGCGCTTATGCAGGTGAGGAACGGGTGCTTGGATTGAGCATGCCGGACAGCAGGATTCTCTCGTAGGATTTTACCGACATCATCCAGTATCCACATCGGAATTACAATTTTCCGTGGTTGTTTCATTTTTGTGTCTATCCCTGCGTTGTCAGGGGTTTTGTGCTGGGGAGTTTTTTTTCATTCTCTCCCGACTGCCTGTAACTCTGCGAACTATAAAGCACAGGCTGCTTGTTTTAATTGAGTAGAGGTAGAGAAATCATAGCGCTCGGGTGCTCCTTGGACGGGCAACTGGCCACATCATTTGCAGCTTATCCACCAAGGTAAGGGGGCAGAGCGGCTCCATAAAGTACTGTATCATCACAACTTGGGGAATCAGTGCGGACATTTCATTTCCACTATTCTGTGTTCTATTGGAAATATCCTTGGACAGAAAATCGGGACTGTTTGCATACATGAAAAGGGATTTTGAACATTTACATCGACTATCTGTTTTGAAATTGAAATAAGAGAAGGTTTTGGACATTTTTAGCATTCTAAGATATTCGGAATCCTATTGAATTTATTACATACGATATTACGGAACTGAACGGACGGTTTCGAACGTGTTTTGCCGAGACTGCGTATTTTTTTTTATTGAAATAAGGAAATAAACATTACCGTATTCCGTGCTGGGTAAAAGGATTGAAGAGAGCCAGTGCGCTTACTTGCTTTCATTCACTGCAGTTTTAGCGGTGTGTGAGGGTGCCCGGAGGATGAAGTCTCGCCCGTCATGAAAAGGAAGACTTCAGATTAACCGATAACGAAAAATACCCCCCCCATAAAAAAAAAAAAAAAAACGACATCCCCATTCGATTGAAGGTTTACAGTCCAGTGAACACGCAGCGGGGAACAATGAGGACTACTGGCGCAGTGGACTATTTATGCTACAGTATAGTTATCCTGCAGCTGCTGAATCAGCCCGCTGCCAAGCAAGTGCTCCGATATCGGTTGGCCGAGGAGGGACCCGCGGATGTCAAGATAGGAAACGTAGCCGCAGACCTCGGGATCGTCGCCGGGTCTGGCGAGGTGACATTTACCCTCGAGTCCGGGTCAGACTTTTTTAAAATAGACAACATAACAGGCGAGCTGACCACCAATGAAAGACGGATAGACCGTGAAAAATTACAGCAGTGCCAAATGATATTCGATGAAAACGAGTGTTTCATAGATTTTGAAGTGTCAGTAATTGGACCAGCGCAGAGCTGGGTCGACCTGTTCGAGGGGAAAGTTATAATTTTGGACATAAATGATAACACTCCTTCTTTTCCTTCTCCTGTGCTGACACTGTCTGTTGAGGAGAACAGACCAATTGGCACTCTCTATCTCCTGCCCACGGCCACCGACAGAGATTTCGGTAGAAACGGAATCGAGAGATATGAGCTTATTCAGGACAGCGGGGAGAGCTCCAGGCGCCTGGGCTCGAGCTCAGTGGGACGCGGGGCGGACAGCAGGAGATTCGACGAGGGGGCAGGCAGAAGCAGCGTATTTGAACTGCAAGTTGCTGACACAACCGACGGGGAGAAACAGCCACAGCTCATCATTAAAGGAGCCCTGGACAGGGAGCAGAGGGACTCTTATGAGCTCACCCTGCGTGTTAGAGATGGCGGTGACCCCCCACGCTCTTCCCAGGCCATCTTGAGGGTGATGATCACTGATGTGAATGACAACAGCCCCCGTTTTGAGAAGGCTGTGTATGAGGCAGACTTGCCAGAGAACAGCTCCCCCGGCGCCCCCATCTTGCAGCTGAAAGCAGCTGACGCGGACGTTGGGGTGAACGGGCAGATTGAGTATGTATTTGGGGCGGCCACAGAGTCAGTGCGCAGGCTGCTGAGGCTGGACGAGAGCTCCGGTTGGCTGAGCGTGCTCCACCGCATTGACCGCGAGGAGGTGAGCCAGTTGCGCTTCACAGTGATGGCGAGGGACCGGGGTCAGCCGCCCAAAATGGACAAGTCCACCGTGGTCCTGAACATCAAGGACGAGAACGACAACGTGCCCGCCATCGAGATCCGTAAGATCGGACGCATCTTCCTGAAAGACGGCGTGGCCAATGTGGCCGAGGACGTAGTCGTGGACACGCCGATAGCCTTGGTGCAGGTTTCGGACCGCGACCAGGGCGAGAACGGCATCGTGACCTGCACCGTGGTGGGTGATGTGCCGTTCCAGCTCAAGCCGGCCAGCGAGATTGAGGGTGAGATGAATAAGAAGAAATACTTCCTGCATACGTCGGCGCCGCTGGACTACGAGGCCACGCAGGAGTACAACGTGGTCATAGTGGCGGTGGACTCGGGTAGCCCCAGTCTGGCCAGCAATAACTCGCTCCTCGTAAAGGTGGGTGACTTCAACGACAACCCGCCCATTTTCAGTCAGAATGTGGTGGAGGTGTCCTTCCCCGAAAACAACGGCCCTGGCGAGAGGGTGCTCACTGTGCAGGCCATTGACGCGGACAGTGGCAAGAACGCGGAGATCGCCTACTCCCTGGATCCTTCGGTTAATGGGATATTCTCCATTGACGCCGACAGTGGGGACATTAGAGTGAACACCATTTTGGACCGGGAGCAGATGGAGAGGTATGAATTCAAAGTCATAGCCAAAGATAAAGGCATGCCCATTCTCCAGGGCTCGGCCACTGTTGTTGTCCGTGTGGCCGATAAAAATGACAACGAGCCAAAGTTCATGCAGGATGTGTTCACCTTCTACGTCAAAGAGAACCTCACGCCCAACAGCCCTGTTGGCATGGTGACTGTCATCGATGCTGACAAGGGTGACAACGCGGAGATGAGGCTCTGCGTCGAGGAGGAGGAGGAGGTCTTCTCCATCGAGAACGACACAGGCACAATTTTCTCCACCATGTCGTTCGACCGGGAGCAGAAGACCACGTACACATTCCGGGTCAAGGCTGTGGACGGTGGGGACCCAGCCAGATCGGCCACCGCCACCGTTTCACTCTTCGTGATGGACGAGAACGACAACCCGCCCACCGTCACCTTCCCCATAAACAGCTCCTACACCCTCCTGCCTCCCTCCAGCAACGTCAGGACCGTAGTGCGAACCGTCATGGCCACCGACGCGGACACGGGGATCAACGCCGACCTGAACTACAGCATCATCGGTGGCAACCCCTTCAAGCTGTTTGACATTGACGGTGGCAGCGGGGTCATCTCGCTGGTGGGGAAGCTGGAGCAGAAACACTACGGCCTCCACCGACTGGTGGTCCAGGTGAACGACAGCGGCCAGCCCTCCCAGAGCACCACGACCCTTGTGCACGTGTACGTGAACGAGACCCTGTCCAACTCCACCGTCGTGGAAACCCAGGTGGCCAAGAGCCTCGGCACGCCGCTCAACACCAACATAGCCGGAGACCCCAACTACGACCTGGGCAAGCAACGGCTGAGCATAGCCATCGGCGTGGTGTCAGGCATCATGACCGTCATCCTGATCATCCTCATCGTGGTCATGGCGCGCTACTGCCGCCCGAAGAACAAGAACGGCTACGAGGCCGGCAAGAAGGACCACGAGGACTTCTTCACGCCGCAGCAGCACGACAAGAGCAAGAAGCCCAAGAAGGACAAGAAGAACAAGAAGTCCAAGCAGCCACTGTACAGCAGCATCGTCACGGTGGAGGCCTCCAAGCCCAATGGCCAGCGCTACGACGGCGTCAACGAGAAGCTCTCCGACAGCCCCGGGATGGGCCGCTACCGGTCTGTTAATGGAGGGCCTGGGAGCCCGGATCTGGCCCGGCACTACAAATCCAGCTCCCCACTGCCCACGGTCCAGCTCCACCCTCAGTCGCCAACGGCCGGGAAAAAACACCAGGCCGTTCAGGACCTGCCCCCCGCCAACACCTTCGTTGGCACCGGAGATAACATTTCCCTTGGATCTGACCACTGCTCTGAGTACAGCAGTCAAACCATCAACAAATACAACAAGCAGGTAAGAGAACGTTGACTCGTGGGTTCCTGCTTCTTCACGTTCTATTTCCAGATGACTATTGCGTTCCTGTCCGTCAGTGTCATCATGTGCCGTAAGGCTTCCTGACGGGGCGGGTCTCAGTGGCCACGTGGCTTCTATGCTTGCTAATTGTGTCATGTTAGCTGTATTGATCTGTTTGCGTTTTTGGAGTGCTTTTAACCGTGTAATATTGAAGAGGAGACAGGGAACGTGGGTAGTCTATGCCAGGATATCATCTTCACTCGCCCAAGCTCTTTTGCTTTCTCTTTCAGCCGAGCCAGTCTTGTGAGGCGCTTTAGTTTGACTTGGGTGCCACTTATGTCGACTGGTGCACATATGTGTTTTGACTGTTGCAGGCAGCTCCCATATGGGTCTGGTTTGCAGCTGTTCTATTCCAGCAGAAAGTGTGTCGGGGTAGCTAAGACGCCCCTCTGCGTGTCCCAGCCCTCCTCTTAACGAGGACCACTTTTTTTCTTCCTGTCAGAGGGCAGGAAGAAAACATGAAAGAAAAAAAAAATAAAGACATTGTGATAATGAAGCACAGGACAGGGGCCTTGTAAAGGAATGCTAGCCATGGTGTCTTGTTTTACGGAGCCTATTCGGCTTGACTGGTACCATCTGGGCAGAAGGTCATCGAACATTCCCCGGCGCTGGTGCGTCTCCATTAACTCACAGGCCCATTGGTTAAACCAGGCTGTCCTTGGCCTCTCCCTCCTGGTCTCCTACTTACTCCGCCACTTGCTTTTATGTTCCGTCAATGTTTCTCCGTCACCCCTCCCGTAGGCTGCTGTCGTTAATATATCTTCATTCGTTCATCCATAGGTCCCTCTCTCCTCCCATGTCCTCTCCTTCCTCACTTCCAATGGTGTGTTTTTTCTCCTGGCACCCCTTCTTTTCCACACTATCGTGTCATCGACGTGGTCTGTGCTGTGATTTGTAATGTAAACGTGCCTCAACAGCTACAAGCATGGCATATTCCACGATAGGTGTGTGAAGTAGTCAATTCATAGCTTCATTGTTTATTATTATTATATACTATTTTCCCCTAGATCCGGGAAGCCAAGTAGAAGGCGGTTGATACCTTATTAAGTCAGTTATTTTTCATCTGCATTTGAAAATAGAAATACTTTAAACAAAAATGGTTGAATGTTCCTCACGGCAGCCTTCTGCATTATTGATTGTTCTGATACAGGGTGTGAGAGGCTAAACGTACATTCTGGACTGATGTTCTGTTAGCACTGTACACTAGGCTGATTTCCCCCAGTCTTTACGCGGCCTGTCTCTCTCTGTCTCTCTTCCTCTCATCCTCAGATTTTCTTCCCTTTGTTGTCACTCTACGCTTTCCTTTTTCCGGTAACTTTTTTGGCCACTGAGATGTCAGAGAGGGGCCAATGTCAAAGGACAGACACCAATGAATGCTATGATTTTCAAACAAAAAAAATGTATCCTGTCATTGGTTACGAACATTTAATAACATACTTTTGGCCCAATGGTGGCGTTATGACAGGCGATTGAAAACGGCAAAGTTCTTAAGGTCAGTCCCCTGACCCAGTTTGAACTGAAGTCATAACATTCGGTATGTACGCCCCTCTCCTCAAATGGAGCCCATTGTCCTCAAGGACACAAGTTCTGCCAAGATGTATTTCTCTGCAATGTCGATTAATATTTTTTTGCTCCGAGAGCACTACATTGCTGGCATACAATGATCCGTCTGCCTGAAACATGATATGCTGCAGTGTTTTTCAGATCAGTACCTAAAAGAAAAGGTCCGCCATCTACCCATAATCATTTCAATGGGCACGAACCACCGCCGAAAAATGAATGCCTTGAATCAGTCAAGGATATTCCAATTGTAACACAATTTGCTACGGATGTTGCAAACACTGTCCAGACCCAGCATTGATATTTATATTGGCTCCATGGTGGCATTATACCATCGATGTGTTTATGTCTCTGGATCTGTTTTACTCAGATAAATACGTTCTGCACACAAGCTAAGGGATATGAGTCTCCATCGACTAGACCCGGGTGACTGATGGGCCGTTCCTAGTGGGAGACTTGGTTAATGTTGCCTTGTTTTCTTTTGCTCTGCTTCTTTTCTTTCAAGCATCCGCAAACACACACAATCACACCCCCTCAGGCAAAAACACACACGAGCACACACTCTCAGTCACACCCCCCCCACACACACACACACACACACAAGCACACACTCTCAGTCACACCCCCCCCACACACAAAAACACACACGAGCACACACTCTCAGTCACACCCCCCCCCCACACACACACAAGCACACACTCTCAGTCACACCCCCCCCACACACAAAAACACACACGAGCACACACTCTCAGTCACACCCCCCCCACACACAAAAACACACACGAGCACACACTCTCAGTCACACCCCCCCCACACACAAAAACACCCACGAGCACACACTCTCAGTCACAACCCCCCCACACACAAGCACACACTCTCAGTCACACCCCCCCACACAAAAACACACACGAGCACAAACTCTCAGTCACACCCCCCCCCACACACGAGCACACACTCTCAGTCACACCCCCCCCCACACACAAAAACACACACGAGCACACACACACAGTCACACCGGCCCTCACCCAAAAACACACACACACTCATTTCTCCCCCAGTCTCCATCTCTGACCCTCTCTCCCCAGCCATTCCTCACCCTCTCTCTCTCTCTCTCTCTCTCTCCTGTTGTACCTACTGTCTCTGACAGCGTATAATGGCTGTAGTCAGTTGGCTGTTATCGGAGTGTGAGCAGTGCTGTTGCTTACGGATCTCTCATCCATAATTAACAGGCCACTCTATTCCGTGCTTCTGTGCCATGTATTGTATGTTGTGCTGCTGTGCTGCTGCACTTTGACAGAATTATTTATTTACTTTGTTACGTTGCGTGCTCGCTGCGCTGCCTTCTTTTTTTTATTTCGTGTGCGAGTCCATTTGTTCTAAGATTTCGACACGGACCCCATAACACGTCGGGCACGCTGAGTCTTGAGTGTCCGGCGTTCCGTAAAGGCCTGCCCCACCACCGTAATGTGCAATTACCACTTTTTAAGCATTGATTCTCCTTCACGGTTCGCGGGAATGCAACTCCCACTGGCTAATAGAAGTGTTGCCCTTAATGGATGCTCAGATGTTGTCGGCTGCTGTGGCCGTGGTGGTACCGTGTAACCCATTCGGCACCGGGAACATGGGAGCCGGGGTTAATGGCTGCAAAAAAGGCCGTCCCCTGTGGTTGGGTTAATTGCCGGGAGCCGGGAGTCACATATTCATGTATCCTAATGAAGGCATTAGGTGACCTTTGTAGGTGACCTTTGTAGGTGAGTTGTGGTGAGCGTTTCTGACCCCCACAATGGCTGCCCCACACCACCCAGGTGCTGGATGAACAATGGCAGTTGATGAGGGGAATTTTCCCCCTTACTGTGGTAAAGGGCTTTGTTTACCTGAGCTGTCAGAAAGGCGCCGTGTGGTCAATCGAATGATGTGATGTATTCGTGTATGTGTTTATGAGTCACGCCATTGCTGTTTTGGTCATTGTCCTGCTTTCAACATTTAAAAGAAATCAACACTTTCGGGGGATGATTTTTGTTGATTTATTTTGGATTTTAAAATGCACATTTGTTTTTAAATGTATTGTTTGTATTTGAGATTAAAAAGGAAATCCTATTGTAATGGAACTCTGAAATCCATATAACTACAGCATTTTATTCATATATGTTACATCATGGATCTTATGAATCTTATAAAAGAGGTCATGGATCCTAAGTTTGTTTGTTCTCGTCTGTCTCTGGGAATGGGATGTTGGTTCAGGAATATGGTTTTCGTGTCTGCTTGTGATGAATTGCACAGCACGTTGCATTTTATCGTGACTGCTGGAAATGGGTTAATCCCCAATGTCAAATTGATCATATTAGATTGGAAAATTGCTATTCAAAACAAATCAGATTTCACCCGTTATTGAATATACAGCGGCAGGAAATTCAAAATGCATTGCCATCTATGATATTTAAGGCTAAATGAGGTTGAAACCTTTTGATGGGATTAGTCTCAGAGTCTCTCTCTCTCTGTCACACACACAGAGACTCTTCTCTCCCATGCTCTTGTCTCTCCCTCTGCACATCCCTCCTCCATCGCTCTCGGTTGCCGTCTCTACCTTTTTCTCCACCTTTTTCTCCACCTTTCTCTTTCGCCCTCCCCCCAGAAATGGAGAGCGCTGTTTTGCGCTCCAAAATGGTCCTTTGCGTTTCACGGGGTACTTGGGGCCCGGTTGTCCCATTGGCTGATCTCCCGCGGAGGAATCAAGTTTCTTCTGGATGTCCCTCCCACCCACCCCTCCTCCTCCCGCCTGGTCTCACATTAACCATGGCACTGCCAGCCGTCAGCTCAGTTTTGGGATCCTAGCAGGTAACCAGGCAACCGGCGGAGTTTAGCAGGCGAGGAGCAGCCTCCTCCGTTACCCATCAGGCATTTAGGCAGTCATTAAGCCAGGGGAGTGCCGAGCGAGAAGCCAGTGTGTCACTGAGCAGCTGTCGAGAGTTAGAACAGGAGGGTGATGTACCTGACATTTCAGCCCCTCCCGGAACTCCACAAATTGGATTCGGCTTTGCCCCCCCCCCCCCCTCTTTATTCCTTTGTAGGCCTATTGCAACATTGTTCTCAGTTGTCATGTTTCCTAGGCTAAGTCTCTGTGTTAAACACTGCTCTGGCTTATAATTGTCAGACTCCCGAATACCAAACGTCTAAAACTAATAAATAATTGTCCATGACAAGATATAAAAGATAATCTCTTCAATGGCTCACCTGTCCTACCCAAATTCACAGTGTTTACCGCTGAAGTAACTCCACCAGTCTTTTTTCTCGTTAACTGGGGCATTTGAAAGGACATCCCCTGTTGAGGTGGATCCCTGTCTTATCTCTTTTGAACAATGGAAATGGAGACATGTGGTTATACGAGCCAACTGCCTGCTCACAGGACATGAATACAGGCCTGTTCACTAAGCTCGGTCCACTGGGTCAACTGGGCTCGGCCCAGCCTCAGGCTTGGGCTGTTACCGCATCCACGGCAACGCGTCTCCCCTCCTGCAACACCCTTTCCTCCAATCAGCTCGGTCTCGCCTTAAGAGAACACCAAGGTCCCCGGGCCCTTTGACAGCAGTAATCCAGAGTCGTCTGTTTTTTAAGTGAGGCTATAAGCCTGCGGGCTACTAGCGGCAACAAGCCACTCCTTTGGCCAGTCGGCAAATTGATTGTTTTTGCACCACTATAAAGGGCCACTCCAAAATACTTTGCATTATTGTTGTCAGGGTTTTTTTTTTCTTCCATTTTGTCCCGCCCAACTCTCGTGACAGATCTTAGACTTATATCTCCAGCATCGTGAGGGAATCGTTGAGACGGTGTGGGGAGTCTGCCCTCACCTTGTCGCCCCCCAGCTCAGTTCCTCTTGTCCTCCTTCTCCTGCCCTCTCTCCCCTGAACTGATTTACATGGGACCCATGTTCCCCTCTCGCCACAGTTTGTCAAACAAACAATAGATGCCATGCAAATTTGGGGAATTTGGTCTATTTTGCCGGCCAAACACAGGATGCGACAGGCGTTTTGCCCCCCTCCGCGGTCCGGTGAGATTACAAAACCAATATGGAAAACCTTCAATTTGCCCAGAGGCAAATTAGTTTGAACCAAAAACGAATGTAGCCAGCTAAACACCCCTGAGAAGCCATAATTGCACTCATTTTTTTTTTTTTTTTGCTGCCCCATTCGTGAACCTTTTCTAGCGTGGCCTCTCACTACCCTTGGCATGATTCAAACCGTCTGTGGCTGGTATTTATATTCACCTGTAAATTGGTTACCTTTATCTTTGCTGCTCTGTAAACGCATGTGTCTTTATCTCCATATTGTCCCTTGTGCCGGCGGGAAAACCCCTCCCCTGTTGGTGCGTTTCACCGTTAGGACTGTGTCGCCTTTCCATTCAGTGGCTTCCGATAGCATCTGTGTCCAGTGGGTGAGGGAGGCAGCCACCGGTGGCGCTCGATGAGGTAATGACTTGATAAGAGGCGGCGTTGGGGGTTTATCGTGTTTGGTCAGGCCGACTCCCCCGTGGGTGGTGATACTGGCCTGCTGATGGAGCGGGCTGGGTCGGGCAAGACGATGTCGGTTGCCGGGGACACCGTGGCCGCTGCCCAGTTCCAGAACAGTTTAGTACGTCTCCGCCATGTAATTGACCCCACCCCCGGCGACAACAAAAAAGACACGAAAAAATAAACATAAACAATGACGTATGACAAGAAGACAAACAATGTATCCGGTTTAGCACGTTTGTTGACTACAGTAATTTCCCATATAGAGGGATACAATTATAGTCTGGAAAAAGTAGAAAATTGTACGGACGGATGGCGTCGCTGGTGAATTACATGCGCTGAAAGATAAACAATGACCCCAAGTGACCTCAGCCGGTGGCCTGACAGTCTGGCCGTCGTGCCGTGCAGTCGCCGTCCTGCAGCAAGATGAAGACAGCGCCGAATGTGACCGGCTGGTGGGTTTGTAACTGTTTTATTAATGGTTCCGGACGGTGTTCTGTTTACTGTCGTGTTGCCTGACACTAATTTGATAAAAAAAAAATGTGTCTTGGGTGACTTCATTGACTGGAAGGACGGCAGCTCCCCACCAGCTGTGCTGTGCAGGGAAACTGGAAGGAGGGAGGGAGAGGGGGAGGGAGGGAGATAGAGGGATATAGAGGGAGATAAAGGGAGGGAGATAGAGGGAGAGAGGGAGATAGCGAGGGAGTGAGATAAAGGGGAGATAGAGGGAGATAGAGGGGAGATAGAGGGAGAGAGGGAGATAGCGAGGGAGTGAGATAGAGGGAGAGAGGGAGAGGGAGGAAAGGAGATGAAGCAAGAGAGTTATTGGGAGGGAGGAAGGGAGATGGAGGGAAAGAGGTAAAGAGGAAGGGAGGGAGACTGGGGGGAAAGACAGATGGGGGGAGGGAGGGAGACTGAGGGGAAAGACAGATGGGGGGAGTGAGGGAGACCGAGGAAAGGAGAGATAAGGATAGAGGGAGAGAAGAAAGAAAATGGAAAGAAGGAAATATATGATTAAGGGAGGGAGGGAGGTGAGAATCCAAAAGAGCACTAGTCTATTCAATAATGAATGGGATGGATTCTGACTGACTAATGGCCTTCTGGTTTGTTCAGCAGTTTTTGTGGATAACACTGTGCACAATATGAGATACACAGTGTTATGTCACCTGTGTTATAATGGCGTTGAATGAGCTGCGCTGACTTCTGACCTGGGAAAAAGAATATTGTGATTTCTAAGCCTTTGGAAGGCAAGTTTTTCTCTCCGAAAATTGAATCACAAAGCCTGGCAGTATACAGTTCTGGATGAGGCCTTGAGCAGCATCTCTCGCTCTCTAAATCTCTCTATCCATTGTTTTTTTTTTCTGTGTTCGTTTCTCTCCTTGTGTTCTGTTATTTGTTCCTTTATATATTTTCCCCCTATCTCCTGTGCATTTCTCTCAGAGTCGGCCGAAGTGGCCATTGGCTGGGAACGAATGTAAACAGTCATGATTGAATTCAGGTCAGCCCCAAAGCATCAGTAACATTCGTCACGTTAAGACGATAAAGATGGGGGGTGAGAAAAACGCCAGGCTTTTGATGGTTTGTGCTTTGATTGCCTGCTGGCTCGCTGGCCTATTGTAAGTGGAAGTATCAACGACTTCCCCTTCTTTTCTGAGTGCGGTTTTCAATTTGATGACATCGAATACGGAATTTCATTTCCTAAGGAGCGCCGCCATATTAAATCTAGACGGAAATGATTGATTTATATTTGCAGGTAATCCTTCCCTTTTACCAGTATCAATTCCTACTGTGGAAGAGGTGGCAGTGCAGCCTCTTGATGTGTGTTTTGTGTTCTGTTTGTCTGAGGGCTTGTGTAAACGGCTGATAGAGGCCCACTCAGTGTCGCTGAAAGCTACGTTACATGTTATTTACCCCTCTTGGATTTCTCCGTGTTCTCTTCACATTCCTTTGTGCTACGATCGACACAATTTGTTCTGTACTGCAAATGTGCTGCAAGTGTAAAACATTTATGCAGAAAAAATGTAACATTGATTTGAAGTCTTCACCCAAACAGCACGGTGAATACCGTTCTGGCAGCGATAGCAGCGGTGAGATTTCGGGGTTCCCCTAGAGCTCTGCTCGCCTCGATTTGCGCAGCGTTTCGCCCGGTTCTTCTGGTTCCTGCTGCTCCAGTGACGGTAAAGAGTCACTTGACGTGGAGCAGAGCGGCTGAGATTACACGGCACATCAACTCCCTGTCTTTGATTGGAAAGGGAAACACATTGATTGTCAGAATGGCACGGCACACAGAGGGAGCCTGGTGATGACTAGAATAGTTTACAATGTATGTCTGTTTTTAATGGATGTATATGTTGGTAGCTCTGCCAGTTCTCCGGGAACGTATACGTACCTGTGGGTCGCTATGTGCGTCTGTGCTTGGGCTTAGTCATACGGCCGTACAGGTTTATCGCTGTCTTTTTAAAATGATGTGGACAATTCACCCGGTAGATCTTTATTTAATCAGACATTCTGTTTCAATGAGCTTCATTGTGCATGAGTCAAATGTGCAGCTTTGTCAAACGGTCAGCAATTACCTCATGTAGGCTATTCGGGGCTTGTTAAATCATATATACCTAGGCTAAATATAGGCCTTTCTAAATCATAAGACCCAGACGGTGTTATAGTTATTTTTTTAAAGGAGTTTAAACCGTTTCTTTCTTTTTCGCACTAATCACTGATTTGGCTTTTAAGTCTGTTTATGAAAACCCCCTTTAACTAGAACCATAAATAATGCACATCTACTAAAAACGACCAACGTGCCATAGCACAGGCGTTATAAAAAATTATGAACCGGTGGTTCGACCACTGAAAGCGAATTGCTTGAAAGCCATGGGGATACATGACACCATGTACCACGGGGTATGAGAGCGTTCTCACCGCTCTGGCAGCATCGGGGCAGCTCTGGGGTTTGTGGGTACCGGGGCGGTATGCTATGGCTAACGGCTAATGGCAATGCCCCAGCCCTCCACATTGACTCATTCCTGAGAACAGCTCTTAGGCCTGGTATATTAGCCACATAGCGCAGCTCCTCATGCAGTATTAACACGGCTCTTATTGACGGCCTCACAAGCTCAGGCCTGCAAGCCACCATGGTGAGTAGCCACCTAACCGTTTGTGTGTTCACACAGGTAGTTTTGTCCTGTTCCGACAGCGCGTTAGATTATTCACTTTGTGAGGATGTCGAAATCTGGTGGCCTACCTGCGTTACGTGCCTATTTCACTGAATGAAAACACATTCCCTTACATAACCATGTTTCTTTTGTAATCCCCATTGCTTATGAAACATAGATTGGACCATTGTTATTCAATGTCAGAGTTGTGTTCACAGGAAAGCTGTTTTGGTGAATGAATTGACAATTCGAAAGACATTTTCCGATGGCGCACGCACCTTATGTCTTCAGCTCGTCATCTGAGTGTTTCATGGCCGGCTCACAGCTTGGTGCTGGAGGACCGTGGGTCCATGGCCCTGGACTGGGCCCGTTTGAACCGCCTCCAACGTCAAATTCCGTCTCCAAACCTACTCGTGGGAAATGGGGGAGGGAGAGAGCCAGAATCGACTGAAACGTTCGTCCCGTTGTTCAGCGTCCTGTCACCTGTCACCGTTGGCGACCCCGGCCACCGATCTCTCCTCGCGCCAGGGCGATGTTTTTCTGTTTCCTTGTGAAGAGTTGATGGCTAGCTGGGGGAGCAGGAGGAGATGTTGACTGACACGCTGTCTCGACAGGGAGGTGAGGGACACGGCGTTTGGCCAGCTGATGGCTGTGAGTAGTGTCTGGGTGATGCCGGGGGCTGTGAGTAGTGTCTGGGTGATGCCGGGGGCTGTGAGTAGTGTCTGGGTGATGCCGGGGGCTGTGAGTAGTGTCTGGGTGAGACCGGGGGCTGTGAGTAGTGTCTGGGTGAGACCGGGGGCTGTGAGTAGTGTCTGGGTGATGCCGGGGGCTGTGAGTAGTGTCTGGGTGATGCCGGGGGCTGTGAGTAGTGTCTGGGTGATGCCGGGGGCTGTGAGTAGTGTCTGGGTGATGCCGGGGGCTCTGAGTAGTGTCTGGGTGATGCCGGGGGCTGTGAGTAGTGTCTGGGTGATGCCGGGGGCTGTGAGTAGTGTCTGGGTGATGCCGGGGGCTCTGAGTAGTGTCTGGGTGATGCCGGGGGCTGTGAGTAGTGTCTGGGTGATGCCGGGGGCTGTGAGTAGTGTCTGGGTGATGCCGGGGGGGAAACCTTGATAACTTCGACTCTGTGATCGAGTCGGATTCAAAGGACAAAGGTTTTTATTTCCTAAAACCAAGCGGTATTATCTAATACAACTTTAACTTGTTAAGATAATAATTTTATTTCCTTATTTTGAGGGTAGCTCGATTTCTCTAACCTGAAAACAAGATGAATGTACTTGATAAGACATTTTAGCAGTGCACACACACTGAGCCTAATTCTTTGGCACAATCTCCCCTTCATCTCCTGCTATTGAGCGGCTGGATTAAGAATCCGCCTGGATAAATAGTAGAGTTTAATCCCAGGCATGTGTCCGAAGGGCAGCATGTTGTCACCAGCGTCCATTCTCCAGCTCCGTGTGCCTGGGCCTGAGGGCTCTGACGGGACTCCGGGGGGAACATGAGGCCAACCCGGGCCGTGCCGTTAGCCTTGTCGCTGGCGCGGGCCCTGGCGCGTCCCTCAACCAGATCATCTGCGTGTGAAACGGGAAGTGGGCCCCTCGCTGGCCATCCATCACACACACACACACACACACACACACACCGTGGCGGCCGCCGTGCGAGGCCTGGCGGCCGCGCGCCCGTCCGAGCGGGTGTGTGTTTGGCTTCCAGGCGTTAGCGTTAGCCTCCACAGTTCAGCCGCTCCATCATCCGCCACACAGCGTCACGCCTGAGAGGGTTTCAATATCACGCGTGTGTGTGCACACGCACGCGTGAAACCCCGGTGTCATCTCCAATACATCTGCCCCTCCCACCTGGCAGACCCACTGCCTGGTAAAGATGCCCCCCTGTATTGTGCAACAGCAGCAGAAATATTCATTAATGTCCGCGGGGCACTGAGGCCAGGAGGGGCCCTGCTATCAATGAGAGGAGGGGGCAGACTATTAGAGCGGCCCGATAAATCTTGTCAAACTCCGGAGTACTCTGGAAGCTCCACTGGGGGATGAAGGTCATGTGTGACCAGGAGTTTATGAGTGGCCTCGCTCGCCGGCATCAAGTCGGCTGAATTATGAAGTCCCACGGGTCTTTTCAGGAAATGCAAATGTTGCCGTTGCTCTCCCCTCACGCCGTTTGCTCGTCCTTCCAGGTTCTCTCTCTCCGCTCTGTGCTCTCTTTCCCTCTCTCTCTCTGCCTTTTTTTCTGCCTCTTTATTTATTTTTTCGATTTTCTCTCTGTTTCTCTCTCTCTCTCTCTCTCTCTTGGTGTGCACGTATCTCTCTTTCTTTGTCTCCACTGACCGTAGATTTTCACCACGTCGTTAGTGGAATTACTGTGTGTTCCTCAGTGCATTCCGTTAAGTTATTCAACCAGAAAGGTGTGTGTGTGTGTGTGTGTGTGTGTGTGTGTGTAATTAACCACCTATGTAGGCTTTCACATTGCCCCAGACTTGCAGGTTATAGATGGCTATTGTTGAGCTTGACTCTAATGCTGTTTTAGGGGAGACAAATTCGTTCAGCAATGCAGGTTTTAGCTGTTTGATAGCATTAGGCTATTGATTTGTGCCCGTCTACCTACAGCCTTTTAGTTAACATCCACCATTTCTCCTCGTTGTCCTCTCACTGTTTCCTTCATGTCTCTCAGAGATGGGAAAGGAGCAGGGTTAGGGACTGCAATCAGATTGCAATCATTTCTATCCCTCTGTCTCTCTCCATTTTCCCCTCACTCTTCAATAATGTTCCCCAGTAATAACTACACTGCAGTCAATCAGACATCCCCGCAGGTTTCTGAAAGACAGCCATTTTGGAGAACTAGTCACAGGAGCACTTAGACATGTAGGGACTTGAACAATTGCAGGTCTAAGTGTAGCGTTTTACATCGTTTGTCAATGGTTAAAGGAGGGTGTGGAGAAACGGAGGAGAACGTCCAGGGCCTAGAACGGTGTTTTGTACGTTCTGTTATCTTCCGGGAGGTTCCAGTGTGACACTCTGGTGACACGTCGGGCCAATTGTAAATGACTAGACTGCATTCAGCTGTGAGAATGCCTTGAGAGGACCTGGAAATATGACTCGTTCACGGGAAGCAGGGAGGATTAGGGAATTCTCTTGCATTTCCTCGCAGGTTTACCTTGATTGAGTCCGTGGGAGAGCGACAATCAAATTGACGTCAGTGAGCGATGCATGGGGTCAAAGTAACTGCGGGGGGGGGGGGGGGTAAAGACCTCCCTTAACTCAGAGATTCATGCTCTTATCGTTCTCATCTCAGAAGGGCTTTATCTGAGAGGTCTTCTGTCGCCGTACGTGTGAGTAGTGTCACACTAAGTCCTGTCCAATGCGCACTTTCAAAAGCGGTGGCCTGTCTCGAGTCAGTTGTTCCTGCGGCGCATGCGAGGGGGGCGAGCCGGCGTGGAGCTGCGACGGCTCTTATGAACTGGTTTTGTTACTGGCGAGGGCCTAAGCGTCAGCGAGCTCAGCGTCGACGTGACTGGATGGCTGTTTAAACAGGCAGCGTTCTCAGTCTGTTTCTGGTTCATTCCAGCAGAGTCCAGATTACCTTTATACCCCCCCCCCCCCCCCCCCGGACGTCATTTCAACGGTCCACCGTTGTATCTGTTTAACTTCCACCGCCAGTCCCACGCTCCTGTCCTCCGCCCCCCCCCCACCCCCACCCCCACCCCCACCCCGCACGCGCTTGAAAGTAGATTTACGCCGCTGTGTCACTGGGTGTGTTTGTGTGTGTGACGGTGTGTCTCTCTCTTCCACTTTCTCGCTATTGTTTAAATCTCTTTGAAAATACGTCGTCCCCCCTTCTTTGCCTTAGCTGCACGGCTCCCTTCTTGAATTGAGGACATGCCATTACAATTGCCGACCTTGTAATTTATTTTTAAAACGGCGGGCCTTATCTGCGCCGACATGATTCTGTTTGAACGTGGCTTGTCAGCGAGGCCTCTAGCTGTTTCCTGTTGCTGCTGAAGAACATGGCGGTGTGTGTACCGGAATCCTTTGCGGACTACAACCACAGCCGAAGTGTTACCATGGCAAAGTCCCTCCCCCAACCCCCCGCCAATACATCGTACTCCCTACCGCCTCCAGTTCGCCGTGACCATTTGCAGGAACCGTGAACGAGCAGAGACAAAGTGTCCCCCCGCCCCCCGAGTCGGCCGCGGCGTTGGCCGGCACGCGCCTGTTCTGGACGTGGCGGCGAGAAAGAGACGCGTTGCGCGGAAGCCGCTTAGACGAAGGCCCCCTGGATTGGGCGTCTAGTTCCAACGGAGACTGTTTCTGTGAACCGCAACTTGGCGGGCGTCTCCACCTTTGTAGTGGCGCGTCTACTCTCTGTGTTTCTGTCGGGCCCCCCCCCCCTGGGGATTTATGTTTCTACCCCGTTTGACTGCCCACGATTCATGAGATCAAATTAGCCGGTGTAGCGAACATCAGTGACTTCACAGAGCCGTGCTCCTTCGGCTCTCCAGGGTCGCCGTAGCGATGCCCAACCATTGTTGCCTCACTTCATGTCACAATCAGTTGCGAGTTGATCGCCGTTCACCCCGGCTCTCTCTCCAATCCTCTAAACCTTTCATATTGGCCGAGAGCTTTTGAGCTTTTGAAGAGCAATATGCTCACAAATTTCTCCAGGGCCATCCTGGGAGAAGAACGAGCTTGATCTGGTGGAATTAGCGAATCCTGCTGGGTTCAAAAACCCTTCTACCCCCTTTGTGTATACGAGGCTTCGCCCCAAAAAAAAAAAAACTCAGTGACTGACGTGTGCTCGTAGGGATTCAGGGTGGTACCATGCAGATCGTACAGACACACGAACAAACGTTTTTCATCTGTCTCTCTACTCCATGCGCGTCTCAGAGGAGGTTGATGTTGAATCAAATGAATTAGTTCTGGCAGATTAAAGAAGCACTCATGTCTGCCGTATAACATAGGGAAGCTCTGTAAATATTTTCTCAGACATGAAAGATAAGCTATGTACTGTGTGTGTGTGTGTGTGTGTGGTTGGTGGTCGTGGTGGGACGTTAAGCGGCCAATCATCTTGAGCGGAGGACAGACATAGCCCATCAGTCTGGAGTGTATTGAGTGGAACTGAAATGACAGGAATGAACACAAAACGATGACCAATGTGTGTGTGGGTTTGTGTGCGTCTGTCTGTGTGTGTGTGTGCATACTCTTCTTGTCTGACTGTGTGTCTTCCCACCATGTCCTGTGTGTAACGGCCTCCGTCAGGGCAAGGCGGCTGGCTTCTCATCAGGCTGTCTGCTCTTCTCTTTGGTGTGGAATGTTTGTTTTAGTCGAGAGCATCACTCCATCATGATGACAGTCTGTATGTAGATGAGGTAATGGAGTGCAGAGCAGCTTGTCTTCTGGCCAGCCTTGTGTCTGACACACTGAGGAAACCCTCTTCTTGGTTCAGGGGAAAACCATTTATCGGTTTCTGGTTGAGGCTTTAGTTGCAGGTGGAGCCCTTTTAAAACGATAATACTTCCACTTGGAGCACTGAATAACGGACTGTTCAGGAGCCTCATGGAATACAGTGTTTGTGTGTTTATGCCACTTGACATGTAGCCAGTAAGGGATGAACAGAGGATTTGATTTGCAGTGCGTTGAGTGTAAAGTTTCCCTCCGGCCAAAACCGTTTTTACGCAAATTTGCAGATGTCTTCCATATGTGGAACTTTGTGAGCACAGCCCTTACAAACATGGTTCCTTTATTTTTTCAGGGATACTTGTTTTTGGTTCAGAATGAATGGTTCCAGTAGGGTTCTTTGACTCTCAATGTTAGGGAACCCTTTAAATTATATTTTTTGATTCCACATAGAACCATTTGAGTTGGTAGAACCCATTTGGTTCTAACTTGAACCCTGTTGGATTGTAGGAGCGTAAACCAATTTTTGGGTTCTGTGTACAACCAATCCCCGAAAGGGTTCTAATTGGAACACAAAATGGTTGTATCCGGAACCAAAGTGGGTTCTACAGTACCAGGGAACAAATACATCAGTTCATTTATCGGAAACAGTTGAAGGACCCTCAACGGAAGCCGTTCCCCTCTAATGAGTTGGTACCCAGTACTCTCTTACCTTCAGGGGTAAGTGACACCACTGTGGGCTGCTGTTTGATCCACCAGCCTGGTCATTTCTGTGAGCCGGGCTGGTTGGCAGCCTCCTGGTTCACACCAAGCTGCTCAGAATCCACCCTCCAGGCAGGAATTGTGTGTGTGTGAAGGTGTGGGTGTGCATATAGGTAGTGTGTACGCATATGTATTTGTGTGTCTGTGTGTGTGTGTGTGTGTGTGCGTAAGTGCAGGTCTGCGTGTGCCGTGTGTGTTTGTGTGTGTGTGTGTGTGTGTGCTTAAGTGCATGTCTGTGTGTGTCTGTTTGTGTGTGTTGCTGTATGTAGGTGTGTGTGTTGCTGTATGTAGGTGTGTGTGTTGCTGTATGTAGGTGTGTGTGTGTTGCTTTATGTAGGTGTGTGTGTGTTGGTGTGTGTGTGTGTGTTGGTGTATGTAGGTGTATGTGTGTGTGTTGGTGTATGTAGGTGTGTGTGTGTTGGTGTATGTAGGTGTGTGTGTTGGTGTATGTAGGTGTGTGTGTGTTGGTGTATGTAGGTGTGTGTGTGTGTTGGTGTATGTAGGTGTGTGTGTGTGTGTGTTGGTGTATGTAGGTGTGTGTGTGTTGGTGTATGTAGGTGTGTGTGTTGGTGTATGTAGGTGTGTGTGTGTTGGTGTATGTAGGTGTGTGTGTGTGTGTTGGTGTATGTTGGTGTCTGTGTGTTAGTGTATGTAGATGTGTGTGTGTTGGTGTATGTAGGTGTGTGTGTGTGCTGGTGTATGTAGTTGTGTGTGTGCTGGTGTATGTAGGTGTGTGTTGTGTGTAAGTTTATGTAGGTGTGTGCGTGTGTGTGTGTGCTGGTGTATGTAGGTGTGTGTGTGTGCTGGTGTGTGTAGGTGTGTGTGTTGGTGTATGTAGGTGTATGTAGGTGTGTGTGTGTGCTGGTGTGTGTAGGTGTGTGTGTTGGTGTATGTAGGTGTATGTAGGTGTGTGTGTGTGCTGGTGTATGTAGGTGTGTGTAGGTGTGTGCGTGTGTGTGTGTGCTGGTGTATGTAGGTGTGTGTAGGTGTGTGTGTGTGTGTGTGCTGGTGTATGTAGGTGTGTGTAGGTGTGTGTGTGTGTGTGTGTGTGCTGGTGTATGTAGGTGTGTGTGTGGTCCTGAGGGTTGATCCCAGCTCACTCAGCACTGATATAATTTAAAATGCCTGCAGTAGGCAGGACTGCTTTTATAGCTTTTAGAGAACCGGCGCCTGAACCTAGAACAGGGAGAGTCTGAGGGGTTTTTATTAACGTTTTTCATGAAAACAGAGAGGGAGGGAGAGAGAGAACGGAATGCATGAAGCGATGGATGAAAACCAAGAGAAATGCACGACTGACAGAGACAGTGTGATGGAGAGACAGAGATGGAGAGAGCAACTGAGACACACAGACCAGCAAAGTGGACTTTTAGATGACAGCAGCATGTCAACACTCCTCCTAAACTGGTGTTTAGGAACCCACCCTGTGCGTCCCGTGTGAATCGACCATGAATCAAATCTGGATTTCTTGTCCGTTCAAAGGAATCATTTTTATTCCCATCCTGGGTGAATGTCAGTGTGCAACACGTGACGAGGACGCCCACGTGCCTCAGGGTGTTTACGCCACGGCCTCGTTGTGACAAGGATGAGGACAACCTGGTCTGAGGAGCTGGCGAGGGGCACGCTGGAAAGGCTGCTTCTGGGGGCTCGCAGATGCTTCCGGAAGAGTGTGCGGGTGCGGAGGCGGGTGGATGAATAAGGCCGGCGTGATCGCGCTACGTTGGCTCGGTGGAGAAGCGCGGTCTCTCTCTCACGCTCCCCGACCTAGCACCCCTCCCCCGCCCCAAATCCAACCCCCACTTTGGGCCGTTTGTCTGTTGTCAGACGGAGGATGCTACTTTAAAACCACGAGAGAGGCTTTAGGTGTGTTTGTGGAGTGACTGCCCCTATTGTGCGCCAGTGATCCTCGTGTGGCTGCCGTTTGTTTGATGTGGTCCCGTGCGGAACTTAACGAGGCAGGAAGTCGGGAGGCATTCCCTCTAACGGAATTCTTTCCCAGAGAACACACATGGACCCCACCTTGGGGCCTGGGGGGACCTGGCTGTAATCCAATTCAGCCAGAACAAGACCACACTCGCACCTAACTGCTTAACAAACATGGTGTGTGTGTTTAGATTTCCACAATAGTGCTACCGTGACGCACCCCTCTGAAGCACTTTGACTGGGGTTAGTCTCCCCAAATGTCTGATGAAGGAGACTCGTCTTGAAACGACATTAATCAGACACTGGAAATGGGGCAAATAAATCGCTACCTGCACCAAAGCCCCGATGTTTTCACTTCAAAGTTTGTCCTCTATCTTCTTTTGCTCCGCAGCGGACATTTGATGAGGAACATGCTTGGTACATCAAGTCACAATAAAATCACATTCAAAATAACATTGAGATAATTGCAATACACATGAAATGGGTCATATGATAATGTAATAACACGCCATGCTGTCTCTTGTCAGACTAAGTTTTGTGATAACTTAACAACAGATTGCGCAGTCTCTGTCAGACTATGTATTGTGATAACGTAAAAACACATGGCGTGGTTTCTGGCAGACTAAGTATTGTGATAATGTAATAACACAGTGTGCAGTATCTGGAAGATTTAAGTATTGCGATAATGTAATAACACATTGTATCGTCTCTGGCAGACTAAGTATCGTGATAATGTAATAACACATTGTGCGGTCTCTGGTAGACTAAGCAGAAGCTGACCTTTGACTATGTCAGCTCAGGGGGGGTGTAGCGTTTCTTTGACCTATCCTGGGGGGTTTTGGAAATGCCTGCAGGATTGTCGTCATTATTGTCAATAGCAGGAAATGAGTTGGTTGCAGTGACTTGATGCTTTTTACAAAACCTGCAGTCAACTGGGATGCTGAAGCCCCCATTATTTCATGCATTATTGAATTAAGTTAAACCTTCTAGTCAGCTGAGTGGCTGGATTAATAAGAAGCCAGGCGCAGTGTTTGTCTTGTCCTCATTTCTCTATGTTCTTTTTCCGTCGCTCTAGCAATTTCCCACAGACACAACATGTAAACAGCATATGTCCAACCCCGCGACTTGTGTAACTTTTTTGAGCTGTATTGCTTTCCTTGGCAGTTAAATTAGTTTGTACCAGCGATGTTGTTAGTTCGGTGGTAATAAACATCTAATGGGCTTTTAATATTTTATTAATACGTTTTTCCCTGAGACAAGACTGCAGACTCTTCAGTACAATGCTGTGCTTTCGGAGACAAGGCTGCATGCACATTCGTCATCTAATGAGTTTATGGAGCTATGCTGTCTTTCCTCCAAACAGACACACTCATGAATGTTCTAGAAGGACGAGTGTAGTGTTGTCTCTTTAAATGAAACGGGAGGTGGAAGACAACCCCCGGAGACAGTTTCCAAAATCGTGTCCTTTCATGTTTATCCACAGGCGTCTGCACTTCTGGGGCTTCGGCTGTTTCACACCTTATTTGGATGGTTGAAGAATTTCCGATATGTTAGTCAATGCATCCTGTGTGCTACGACCGAACTAACACGTTGGGATGTGACAATATTAACTTTGGGATAATTAATGTGCTTGTCAGGAATTACAAAACTTCCGTTATTACTCATGCTTTTATTATGCCACTTACGCCCACAATCTAATTATTCAGTGGTCATGAAAGAATGCACCAGGCTGTTGCATTTTAGCTGTTGAAATGATGTTTCTTTTTTTCCCCGGGGACAATTCCCCAGGACCCCCTGCTAGAGCTCCCCCCACTCGCTTTGGGATAAGTCCCAAATGTACACTACTAAACCCTTACAAACACCAACATGAACATTCCACATTAAATCCATTATCAGATATTGTACTGAGCCATACCAGAGGCCAGGAAGGTGAGGACGGACTGACATTGTACACTCTGAGGAGCACAGACAGTCCTGAGGAGCGCAGAGCCCTGAGGAGCACAGAGCCCTGAGGAGCTGAGCCCTGAGGAGCACAGACTGACTCTTAAGAGATTTGAGTAGACTTTTGAAGTGATGCCTGCGACTCTTGGAGTGAATTTTTAGTGGAATTATAACAGCCTCCTGTTGTTTAAGGAGCTTGGGGGGAGGAGATCATGCTTTCATCAAGGAACGTGCACGCCTTTTCATCGTGCGTGTATTTATGAAGTCATTCTTCAACCATTGGAAGGGAAGGTGAGAGGGGCATTTGACGAAATGCCCCTCTAACACACACACACACACACACACGTGCACACACACAAACCTACTACACACGCGTGCCATGAAACTCTTGCGGGGGCACAAATCAATTAACGGAGGGTGAGAATGCACGAGATGAGGGTCACACATCTCAAAACGAGCTAGTTCCCTCCGAGATATGGCTCTAAATGAGGCGTTCCTAGGTCACTGTTCCAACGCGGTCCCACACTTCTATCTATAGACCAGTCATATGGGATGTGTCGCGCTTGTGCATCTCGATCCGCACAGATCCTGTTGTTAGCCCACCACGGAGCAGGGTTGAGGCCCGGAGTGAAGGGTGAGAGAGAGTGGGCCATCTCCTTGAACGTCCCCCTCCCGGCATCCGTGTTTCAAGTTAGCTTCATCGAGACAACAAAACACAGTCGGCGGCGTGCGCGTGGCCGATGAATGTGCGCGTGGCCGTTGAATGTGCGCGTGGCCGTCGAATGTGCGCGTGGCCGTCGAATGTGCGCGTGGCCGTCGAAAGTGCGCGTGGCCGATGAATGTGCGCGTGGCCGTCGAATGTGCACGTGGCCGTCGAATGTGCGCGTGGCCGTCGAATGTGCGCGTGGCCGATGAATGTGCGCGTGGCCGATGAATGTGCGCGTGGCCGATGAATGTGCGCGTGGCCGATGAATGTGCGCGTGGCCGATGAATGTGCAATGCACAATGTGCCTGTTTGTAAGACAAGAAAGTCACTGATCAAACGATGGGTCGCCTTCCCAGTGTCCTCCCAGGGTGCGCTGGGAGGACTCTGTTGTCACTGGGTCCTTGTAATTAGGACGGCGTGCATATGGATTTCATTTAATGGTGGCCACTGACAACAGCGGGTTCTTCCCGGGGTAGGGGCGATGGGGGGGGCGCTCGAGGAGACGGGATCAATGGAGGACAAACAGCAGGCCTCCGAATCGGGCCGTTAGTCAAACATGCGTCACTCAGCCCGTCTTCTCTAATGGGAATGTTTATGAAGAGCCCCTGGCTCTCCCATGTCTCCTCGCTCTCCCGGTTTCCACCAGGACGTTTTTGTCTCCGTCAGCGACTGGTCTCAGACCTCAGAGCCAGCGAGGGGGATTACTCGCATCAGCAACGCGCGGCCGGCGTGTTCTGATGGGACATCGGGGGAACGTTCATAACTCTTCTCTTTCTTATGAACGTCCAGGCCTGTTTTCAGAGTTAGAAACCGGTTAAAACAAACACCTGGCCAAAACCTCCCAGTAAAACCTCCCAGCTGTCTGAAATCGGACCGGCTTTAACCAAAGCTTATCTACCCTTTTCTCTGTACAGCGGGCATAAGGAAGGAGTGAGGGTAGGAGACAGAAATGGGGGGGGGGGGTGACCCACAGGTACTGTTCTTCTCGCTAGAAACCAACGAGAAAGCCAAGTTGCCAGGCCCACGCTGAAACAGCCTCAAGACGCTCCTGGAGGCGCTAAAGTTCCCAGGTTTCTCAATCCGTTTTTCAGTGTGTGGTGGAGAAGGCGGCACGTCGGTAACCACAGAACGCCTTGACCACCCGCTAGAGCCTGGTGGGAGGTGCATCAAAGTGAGGAGCCTGGTGGGAGGTGCATCAAAGGAGGAGTCTACCCACAAAGCATTTCACTGGGGATCCCCACTACAATGGGAAGAAACGAGTCAAGGTTTCCGACATCAACCACTGCTACAGCTCTGTAAAATCTACACCCGCCCGTTTACACCAACCTCACCAAAAGCTGCATTGATTGATGACTCTGTGTGTGTGTGTGTGTGTGTGTTGAAGACAGACTGTGTGTGAAGCCTCCCTTCTCAAAAGGTCACAAGATGCTGAACCCTGAAATACGTGAGTCATGCTGAAGAGAAGGAGGGAGGGATAGTGTAGCATTTGCTGCAGAGAGAAAATAAATCTTCCCTGTGAAGATGTCACTCCCTACATGTATAATCTGGTTATGCATGAAGATATTTGACCCCCCTAGGGAGAGAAAAGACAGAATGAAAGAAACTAATGAAAAATGATGAACTCATGTAACAAAAAAACATACAATAGTTTTTTGGGGGGGAGGTTCTTTCGATTGCTCTCTCACTAATTACAAATTACAGACTCATTAAAGTGGTTAATTACAAAAAGAACTACCAAATAATATCATTAAACAACACATATGATTACAGTTAATATGAAGTAGAACAACCATACTCAGTACCTCTGGGAATGTTGGGTAACGGCAAGAGGGAAATTAATGTGTTTTTTATTTTATTTTTACTTATCACAACCAACACAAAGATTCACAGGAACGGTACACGAACAAAAAAAGGGTATTTGCTCAGGGTTGTGCATTTTTGTGAGACTCAGGGAGGGAAAGTGTGCTGCTAGACAAGCACACTAGCAAAACCTTAAGTAGGACATCTTTATTCAGTCTGCTTCCACTGCTGTTGCACTGTGTGTATACTTCTAAGTAAGGCTTGGTGATATGTGAAACAGTCTATGTTTCATTTAATATCATGCTGGGAGGAAATCCGATTTTGAAATTAGAAATAGTCTCTATTGTTTTTGCAAAAAAATTATGCTTCGATGTGTGTGTGTGTGTGTTTTTGTGCATATTTAATCTATGCATGTAGAAATTTGTAATCTCTTAATGGTCTGTCTGTTTGCTAGCACTGGACCAGATGGTATGCGTTTCTGTATCTCAGAGGAACTCTATTTATGTTTAGGTGTGTGATTATTCCAATATATCTGCCTGGGTGTCAGTGTGTCTGCTGTCTGTCTCTTCGCCACTCTGTTGCAAGACTTTCCATATTCCCGGGTTAACTCGGAGCATACCAGACATGTCTCGGCTTCTAGATGTGACCCAGAACAAATCACACATATATACACCACACACACACACACACACACACACACACACACAGAAACACACACACCCACACACACGCACATTATATGCAGTGTATTCACTGCAGAAAAGAGCAGACAGATTGCTTATGGCGCAGACTGTTGTTGGCCTCAACCTTTTCTTTTCGACGGACGATAAAACAGTTGTTGTTATTATATTGGTATTTTGAAAGGTGACGTTTGGGCCATGTTTTGAAAGACCGTCTCTGGTACCTAATAGAGCAATGTTTCTCAAAGTATTCTGATGTCGTAACAGCTAGACAAACTGAGAGAGAGAGAGCCTCCTGGAAAAGGTTAAACATCTTTGACTAGTGAAATGTTGGAAAGAAACCTCCAGGTTTAAACTCACTCTGAACTTGAATACTTCTGGTTAACGTCTGTTTCTGTGGGCCACAATTAGTCCCTGGTCTTGGAGTGCTTCGGCATTCCTAATCAACAATCGTGATACATGGGTCTTCTAAGAGAGACTGTTTGGTCGTAAGGCACCGCCGCCATTCAATACCTACTGCCCGGTATCATTTTCGACCACATGAACACTGTATCTCTGTGGAGTTTTAATTGAGAAAAGGTCATTGAAGAGATGTTGGCATGCGGGACACAGCTCACACAATCTGCTTCCCGTCTTTACACTGGGGCTTCTGGATCTGTCGGTGGAGCCGTGTGACTGGGATCTGTTCAGAATGGAGAATAAAAAGAACTCCAAGTATGGTGTCGAAACCGTGTTATTCTTCGTTGGTATTTTTGTCCTTGTGGACTTCCTCTTGCATGTATGAAGAAGTTTTTAAAATAACACAGGGATGATGCATAGAAGATAAAATCTGGGGAGTTAATTAGGTGCTGTAGTATATATATATATAAAAAAATAATAATTCTTTCATGGAAAAATATTCTCTCTGATTCAGATAGAAGGCCAGCTTGTATTGTTTGCTTCCTATTTCAGGTTAATGCTAATTTTTGCATTTTAATAATACAGGCCGTTTCATTTTCACAGGCCGGTGTTTTATTTAGATCTCCTCTGTCCAGCGCTTCTGCACTGCTAAAAATGTCTGTCAAAAAATAATGGGAAAAAACTACATTAAAGAGATATTTGCTTGAAATAAGTGAAATTATCTACCAGTGGAAGAAGACATTTTAAACTAGGTAAGACTTGGAGCAAGCACACAAGCACAAATATTTAAGCATCTGAAAATGCCAGGCATTTTGAAAGGTTTCTTTAGCAATTCAGACTTAAAGTAAGGAGCATTTTTAAGTCTGAAAAGATTATTATTATTGATCTGATGTTTCAATTATTTTTCAGTGTCTCTCTTAAGTCAAAATAACTTGTTTCACCTAAAGCATAACTCAACACAATACTTATATGCTAAACAAGATTTTCAAACCAAATGCTATTATCAAAAACAATTGTAGCTTCTGTCCAACTTATTTTAGGGATGGTGAGATTTTTAACCCAGAAAGATAAATGCACTTGATAAGGCTTGGATTGTGTGCAGTGCAGCTGTCTATGGAGGCCCATTATTTGAAAAGGTAGCGAGACAAGGGGGCAAGTTAAGGTTAACCAACTCGATCAATCCCTCTCACCGCCCAGGACCAGGGGCCTCTTTCCACACAGCGTCCGCTAAAGAGCACAGAGACCTGGGTGGATAAGTAGATTACATTAGGTTGTTTGTGGGGGACCAGAGGGGAGAGAGGGACCTCGGGTCCCTGCCCAGAGAGAGGGGTTTTTAAACAGGGCTTAATGCTGCGTCGGGCACTGGCCTGGGTCTCTGTCATTAGGAGGGCCCCAGCGGAGCAGAGGCAGCTGTCGCTGCCTCGGAGCCAGAGGCCCAGGGTCCATCCAGCCATCCAGCTTGCCAGACCGACCCGCTGTGAGCTCAGCTCCTTGACATTTGCAGACTCCACGGTGTCACTCTCTTAGTGACCATAGGGGAGCCCGGTGTCTGCCTGGACGTTGGAGAGAGACCAATTAGCACATAGGAGAGACGCAGGCCTTGCAAATGTCAGTAGAAAAAATAAAATACTGATAATATCACTATACGTCACTGGTGCTGAGCCCGTTGCTGTATGTATTGCTAATCAATGCTGTGGTTCTGGTCCAAGTACAACAAACAACGGAAACATAAGTATGTTGCAATTTTGTCTAAATTATAGATATATATATATATATTTTTCAAACTGATTTTCATTGTTTATTTTTCTTCACCCATCATGGCATAGATGGGTGTGTTAGCGTTCTGTTTTCATTAACCTTGTTATTCGAGCCAAGTTAATTATTCAAAACACATCTGTATCCACAGCTATCTGTTTGCTGATACACGACTATCTAGTGTACCTGTAGAACTGTGTCATTTGTTCCTGCAGCATGCTGCTATGAGAATCACCACTCACGTTGTATTCTCTCTCTCTCTCTCTGGCACACACTCACACACACACACACACACACACAGACACACACACAGACACACACACAGACACACACAGACACACTCACACACACACACACAGACACACACACAGACACACACAAGCCCCTCACGCGACAAACGTGGCCCCGCGCGGCCCCGACGACGCCCGGCTCAAATTGGACCCCGTCGGTCAAGTCTCGTTTTCAGTTCATTACCGAGCTAACCGAATACATTAAGTCCGTTCGGTGTGTGGGAAAGGTGTTCGCCTCAGCATTTTCGCCCATACCAGAAGCCTTTTAATGAAGTTTCTTTTTTTTTTTTTTCTAACACAATGCATTATTCAATTAGGCGAAAGGGAAAGGGAGAAAAACTATAAAAGCCCCTCCTCAGTGGGACTTTGGCCAGGTGGCTGTCTGAACCTCTTTGAGCTGGTTTTGACTTCAGAGAGACAGCAAGGCAGATGTAGTGAGTGTGCTGTTAAGGCCTGTTTTAATAGGGCAACGTCAGCCCAACTTCACGCCGCACAGTGGTAGCTAGCTTCGCTAATTTACACTCAACCAAAGGTGACGCCCCATCACTGGGGTCACAGGATCGTCTGCCCGTTCAGGGAATAAACCTGAGCTTGAATTCAGTCGAATCTGCGGGCATCCATTTTGAACGCATTCTCAACTAGCCAGAAAGGATAAGCAGATTTAGATGGTTTTTTTTTCATTTTATTTTATTTTCCGGTTTGAAATTTTAAATGAAAACCTGTTCCTGAATTGAACAATTTCAGTAATATTTTGACCCTGGCCCTGGAGCTACTAATCATTTTATAAGGACGTGTTGATGTCAAACGAGGTCAGGTGAGGACTTTTTTGTGGTATATGTTTGCTTGTTTTCTGTGTAGTGAGTAAATGCCTGTGAAAGTTGTTCTTCCTTTTGAGTGTGTGGAGGATGTTGGTGGTTTGGCACTGACCACTATATGGGCTTATGACATGGCGGAGGTTTTAAACGGGATCTACTTCTACCAGCTGTGTGGTTGTACCTCCCTGGCTCCTTCATCAGACTATTTGGGGTTATTTCTCCACCGTTACCTAAATAGGGACAGTAAAGTTGATTGTCCTTGAAATCAAACTTTGTTTGTTCTAATCCTTAAACCTAATGATAATCCCAAACCCTAAAGCACATTTTTACTCTAAATGACAACATTTTATGATTCGACACACACGCACACACACGTTTTTCTTTCCATCCTTGTGGGAACCGATTGGGACTTCAGGACCCCACATGTACAGTACACATAGATCTCTCTCTCTCTCACACACACACACACACACACACAGCTTCTTCACACTTCAGAGGTAGCTTGAGTCAGCCCTCTGAACAAATGACCTCTAATTGAGTCAGTTCTCCTCAAGCAGCCTCACAGCTCTCCCAGGGTCTGCCTCCCTCTGAGGTTGTCTCTCTCTCTGTCTCTGTCTTCCTCATAAACAGGCACCAAGCTGCCTGTGTGCCTTAGGCTCAACCTTCAACAAAAAGACTGTACGAAATGAAAATAAAGACGGCTGTCCTTAAGATTTTTCACCCCCCCCAACACCCCCCCACCCGCCAACGTCTTTCCTTGGCAATCGGAATCTTTTATGAATTCTCAGAGTCAATATCCTGGCATCAAAAGGCCAAAGTACAAACAATAATTTTCAATGGACAAAATAACGAGAGGAATGAAGATGCTGTTCTTTTTCTGTCCTTTGAGAGACAGTCTGCGTAGTGAGATGGACAGATTTCTCTTAAAGTCTTCAGACACCCTCCAATGCTCAGTGGTGCCATGAAGAAACCCTCCAAACCCTCCACCAAGACAACAGGTTCATGGACAACACCCACAATCCTCCTTGGATGTCAGACAATCCCTGATGAGCAAAACCACGGAAACACAAACACACACCAACACACACACACACACACACACACACACACACACACACACAAAGAAACACACCTTTGTAGTTTTCAAATGCACATGCTCACATCACCTCCCACTGACAGATGCAGAAAATCTATTAATCACACAAACCACAGGCAACACGCCGCACACACACACACACACAGACACTCTGATTTAAAGACCATATTGTAGCTTATGATATATTTGGAGATACACATTCTTTCAAGAATGTTTCCGTATTTCTGGCTTGGGAGGTGTATGCAGCGTGTTGAAACATTTAAAACATGTCTCTAAGAGCTTTTGGCAAAACTTCTTAGGGTAGTTATTGCATAGACTGCCATTTTGGAGAAATAAAAAGGCCCTGTGGAAATGTTTGGATATTTTATAACGAAATGACCAAATAAAGTCAATCCTCTTTAGTGGTATGCAAGGATTCAGAATATCGCGGTCAGACAGGTCGTTTTTAACCACCTGCTGTGTGTTAAAACATTTCTGAAATCTGGCTTTCATCTCCCATCTATTTCATAGTGAAATATTTATCCTTGAAGGGTTTTATTTGATGAGATGTTTTGTTTTGGCTGCTGTTCTGAAGACCCCACTTGGCATGCCCTCAGAGTTTTGTTTTTCTCTCTGGTTTCCATGTCAGAGATGTCTTTTTTTTTTTCACCTACAACTTCATTAATACTTAATCAGGCGTACCATTCCATCATGTTCCGGGAATTCTGCTGTTTGGACGCAAGTTGTCGAAGCGATGTTGCAGCGATCCAGGAACAGCATGAATAATGGGAAATTTGGGAATAGGAGGTGAGCTCGCAGAGGCAGTCCGGCACTATAACTCGTCTGTCTGTTTGTGAGCGACTAGGATCTTGGGTGAGGCAGTTTGCCTCTCTGTGTTCTGAATTCATCACTGTCTTTCCGCCTTATTTTTCATTTCTTTTGTGTGTCGTTTTGATTGAACATGAGGCTTGCCGTTGTCTTCTCCTTTGTTAGATGTGGCAGACTGGGAACAGGTGAACCCGTCTAACCGAGTCTGTGTGTTGTCAAACGTGCGCCGGCCTTTTCCCGGAGAACGACAAAACCAAGTCAGTGTACGGAATCGGGACAATTAGCCTTAGCTTGGTGCATGTTGATCGCTCCCACCTAAACGTCAACACTCACTGTAGCCAGGAGTCAGTCGAGGTGTGTCTCCTCGCTGTGCCTCTCGAGGCTTCGTCTTCTTTGAAGTGATGCTCCTTTTCAGCGTAGCCCTTTGATCTACCGGGGCTGCCCTGAACTACCACAGAGGAGAGATGCCCTCTCTGCTCCTGGTGCAGGAAATTACAGACGAGACCGGTATTACGAAAGAGCCAGTGAATATGACCCGGTCAAAGCTGCATCTGTGTCCGTCCGTCCCCCCCCCCCCTCGTGGCCGTTTTGGAGTCGGCGGAGACGTTGTCTTTGGTGAGCCTTGGCGTTGCGTTGTTTGTCGGACGTGCTGCCTTAGCAGACTTCTGCTGGGGTCTTCTGGAATTTTCTGTAATTTTTCATTGGCTGCTTTGTGTGGAATCACAGTTTGGAGTCTAGCCGTGACAAACTGTCTCTGTCACTTCTTGCCTTGCAGGTTTTTGGTTCGGCCGCCTGTTCAATTATGGGGGAATATTTATGGAGTGTGTCTGGCTATATTTTCATGCAGGATGGATTTTAATCCCCCCCCCCCACACACACACACACACACCCACCCAGCTCTCTCTCTCACACACACATACCCACACACACACACACACACACACACACGAAAGTGGTTATATATGACTCATCCCAACGATTCCCCTTCGTCACACTGCAGGGCCGTCGCTCCTTTTTTCCACTGAGGTGAGGAACAATGGAAATGCTGGTCGTGCTTCCCTTCAAAATCAATACCTTTTTTATAACTGGGGCCTCTCTGAAAAAGCAAGCATTCCCTCTCTCTCCCTCTGCTCTCTCCCATCTGTCTCTCTGTCCTCTCTTATGTGTTTTGCAACTGTCTCTCTGTCTCTCACTCTCATCTCTCAACAATCTCTCTCTCCCTCCCTTTTCTCTCCCTTGTCGTTCTCCTCTCACCCCGGTCTCTCCGTCTCCTCTCTCTTTTGTCTCTATTTTGTCTCGCTTTCTCTCGGCCCTGTCTCCGTCCTCTCTCCCTGTGCGTTTCTCTCTCATCTTTCTCCTCCTAAAATCCTGTGTGTCCCTGTTAGCCCGAGGCCCTGAGATATGCAGCACACCTAACCACCATTACAGAGCTCTGAAGACGTGTGCTTCTTCTTTTCTCACACCTCCCTTCAGATGCTTTAGAGAGAGAGAGAGAGAGAGAGAGAGAGAGAATGGCATTGGGTTTTGACAGTTTTTTTGTCACTGTGAAGGTTTATTCAGAACTTTTTCCCTCCCTCTATGTGTCTCCTTTCTTTCTCTGTGTGTCTGATGTCCTTTTCTGCCGTGGAATGTCTTTTATCTTTGTTTAAAAACAGGTGAAGGTGGGCTTGGTGGAGGACATCTTGGAGGCTGAAAACCTCTGGGATGCTGTGTGTCACAGTGACCTTCCACTAGTGGTGTGATGGGTTTTTGCTGTGTGGAGTGTGGTGAATCAAATGCGGTGTGAAGAGTTGTGAATCAAATGCTGTGTGAAGAGTTGTGAATCAAATGCGGTGTGAAGAGTTGTGAATCAAATGCTGTTTAGAGTGTCATGAATCGAATGCTGTGTGATGTGTGTGTGTGTGTGTGTGTGTGTGTGTGCGCGTGTGTGTCTATATGGCGTTCATTCTGTGAACAAAAAAGGTACAAACTTTGCACACAAAAAAAAAATGAACCACGGTAAACCTGTATATAAAATAAAATAAATGAGGCGGTGTGTTTGTGTTTTCTCCTGATAGCCATCTGCAATTTTCCATCCTTGGTTGTAACTGACATGAGGTAGATGGAAGCTCAGTGGATCCACTGAGGATACGGTTCTGTCTGATAACACAGATCTGCACACGACTAGGACATCTTGGATTTATTGTGCGGTAGATCTAATGCACTTGACATGCTGTGTTATTGGAAAAAAAAAAAAGAAAAAAAGATTGCATCAGCCATGGATAAGATGTCACGTTTTTTAAAAACTATTTATAAGGTTCCCTCCCGATGGCTGGCGGCCATCTTGAAACAAAAGCCGTTTCCTCTCTTCTCTCTGGGGTCTTTGTCTCTCCTCGGTGAAGCGTGGAGCGGGTCAAGGACAGAAAAATGATAACACTCGCTCATTCTTTATCCGGTTTAAGAGAAAAACACACACACACCTGCGATGATGGATAGGAGGCCCCGTACCAAGGGTGAAAACATAATTCACCTCCCCTTTGTGGTAGAGACTCATCCGCACACACAAGGAAAGCTTACTTAGACACAGGCATGCAAGCACATGCACACACTCGTGCACAAACACACACACACACAGACACACACGCGCTCACTCACACACATGCACACACACTCATTTTATTGCCCTCTCACTCTGATGTCAAACCCTCTCCAATAGTATTAACAGTGTTTACCCACACGGTAGTGAAAGCCTTGACAGAAGCGATGAGGCTCCCCCCTCAGATGATGAACACTCCTCCTCTCCCTCCCCTACGCGGGCATACATCGGTCCGCAGAGAGTAGCGGGACTGCGAGCAGGTAGAGTGGGAGGAGGGAGCGACCAAGGAGGGGAGACGTGGAATTAGAGAGATGCAAAGAATGAGATGGTAGGAGGGAGGGAGGGAGGGACGAGTGGGAGTGCAGGGTGTCAGCTAGCACAAAGCCTTAGTGTCTGGAGACACAGTGTAGACCTATGCCGCATACTGAGGGGGGGGGGAGTGGGGGGGAGGTGGTAGGGAAGTAGGGAAGGAGAAAGTGAAGCGAAAAGGAAAATGTTTTGCTCCGGGGCACGGTTTCCTCTCCCATTCTTCTCCTGCCGAAGATCAAGCATCACAGGGTCCCTTTACCGACTGTCAGATCAATAGAAGGATACAGGGTGTGTGTGTGTGTGTGTGTCTGTCTGTCTGTGTGTGTGTGTGTGTGTGTGTGTTTGTTTTGTGTGCGCGTGTGTGTCGGGGTTGTAATTTTGTATGATCGCATTTGGTGTGAACCCCCGGAACAGGCCCTGCTATGCAAAGTCGATATTGATCTTAATTGCATTTTTAAACTTTACATTGAAATCGTATTGTTCATTTTTAATATGTTGGCATGTAAATCTAAAACAGACGCGATTAATTGGGTTTGTTAAACCAAGGGTGCACAAATATTGACTAGGTTTGTATATATATATATATATATATTTTCATGTAATGGTCACAATACCAGCTAGCTAGCTATTTGCACCTGGTTTTAGTGCTGAGTGGGGCTGGGTTTTGGGGGGCAGTTGGCTAGCTAGCAGAAGATGAAATAGAGACTGTAAACAAGGATTAACCAAACATAATAAGTAAAATAGCTATGGTTCAAGATTAATAGAGAAATCAGAAAGTAAGCTGAAAGAGTAAAACTGGGAGAAAAAAAAACAGAAGCAGACACAGAGGAAGAGCAGTGTGGCTGTCAGGCTCCAGGAGGTTCTCCTGTTAGGTAGCTGTCCTAATCAATTACAGACGGTGTGTTGATCTGCCATTGTTGATGAGGAGAGCACCAGGCCCTGGCTCTTCACACACCACTGTGATGTATCACGCCTGGACTCTCGGGTATGGACCTGCTATAATCTGTCCTTCTCTTTCCTGCTCTCCGTGTTCACCTCCTTTCTCTCTCCCAGTCGCTGGTTTTTCACTATTTAAAGTGCCCTGTGTAAAAGACTTCTCGACTCTTACTTTTCTTGGTTCTTTACACGATGTGAACCCTTTGCCAAATAAATGGGGTTCCTGCCTGTGTTCTGTCTTCTTTCCTTTTTCCCTCCCCCTTATCTCTGTCTTCTTATCTCTCACTTTTCTCTCCTGTCTCTCTGATCATTGTCTCTCTCTCCTGTCTCTCTGATCATTGTTTCTTTCTCCTGTCTCTCTAATCATTCTCCCTCCTGCCTCTGTGGCCATTGTCTCTCTCCTGTCTCTCTCATTTTGGTCTATCCCTCCTGTCTCTAAGATCACAGTCTCTCTCCATTGCCTCCACTCTCCAGTGTGTCTCTGTGACTGAGAGGTCACCCGTTGTGTCCCATTCAGAGGAGCTGATCCCCCTAGTGTTTATCTACGTCCCTCCCTTCATTCCTCCATCATACAGTAATGAAAGAATCATGTCGCTCAGATCTGTTCCCAATCCCTGACAACCACTACATGAGGATGAGAGAGGGGGGATATCGGGATCTCATTCGAGGCTGTAGTTTGACAGACGTAAAAGCGGACACGCTCACGCACAAACAGAGACGATCACTGCACGGTGTGCACACGCCCAGACGCCGTCAGTGCCACACACACACACACACACACACACACACACACACGTAGCGTTTCTTTCGCGTTGGCTTGTGTAACCTCAGCCGTACACAAAATCACCAAAAATCAGGACATCAAACAGAAAATAAGCCCGCAAGACAATGTCTGTAGTATTGGTTATCCATTCTGTGGTCCTGTCCTCCTGCCAGGACGGTTGACGAGATATCCGAAGGCCTCAGCTTACCCTGGTCTTAATCCTTCAGACTGAGGTCCAATCCTCCGACCGTTCGTTTGGTAATTGTTCCCGAGATGATTGTTGCTGCTTAAAGGTCTGTTGATAGATTTTCTTAAAAAAAAAAAAAATAAATAATAATAATAATTACTTCAGTCCAGGAACGTTGCTGAACGTCGGTGATGCTGATGTATCCTAGCGATGGACCGGTGTACAGCAGGACGGGGGAGACGCAGGGGTACCGACACGCTGTTGGTGTTCAGGGTCCCGGTGGGCTTTTTCGTTCTCCGAAACAGCGGCTTAGGAACCCTTTGTTCCCGGATTCGTTTCTCTTGGTCCTTGACCACGACTCGCTGAGGCCAAACAGTGGCAAAGGCACCGTGGGTTGGCGACGCCCGCTGTCCCTGTGCTCAGTCTCAGGTGGCTCCTCCTTTACACCTCCTGGTATTTCTCCCGACACATGGTTAGTCTTTGGCGTGCACAGTCTTCCCCCGAACCCCCCCTCCCCCCGAGGCTCCTCGGGAGCCCCGAAATACCTCCCAAATGAGGTCCCGATGGGAGGCAGCTGTGCCGGGGCGGGGTTGGCCCTGCTGGCTGTCCCCGGAAGGTTCCGGAAGCTGCCAGCTGTCCCCTATGGGGTTGGTGGTGTGTTGCCAATGATGCAGGGACGGACGGCACATTTACACAACAACGTCAAGGGGCTTTTTTGGTCCAGCAGCCATGACTGACTCTGTAGCCGCTCGCACTAGGGATGTGCATGACAAATATTTATGCTGTCAATAATTCCTCAGCTTTTGTCGTCAAATAGGCGAATAGTCGACCTCGTCCACTAAATGAAGGATATATCATTGTAAACTGTTATATGTTATACGTTTAACTTTAAAATGTAGTTAACGATCTCAGTAACATAACAGTATAAACATTTAGGCTAGGTGGATGCTCACTCCGAATGAAACTACACCTAATATATAGAAACACCTTTCATGTCGGTACAGATGTTGCCGGGATGCACAGGCATGCATTCGCTAGCTGAGATCATTTCCTGTACTTGGCCGTTAGTCAGTAAAAAAGTAACATTCTGTCATTACTGCCGACGAGTGAGTCAATCGCTAGTAGAGATGTATTTTTTTTAACTTGTCGATTAACGGCATCCTTGTCGAAATGTCAAAATTTTTACTATTTGTTCTCAGCCCTAGCTTGCACAAGTTTGGCCCTCCCCCTGACATACGTGGTCATAGGCTCTTCCCCTGACATACGTGGTCATAGGCTCTTCCTCTGACATACGTGGTCATAGGCTCTTCCCCTGACATACGTGGTCATAGGCTCTTCCCCTGACATACGTGGTCATAGGCTCTTCCCCTGCCATACGTGGTCATAGGCTCTTCCCCTGACATATGTGGTCCTAGGCTCTTCCCTTGACACACATGGTCCTAGGCTCTTCCCCTGACATACGTGGTCATAGGCTCTTCCCCTGACATACGTGGTCCTAGGCTCTTCCCTTGACATATGTGGTCCTAGGCTCTTCCCTTGACACACATGGTCCTAGGCTCTTCCCTTGACACACATGGTCCTAGGCTCTTCCCCTGACACACATGGTCCTAGGCTCTTCCCCTGACATACGTCCCCCTGGCATACCTCATAACACCTCATTCCTGAGCGGACCACTCCCTCTACAATAGCTTTGCTATTAAGCTAAAGCTGAGCTTGCTGTTTTGTCTGCACCCCCCCCCCCTCACTCTTTCCCCCCGGCGTCTTGCTTTCTCTCCATCTCTGTCTTCCGCTCACTCTTTTTCCTCCGTGGTGGTTCTCACTCTCTCCCTGTCTCCTCTTTCCCCCTTCTTTCACTCTCTGTCTCAACTTCTCTTCCTCCGCTCCTCTTCCTATCTACCTCTTCCTCACTTATCCCCTCGTTCCAATAGCCTCCCCCCAAGCCTCATTCTGCAGGTCCTTTATTAGTGCATGGTCTCCCATGCATAAGCCATTAGCTGAGATTAGCAGCGCGGAGCAGCAGCGGCACGGTCGTGTGTTTCCTATGTGCTAGCTAGTCGCCTTAGCCTCTTTGCTCTAACTGAATGATTACCATCCCTTATACTGGCTTATTGTGCTGACCGAGGCGGCTTCAGTTTGCCACAGCCCTGGCCACAGCGCCATGAAGGAAATAACCTCATCATCTTAAACACATTTTGAACTTTGTGCGTGTGCGTGTGTGTGCGTGTGCGTGTTTGTGTGTGTGTGTGTGTGTGTGTGTGTATGGGTGTGTGTGGGTGCAACAAAACCTCACCGTCTAATGTCAGTAATTTGATGTTTGCCCGTGGGGCAAGAGAGCAGAATTATACAGGTGAAATGTGAAAAACGAACACCCATAGGTTAAGTTAAACTCTAAAACAAATATAGGTAACATAAAATAATAAAATAGAAAATATTAGTCATAGGTTTAGGCTTAGATATTAAGCTTAGGGTTTTGTATTAATTCTTAAAAACTTGATTATGGCAGCACGTTTGTTTAGTAACATACAGTGGATGTTTTCCCAGCCTGAGGAAAGGAAGGAAGGATGGAATTATGGATGAGAGGATGAAAAGAGAAACTTGCATCAGTCAGCTGTGATGGAAACATTTTAAGTAATTTCTGTATGGGTTGTTATAACTAAGGATTTGAACAGGCATGTAGTGATGTTTATTTTTTTTTATGACCTGTGGCTTTGACAATATTACAGTATTATTTTGGGGGCAGGCTAGATTATGCAAGGCTCAGTATTTGTCCATCATAGCTCATTCATCGTGATTTTAAGTAGGGAGACAGTTTCCGGCTGTTTTGTTTCCATGACCAATACAAATGTGTTTCTCATTGCTCCCGGTTGTCAATCTGCTTGGCTGCAGACATTCTGCACAGGGACGATGTGTCGAGAACATCGGACAGCAACACAATCACATTATCAAATCGCAAATACAAATAGACTCTGGAGAATCACGATACACATCGTACCGGAAACCTAAGCATTGTGACACTTCCCTGGCAATTCCCCAAGCTAATTCACACACACACACACACACACACACACACACACACACACACACACACACACACACACACACACACACACACACACACACACACACACCATGGCGTTGATGTTAACCTTCTCCTCCCAGTCTGGGAGCTGTGTTCCCCCACTAGGAAGGCTTTGTCTGGGGAAACCATACCCATGCATGTCAATACCACCACTGTCATACAGCCTCCAGTAGTCAAAGACCTGCATGCCCT